>NC_069696.1:8125000-8750000 GCF_023699985.2 Odocoileus virginianus
AACCTCCAGACTCAGTTGCCTAACTCCCTTGACACCCTCACTGGCATGTCTCACAGACATCTCAAATTTAATACATCTAAAAGCAAACTCCTCATCTGGTCTTCCAGACCTTCTCACCCACAGTCTCTCCTGTCTCAGTGAATGACACGTCCTTGCTTCTAGTTTCTCAGGCCACGAACCTTGGGATCACTGCTGACGCCTCTCTTTGTCTCTCATACAGCCTGTGATATCCATGAGTACACCTGTGACACAGAGTGGCTACTGATTCTGGGTTATGTGTGCTCCATAGGTAATAAATGGTTTATCAATGCCATGTTCTAATACACAATAAAATAATCATGTTTATGATTCCAGACTTTTTGGTTACCCTGTATGTTAAGAACTCAACACTTCCCACCATCAGTCCTAAGTCACCATCATCTCTTGCCAGGATCACGGCAGCAGCCTCTTACCTGCTCGCTTGCTTTTTCTCTTGCTTTCTTACAATCTAATCTCAATACAATGATCAGAGTGAGCCTTGAAAAAGTTGAAAAACACAGTCCCTGGTGGCTCAGCTGTAAAGAATCCACCTGCAATGTGGGAGACCTGGCTTCGATCCCTGGGTTGGGAAGATCCCCTGGAGAAGGGAACGGCTGTCCACTCCAGTATTCTGGCCTGAAAAATCCATGAACTGTATAGTCTGTGGGGTTGCAAAGAGTGAGACACGACTGAGTGACTTTCACAGAGCATATCACTCCCCAGTTTAAAATCTTCCACTGACTCCCATCTCAAGAGTAAAATCCAAAGACCTTGTCATGGCCATTGAGGTCCTATGTATTCTGGTCCCTACTCCCCCTCTGACCTCCGTCTCAACCCTTTTCCACCTTCAGGCTTTGCTCCTGCTAGTCCAGATACCTGAAAAAGCTATTTCCCCAAAAAGCCACCAGGCCAGATCCCTAGCTTTGTTTTGGACATTGCTCAGATGTCTTTTGATCTCCTAATTAAATCCCAACCCCACTTCAGCCACACAGTCTATGACTCTTGCCCCATTTTATAATCCTCTTTGGCAGTACCACCATCTGACACATGTATTATTTCTTCCTCTACCAAAATGTAAGATCCAGGAGATCAGGGACTATGTTTTGTTCTCTAATACATCCCAGCACCTGCAACAGACCTAACAAGGAGTAGGTGTACAAACGTTGTCTATTGAATGAATAAAAAGAGAATGTCTGAACCCACGCTATTGGATGAAGAGTACACATTGTACCATGAAGTTAAATTTAGCATAATTTTACATAAGAAGTTCTGATGCCAACAACAACCTCTCAAAAGGAACTGTTGAAAATTTTTAAATAAGTATGGTTTTAAACAAAATTTTCACCATGTTGGATAAGTTCAGATTTCATATATTCCTCAATCCTGCCGATTTTGCTGATACTATTCTGAGTGTCCCTTGATGGTGAGGACCAAGTTGCTGACAGTCTCACATGAGAGTTTTTATTCTTAGGTTCTGCCTTTGCACTAGTTCAATTACAGAGCTGCTAGGAAATTAACCACTAAAGGAGCCTTGCTTTCCGCCCTATATGCTCTGTACCATGTCTGCCGATCATTCCTTACCACTGAAAGAACTTCTCTGTGAGATTTTCCTGTTCTGCACTCTGCCCCATTCTTGGAGAAGTGGTTGTGTTCTGCTCCCTGGGGGCGGCGTCCCGAGGAAAAGAGCTACAATTTAGGGCGAGTGCTGAGAACACCATGAGGCTTCCTGTACAGCTCGAGTCAACAGTCTGCTTTCTTCCCAACTCAAAGCCACTGGCTTGGGGCGAGAGCTGTGGCCAGAGAACTCCAGTGTTTGCAAACCAACGATGAGGTCATCAGGCATAACGATGGTTCCCACCAAGAAGGCCCTTAGACCCTGGAGACTGAAGAACCCTGAGGTCCACGTGGAGATGTGGTTGTTTTAAAATTGGGCACACGTTGTTATCTTGAAAATTCTGTCTTTGTAGCATGTAGAAGTAGTGGGGACCCTATTCAGAGGCAACTTGAATTCAAGAACATTTGACAGACTTGCATGAATAAAAGGAAAGCTCTCTATTACAGACTTAAGAGGAACAAATTACTTCCTTTAAGTCATCTGACCAAACATTTGCTTAGCCCCTACTATGACCAAGTACTCAGATTCTTCTTTTCTATTTCAGTAAAATTGTTGAGTGATCGTAACCAACATTTCCACCCTCCCCAAAAAACATAAATCTTGAGCAAGGTTTAGGTATAAAGGGGCAAGGAGATAGAAAAGGATACCATTCTACAATGTAGAATAAGTTTAAATTCGAGATCCCCAAGTTGTCTTATCTGATGAATGCTGGAACATCTTGTCAGCCAATATTCCCATCTTTATCTTGGGTCTGGTCCCCTGACTCTGAACAGTGCCATTTAGCAAGTCGCAATATCTCTAATTTTGTGCAAAAGATGCAACATTGGCAATCCGTTTTCTAGCAAAAGCAAAGACAGAGGAAGAGGCCTTAGCAAGTTACACTTGGTCTGGGAGGAAGGAGCTTAAGGAGGAGCGTGAGATACAAATCTGAAGGTAAGAACTAAGGAAGTTGAAGGTGACAAAAATGTTAGGTCAATGAAAAAAGTCTTCAAATCCCAGAAATATTTTAGTCCAGCCTATTCAGGAGAAAATTAAATTCCCCAAATCTAAGTAACCAGCCCCAGCTCGCACTTGGTTATGGCAAAGCTGGGGTTGGAACTCATCTTGGCTTTGAGTTTTTCTTCCTTCTTTTGTTGGGGTAGTATTAGGGGCTAAGGGGATTATTATGGGTTGAGTACACTAAAGACGCTTTTTTTTTTTTCTGAGATTTGAATAAGGTGAGTGATCCAGGATGCTGTCAAGTAAGTTCCCCTAAGAAGTCCTAGTGTTCCTCCAGATGCTTGTACCTACTCGGAGAAAGTGCATTTTCCTTAAGACCAGCAGTAACTTGCCAATGGGCCATCTCTGGGATTAAAACTTTTCTTATGTGAACATAATCGTTCTGGGCAAACTTGTTAAAACTGAAACCAAGCATAAAGAAGCAAAAGTGTTTCAGTGAACCTCCTGCATTTTAGTTCAACTCCGGCAGCAAGAAAACAAAACCACATAATCTAAGGCTCACGCCCAACTCTCTGAAGCCCCGTATCTGCTAGTTCCTGTGTGGTTTGCATACAGACTGCTGGGCTGACTGGGGGTAGTTTGGAGGAGGGAGTAAGAAGTCCGGGAGGAGGAGGCACTCAATGGATCTGCGAGCCTGTGCCCTGGTTTAGTGCGATACGTGGACGACAGCCCAAGGTGGATCCGGACTCTGAAATGCAGTCATTTTGACAACGGAATTTAGCTTCCTTCTTCCAAGAGAGGATTCTGACCATTCGGTGTGAAGCCATAGACTAAACCTCTTCTCTTCTGAAAGGTATGTCTTTATGCAACATCTGTCTACACGCTCTAGAGGGCTCAGATTTTTATTATTTGCAGAATGTTCTCTTGGAGTCAATCTAATTAAAATGAATCCCCTGGGCTCTGTAAACATTGGTTTTAATTTTCGGTTCATCAGCTAAGGTCTCTAAATCTTTTTCTGTAACAGTGTTTGTAGTGATAGGATTCAACTTCCAGTGAATGAATTAGAAGACTTGCTCCTTTCAACCAGTGTTATCCAAGAAGGCTCCACTAATTGGCTTCTGAGCCATCTCAGGGAAAGACTCTGGACCTGGGATTACAGGGGTGGAATTCCCCTTCACCAGTGTCACCATTTGTTCCGAATTGGCGTGGGTGTGGGAGGTGAAGGGCAGAGTAGCGATGAATGAACACTAGTACTGCATGGTCAGGATTTGTTCTTGGGGCTTCATTTCTACTTCTGTTAGTGTTTATGTTGCCTTTACAAAGAACCCCACATTGAGTTCCTTTACAAAAAAGAAAATTTTACTTTGAAATGAGATTTGAGAGAGTGTTGTCTATATTTATCCCTTTATTAACAGTTTACACTGTGTCCCTAAGACCATCTTCAGTTCAGGCATAAAATCTGAACACAACTCTTTGACACCCTACTCTTTGAACCTGAGGATTGAATATACCCACCAAAGATTAATCCAATTTAAAAATATCATGTTTATGTATCTGGAATTAGGCCTTGTTAATAAAGTACATGTGACTTCATCTGTACGTTACTGAAAGTATACATCCCCAGATGAATTAAGAGAAGGGGAAAATGTTTAGGATTAAAACTCCAATAGAAAAGATTACATGTGCTCATGTTCTGTCATCTGAGGGTGGGAAACCTCAGGTTGAAAAATGTTTCATTATCTACAACTGCATTTATCATAGATTTATTAGTTTTTCAGTGGGTCCTCTTTTCTTTTCTCTTCTTTTTCTCTTATTTTAGTTTCAGAAAGGACTGAGTATAAGCGTACTCTGCTTTAACAACCCAGTATTGTTTATAAAACTTCACTTTTATAAAATAATTTTAAAATGATCCTCTTTACAAAAGGATCCATTCTTAAATGAACACTAATAAAATTGAGAACCATCTAAGTGTATTTAAATTTCAAATTTTAAAAATTTTGATTTGTACCCTTTTGGAGAACTTGGAGTGGTTTTTTTGGTAGAGGGAGACAGTCCTATATCATTGAATAAAACTATCTTTTTAGATTGAACTTAGAGGGTCTCCCATGTAGTAAACTGTAATCTGATTCTCCCATTATAATAGATTTTATTTTTTAAAAATGACTTTACTGAAGCAGAGGGGAAGGAGGTGATCAATTTGTTCAAAATAAAGAAGTATCTCTATTGCTAATATAATATTCTTTTGAATATCTTTCATATCTTAGGCCCTAATGAAAATCTTCTTTTTTAAAAATTTCAATTGTTCTACATCTATTTCTCAGGGATATTGCAAGAATAAATGAGTTAACATAGATATGAAATGGCTTAGGAAAAAGGTGCTGTGAAAACACAAGGTGATATCAGTATTAATTGTTTCTTTGAATCTTGATCATTTCTTTCCCACCTTTTTTACAAAATATATTTGACTTGCTGCCTGAAGCCGTCTCTTTTATGTCTTTGCCTTCTGGAGGGGCTGAAAACGAGCCTACTTCTCACCTGTTTATTGATTCTCAGAGAATAACACCTGTAGGTGTTGGTGACTTGCAGGGTTCATGCCTGAAACAGAGCTTGCTTCTTTTCCTGACTCGGGAGAAGTCTACAACCACTCCAGTATTCTTGCCTGGAGAATCCCGTGGACAGAGGAGCCTGACTGGCCGTGGTCCATGGGGTTGCAGAGAGTTGGACACGACTGAAGTGACTGAGCACACACGCATTCAAAAAAGTGTCATTATGTGTGATTCCATCAGGATTTCTTAAAAAAGATATAGCTGATGCTTGATTAGTCTGAGGAACAGAGGCTTCATTTTCGTGCAGCCATGAAATTCAAAACTTGGTGAAGAATCTTTATGGCCTAAGTTATTTGAATCGAAAGATGAGACTGACAGGCCCTCCTATTTGTCCATCTCAAGTACTTACTCAGCATATCTTGATCTATAAAGGAACAGCACAACCTCCTGTGCGTGCGCCTTTTTTTTTTTTTTTTTACCTCTTTACAGTTTCTTAGGAAAATGTAGCCTCATTTAACAAATGAATGTTTATTAACACATTGCACATTGAGTATGTGTCAGGCACTGAGTTCTCTTCAACAATGTTAACATTACATTAGGTTTCAATAAGCTTGAACCAATGAGCCAATAGGAATTCAGTAAGTAATTTTTAGAAGACAGATTAAAAAAGTAAATTCATTCACAGCAAACATTTTGGAGAATTAAAAGAAACTATTACTAAGTACATGAAGATTAAAGTCTTAAATTGCCCTCCAAAGAGGATGTAAGACCTATATCTTATGAACAAAGTGAAGAAAATGTCTAAACATGAAAGTTGAAATATTTGTACAGTGAATATCTCTATACTCACCTCCTAGATTCAACAGTTGCTAACTTTTTGACACATTTGTTCCACCTCTATGTATTTCTTTCTAACTACTTGTAAGTTACAGACAAAATGATATTTCACCCCTAGATAATTCAGTACACATCAAAGAATAAGAATATTCTCCTACGTAACTGCAATGCCATCATTATAACTAAGAAGATGAACAGTAATTCATTAATATCTAATATCTAGACCATATCTATCCTTAACCATTTGTCCCCCAAATGTCTTCCATACCTTAAAAAACCTAAGATCTAATTTTTTTAAAGAAAAATATGTTTTTTACATGAAAGCTTTATATCTTTTATTCAACACTGGAGTTTTTGAAAAGGTTAGGTGTTGTCTTGTTAAATGTTCTAATTTGTTTTGGCCTAGTGGTGTCATTTAATTTGTTCCTCTATCCTCAGTATTTCCCATAAACTCCAGATTAGAAATAAAGCATTGATTACATTTCAATTGAACGCATTTTACAAGGTGCTCCATATTGTATCTCAACAGGAGACACTTAGTTCCACGTTGTCCCTCTATTTGTGACACTCGGTTTGATCGGGGCTCAAGGTAGTGATCTCAGTTCCGGGATCCCTTTGCAATTAACAAGTAGTCTGGCAAGATAATGCTTGGGCTTTGTGATGATATCCTGTTTCCCAACAAACCTCACTCAATGGCCTTAGGTGATCCTTTCTTAAATCAACTGTTTGTTTGGGGGTCATATACATTTTCAGTATACTTTGAAGAAGGATTAGACATACACATTCATTATTATCAGCAGCCACAGCAGATATTTGAGTGTTTTTTTTTTAAGTTCAGGTAATTAACAGCCATGATGATGATGATAGTAATAAGTAACATTTACTGAGTGCTTGCTGTAGGGCCAGGTGGTCTAGGTTTGGGGCCAGTCCTTCAGTTACTAACTAGGCCAACTGGGACAAGATACTTAGTCTTTCTATGTCTTAGTTTCTTTAGCTATAAAATGAGAGTGATAATGGTAGCTATCTCATCATACCGTTTTGAAAGTTAAGCAATTTATACACATAAAGTTTCTGAAACAGTGTCTGTTATTGGTCTTTGCCAAGAGCACTGTACAGGTGTTAACTCATTTTGCTTCTCCTAAGGGCACAGTGAAGCCAGGGCTAATATTACCCTTCTTTTGTAAGTGAGGAAACTGGGGTGCAGAGAGTTTAGGTCACTTGCACAAGGTCACTTAACTAGTATGTGGTAGAGCCTTGATTTGAACCCAGGTGGTCTGGTTCCAGAGCATTCTCTCCAAAGGCTCCTGACACATGGAATGAGAAGGAACAAAAATGGAACTGAACTAAAAGCAGTTACAGCCTACCCCCACCCTAGCATCCTATCACCACCCAAGTTTTAAGTTCTTCTGAGTTATTCAAACCTGAGACTGTTGCTACCGAAATATATTTTAGGTTTTGTTCATCTGATAATAGCACTCTAGTAAGCGTAGGTGAGTATGCTTGTTGCAACTCTATAGCTTCAGGCTCTGTGTAAGAAAGTCTACATGTAAGAGATAATGTTAAGACTGGAAAATGTAGAACTATTCAATATAAAGTAAGAGGAAGGAAAAAAACTGAAAGGAATAATACAAGAGGGGAGTTATGAGACCTCAGAGTCTTGGGGCAGAAGATGATATTTTGATACAGTCAAAGGGAGAAAATGCCTCTCATTTTTCACATTACCGTACTGTGTAAAATGTTACCACTAAAACACAAGAGTATAGCCATTGTCAGATTAATAAAAGACCACATTGGATTTCTTTATGGGATAATGGATGAGTCTTGATAGTAGGTAACTTCTCTGGTTGGTTATCTCGGTCACTCAGACATTCCATAAGTCAGTCTGTGTCTTTGGAAATACATAACTGTGCACAGAAAAGGCCTCACAAGCCAAGTATTGGTCCCTACCCCTTCATTAGCATTAAAAAAGGATTCCAGTGCTGTCTTATTCACTGCTGCTATTGCTGCCACAGAAAGCTCTCAAGTGTGATTTTCTAAAGAGAACTAAAAATAAATGAGAAAAAAAAAATCCAACATTAATAATGTTTTTACGCATTTCCAACAGAGGCATTGCTCAATTGGCCCTGCCTTTTTATGTTTTTTAATGAAAAGCAGGCTAATTGATCAACTGGTCATGAATAATACTTTTTCATTTGTTTTTCTCCACACCTCTCAGCCTTCCAGAACCACAGACTTAGTGTGGCCGCCTACAAATGGTTTACGATTTGTGTCTATTGTCTAGTGCTTTATGGGAAGATACTGGAAACAAACTGCTGGAAACTCAGTAGGAACTCAGTAAATAATAAGTAGATAGTTCTCTTGCTAAATATGATTTTAAAGAAAAATATTTTTAAATAACTAGGACGTTCTACTAAGGAAGTACACTGGTAGAAAAAAAAATCTGGTTGATTTATCATTTGAATAATCATCTTCATTTTATAAGTGATAGATTATTAGCAGTTTAGGGAGCAAAGCGTGAGTTCAGATTAACTCCCCTTGCCCGAACAGATTTATATTCTAAAAATGTGGATTATTGAATTGTAAAGCTAGCAGAGACCCCAACTACACATTAAATCTAAGAAAATTGTCATATTTTAATACATTATATCAGCCTTTTACATTGATCATAAACATGTTGATATCCACAGCACAGAAGTTCTTACTGGTGGTGGTGAGGCTAAAGGTACAGGGGAGTTTCAGAGACACATTTAAGAAGCTGATGAAAGCTATAGAAGCACTTCCCAGGGGTGAAAAAAAAATGTGCCTAGCATTCATTCACACACACCTTTACACAGAATATTCAGTAGTTCATGGACACTCCCTGCCTCCCCATCCACCACCGCCAGCAGAGTCTATCCATATATCTTCAGAAGGAAAAACGTGCTTTATATGGAGTTCTTTTTTTTTTAACTTTACCTTTTTTTTTTTTTACCTGAGCCTTATAAAGTTTTTAAAAGCATTTTCACACATTATCTCGTTTGATCTGCCTATGATCTTTGAAGCAGGCAGACCACATATTTTGCCTCTCATGTTGCAGAGTGGGAAGGGCAAAGCTCGCGAGTTTAAGTGACTTGCTCAAGGTAATTTTGCTAACGTCTACCAAGACATAGTACCAAGGCTATGAAATTGTAGCCAGGGTTCCTTCTACCACACTGGTCTGGGCACAGCATCAAGGAACTCTTGACGCGGTTTCTGGAAATCTGAATTCTGGCTTTATTGGAAACCACCTGCGTGACCTTGAACGTGACATTAGAACCTCTCTGGGCCTCAGTTTCCTTCCCAGTTGAGTGAGAGGTTAGACCACATGTTCTCTGAAGCCCCTTCCGTTCTCTGTTGCACACTACCTCATCCCCCTGCAGTCTGAGAGCAGAGAGAAATGACCTTTTCAGTGACAGATGGCAAGACCTTTCATCCTTCCCTGGAGGTCATGGGAGCTGGCGTCCAGTTCAGATGGGCTCCTTTTCAATGTCCAAATCCTGTTAGAAACTAGCAGCATGGATTATGCTTCTGTGGGCTGCTTGTATGTCGTGACGCTGGTTGCCTCCTTTTCCTGCAGGGCCGGCAGTCTCACAACAATTTTGCTCCGGCCCCATGCTCTGCTTCAGACAGACGTACCACGGTATTTTATGATCCCTCTTGGGTAGTTCAGAATATGATATAGAAATAAAGAATGCTGATGGACATGTTTGGGGCTGATAGAACGTATCCTTCTAAAAAGGTTATTTCTCTTGAAGGACGCAAATCTTCCACCTGATTTTTCATCACTAACATTTATTTCCTTTAACGTCTCTGAAATGTGCTTGGAAATTGGAGTCGAGAGAGAGCTAGCAGCACTGAACACATGTGCCCTGAGATGAGAAAGGATGTGACCAAACCCTTTCTTTTGGGAGATGGTTGAAGAATCTTTGAGTCAGTATAATTAGGACAAATTTGTGTGTTAGCCTTTGTTTCAGATTTCTAAAAAGTGTCCACAGTGTATGGACATACAAAACCCATGGTACAGCCCCAGTTTAATTTTGGACTTCTCCAGGAAGATATAACAAGCAGAAAATTCTCATGCTTCGTATGTCAGTAAACCAGGCTTTTGTAATATCAGTTGTCCAACCGTGGAAACTCTGAATCAAAGTTCTTCTACACATCACAGGAGCCACTCTGCTCTTAGTCTTTTGAAGCATCTGAGCCAAGTGCTATTAGCACAGACTGGCTGGCTACCCCAGCAACCAGGAAGGTGTCAGTCTCTTTCTGTGATTAACAGCCAATGATAAAAAATCGGGGGCCCTGTCTTTCTGCTCACTGCATTTTCTACCTGAACGTCAGGCTGGCAAGTGGAATTCTATCAACTTCTTGCAGAGAAGTGTATAATTTGCTCTGTACCATGTCAGGTCATTGGACTGTGGGAGGTAATACTGTCCAGTGACGCGAGTGACAGAGCATGAACTTGGCTCCTGTGTTCTGCATTCTATTCTCAGCTTCGTGGATGACTCAGAGTGCCCCATCCATGCCTCTGTCCTTGAGGGAAACTATACCGTTCTTTAAGCCACTACACAGAAGACTTGAGAAGAGCTGTGCATTGTTACCCCCAAAGATGTTCTTATTTTTGGTATAATATAAATGTGCAATCTCTCTTTTTTAAAATGCATAACAGGGTGCTTTCTCATTTAAACTCATTTGTGGAATTTCTATGTCTGAAACCAATGTTGTTAAATAGACAACTCATTCATTTTATAAACCAGAAGCTGTATGATGTTGTGACTTGACACTTGTATACAAGTGTGCTTGTGTGCTTGGTTGTATCTGATTATTTGCAACCCTTGGTACCCTGTAAATATACAAGTAAACAAAGCAGGAGATGTGTGAAACTGAAGAGTCTCCCAGCTGGAGAGTAATTCCTAAGACCTGACAAGGAAGATGGGGTTCTTAAATAGTGGCATGGACACAGAATTCTTTTTTTTTTTTTGGCTGCACCTGGATTTTTGATCTCCACTGTGGAGTATGAGATCCCTAGCTATGATATGTGGGATCACAAAATTCTTTTTTTTTTTTTGGCTGCACCTGGATTTTTGATCTCCACTGTGGAGTATGAGATCCCTAGCTATGATATGTGGGATCTAGTTCAGTGACCAGGGACTGAACCCAGGCCCCCTGGATTGGAAGCATGGAGTCTTAACCACTGGACCACCAGGGAAGTCCCCTGGACACACAACTTTTATTTTAAAATGCAAGATGTAAGGAAAAGTAAGATTTGCTATACAGCCAACTTTGTCAGCTCATATTATTTCATAAAGCGAAGGGTCAATTACGTGTTGTTATCATCAAGAGAATATATTGTAATGCTTTGTCATGTAGGCACTATAAAAAAAAAATCACCTTGTCTGGTTACTTTAATTCATCTTTTGGCTACTGTCAGCAGATACCCCCTTAGTCCCTAATTCTCAGTACCCAGATGTACTGAGAATATTTAGGGTAATCAAAACAAAAAGAAAATAGGGCCCTTTCCTCTAAAGAGCTAACAAGCTATTAGGGAATCTAGGACAAGCGAAAGCAAATGCTTCCACAGTGCCAGCTCCTGAGGAAGAGGACTCAAGGTGGGGCTTTGGAGGGAAGGCTTCCTGGAAGAGGTGGTTCTGCAGGCAGAGGAAGATGGCTTGGCAAAGGGACATAAAGTTCTTCTCACTTCAAGGACATTGTAGGAGGAACAGAATCTTCTTTGATGAAGACCTGTTTACCTTGCAAATGACAAAGAGTTGAGAAGACTCTTGGGAATTTTTTTTCCTTGGGGATCCAGAAAAAAATCAAACTTCTGCTGCTGGAAACTCTACCTCAGACTCTTTTCTCAGATAACCTGTTCTTCTTTTATTTCTCATCATGTCCCCTTACGTCTTCTTTTTCAAGCATAAATATCCTTTGTTCTTTCAGCTATTCCTCTTGTGATGTGGTTTGATGTGTTCTCATCATTTTAGGTGTTTACCTCTGATGGACTCTGATGTGAGGCCTCTCTTAAATCATGGTGCTCGGAATGGGACAGGACTCTACAGGAGTGGTCTGACCAGTGCAGAATACCATGGAATAGTAGCCTCCCTTAATCTATACTCTATACTTCTATTAATATGGCCCAAGATTGCATTAGTCTTTTTGGCACTCAGTTAGTATGCTGACTCACACTGAAACTGTGGTCAACTCATACCCATGAGTTCCCATGCTCTACTATGAAGCCAGTTCATCCTTATTCTGTACTTATATTATTGATTTAAAAAAAAAAGAAAATAAATAAAACTCTAGGCACAGAATTTTAAACGTAGAGATATTAAATTCTATTACACTTGATCTGACTGATAACAACCCATCAATATATTGATATTTCAGAGCTAGGATGTTAGTTCTCCTTCCCCAAGGTGAATACTTATCTGCTGGCATGAGGGCATAGCTAGTCTCAACACTGGCCTGGAAGAGATTTCATAAGGGTCAGGACTTTATTATCTACATCTTTAGACAAACTAGTGAGCCTAAATCTTTCTAACTGTGAATTAGGAACAAACGTGAACGGGCCTTTCCTTACTGGGAATACGCAGCAGTGAGTCAGATGTCTGCAAAGCTCCAAGTCAGAGTTACTCAGAGGCAGTAATATACAAGAAGAGGAAATTTTTATATCAGGCTTTTGGCAGCTTTCAGGAGATTTGATTACCCAGATCACTATACATTACAGTAAATAGCACTCATTTTTTGCCACTGGTTTATAGCCATAACTGAGTTATCTGATTCGAGGTTGCAATAACTTCATGTGGTGTCAGTATAATTTCAGCACAGAATAATTTGTCATTTAAGGCAGGTCCACGAATCTGTTTCTTTGCAAGGCCCCATTTAAACTGATCCTCCTTTTCTCCATCCCCTTCCCTCGGCCTCCTCACCCCTAGACTCTTCCTCCCTAAAACAAGGACTATGAAGACCTTGAAGTTTATTTGCATCAGGGTTTTGGAAACCTTTCAAAGTCCTGTCAAACTAATACAGCAGCTCACCAGTTTTTGTAGGTAGCTTGTATAATATTTATAATTTCAAGCAAATAGAAATGTCACATTTCAAAACACATCTCTGAGAGCTGTTTTATTCTTTATAGAAAAGCGCAGGAAACAGTTACATTTTTCCAGTCTGTTCTTCTGATGCAAATTTTAATCTTTCTTTCATGACCTTGTAATTATTATGATTCAAATAGCCCCTCCCCTACCTCTCACGAGTGATTTTGTTCTAGGGCCTCGCTACTCAATGGAAGGTCTGAGAACCTGTGATATTGATACCACCTGGGAACCTGTTAGGATTGAGTATCAGATCCTGCCTGAAACTTGCCAAATCAGGACATGAATGTTTAAAAAAGTCCTTTTGTGATTCTCCCGCACAATAAGATTTCAGGACTGCTGACCTCGAGTGAAAGGATTTAATTTCACTTTACCCCTTATATTGTTAAACAAGCCTTAACAAAATTCTATTTGGTGTTTATTACTACTTTTGTGTTGTTGTTGGTAGTCGCTAAGTCATATCTGATTCTTTTGTGACCCCGTGAACTTTAGCCCACCAGGCTCCTCTGTCCATGGGATTTCCCAGGCAAGAATGCTAGAGTAGGTTGCCATTTTCTCCTCCAAGGGATCTTCCTGACCCAGGGATTGAACCCCTTTCTCCTGCATTGGCAGGCAGGTTCTTTACCACTGAGCCACCTGGGAAATCCTTTTTAACTAGTTTAGATTTAAATATTCTAAACACAGCTGACTCTTCCTCAAAGTATCTATAACTGACTTTAAAAAGCTCTTGCCTTTCTGGGTTCTTGTAGAGCAAGAATTCTCAAAAGGGGGTAATTTTCATTCTTCTTCTTTTGTTTTTGCCGTGCCACATGGCATGCAGGATCTCAGTTCCCCAACCAGGGATTGAACCCATGTTCCCTGCAGTGGAAGCACAGAGTCTTAACCACCTGACCACCAAGGAAGTCCTCACAAAGGGCAATTTTGAAACACCCTCCCCGTAGAGACATTTGGCAATGCTTGGAGACATTTTTGTTTGTCACAATTTGGGGGTGGAGGAGAGGGGCTGCCTCTGGCATCTGGTGAGTAGAAGCCAGCAATGCTAGCTTTGGATCCTACAATGCACAGACTACCCCCCACCATAAAGACATACATGTCAATAGCAATGAGGTTGGGAAGGCCTGTTGTGGAGGTATGTGGTTTGTAGAGAGGGACTCCTACGTGCAACGGTTCACAGCAGGATATGCAGGAAAATGAAGCTGTGTGGCGTGTCATCACCTGATAGGAGAAGAGCAAGGGGACTGGTAGTGGCCTGAGTTATGACGCCGGGAGCCTGGGCGGGCAGCTAATAGAAAATCCAGCCACAGATGAGAGGAGAGATGTCAGAGAGCTTGTAACCAAGCTTGTACCTGTGCACAGACTGCCTAGGTAACAGGGCTGGGGTTCAGAGACTGGACATCAAGTCGGAGCTGGGGGTGGGGGGTATTGTGGGCTGAAACAAAGCTTCAGTCCTAAACTGGATACTCGATGTGATCCCAAAATCACATTAGATCTGGAAAGCAAGAAAGGATTTCCGGTGTTATCATAGGAAGACTCAGGTGGATTTCCAGTAAATCCAGTAAAAGACAGGCTTAGGTGCAAGGCAGAACCCCACTTGTTAGAACTGGACACCTCAGAGCCAGCCTAGCAGCAGGGGATTACCTGATGACAGTTAGCTGAGCTCTTAGCTAGAGTGAGCTTTTTAAATCTCTCCCAACCAAGAAGAGCCTTAAGGTTGAGAGTACAGTGTGGCTGACTTGCAGGAAGAGGTCATGGGCTTCCAGCTATGGAGGAAGGTGGACAAGAAGCAAGTCGGCTCTTGACACTGGCTGCTGAAAATTCATAGCATAAGAACTAGCTAGAACTTGAGAGATCCTCTGAGTCATTTCCCTACTGCACAGCACCTAACTCATTTCAGAAAGGTGGCCTACTCTTCAACTGTAACATTTTCAAAGAAAGATTGCTTTTAAAAAATATTTATTTATTTATTTGGCTCCGATGGGTCTTAGTTGTGGCACTCAGGATCTTCATGGCATCATGTGAGATCTTTCGTTTTGGCCCACAGACTCTCTAGTTGTGGCACATGAACTCAATACTTACAGCAGGTGGGCTTAGTTGCTCTGCGGCATGTGGGATCTTAGTTCCCTAACCAGGGACCGAACCTGTGTCCCTGCATTGCAAGCTGGATTCTTAACCACTGGACCACCAGGGAAGTCCCCCTAAGAAAAGATTTATTAAGGACCTATGCTGATGCCTTATAAACCATCTAAGTCAAAACTGCTTCTGCATTCCTAATCTTATATCACCTTACCGGACATAAGTTGACTTTCTTTCATCCTACCCTTCATACGCTATGCTTTCTAACATTCGGTAATGGTAAACAAGACCAACTTACCTTCGCAGCTACCAAAATCAGCCTTCCCTTCTCCAAGCTCTTTAGCTCAATTTACCTCAATTTCATAAGCGTGTCACCCTGAGAGTCTCTACCCAACCTCTTAATCCCTTTGTTATTCTCTGGACCCTCTCCAAGTGTTGCCTGCTTGTGATAGCCACTACCAAAATGTATTTATTAAATATACACTGTGTGTGTGGATTGCCCTTTTGACAGTGGAGGCAAAGGAGACGGAATAGAAAAGGATATACATGGTTTTGTTGGTTTTTATCTGTCTCTTTTGTCTCCAAGAAGGTGTCTGTCTTTGCCGAGTTCATAGTCTAGTTGGAACAACAGTCCTTAGGCAAAGTTCTGTTGTAAAATTTTAGTTGTCCTGCAAATGCTTTCACTGTGACCTTCACCTAAGGACAATAGAGTGCTCTATCGTATAAAATAGGTCTGATGTGAATTTAACTGTAAATAAAGCTGGGATAAATGCATTTGTTCAGTTCCAGGGAAGGCACTATACTGCCATGCGGATTTTCTTTCAAATAAGCTGCAAAACAAAGTTCCTTTCCACATAAAGGGATTTATTCAACTGAATGCACTTGCCTTGTTGCAACTGGATTAATTTCATTTCACATCATGTCTCTAAGTAGAAAAGTAAACTGATTTGCAGCAAGCTAAATGGATATGTTGATACATCCTACGTCAGTAAGATTTATTCCAGCTAGATTACAGCAATCACAGTCCGTTGGTTGCTTTAGCTTCTATTAAGTAGTTGCAAAAGTGCACCGTTTCAGGGTGTGCACTGAAAAACAGTTTATCAAAGCCACGATAGATGGGAATATTGTAGAATGAAAGAACATACAGATGTGTAAAATGAGAAAAATGTTATAAAAAAATTTGTCACTCTATATCCATGTTCAATATTTTTATCCATGTATTTATATATTATTGAATATCCATGTTCTAAAAACCACCATTTTAGATTTTTGAATTGTGTTTCATAAGGCACCATTCAATACATACACAAGCCTACACATGATGAACAAGGGTGAACAGTATTGGTTGACCACGGACTGGCTGTGTGTTCACCGCAGCACTAAGGACCAGCGCCCACCCAGTGCTGGACCGCCACCCTCTCACTGCATCCTGTACTTTCTGTTGCACTCTTGCCTCTTCTGTGTCTCTCTCCATTTCCAACACTGCTATCTTACCATTCTCCTGGGATTCTCAATCTCTGTCTGTGTTAGGACCCTCCTTTCATCTCTCCCAAATTGCTGACTTTGTCTTGGCTTGTGCTTCGAGCACAATAAAGCTGCCAGTGGAAATCTGTCTGATTTCTATAGCTAGTAGCTTCTATAACCAGTAGTTATTTTCAAAAGGAAATAGCTTCCGGAGATGAGCCTGTGGTGTCACAGGGCTGTTATATAGATCAAATGTAATAATGTGTATTAAAAAAGCCATTTGTAAACTGTAACATGCTCTCTCAAAGTAAATTATTACTGGATTAGATGACTTTAGGGTTTCAAAAGCAGCTGGATGATATATAAAAGTTCAGTAAGACTTGGTAACCCAGTTGGAAAAGAAAATTAGAGAATTGGGGGCATTGACACCCTCCATCAGTAAGCTAGAAGTCTTTAACATTTTTTACAGTCAAGGCACATCCATGCCATTGAGAACACACACTCTGGCCCAAGAACTGTGTCTGCTCACCATTTTGGAACTAGGCCTTCACTCTTACTTGAGTATCCCCATCCCCCATAGTCACCTTTCGAAATCCCAGCCAACCTTCAAAGGTGAGACCCAAATCCACTCTCTCTCCCCAGTTCTTCCCTAGACAGAATTAATCTCTTTGTCCCCAGCACTTATGTCAGTCTTAAATTATGTATGTGGGTGTCCATCTCCCTGTGACTTGCTGAGGAACACGGCCGTCCTAGCGTTTGTCAGGCCCACCCCTCCCCAACAACTCAAAGTAAAGTGGCTAGGGGATAAAACAGAGAATTCCATGGGCCAAAAATGTCCTACAAAAAAGCTTTATCCCTGGAGGTTTGTCTCAGATACAAAAATGTCCTCACTTGAGCAACTAACTGTAGGACCCTCTGCAATGAAACAGGGTCTATTAAATAGACTTATAAAAAACCCTGTGAGTGGGGGGTACATGGAGGTTTCTTACTCTTTCTCATACTTTTCATTTGCAATAGTTCTTATTTTTAAATGAATATAAAAGACTCCATCCTATTTAAAAGTTACTGAATTGAATAATTTATTTTCATTCTAACTTGATTTTCAGCCTCAATGTTTTCCTGTAGTTTAAATGAGAAAAGCCATCCTTCGCATCCCAGCTTAGCTGTATTTTATCTACTGAATACGGTACCCATTCAGATCAATAGCCCGTGGACTGTCTTCTACACAATTCCACCTTGCATTGCACCCGTAATTGAAAGGAACTCGGTGTGCAAAGTGTGGGGCTCTTGGAGAACGAAAAGTACCACACTTTAGCACATTTAAAAGAATCCTTGGGCTGTTCTATTATTTTAACACTTTACCTTCGGCAGAGCAGAAAACCTTTTTTAGGAATCATGTCTAAAATGATTAACCATGCAACTATTGCCAGTACATATTAGGTGCTCAATTAATATTTTTAAAATAAATGAAAATACTGTGCCCTTTGAAACAAAAGATAACTCCAGTCATTTCAAACAGACAGCAATGGATACAGTTTCTGGCTGTTGCTCTTTTGTGTTCATTAGAAGTCATAGAAAAATGGAAATTTGGGGAAAAGATCAAACCTGTTATGAAATTGCATTGATGAGGGCAGATTGTAAGTTTGTTTATAGTGATTTGATGTACAGTTTTTTGAGGGATTTATTGTTATCGCAGATTAAAGCTGTGTTGTTACTATAATAGAAGATTGGCCCAGAGCCCTCATCTGATGCCAGCTCTTCAGCATTGCCTCTGTTCTTTCATCAGCAGCCCAGCGCACTGCCGCACCGCCCCCCCCCCCAACTTTGTGAGCTACAGTCCTGGCACAGACCCCTCACTTAAAACTCCAGCCAATTTCCCTAACTACATACTTTCTCCCTTCACCTGCCAGATGCTTCTTGTTCTGACACTGCACCTTGAAGTCAGAGGCTTTCATTGAGTTAAAAAGGGAAATGTAGAATTACCTAGCTTATCAGTATTTTAAGTATTCTTGTAGACTTAAATGAGAGTTCTTGTACAAAACCACTTGAATTATTTCTTAAGATATGCTAATTTTTTTTCTCTCTTTGATTGAACTGTTGACCTTCTGGATATGTGACTGGTTATTACCTCAAGTATGTTTGGAATTATTCTTGCCCTAACCATTCTACAAGGTAATTAGCGTGAAGACATTATTGTAGGAGCACGTCACCTTGGGCTGGGATCTCACTAATAGAGCAGAACTGTGCATACTCCATGCTCCAAAAAATCTCCAAGAAAAATCCACAGCATTGAGGGAAAGTTTAAAATTGCTGATTTCGTGGGCTCTCTCTTACCCATATATTTAATTTGTAGAAGGATCCAAACATAGGGAGGATTGTGGTTCATCTGTTTGAAAAATGAAAGCAACTCTGTTTTCTCAGAACTCTGCTTATGCAACGTGGCTGCTCTCACAGCACTGGGTCAACCAAAACCAAAATAAGACATTTTAGAGCTCTTGTTTCCCCACTGCCTCCCCCCAACAAAGAAATACATAGCATTTGAAGATACAATCCCATGCAATGACAAATGTTATAGAGAATGACTGTCCTCGGGGAGGTAATTAACAAATATAGGGAAACTGAGGCCAGGGAGGTGCAATAACTCACAGGTAACTCACACTCCTTCTTGAGCTCTTCCGTCTCTTCCACTGTAGAAGGAGCTCTTTGCTTCCTGAGTTGAAAACCATTCATGCTGCCTGCTCAGTTATTTCAGTAAATGCTCCTAAGTTTGGGACCAATCCAACTGTTATAAAACCTTATATGAGTAATAATGAGGCTCTTCAATCCTGGGATCCCCTAGGTGATCATTTCTAGTTCATCGCAGGGCACTTTGGATGCCCAAGTCAGACCCTAAGTGATGGGACAAGCCTGCCTGATTCTACCATCTGCTTCGTTTATAAGTCTATAATGTGTCAATGTGCAGTGATGTGTCACAGAAACAATAATTTCTCATTATTATAATAACATTTTTCTCTACTAGCAGCAATATTCCTGACCTGAATTTATTCTTGTCACGGCTGTGTGTGCAAGCCAAGCCTTGTTTGCCTCTGCAACGTATTAATAATGTATTAATTAGCTTCCCAGTGCTGCCCCAACAAGGAACAGAGAGGATTTATCTAAATCATGAAACATGAAATGAAGCTAACACTTCGTTAATTATATTTTAGGGTAGTCTCAGCATTAGGTAGGATAGCAAAATTTTGGCCAAATTTTTGACAGAAGATGGAAAGCACTACTCAATTAACAAGGCATTTGTTTAGTACCTACTATGCACAAATTTTAAGAGACTAAGAGAGAGGAAATTGGCCAATTTAGTTTTATAGTCATAGTTAAAAGGCAATAAAGGGTAAGGTAATATACAAATTTTGATTTAGTGTCAATTAGCTTAAGTATTAATATATTAGACTGAACCATTCAAAACTGACAATGTCTGACAGTTTTTTTTTTATCAAAAGAAGTGGCAATTTCATATGATTCAGCCTAATATTAAGGGACTCTTGTCATACTGTATCAGCTTCTAAAACATTATAGTGCTCATTCTATTTTTTAAATGAAATGATTCAAGTTGAAGCTGTCATTATGAGAAAATCAGTAGGAAGTAAATATAGGTCAGGGATTTGACTCCTGTTTCTCATATTCATTAATTTTTTAGACTCAAAAGTAACATATATTTTGTATTTTTAAAGTGGTTTGGGGAGGGTTGTTTGTTTTTACTACATTAGGGAATTCTGCTACTTGTTCTTCAAGTGATATTCCTCAGCTCGATTCTTCAGGCCATTTCCTTTATGATCTTCACGCAAAACTACCTGTCTCCCTGCATCTCTGCAGAGATGTTTCATTGCAGAACACTCTGCTTTTATATATATACATATATATATACATATATTTCTTTATGAGAGATAAAAATCTTAATATCCAATTTTGCCGATCTGTCCCTGAATAACAGGTTACTGAGCAGTCAGAACAGGTTATTGCATATGTATTTCACTAACAGATATTTACCAAGAATCTATTTTGTGCAAGCAGTGGAGTGACTCTCTGTCAAATATAAAGTTGTGTGGACAAAATGCATGCATTAATATACATACAAATTTAGTGCAAACTAAATACCAGGAACCGCTCTTAGCCCTTGACTTGTTAGTCTGTTTAACCCTACCCAAGATAGGTCCATGGTTATATCCATTTTAAAGATGAGGAAACTAAGGCCAGAAGAGGTAAAGTGAGCTTCTATCACTCAAACATTTGACCAACCATTGTTCTGGTTATTGTGGAAACCTGAGGTTAGAAACAAGTGCTTTTCCTAGACCATGAAATTATAGTGGGACAAATTAGCAGTGACTTCTGATGCCCTAAAATGGTAAATAGCAACACAGACCGACCTGTGCACAATGACACAAAACACTCATGCCTGTCACTCTGGGTTTCCTCCCAGCTCAGAACACACTGACATGTCCCCTTGAGGTCCCAGGGCACATGGGGACACATGCCACACGCGCTGACCAGAGCTTTCTTGCAGAGTCACATCTTACCCCAAATCTTATCACAATGCTGCCGACCGTCAGGCTCTATCAAGAAAATGTGCACTCATCTTCCCGTTATGCCCAACGTGTGAACACTGATAACACATCTAAATTCGAAGAAAATCAACAGAAGTCATCTCAGTCAACCTGAAAAATCTAATGACTCATTCACACCCTTTTCACAAGGCTTCTGCGGGCGCTGGCTTCTCCTGAGCCAGCCTCCAGGCTCCTGCAGCCCCAGAGTAGCTCAGGGCTGGAGGGCTCGGCGGGTCAGACGGATGCTGACTCTCTCCTGCACAGACGGCGGGGTTGCTCAACCAGCGGCCCCTGCTCTGTGCTGCCGGTAACCCCATCGCTTCTGTCCCCCAGGCCCGCTGAACAAGGTTGCCTTGGGAAAAAGTAGCAGGAGGAAGATGCTAGCTTTTCAGCCCCAAGAATAAATTCCATCACTCTGAAAGTAAAACCATGATATCCAAATTTGATTCGACTCATGTCAGGTCTGATAAATGCGTACACACATGTGGATGCTTAAACCATGTACACCGACTCCCCGGAACAAAACCACTTACTGTCTCATCAGGAAGACAAGGTCTGGTAGACCAGTTCACCAGGTTGAAGAACAGAAAAATGGATACTCTAATTTATATACACACACATTGGTGTAATCCAGCCCACAGGACAGTTAATTGCCCTGGCAAGGGTGGACAACTACGATTTTGTTTAAATTTAAAGTGGTCCCATTAACTTAGTGAGCTTGGCTTTAGGCATCCATCCTCAGATGGATTTCAGCCTCAAACCAGCAGTTAGCAGAGAGAGGGGCTTCCCTGGTGGCTCAGACGGTAAGGAATCTGCTTGCAATGCAGGAGACCTGGATTGGGAAAATCCCCTGGAGGAGGGCATGGCAACCCAGTCCAGTATTCTTGCCTGGAGAATCCCCATGGACAGACGAGGCTGGTGGGTTGCAAAGAGTCAGACACGACCGAGTGACTAAGCACAGCACAGCACACCAGCAGAATAGGTGGGCTTCCCAAGTGACACTAGTGGTAAAGAACCCATCTGCCAATGCAGGAGACAAAAGAGACTTGGGTTCGATCCCTGGGTCGGGAAGATCCCCTGGAGGAAGGCATGGCAACACATTCTGGTATTTTTTGCTTGGAGAATCCCCATGGACAAAAGAGCCTACAATTGGTCTATGGTCTGCAGTCCATGGGGTCGCAGAGAGTTGGACACAAGTGAGCGACTAAGCACAAACACATGTCTTCCAGCTGTGCAACCCAGAGGAGTTACTTATCCACCACATGCCTCCACTTTCTCACCTGTAAAATGGGAATAATATAACTAAAACTAACCCACCTGGGTTTGTTAAGAAGATTAGATGAAATTATAACTGGTGAAGCACTGAGAACAATCCAAGCTCTCAAGGTATGGGAGTTTTTTGTTCACACATCCCAATAGGAAACTCTTGAATTCTCTTTTATTTTTAAGTTTAATATTTTTTTATTTTTTGGCCATACCACGCAGCTTGCAGGATCTTAGTTCCCCGACCAGGGTTCAAACCCAGGCTTCTAGAAGTGGAAGTGTGAATTCCAAACCACTGGACTGCCAGGGAATTCCCATAACTTTCATCTTTGTCGCACTTAATTTCTTATTTCTTCTTTCTTATATACGTGCAGAATGAAGGTGTTTAGTCATCCTTGGAGTACAATCTTTCCTTTCATTAAAAACCATTATTAAGTGTCTTCAAGCTTCTTTTCTGCAGTAAATGATCCAGATTACTTAATCGTTCTGTATTACATGCATTAATCATCTATTTGAACTTCTCAACCATCTCCAAATTTAGTACATGCAGAAATATTGTCTAGAATAATTTGGCTTTGGAACCCCTTATCAGCTTCAGTCCATTAGCTCAAATGTTTAAAACTATTGTTAATATGATCAAAGTTATGTTCTTTACCATATTTGTCAGTTGCTTTTATTATGTCATATTGCAATAGTCAAAAAATTCTCAAATGGACAAGTGCTCGGGCCTGGTGCACTGGGAAGACCCAGGGGGATCGGGTGGAGAGGGAGGTGGGAGGGGGGACTGGGATGGGGAGTACATGTAAATCCATGGCTGATTCATGTCAATGTATAACAAAAACTACTGTAATGATGTAAAGTAATTAGCCTCCAACTAATAAAAATTTAAAAAAAAATAAAATAAAATTTAAAAAAATTTAAAAAAAAATCTTCCTAATGGATCATCAAAAAAAAAAAAAAAAAATTCTCAAATGCATAGTTAAGCAGAAGCCAAGCCAGACAAGATGATAAATTATTCATTCATTCATCAAATATTAATATTTGCTGAGGGGCCACTATGTGCCGGGTACTGTGCTATTCTCTAAGATTACAAATAAGACACACCCTGCTTAGAGGAGCTTACAGTTTGGGAGAAAAGACACAGAAGTAAACAAAGTACGGCCAAGATCTTTCATTTGATGCTATTCTTGAAGTGAGAAGGTGCCACGATGACCTCGGAACGGAAGGGAGGAAGAACTCAGCACTGCCCTGGTGGCTCAGATGGTAAAATATTTGCCTGCAATGCAGGAGACACAGGTTCCACCCCTGGGTTGGGAAGATCCCCTCAAGTAGGAAATGGCAACCGACTCCGGTATTCTTGCCTGGAAAATCCCATGGACAGAGGACTCTGGCGGGCAACAGTCCATAGGGTCGCAAAGAGTCGGACAAGACTGAGCAATTAGCACTTTGGTAGGTCTAGGAAGGCTACACAGAGAAGGTGACTTTTGAGCATTCAGTTCAGTCAGTTCAGTTCAGTTGCTCAGTTGTGTCCGACTCTTTGCGACCCCATGGACCCCAGTACACCTGGCTTCCCTGTCCATGCACTGTGTTTTCAGTTTTTATTAAAAACTGTAGCATCCCATACATAGGTGTCTCAGTGAGACAGCCTAACTTCTCGAGGTTTCAGGTTTGTTTGTCATAAAGTGGTACCCCATTCATCCTAAGCTCATGGCCAGGTTTAGTTATCCTTGTCACCATTGATGAATTCCATTCTTTAATCATCTTGCTCAGTTCAGTTCAGTCGCTCAGTCATGTCCGACTCTTTGCGACCCCATGGACTGCAGCACGCCAGGCTTCCCCGACCATCATCACCGACACCCTGAGCTTGCTCAAACTCATGTCCGTCGAGTCAGTGATGCCATCCAACCATCTCATCCTCTATCGTCCCCATCTCCTCCTGCCTTCAATCTTTCCCAGCATCAGGGTCTTTTCTAATGACTTAGTTCTTTGCATCAAGTGGCCAAAGTATTGCAGCTTCAGCTTCAGCATCAGTCCTTCCAATGAATATTCAGGACTGATCTCCTTTAGGATGGACTGGTTGGATCTCCTTGCAGTCCAAGGGACTCTCAAGAGTCTTCTCCAACACCACAGTTCAAAATATCAATTCATCAGCCCTCAGCTTTCTTTATGGTCCAACCCTCACATCCATACATGACTACTGGAAAAACCATAGCTTTGACTATAGGCACCTTTGTTGGCAAAGTGATGTCTCTGCTTTTTAGCATGCTCTCTAGGTCTGGATAAAGACCTGGTGGTAGACCGGGAGTGATCTCCACACAGTGTCTGCAGTGTCATCCACAGTGTCCAGGTGGGGCTTCTCAGCAGTGGGTCCTGGACCTCACCCCTGACCCTTGCCCCTGGCTGAGGTGGCATAGATCTCACTGTGCTTGAGGGAAACTCCAGAGATGGTGCACACGCCTTTGTGGCCCAGCTTGAGCTATATTTTAAAATGGCAAAGATTGAGGAGGTAAAAAGAGGAGTGTATTCAACCATTAACTCCCGTAGTGCTGGTGTGCCTGGGGCCAGCCTCTAGGAAGGATGCAGACACGCAAAACTGCCCAGGTCCAGCTGGGGCTGGGCCCACAGTGACCATCCCGAGCCTGAGCTCTGTCCTGCAGGCCTGGGAAGCACGGGAAGGGTGTGTTTTAAACAGATCGTTATAGAAACAATGAAGAGGGGAGACTAGAGGCCTTTGAGTCTAGCGTGAGAGAGGAAAAGCAGGATGCTGAGGTCATGGAGACAGACTATAAAGCCTCACTAAGGAGAGGGTGAAGGAAAGAAGGGAGTCAATAATAGACATATTTAAAAGATAGGGTTTAAAAACACATTAGAGGGCGGAATGAATCAAGAGAGTAGAATTGGCATATATACAGCTCCATGTATAAAATAGCTAGCCAGTGGGAAGCTGCTGTGTAACACAGGGAACTCAACTCAGCGCTCTGTGATGACCTAGAAGGTTGGGATGAGGGTGTGAAATGGAAACTCAAGAAGGGGGGAATATATGTATGCGTGTAGCTGATTCTTGTCGTGCAGCAGAAACTAACACAACATCATGAAGCAATTATTCAATTCAGTTCAGTCGCTCAGTCGTGTCCGACTCTTTGCGACCCCATGGACCGCAGCACGCCAGGCTTCCCTGTCCATCATCAACTCCCAGAGCTTACTCAAACTCATGTCCATTGAGTCAGTGACGCCATCCAACCATCTCATCCCCTGTCATCCCCATACACCAGTTAAAAAATAAATTAAAAATAAATAAAGATATAGACGCAGTAGAGAGGGATGCCAGTTTTGCGGAATAGGAGGAGAAGAGAGAGAGGCGCTAGGAAGGAAGTAGAGGTTTACAGTGTGGACCCCTATGAGGGCCACAGTGCCATACTGTGCCCAAAAGGAACAAACACAAGTTGGCAAAAATCCTTCTAGAAATGCTCCTCAAAGACACCAGTCTTGTTAAAGGTCAGCAGGGACTGTCAATGTCACATGCAAAGAGCAATATATATGTATTCCCTACTAGTTATTCTTTTCAAAAGACCCCTTAATATATGTTACTTACATGAGCTAAGATAATATTGATGCGAGAGTCTTAATGTTTAATTTTCTGGAAATTGATTTTCTAGGTACAATAAGATATTAGCATTGTTTCAGTTATCTGTGCCTGATAACTACTAAGATATCTGTTTATTCATTTACTTGGTTGTTATCAGTCTCTCCACCCCCCTCCCCACTAGAGGACAAGTCCCAGAGGTCAAGGACTTTGCCTCTTCTGTCTACATCCACATCCCCAGCACCTAAAATAGTGTTTGGCTCATGGTAGGTGCTCAATAAATATTTATTTGTTGAGTAAATGAATGCATTTCTGTGTGGGCAAAAAGAAATCATCATATCCTTTACTAATGAGGAAAGAAAAGAAAAAAAAACCTGGACTTAAAGCGAGTTTTCATGAACAGATCCAATTTTGCAAAACTGGAACTGACGTTTAAAAGATATTTTTCTTCCTGAAGCTCTGCTTCTGGGAAAATCACAGCTCCCAGCTTAGATGGTGGCTTTAACTGCCCAGTTTCAAATTCTGCACAGTTAAAAAACTGCCCAGCTACAAATTGGCAGAGCTCAGCTTCTTAAATGCTGTTGGATCAGTAAGGAAATGGTGATTTTTCCTTATTGATTTCATGCCAGTTCCTCTTTTGTGAAAATTCCCATGTGTTGTTCAATGGAACATGTACAAGAAAACCTGGGGGCCAGAAATTAAATAGGTCCCTCATGTTCCTCTCTGGTCAGGTGATGTCAAAACCTTTCTACTTTCAGGATGAAGTGTTCAATTGTTTTCCCCTTTAAATTTAGCAGAGAGCTTATTGCCTCTGGTGGATTACACATATGCTCCTTCTGATCTGTGAAATAACTCATTCCTGGATGAACTTTAAGCTCCCAAATAACGCATGTAAAATACTGTTTATGAAACGTGGGAGAAATGTTTCACGTTCTCATTACTCCAGCACAGTTGCACCAAACCACTCTCTCCAAGGTTCCTTTTTTCCCAAGAGGAAGAAAAAAAAGGGACTATCCTGGTAGTCCAGTGGGTGGGACTAGGTGCTTCCATTGCAGGGGGTCCCAGTTTCAATCCCTGGTCAGGGAATGAGATCCTACATGCTACAACTAAGATCTGGCACAGTTTGTTAAATAAATAAATATTTTTTTAAAAAGAAGGAAAAACTTCAACATCACTATGATAACAGTAATAGTAACCACACTTCCGATGGTCTCATAGAGGCTGCAATGTAGAAAAACCCATCACCAGCAAAAAACTTTCCATGAGATGGATACTATGCCAGGTCCACACCCTGCAAAGAGGAATGAGGCATGGTTCCTATCCTCTGGAGCTTACAAATTAGCTAAGGGCAAGAAGACCAGAACCGCAAGGCAAAATGAATAGTTACTAATGAACTACATGGTCAGTGAGCGCTCCACAGGATTCAGAAAAGGACAGGGGTCATCAGACAGTGTTCCCAGAGGACACAGACTTGAATTTGAGTTGGACCTTTAGTGGGGAGGCTGCTAATAGAGAAGAGTGAGTAGAGTGGGAGGAACACTCCTGGATGCCTTTGCTAGGAGCCCCAGCTGGCAGAGGTGTTGGTTGTAGCAGCTAAGGTAGGGGGCTAAATCAGGGGTGGTCTTGAAGGTCACTCTGAGATTTGGGGGCTTGATTCTCAAAGTAAAGTGGAATCCTTGAGGATTTTCGAGAAGAAAGGATGTGAGCTAAGCAATATCTCACAGAAATTAAATCAAACAGAGATCCGTGCTATAAGTTTAACTGGGGGTCTTCAGAATTGCGATAATGAGACTGTGACCCTGGCTGGAGACAGTAGGGCATCTCCATCAGGCAGCACTTCTTAGTGGTTTCTATGAAATTGCACTCTAGCTGACTCCATACTGAAAGATGGTGAGTGATTCTGTGATCCTAAATGCTGCTCGGAAGAGGTCTCATTCCTTTCGTGCCCCACGGTGTGTACATGGACCAGAGCTGGGCATGGTCTATCTGCAAACCTCAGAAAATCTAGGCAACTTAGAGAATAAGAGCTGGGAGGGTTCTTAGTGCCCTCAGAGTCCACCCCCTCAGTGTGCCCATCCAGAGGCCAGCCCTTGGTCAGGTTCACCCAGCTCGTCAATGTCAGGCTCGGGGCATGGCCAGAGCTCCTGACATACTCCAGCAACACTCCTACAGCTGGTCCAAATTCTTTTTTGAGGTGTGCGTATACACATTCTGGCAGAATCCAGAAAAATCAGGGCCCTAACTGAGACAGTGGAAGCTACTTTCCTTGATTCCCTCCAGGATCCATCCCCTCAAACCCAGTCCCTGCCTGAGCCCCCTCTTCATTCCGGCCAACCCCCTGCCTCCATGATTTCCAGCAGCATCCTCTGGCTTCTGGTTCTCATCCTGTTGTTTCTTGTGTCTTGCCACAGATTGTGCTGTCTTCTTTATCCAGAACCCTTACCACCTTCAGAAGATACCCCCACAAACACCCAGCCTCAGTTCCTCCCGTAGGTGGGCTAAGTTCTCTCTCCCAGGAGCTCTGTGCTACCCTACACAAGACTCTATCTCTGTGTCTCTTAGATGACTTATAATTGCCTATTCATATGCCTGCCTCCCGCCCTTCAACTGTGAGCTCCCTGAGGGCAGGGACTTAGTATGCATCACCAAACATCCAGCATCTAGCTCAGTGCCTGGCACCCAAGAGGCATTCAAGTGTCTGATGAATGAATGAATAGCATTTGCCTTAGTGCATTCATTTAACAAATATTTATTGAGCAGTTACTTAGGATCAGTACTGTGGTATTCTCACTTACGTGTCAGTATATACCAACACACTCAAGCTCCAAATTATGCACTGGTAAGTTATACACGTGGCATGTTCACAGGCACACGCAGTAGAGACCGTGTACATATCTACAAACACCAGAGCTGGCAAATGCAGTAAAGTGCATGCCAGATGTCTCTAAAATTTGCAAAGAACCAAGAACCAAAAATGACAGTTAGCTCCATAAGCCCTCTAAAAGAAAAGAGAAAAAGTGTAAAAGAACAAAAGAGCAGAAGGAAGTGGCTATGGGTTTTTTTTTTTCTGTGCACTTGAGCCGGGGGTGGGGAAGATTTATAAAAGCATCCTATGCTGGGCAGGTTCATGTAAGCCTGAGTTCCTCAAGGGCTGGTTTTAGGAGCTGTTAGGAAAATTCACTACCATGCACAAGTCGGGGGATTGCTTTTTATTCCACTGGAAACTGTTAATGAGGACGCCATTAGCCGCCCCTTCTCAATCTGCATGATAGAGACAGCGGGTTCACCTGAGCAATTCTGGAACCCTGATCACTGCCAATTAGGGGAGCATTGTCTGGCTGACATAATCAAGTGAGTATAAATATATTTATCATGATTGGAGTGGGGAAGGAAGAGCAGAAAGATTGAGGCAGAAACTGCCACCTTTTGCCTGGCCCCAACCTGGATCTAACTCAGCGTGTCTGTCACCCAGCGCTCAGTAGAAGCCATCACCGGAATGCACATTTGAGAATTCAGGACTAGAATTGTTTTCCCCAGAAGGGGCCCTGTCTCTCCTTATTTTTCCTCCTCACTTCTTCCCATTTTTTTTTTTTTTTTTCATGATTGCTTCCATGAAAGCTTCAGAGAGATGCGAAACCAGATGCCCCGTTGATCACATTTACATTCTGCCCCGGTGGCCGCGCTGCCCCCGCTTAGCTTATCTGCAGTTCAAAGTGATCTGGGGGAAGGTGGCAGTGATGAGACTCCTACCCTCTCTGCCTGCCTGGGTGTGCCTGTTGGCCGGGCATTGGTTTTATTTCATTGTCGACTTGCAGGACTTTGATGGTAATATCTATGATATGTCTCAGAGCTGATCTTGAAAGACTCTGATAAAAACAGTTCCCCTGCAGTGGACTAGATATGGGAGGAATGTCTCATGTTTCAACAGCTAGAAGGTGAGGTGAGTTGAAGTTGTATCTGGTGGTTATTCTTGTTGCCTGCCTGGAAAGCAGGGTCTATTTAAGCATTTGCATGGATTTCAAAATGCAGACTGCATCTCTTTGCCCCCAAACCAATGGCTGGGATTCGATACAAATAGCCTAGTGGCACAGTTGGTGGGAGATTAATGACAAAACTGACCTCTTGGCTGAATTTGAACTTGGGTCGTTGCAGAGCCGATCCATCAAAAGAGGGACTTGTTTCTTCTTCCCTCCCTTGACTATTTGATAACAACATTTATAGAGCTAAGTTGATTTCAGTTATTTCCTCTGCTCTTATCACGTGTGTGCTGCTCTGTCTTGGCCTTTGAAGGCTGAAGACCCTTCCCAGTGGCTGTAACAGATGACAAAACCCTGTCCCTGTGTCCTGCTCCCTGTAGTTTTTCTGCACAGCTACAAATTGCTCTCAGCCTGTCTTCTTGGATTTGACAAAAACTATTTTATTACTGGTAGCACACATATGATACTCAGTGATAGAAGGGAAGGTGTAGATACACAGAATAAATAAGGAGGCTGTGCAGGAAAAATGTCATTTTATAGGGATCACTCAGCCTTAAAGCATCTGACCACCCTTATTCAGCCTGTTCCTGCTAAATTTTTCCTTTTTCAGCCACCCAGGAATTGTCAAGGCTAACCTCTTTCCAGCCAGCTATCAGAAATATGTATTTCTTTTGCTTTTTGGATCTTAATGGATGAAATATTTCTTTCTTTTCTGTCTTCTACCTCTTGCCAGACATATTGGGGTTTTTTTTTGAGAAAGTGAGCTCATTTATCACCAAGGAAGAAAGAAAGTCATTCCATATTTACCCGTTAACAAATTACCACTTGCAGAGAAAATACAGCAGAACTCTCTCGTTCTCTGAATAAATGTGTTACTCGCCTTGACCAACCCTTAGTCGATGGATAGCCACTGTTCTGTTCAAGTCGGCTTAATTTTCTCTCTTTGGTTTTTGTTTCCTTGAAGCAAAGAGATTCTTGGTTCTTTCTTTGATCCTGCTTTTGAGGAATGCGCCTGCCTCCTTTGGGTCTGTTTTGTGAGCTGGTTCGATTAACCCCTTAGCGTTTGTGGAGGAATGTATTGTGTTGGGTGCTGTGGGTTCCTCTGAAGTCCTCCCTGTTTGAACATTGAATAGAGTCACTTATCTGAATGCTGCCTCCTTCCTAATCCATCGGTTTTCCTCTGTGTTGATGAGGGCACGAAATAGCCACATACCAAGAGATAGTACAATGTCGTAAACTGAGCTTAAGTGCTGTAGTCAGCGAGACCCAGATCATAAAACAGTACAGCCTTGGGCACACAGCTTCTCTCTTCTGAACCATGCATTCCTTGTTAGAGATGCTGCCGAATATCTCTCTATATATCTATCTCTAATAGAGCAGTCCATTCCTTGCTGTTCTCCATAATTAAAAAAAACCACCAAACAAACAGAGAAGAGCCTGGTTTAACCAAATAATGCTGGAGCAAATTACAAATGGCTGTAAGAAGGTATTTTTGGCCTGAGCATTTTATTGGCATTTACTGCAGTGTCTTTGTATGTCATTTAGTTACAGGGATAAACCTCTTTAACACACACCAAGCTCTTGACCAGGTTGGACATTACATCTTACATCACTTTTTTTCTTTTTAGTCAGGTTACTTTTTGCTAGGAAGTGGTAAAAGGAAAGCTAGAGGTCCAGTTATTAGTATTGTACCAATATCGGTTTCCTGGTTTTAATACTATAGTTTCGTGATATCTTTACCAGGGGAAGCAGGATAAAGGGTAATAGGGGAACTCTCTGTACTCTCTGCAACTTCCTGTGGGTCTATAATGATTTCAGAATAAAAAGTTTAATGAGAGAGAAAGAAAATGGGGTGGCAATTAGGAGTAATAAAAGCTCAACTTGGTTTTGGTCCACATTTAGGCAAATATTTATATTTTGTTTGCCTTTTCCTCTCCTTTTCACATACAGATTTTGTGAGCAGTCAGACATAAAAGCCAGGGTTCATTTCTCTACAGAAGGGAAGAAAGTAGAATGAGCTAGGAGGACCCCTGCCATCATCCCCACACCCTTTACCTGCACAGACTTACCCTCTGCATCCGTACTCATCTCGTCCTTCCTTCCTGTTCAAAGGGAGAGACCTCACCTGCTGCTACTGATAGACTCCTTCATATGTACAAGGCATCCATGCCTTCCCGCTGTTTCCAAAGGCTAACCCATCTACATAATCTCCCCATGTGATTCCTTCTTACCTAGGGTTTTAACAACCATCTAATGAGACTTGCTCCCAAATTTTTATGTCCACTCAGACCTTTTTGCTGAGATCCACACCTACAGACAGGAGAAGGCAGAGACTAGGAATCTCCACCTAGATGTTTCTACCTAGATGTTTTGAATTTCAAACTCCTTCCAAAGGATCATTTCTTCCTGTATTCTCTTACCTCCAAAAATGTCATCTCCATCTACCATTATCGCCCACAGAAGAAAGAAGAAAGCCGTTCTATTACCACACTACCCAATATTGCAGCCGCTGGACACGTGCTATTAAGTACCTCATGTATAGCTGGTCCAAACCAAGATGTGCTGTCAGTGTAAATTATGCACCAGACTTCACTCAGAGAAAGAAGACAAGATATTTTTATATCTTAGACTGATTTCTTGTTGAAGTGATAGTATTTTGGATATATAAGATTAAATAGAATAAATTAAAGTTTTTCCTTTTCTTTTTTAATGTGCTACTAGAATATTTTCAATTACACGTGTGGCTTGCATTTGTGATCTGTATTCTATTCCTATTGGATGGTCCGGCTCTAGACCCTTCTCTACCTTTTAGTCACTCCTAATTGGTCAAAAAGTCCCAGTGACTCACCTGAGTTAAGATGAGGTTTACCATGTGAGCAAAGTGGGCTGAATTTGAATTCTAGCTTCACTAGTTTTTGAGGCCTGTGAACCTGGGGCATTATCAAATCTTTTTGAGCCTCAGTTTCCTTAACTATCAGATGGATTAAATGATAGTTCTCATTCCTCAGTTCAGTTCAATCACTCAGTTGTGTTCGACTCTTTGCGACCCCTCAGGTTCTTGCAAATGAAGAGGATAAATGTGAGAGGATACATGTGAAGCACTTACTATGGAGATAAAAGCACAGGAATGCCAAGAAAGAGCCCCACCTCTCACTGTCATGGTTCAGACTCTCATCGTGTCAGGCCAAGTCTCCTGTAATAGTTTCTTCGTCTATAGTCCACCATGCCCTCTAACCCTGCATACTGCCACCAGATTAAACATTTCGTAATGCAAAGAGTATCAAAACATTTAGTGAGTCTCCATCACCCTTGGGATAAAGTCCAACATCCTTCCTATGCTATGCAAGGCCCTCCATGACCTGACCCCACCGGAAATACCAACCCCGCCTCCTGCCAATCCACAATGGCCATCATGATCCAGTTGGGTGCTGCCCCAGCTCCTACTGACACACACCTCTCTCTGTCTGTGATATACGTGCCCTCTACTTGTCCACAAGGCTCAGTTCAATTGGCACCTCTTTAGGGAAGCTTCCCCTGGTCCCTGCTATGCCTGTGTCCATACCAGGAGCCAGACATCAGGAGCCACTCCTGCAGCTCCTCACCCACTTGAGGTTTGGCTCCATTGTCACACTTCTCTCACTTATTTGGTTGACCTGTCTGTCTGTCCTACAAGACCCTGACCCATCTGAGGGCAGGATATGCTCTCAGATCCATGCCAGATCCACATCAAGCATGGTGCCAGGCACAACACAGGCTATCTCCTATAGAAGAATCTCCTATACTTTATCCATTCACTCAACAAGTTGAGTGAATGGATAAAGTATAGGAGATACTCCCGAGAGGAAGAGGGAGAGTGAGAGCAGTGAGGTCAAACAGCAAAAAATCTGAAGACTAACCCGAGGAGAAATGGATGCTTCTTGGTCGTGCAGACAGAGGAAAGAGAGAGGAAATAATCTGGGCAGGGAGTCGGTCATGAAAGATTTGAAATGAAAGACTATAAAAAACAAGAAGATCATGAAAAGAACAGAACCACATTTGGTACTGCTGGTGGTTTAGTAACTTCCTCTGCAATGATTCCGGGAAGAGACAAGGCTCTAGGAAAGCAAAATAATGTAAAGAAAGGATGAGGTATCAGCAGCCCATTCAGGGATTATTTGTCATCAGGACTAGATACATGGGTGATACAAGTAAATGTCAACGTGATGACTACGTGATGAGACTACTAATAATTTACTGGGGCCGGTGCCCAGGAATTTTTTTTACTTAGTGCAAATGCCAAGCATGGAAATTTTTGACACGTTATAGATAGGAGAGAGCAGATAGTGAATTTGAGAATAACGATGCGAAATGCCAGAATAATCACAAGAGAAAAGTCTGAATGCATAAGAAGGTTTACAGGATTCCAGCTTTACCACAAACATGGATTATAAGAAAAGTCACTCATGAAAAAGAGAAATTCCAGTATATAAAACCCACTTACCGAAACACTTAGCTTTCCAGAATGCATAATAGTAATATCGTGTCTTTGAACACACACACAATATCAAAAGCAGCAAATAATACCAGAAAGGCAGAGAAAGTGGGAAGTATGACATTTTGTGGCTCACAGGGCATATGAATGGGAAAATACGTACTTCTACACACAAACCGCAACCTTCACAAGAATGCCTAAAGGCTTCATTCGGAGACCTCAGGTCTCATCCCTCAGGAGAGCCTCTGTCACACTTTTCGTGTTAAAGATCTCATGGGACAGGACTTGTGTGGGGAGAAGGAGCAGCAGGGAGAATCGACATGAGAGGGTGAAAAAATCAAATGATCCTTGGCCATTGTCCTCGACCGTGAGCCAGTCTACCCGTTCGAGAGTTCTCTGGACAAGGTAAACGTTTAGGATACACTTATGCTAGAAACAATTTGTTGTTTATCTGAAACTCACATTGAACTGGCTGTTCTGTATTTTATCTTGCACCCGGACTTCGTGAGACATACACTTCCTCATTCGTGCTTCCCTTGAGCCACACGTCTCAATAATTGAGGAAAACTCGAGAAGTCAACAATGACAATGTGTCCGGCCCCGTGCTGAGTGGGTTAGGGGAATATGTCTCTTGTTTCTCCCCAGCACAGTATGAGGCAAGCTTTAAGAATTTTACTTATCTACTTATTTTTGGCTGTACTCGGTTTTCATTGCTGCTTGTGGGCTTTCTCTAGGTGCAGTGAGCAGGGGCTGCTCTCTAGTTGCGATGCTCAGGCTTCTCATTGCAGCGGCTTCTCTTGTTGCGGAGCATGGGCTCTGGGCACACAGGCTTCAGTGGTTGTGGCTCGTGGACTTAGTCGCTCTGCAGCATGTGGAACCTTTCCAGACCAGGGATCAAACCCATGTCCCCTGCACTGGCAGGTGGATTCTTAACCACTAGATCACCAGGAAAGTCCCATTTCTGTTTTAAAGATGAAGAAACTGAGGCTCAGAGCAATTAAATAACTTGCTCAAGATCACCCAGATAGCCAGTGGTAGAGCCAGGATATGAACTCTGGCAGTCTGACTGCAAAGCCCACGTACTTGCCCATCTCACTTGACATGGTGACAACAGCTGACAAGGGGCAGAGACATTGAGTCTCCAAGAAGAGTAAGAGAGAGTGAGAGCACAGAATATGAGCAGGGATCCCCTGACTGAGGCCTTATAGGAGCAGTTGAAGTTCAACCAGCTGCCTTTATTTAAGTTAGAGGAGTGTGCCCATGGTTTTAGGCACGTGCAGTCCCACACTGGGACTGGGAGCTTGATTAGAAGGACACCAGGTGAATTTCTTCAGTCCCTAATGAAGCCCATTTGGGGGCCGTTGTACAGTAGACAACCTGCACAGCTGTACACATATGGCAGCCTGAGTTAGATGGCAGGAGGAGGACCAGTATAGAGGAAGGATGTGGATGGCTGCTTAGAGAACAGTGAAGAGCCATTCACTAAGGCACATTTGCAAAGGGTAGGTGGTGCTCTGAAGTCAATTTAGACAGACAGGTTGGAAAGAGACTGCTGAAGGCCTGAAATGAAAACAAAAGAGTCTTATTATTTTAAAGTGTTTTTTTTTTTTTAATGTGGACCGTTTTTTAAGTCTTTGTTGAACTTGCCTGTAATATTGCTTCTGTTTGACGTTTTGGTTTTTTGGCCACAAGTCATGTAGGATTTTAGCTTTCCAACCAAGGACTGAACCCACATCTCCTGCCTTGGAAAGTGAAATCTTAACCACTAGACCACCCAGGAAGTCCCAAGAGAGACTTGAGTGGATCTGGGAGGTAGCGTGACAACATGACATTGACGAATTCTGAATAGAAAAATGACCCTCAGAAAGTGTGTGTGTCAGAACTCTTCAACTCACAGGGGTTTTTACTCCATCAAGCAGACAGCACAGGGTGGAGGGAGGATGGGAGTGCATCAGCTAATGTGACAGCAGCTGATCTAAAAGACACGAGAAAATGAAACAACAGACTGGAAAAGAGGACAAGGAACGGGGAACAGAAAACACAAAAGAGGGAAAGTGAGTGAGAAGCCGAATTTCTTCCACTTTGTATTTCCCCAAGCGTCCCTCAAGGAAGAGTTGACCTGTTCTGGTTTATTTTCTTCTCCTGAGGCTTGGAAAGGGCCACGGGCATGGCACAGTTTGCTTTCACAGCAAGGCATCTGATCGCATTTTTCGTGATACTGTAGAGAACAAGATAAGAAAGACAGGTCGAGAAATAACTACTGAAGCTGGCAGGTTTGCAGTTGATACACAAAAAATAGTGATGAACAGGTGAATGTCAACCTGGAGGGAGTTTTTAAGGAAGGAAACAGAGTTCAGAGATAACCAATTTGCTTATGACCACACAATTATTAAATGAAGGAGCCAGGATTCGAACCTAACTCTGCTTGACTCCAAAGCCCATGTTCTGTTTATTGTGGAATAAAGACCAAAAAGCCATCAAATTTGCTTATGAAACGAGAGTTGGAAGAGATAACCAAGAGGAGGGATACAAACCCACATCTAGACAAGTTGCGATGAACTAAAGACTTGCCAACAGGGAACAAAAACAAGAGGAGGGTCAGAGAGACTAAAGTTGAACCTCACATTTTCTTTCCCCAAAACATCCCCTGAAGAAGTTGACAAGCCTGGCTTGACCCTCCTTCACATCAAGAAACACTTGGACTTTTGTTGTAGTTGCTGTTTCCTTCACAGCCAACAGTGTGACACCACTATAAAAATCTTTTTGCTGTTCAGTTGCTAAGTCGTGTCCAACTCTCTGCAAGCCCATGGACTGCAGCACACCAGACTCCTCTGTCCTCCACTATCTCCCAGAGCTTGCTCAAATTCACGTCCATTGAGTCAGTGATGCTATCTAACCATCTCATCCTCTGCCGCCCCCCTTCTCCTCCTGCCCTCAAACTTTCCCAGCATCAGGGTCTTTTCCAGTGAGTCAGCTCTTTGCATCAGGTGGCCAAAGTAGTGGAGCTTCAACTTTAGCATCGGTCCTTCCAATGAATATTCAGGGTTGATTTCCTTTAGGATTGACTCATTTGCTCTCCTGGCTTTCCAAGGGACTCTCAAGAGTATTCTTCAGCACCACAATTTGAAAGCATCAATTCTTTGGCACTCAGCTTTCTTATGGTCCAACTATCAAATAACTACCAGAAAAACCGTAGCTTTGACTACTCGGACCTTCTGTATAGATCAAACAATTAAATAGTCTATACTACTCAGCCCAGCTGAAACCACATCTTGAATCCTGAATCCAATTCTAGGTAACACATTTTGAGAAGAATATTGAAAAACTGCAGTGTGACCAGGAGAGCAAGGAGTTAGTGTGGTGGAGGACCTGGGATGGTGGGAGAGGGTGATATTTAAGCTTGCTGCTGCTGCTGCTAAGTCACTTCAGTTGTGTCCAACTCTGTGTGACCCCATAGATGGCAGCCCACCAGGCTCCGCTGTCCCTGGGGTTCTCCAGGCAAGAACACTGGAGTGGGCTGCCATTTCCTTCTCCAATGCATGAAAGTGAAAAGTGAAAGTGAAGTCGCTCAGTCGTGTCGATCTCTTCGAGACCCCATGGACTGCAGCCTACCAGGCTCCTCTGCCCGTGGGATTTTCCAGGCAAGAGTATTGGAGTGGGGTGCCATTGTCTTCTCCATATTTAAGCTTAGACACAAGAATTTGGGGCTTGTGAGTATCATCTTCTTATATTTTTTTTTTTCTTAGGGAAAAATTCAGACTGAAAATTATCATCAGACATTTTGGTTTCATGTAACCAATTCACCAAGCTGTTAGTCTGTTCCTTTCAAGTCCACCTGCCCCACTCCCACCACGCCCATTCTCTATCATCTTAATAAATTAGGAAAAGACCAACTTTCTGAATCACTTTCAGCTTTGAGAATCCAAGATTTAGGGCCTACTTGAATAAAACTGGAAATTAAAAAAGAAAGAGAATGACTTTAAACAAGGCCCATACAGGTGTTCCTCTGTTCAAACAAACTCAAATTAAGACCTACATATCCAAAAAGTAAGAATATTCCAGTTATTCATTTGATGGAAGCAATTCACAATATCCTCCCTTCTGTTGGCAGCTTTTTAGTACCTTTATGGGGTGACTTGATCAATAAAAATGTAATTACCTCTGATTTCTCAGGGATAGACATGAAATGAAGGAAGCCAAGCTGTCATAAGGGTTCACGTCCGCTTTTGCCAGCTTTTGAGACCAGTGAACTAAAACAATGACCTGCATTCCAATAATAAATGGGGGCTGGGGAATATAAGTAAAAGTGACAAGAAGATTGAAGTAGCCGTGGTCACGCAGTCATCCACTCTACCCTTTGTGCTTTGGTGAAGTTGGTGGCCCCGAGCACAGATGGTGCGGGAAGGGAGGGGGAGGCCGAGAGTATTTGTGGTGTTTGTGAATGGTGTTAACAGTGCTGGTGACAACAGAGTGAGAAGGTGAAGGCTCTCAAATATGTGATAAATGAGCCAAGCTTTCAGAGCCCAAATCAATAAAAACAAATGCGAAGCGAACAGAAGGGGAAAAGGGAAAGAGAACATGAAGGCACCATAAAATCCTGGTGATAAATTCCAGAGGAAATCATGATGTGAATAGAAAATAGGAAGTGAAAAAATGAAGCCTGGGGATTTGTAAAATGTCTGTCGGTCTGTCTCTTTCTTGTCTTCCACTCAAATATACCACCACTCCCCCCGGCCCTGTGTACAGGGCTCCTTAAGTAATTTCTGATTCTGTGTGGGTATTTTTAAGGCTTCACTCCTGGTTGGGTTTCACCAGCAGGATTCATGGTGTTTCTGCAGACAATTGTTATTGCTTTAGGAAACAATCAGGATAAAATGGGGAAATGCAAGTGATAGATTCGTCTTGCAGCAGAGTCAGGCTAGAGGTAACATCTCAGTGGGGTGGGCTCTTTCTGTTTCATTTTTCTTGCTGTTATTTTGGATTGATGTTTTCGTGGTGCTATTTAAATAAGAACAGTGTAGAAGATTTTTAAACAGGGACATTTTAGATATACTTTTTCTAACTAGATTCATGGTAAGTTTCACTGATGTTTGGAAGACACAGAAAAAGAAGTTAGAAAAAAGCAGAACAGGGACTTCCCTTGTGTGGCAGTGGTTAAGACTTTGCCTTCCAGTGCAGAGGGTGCTGGTTCAATCCCTAAGATTCCACACGCCTCAGGCCAAAACCCCAAACACAAGACAGAAGCAATACTGTAACAAGTTCAGTAAAGACTTTGCAAATGATCCACATTAAAAAGAAGAAGAAGAACACATTGTAGGAAAAGGAGATGATGGGAAAGTTCAGAAAAACATGGCACCACAAGAGAGAAACAGGGAGGGAGAGAGAGAGGGAGAACAGAAAGGAGAGAAGAGAACAGCTCCTTATAAGTTTATTAACTGAGATTGTTTCCACGTCTGGAACTGCCTGAAAGCACAATTGCTTGGTGTAAGGTCAGCCAGGTTTATTAGAGTCTTTGCTCTTTGACCAAAGAGCAATGGGCTTGAATTTTGAGGGTATGTGAAGAATTGTTCCCATCAATTTCTTGGCTGAAAGACAGCAAGCCAGGAAGGTTCAGAGGGCCCTAAGCTAGTTAGCAATTATCCTGAACTGGTGCAGGACTTGCGTATTTTGCTAGGACAGAGAAGAAAGGGCACAGTCTCAGGAGCCAGCAGACGTGTACCCTAATCTCTCACCTCATTTTCCCATCCATTAAGTGTGAATGAGGGAATTCCCTGGTGGTCCAACTGTTAAGCCTCTGTGCTTACAATGCAGAGACACGGGTTTGATCCCTGGCTGGGGAACTAAGGTCTTACACGCTCCGTGGCACAACAAAAAATATATAGAAAATGTGAATAATAATAATGATTATGATCATGCATTTCGCAAACAGTGGCGCTTTGTGAAGCCCTTGGCACATAATGGATCATATCGATGAATGGAAATTAGTTTTAGCTGGTTCTTGTTCCTAGGCATTGGTGAGGCGTGTTCCCTGAGGTCTTCCTACAGGGAAGAGCTGGGACTTCCTGTTTCAAGATAGCAACACAGTGACTGAGCTCTGGGCCCACGGATAAGGTTCAGAAGCCAAATCTGTTTTGTTTCTCAACCTTCCCTTTCCCCACTTCCCTTTGGTCAGTGCTATCTTTTCTCGTTACTTACTGGATTGTCTTGATTACAATGCATTGTGATGACATCGCAGCCTGGGGTCCTCAGTAAGCAGGGAGAAGCTAATACTCGCCCAGAGGAGGATGGGGGCAGAGATGGGGGCCTTGAAAAGCTGCGAAGGAATGTATGCTTGTGTTACGAGTTTTGACATCTTTGAAGTTTAAAAAAAAATTTTTTTCTCTATGAAACAGAATGGTAGATAGCTAAGAGGCCAGAAGTGCTTTGGAGAAAGATGCACTAAACTGTCGATTCCCAAGGATGAGCCATACCTTCTGTGTCACCTTCCCAAAACACTGTGCTGCGGGGTAAGAAATCTCTCAAGCCCTGATGAGGAAACTGTAGCACAGAGAACTTGTTTTCCCCTGCTACCAATTCAGCAACAGACTTGAGCTTTGAAACCAGGTCACTGTGGCTGGCAGCCTCACCTGGCAGAGTGACAAGACAGGAAAAAAAGAATTTGCTTGAGTTTGAGAGAACACACCCACTACATTTAAAGAAAGAGATCTTTTTCTTACAAAAAGCTTGAAAATGAATGAGATCTTATACGGTATGCTTTGAGTTTAACAAGAAAGTTGTGTTTTATAAGCCGCACTGGTGTTGATGAAAGAAAAGTAAGGTAGTAAATATTCGGAAGAAAGAAGAGCAAGTGACCCTTCTTCTGTTGTTGTTTTTCAGTCACTCAGTTGTGTCTGACTCTTTGCAACCCCATGGACTGCAGCACGCCAGGCTTCCCTGTCCTTCACTATCTTCTGGAATTTGCTCAAACTCATATCCATTGAGTCGATGATGCCATCCAACCATCTCATCCTCTGCCGCCCTCTTCTCCTCCTGCCCTCAATCTTTCCTAGCATCAGGGTCTTTTCTAATAAGTCGGCTCTTTGCATCAGGTGGCCAAAGTAGTGAAGCTTCAGCTTCAGCATCAGTCCTTCCAATGAATATTCAGGGTTGATTTCCTTTAGGATTGACTGGTTGAGCTCCTTGCAGTTCAAGGGACTCTCAAGAGTCTTCTCCAGCACCACAATTCAAAGACATCAATTCTTCGGCACTCAGCCTTCTTTATAGACGAACTCTCACATCCTTACATGACTGGTGACACTTCTCCTGGGCATCACTCAATTTACACGGCAGGGGAGAGGGGGGACCTGCACAGGGACTGTCTCCTAACTTGTCTCTTCCCTCTTCTACCTCCCGCCCCTTGCCATCCTCTGCCCAAAACAAAACAAAAAACCTTAAGGAGGAAAAGAAGAGCTAATTTTAAAAGAGGAAAGCATCCTTGAGACCAGTGAAATCTCCATAATCCACAGTGACAGACAGGGACCAGCAGAAGAGCAATTTGATTAAATAAGGATATCAGGAGCTTAGAGGGACTCTCTAGTTTGTGTCACGTTTCTCTGTTAGTCTTTGAAATTTATTTCTTTAGCTTCCAAGCCTGGAAACCAAGTGCCTTCTAGCTGGGGAGATGATTTCCATTTCGAAAATAGGAAAAAAAAAAAAAACACCTCAGGGCAAAGTCAAGGGGTCCAGGTGGGTCTGGGGATCCCAGGTTGGACTGAAACTAAGAGGCTGGCAGAGGGTCTGCAGGAAGCCCTGATGGAGAAAAATGTTAGAAGTTTGGGCTGGGTACCACCAGCCTTGGAGTGGATGGTTATGGGCTGAGCTTGAGCCCATCCCAGGCAGCACGCCTCCACGTTTCCTACCCCACTGCCTGCTGCCCATTAGCTACCTGACAGGGACCGCTCTGTTGCCGCTTTCCTCAATGAAACATTTAGAGGATGCATTGTTCTGTGTGGGACACACCTGTGCAGGGAGATGACGCATTCCCTGAGGCTTCCGTTCATAAGCCACTTCCTAGTGGCTCCAGGACTGGCATCAGCAGGTCAGCCGTCAAGGAATTACCATCCTTGGACAAGCTTCAAAGGCCCCGTGTAGTTGCATGTGTTCACCCAGGGTGGTCATGCCAGGGGATTTATCCTTTCCTGGGGCTTGTTGTTGTCATTGTTGTTTAGTCGCTAAGTTGTGTTCAACTCTTTTGTGACCCCACAGACTGTAGCTCACCAGGCTCCTCTGTCTGTGAGATTTCCCAGGCAAGAGTACTGGAGTGGGTTGCCTTTTCCTTCTCCAGGGGCTCTTCCTGACCCAGGGATTGAACTCATGTCTCCTGCTTTGGCAGGTGGGTTCTTTACCACTGAGCCATCAGGGAAGTCCTTCCTGGAGCTTAGGAGGAGGAAATAATGAGTCACCTAGGGACGAGACGAAAATAAGAATGTCCCTGTGAACAAAAATCATTGTAAATGGAGGCTTTTAGAGAGCACTAAAATCTCAGCCAGCTAGCCAGAAATGGTTTGGTGGGGTACATTTTGCTTGTCTTGGCTCACTCTGGTTGCAATAAAAATCAGAAATGTTTATATCCCATGGAGAGAGTACCTATGGAAATAGGCCAGATCCTCCTGAGAAGGCCTCTGAGATGCTAAACCCAAAAAGGAATAGTCCTGCCTCTCTGACGTGGGAGATCCATAGAAGCATAGGAGCTGTTTGTTGTAAATTGTTTAAAGCAGAAGCCCCTGGTGGCTGCTCCCAAGTTCACGGCTATCTGCCGTCGATGGTAGCAACCATGATTTCAATTCCTACTTCACCCTCCACACATGACTTCAGATCCAAACCTCCAGAGAAAGGAGAAAAGGGATCTTACGAAAATAGGACTGGAGGCACTCTATTATAAGGGTTCCAGAGGACAAGTTAGGAGTAATTCAGAGTAGGCGCAGAAAAGGAATCTGTAAGCCTTGTAAGACATTCAGCAAGAAGGTTATTTCCAGCATAGCTGGCTGATTAAGAGGCACCCTGTGAGCAAGAATTCTGCTGGTTTAGAACAGAGTCAAAATGCTGTCATTTGAGAAACCAAAGTGAGGAAAGACCAGCCTTGATCTCTTGGTCATGCTCAGCCTTTTTCTTTTTTTTTTCCACTTTCTTTTCCAAATCAGATTGATTTGGGTCTCTGGAAGAATATTTAAGCCAAGGTTAACAGGTGAGTGATAGGTAGTTGTCCACCCTGTGTGTGTGTGTGTGTGTGTGTGTGTGTGTGTGTGTGTGTGTGTTAGTCATTCAATCATCCCACTCTGCAACCCCATGCACTGTAGCCCACCAGGTTCCTCTGTCCATGGAATTCTCCAGGCAAGAATACAGGAGTGGGTAGCCATTCTCCTCTCCAGGGGATCTTCCCGACCCAGAGACTGAACCCGGGTTTCCTGCATTGCAGGCAGATTCTTTTACCATCTGAGCCAGAGAAGCCCAGCTGTCCACCCTATGAGTACGAATTTTCAAGAAGGGCCCTCTATGACCTTTCTCAGTTTCCTGTTCTGTCCAATGCCCAGTAAGAGGTGATAAATGAAAGCAGAAGGGCCCTAAGCACAGCTGGAAGGTTAAAATAAAAGAAAACACACAGTTGAGGTTTCAACACACATCAACCTAGATCCACAGGCAGAAGTGAGGGGCTGGTCACTTGGAGATGAAAGGGGACCTGCTTCCCAGGGAGCTCAAGGAGAACTGAAGCATCAGAAAATGTGTAGGAGCAGATGTCTTCCGATTCTTTTCCATCGAAGCAATCTGTATCTTATGGGTTTGAGAGTCTTTGAAATGTTAAAGTTTATATGCCTTAAAATGCACCAGAGACAAAGAAGACAGTCGCCAACCTGTCTGGAGAAAGATTGTGAGGGACTCAAGATGCATAGAAAAGTTACGAGATGAAATCCATGGTTTGGGGTGCACCATTGCCCTCTATTGGATTAAATAAATCAAACCTTTAATGTGGGTGCATATTTCATTATCTCTGGCTGAGTCTGCCAAGAAGTCAGGACACCTTTGAATGGGAAATTAATCGATCCTTGTAAATGGGTCCTTCCGTAGGCTGCCCCTCTTCTGAGGAAATCAATTACAGTTGTAATTCTGATGGCAGGTCGTTCATCAAGTTGCCAGTCGCTCAGCAAGCATTTGCTAGGTGCCAGTAAGCACTGGTGAGGTAGCACAAGGCGTGTAAGGAGAAATAACAACAACTGCTACTACTGTTCATCAGATGCCTACTGTGTGCCAGAGTCTTTATACACATTTACACACAAGAGCCCCATGAAGTAAGGGTGGCTGCTACCGGGTTAGGAAGGCGGGAGGAAAGGGGGATGACAGAGGATGAGATGGTCGGATGCCATCACCGACTTGATGAACATGAGTTTGAGCAAGCTCAGGGAGTTGGTGAAAGACAGGGAAGCCAGGCGTGCTGCATTCCATGGGGTCTCAAAGAGTCAGACACGACTGAGTGACTGAACTGAACTGAATCAGGTTAGGGATGAAGAAGCAGGATGCTTGAGAAGTAAATGGCACATCTGAGGTTCAAATCCAGGTTCATTTACTCCTGAGGCCCCAGGAAGTTTACAGACTACCAGGGGAGATAGGATATAGCTAAAAACACCTACATGGAACTTCCTTATGCAGTGGTTAAAACTCCTCTCTTCCACTGCCGGAGGCACAGGTTTGATCCCTGGTCCAGCAACTAAGATCACACATGCTTCAGGGCATGGCCAAAAATATATAAATAATAAAATAAAAATAGCCTATTCCCAAACTCTCTAAAAAACGAGAAGAAAAATTTTAAAGACTATACTGGGTCTATAAACTATGGCCAGTAGGTGAAATTTGATTCATGTATTTTTTCCACAAATGAGATGGTTTTCACTTTTTTGAACAGTGGGGGAAAATTATAATAATATCTTTTGGCATGTAAAAATTATACAAAATTCAAGTTTCGGTGAGCATAAATAAAACTTGTTTTTCAGTCGCTAAGACGTGTCTGACTCTTTCCAACCCCGTGGACTGCAGCACACCATTTCCCTTAACCACCTCCTGGAGTTTGCTCAGACTCACATCCATTGAGTCAGTGATGCCATCCATCTGTATTGGAACCCAGCTCCACCTGCTGGTTTACTGTTCTCTCGGGATACCTGCCTGAAAAAGGACATACGCCTGGTCGGGGCATAGTCTGTACAGTCCCCAAAGCTGAAAATCTCCTCTCTGGTCCTTTGCAAAAAAGGTCTGGAGGACTACTAGTCTATACTTGGACTTCCCCAGTGGTTCAACAGGTAAAGAATCCACCTGCAATGCAGGAAATGAGAGTTCGATCCCTGGGTGGGGAAGATCCCCTAGAGGAGGAAATGTCAACCCACTCCTGTATTCTTGCCTGGGAAATCCAATGGACAGATGAGCCTGGTGGCTACAGGCCCCATGTACTGGGGTTGGGCACAACTGAGCCCTCACATGTGTGTGCATGCACATGTGCGCGCGCGCACACACACACACGAGTCTATACTACAAGGTGAAATGTTATATATCAATATATATAGGTTTTTACAAAGCATTTGAGGGTTAAGAAAAGGAGAAACTAATATTTATTTAACCCACCATGTGAGGTGGGAGAAGAGATACACAGGTGTGCTCCATTTTAAGACTCAGTGCAAGAAAAACCCAGCCTTTAAAATAGAGAAATTAAAACGTAGCTATTTGCATAACAAAATTTTCCCTTTCATTTTATAAAGGGATTCACCATGGGGTTCCTTTGTAGAATGAGCCTCCATAATGCACACTAATATGATTCCATTTACAAATATTCTCTTCATAATAACTCTTCAAGAACAGATCTGTTGTGTACAGTGAGGCTTAGCGAGCATCATTTTTTCCTGGCAGCATCAGGTTTCCCACATCTGAAAAGTCACTGACCTTGTCAATTTAGGCGGGCAGGTGGGGAAGTGCTGCCTTCCCACTGACTCCAAGGGGGGCTTTGCCTGACAGATTGAAAGGGGGAGAATTTCCAGCATGTGTGCCTAGGAAACCCCATGGACAGAGGAGCCTGGCAGGATACAGTCCATGGGGTCACAAACAGTCAGACACGACTGAGCACACACACAGGATTCCTTCTTTCCCCGGGGCCTGAGCCTGAATCTTCCAATAGCTCTGTGCTGTTATGCCAACGCTCTTTTTCAGAGATACAGAAAATGGAAACCGTGGCTATTCATAGCCAAATTAGGAGGAGCTGAAATTGTTCAAGAAGTTGCTTCCCTGGTACCATTTTGATGGAACTATGTGTTTCTTCTGAACACATCACCTGACTCTGGCTTTCAAATACAGACTCTTTTAAAGAACTGTCTCCCAACTTTTGTTTTCATCCTCTGTGGTGACATATTTTAGAAGTAGATAAGCATCCCTAGTATATAGCCTGACTGTTTTTCAGGGATTCTGGTGGTACACGAAACTTAAATGGAAATATAAGGGCAGATAAAATCGTGCTGGGGGCATCCTGTTGGCATGCAGGGTGATCTATATCTCAGGGCTGCTAATGGGCATTCCGTGCCATTTGTAAAGCAGGAGAGGGAGAGAGATGCAGAGGGCTGGTGAGGAAACAGAGCCAGCACCTGGAGCAGAAGCCCTGCATGATTCAGAGGCGGGATTCCTGGACAAATGGTACCATCCCCGGGCCTGGGATGAATGGGGGAAGCGGCTGACAGCAGCACCTGAATGCTGTCACTTCTCATTCACACTATGGCAGGTAGCAATGCAGCCGTTTCTAAGATTGATCACTGGAAGGGAAAGCACATTTAACCCATCTGTGTGGCTCTCTGAAGAGGTGTCTGTCTTCATGTTCCCCTGAGGTCAGGAGCACTCTCCTGCAAACAGCAGTAAGAAGGCTCCACTGCGTTCTTGGGGCTGCTGCCCTTTCTTTCTCAGTCCCACCCCCCACCTTTTCTCTCATGGAATTGTTGCTACCAAGTTTTATCTCCATCATTTATTACTTTTCCCTTGCAGATGCAGTATGTAGCAGTGGTAGGTACAGACTTTCAAACAAAATGGATAAATACTGAATAAACTGTGTTAGCTCTGTTTTCTTTTTCCCGGGTGGTAATTTTTAACTTTTCAAAATTAAAACTAATAGATAGCAAGGAATAGGATATCAATTTCCATGCATTTTTATGATCAAACAGAAGACCAACCCCTGGGGCTGGCACATTTACCGTTCTCTGCTATTAGGGAAGCAGGGAACAGTAAATTCAAGGGAAGAGCTTGCAAAGCCCTGTGATTTGAAGGAAAACGGAGCAACCCCCCACCCCTTCCAGCCGGGGCATCTCTCTGCCACCAACCAGCATCTGAATAGATTTCATTTCACAAATGGAAATGGGACGCAGGCAAATTTTTTCAAAGTGATTTCATGAAGAGTGGGCCTGTTTAATTGAGTTTTCTGAGCCAGGATTAATTTTACAAGCTGGGGAGCGCTGTAGTGTGCCTCTGTTGTTGTGCCTCTTTGCGACACCACCTGTCTCCTGGGGGAAGGCAGAGAAAAGTGCCACCATTCAGAAGCAATTTTCCTTCTGCTTCCAGCCTTCTCACTGAATGACTTAGAGCCAGCCTGGACCAAGCATCCAGGCCTGATATGAGTTACATGTAATGTAGGGAAGATCTTTCTAAGCTCAAGGTCATCTCTAGAGCATGGCTTAGATTCTTTTTTTCATCTCTAATGTATGTGATTTTCTAATATGTCTAGCATTTGCCCTCTCCTTGTCTCCATCCTGCTTATTAAGGTAAATTTGCATAGAAATGGGATCTTGGTTTTCAGGACCATTCACCTGACACTTGATCTCCTGATGTGACCAGTGTCTGCTGCTGATACCATGAGGGTGACCCACAGGAACCCATCATCCTGCAAACCAGAGGCAAGGCCTTAATTAGGGAAAGCTTTGCATGTAAAAGTAATGGGGTGAATCCAATCAGCAAAAGCATTTAGCTTTCACCCAGGAGGACAGAGTACTCCTTCCTGTTGACTGGGTCATCCCAGGTCACAAACATTTTAATTTGCCTTAGATGGACAGATCTTGAAGAAAGTGCATAAAAAGTATATAGATTTTGAGTCTGGAAATAAGTTTTGGCTGGTGATAAAGCTCAGGCAGAGGGCTATGACATTTTACTTTGGTTTCTGAAATATTTTTTGCTTAATATGTCTTTGGGATTGGTAATGTTCATCCCTACAAATGGCCTTTGGAAGACCAAGCAAATGTGGAGAATCAGAGGAGGCGCCCCTCGCTATCACTGCTGCAGCAGTCAGCTTTAATCCCCTGCTCTATGCGAGTCACCCCTTCCCACCGGCAACCACCTTCCTTATTTACCTAAATCTCCTCATTTGGGCAGAAATTCCCACTGAGAGGACAACGGTGGTCCCAGTTTACTGGTCACTGAAAGTCAGTTAGGTTTGAAGGTTTCTGAGCCACAGAGTTTCGTACTTAAGACACATTTTCAAAACATTAACGCCAAACAGCAGCGTTCAAGACGGTGTCCTGACGGTGAGCAGAGAACCAAAGAACTTAAGGGTCATGGAGAATAAGCATCAAATTTCAAAGAGAAAACTTTATAGGAGGCAGGGGAAATCAGAAGAAAATTATTTCAGCTTTTGGCTAGGCTGCCTTTGCTAAGGATAAATTCATTCTACAAAATTATTCAAAAACATAAATGCTATTCCCTCAGTTTTGTCTTGGATAACATCTGGTGTCTATTATTTAATTTCATCTTACATCCTTCTTCATTGAACATTATGATCACCCTTTTATGAACAAGGAAACTGAGACTCTAGGAGGTTTATTTACTTGCACAAGATCACACAGCTGTCCATCAACAAAACCAGGACTTTGCTCTCTTTCTATTACACCCCACTGTCTCCTAAAAAACCCAACTATATTTCATTTTTAAGTTGACTTCTTTATCTTCATACAAGGGGCCAATATTTTCACTCAGTTCAGAGGCATGAAAATGAAAATTTCCAAAATGCGGTGGCTTTCATAGTAGTAATAATAAAATTTGGAATCTGAGTCTCCCAATTCTAAAACAAGAATGCTTTCTACTCTCAAACCATGTAGAAGATGGTTAAGTTCCCCACTGACCAACGCTGTCCAATTCTCTTAAATGATTCAGATGTAAAAGAGAAAATGGCATCTGTCTAATTAACACCGCCTGGTTAAATATAGCTGCCGAGGGACAGTGTTTCCAGAACAGTCCTTCCAGTCCCTCAGGCCCCAAGGCAGCGACGATAGCAAGCCTTCTGTCCTTATCAACCGGACACAGAGATGCCCCAGAAATGATCATAGGCCAGGACAGCAAGTGGGGATGAAAGGAGAGGGGGAAGGCGGTCACTGGCCTTCATTTCGTGCTCCTGGCATCTGGGGATGCAGAGAACGATGCTGGAAAGCGGATCCTAGGGGCTGAGGCAGCTCTTTCTGAAAACAAAAACCCTTCCTGTGCCCCTGCACCTCCCTCTCCAGCCGGGAGACATTGGACCCTCAACTGCCAACCGCTAGGACTGCCCTTCTCCTGGCAGAAAACACAATGACACATTATTTCCCTTCCAGCTTCACGTTACAACATGGAAGCCATTGCCAAGTTTGATTTCATGGCCTCGGGAGAAGATGAACTGAGCTTTCACGCTGGCGATGTTCTGAAGGTAGGTGATGAGGGGCCCAGGAGAGCCGGGGAGAGTTTAGGTTATTCTGGTCTAATTGCTGAGTTAATCTAACAGTTGAACTGCTTAAACTGTTTCTCAAGAAACACAGTTCTTTCAAAATCTGAAATTCACCTCAACCAAAAAGGTTTCTTCTGAGCACCCGTGCACTAACCACCAGGGTGGGTGATGGAAATCCCATTGGTATCAGCCACTATCCCTGTCCTGAGATGCTCGTGGTCTGGAGGGGGAAACACATCCGTGTGCAGGGCTTCTCATAAATGTTTTTATCTAAGTGCTCAGGAGCACAGGTAGGGGACAAGTGATCCCACCTTGAAAGATGGGGTTGTAGGAAGGGGTGGCAACGTCAGTTGTCAGGGAAAGCAGTAAAGGTGAGTCAGGTTTTTGGCTAAAGCTCAGAGATGGTCAAGCTCAGGCAGAGTCTGGTCAGCATTAAGAGGCTCGGCATGGCTGGAACTTACAGGAGAAAGGTGTGGGTGGGGACACCTGGAAAGGCTGCTGGAGGAAACTCAGGTCAGTGAAGGCCACTCATACCTGGCCACTCTGGGGCTTCTCAAAGCTTGTCTTCCACCCACACTTGACTTGTAGTGGCAGTTTGCTGAGCTGAAGAGGCCTTGGACTTCTTCCACATTCCATGAGCCACACTTACATGGACTCTGCATCTCAGAGTGCCAAATAGCACAAGCCCTTAAAGCAGTCCCTGGGGAGTCTGCGGCACCCACGCCCCCCTGGCCTCTGAGCACCTCGGACAGCCTGATCCCCAGTCCCCAGCAGTCCAGATGGCCACCATAGTCTCTCCGTTAAGATAAAAGCTTACTATGCAAATAACCTTGTCACACGTGATCAGGGGAATTGGAAAGTGTCTGTGGCGCACAAGACAGGTAGAATTTGAACAACCCCCTCTCCGCCCTCTTCCCAGGTGGTACTAGTGGTAAAGAACCCGCCTGCCAATGCAGGAGACATAAGAGATGCAGGTTCGATCCCTGGGTCAGGAAGATTTCCTGGAGGAGGGCATGGCAACCCACTCCAGTATTCTTGCCTGGAGAATCCCATGGACAGAGGAGCCTGGCAGGCTACAGTCGATGGGGTCGTGAAGTGTTGGACAAGACTAAAGTGACTTAGTGTGCACACATCTCTCACTCTGAGCGTTTATCCTTCTAACTGCCCTCACTGTGCGAGATCTGGCAATGCGGCTGCCAAGAGCACGCCTTCAATGCTGGAGCTTCTCAAGGCCAAAATACTGCTTGGGCTGCTGACCCAGGAAAAGTGACCTTCACTTCTTTGGGACCTTACCAAGATCACGGAGGGATCTGGGACAAGGTGAGAAGTCCCTCCCTTCCCTGTCAGGTAGTGTGACCATGTGGTTATCAACCACTCTGCAGTGTTCTCACCCAAAAGAGGCCCTGGGAGGTGGGTGTGGGGCAAGTCCCATCCCTCACCTCCCATTTCAAACCAAACCATCCGGCTTAAGTTTTCCCTATTCTCCAGAAAAGGAAAAACAAAAAGCAAAAATCTTTCCTCAATTCTGCTTCAGCTCCTAATTTCTTTCCTCTCCTTCATGGCCACACTCGGAAGAATTCTCCGTGCTGGCTGTCTCCACTTCCTCACTTCCCATTCACTCCACTAGACCCTCTGGAATCTGACTCTTACCCCCATCACTCCCTTAAAGTACACCAGTGACCTCCTGAGTGTAGAATGTAAGGACCCTGCCAAACACCTATAGGACTTGACACTACTAACTGTCCCTCCTTGCATCTGAAAGGAGACCTATTTCACCTCAAAACACTGTACTCCACTCTGAGTATTTTCCTTTTATCCTGTCTCCCAAGCAACCCACTTCTTCACCGGAGAGGAGTCTGGTACCAGTCAAAAGGAAACTGGATGACCCATAAATGATCCCCATATTGTCAATATCACCCATTCTACCTCTGACTGTTCAGACTATTGCCACATCCCTTGACTAAACTCATTGTCTCCTCTCTCTTCCTCCTTCATTCTAAAATCTAGTCCCAGAGGGATCTTTCTAGAAGATAAATTGGATCAGATTACTTCCTCCCTCAGAAGTGTTCAGTGGTTCCCCGTGACCAGTGGATGGAAATCTAAGCCGTCGGAGCTCAACCCACCACCCAACCTCATCATGCTCGAGTGCAAGAACATGTATACACGCATACACACACACACACACACACACACACACACACACGCACATACTCATCTTTGTGCATGAAATGGCCCAAATCACACACGGGAATATGTACACTGTCCTTTTTCAGGCTCTCCCTGTAGTCTGAATGTCCTTCTTCTGCCCTCATGCGTGTGACCACCTCTGCCAGGGAACCCTCATGAATCCTCCCCACCCCCTCTACCCCAGTAAACTCATCACCCCCTCTTCAGCTCCTCCATGGCATTTCACACACTCTGTTCAAGGCACTCACACCCTATTTACAAGCAGGCGAGCTTCCGCTCTCTGCACCCGAGCACCACCTCTGCTGCTCTCCCCACATGCCATCCTGATTGTCCGGTCACATAGTGGCTGCTTCACTCCCCAGAGCTCTGCAGGGGTGGGGGCTGGGCCTGCAGAAAGGTGAGGAAGTGTCAACGAATGAATGAATGAGCGGATCATCCCACTGCTGGTCTGAGAACAGAGTCTTGCCGGGTTCATCTTTGTGTCTTCCCAGCACCTAACACAAGTCATGGCCCCAGATGGGCGCTCAGTACATATTTCTTGAGTTGTTAAACTGCGTTTCTGCACACTCATTTAAAATTCCCTCAGAAAGCCAAACCCTTCCTTCCTTTCAAATTCTATCCATTGCAGCCATAGTGGTAAAGAGGAAAAGGGATGGGTCTTGTTGGCTGAGTCTCATGGAAGGTCTGTATCACGGTGGTCAGTGGGCCCGCCTGTGGGTCTCCACGTACAACTGTCTCCTCCAGATATGGGTAGCAAGCCCCAGGAGCCTGGAAATTGATGTTCTGTTTCTTGGGGTTTTTTTAGAAATTGTTTTCAAGGCCAGTTCTTGACTATCCCAGCAACGCACTCCTGAGTGCTCTTTCATGTTATGCCTTTAGTTCTAAAACACTAAACAGACTTTTTCATTAGAAGATACAAAAACTGTCTGATTTGCTCATCACCAGCTGCCCCCTGCAGACTGTGAGCTCCCCAGGGTGTAGGCCCCAGCTTATTCATCTCTGTATTCCCAGCACCCGAGTACAAACAGCAGTTGCTCACTAGATGCTGATCCCAGAATGGTGAACAAGATGGCAGACATGGAACTCTAGCCAAATGACTGGATCCCATTTCTCCTGTGAGAGAAACATTCCAAAAGTCAGGAGCTGAATGCTTCATGTGCATATCATGACCTCTCAACCTGCAGCTGCACATAGCACCCAGCTTACGTTTCCCACTCGAATCTGCCAGTCGTTATTAAAAAATGTCTCTTGACCCAGGCCATCTCTATGTGCTTCTGCAATTCATCTAACACAACCCCATTTCTTCCCACTAAAACAGCGACCAAAGAGCCCCCAGAGTTAGTCCTACGTAATTAACTTCTTCAACACTTCTGATTTCTGCTATGCCTCTAAGAGCTATAATTTCATCCAATTTTGAAATTCTTCCAGCCGTACATTTTGTCCTCTTCCCACATCTAACTTATTCTCAGGCCACGTAACCCAGAAAATGATTCCGGCAGGCAACACCGTAAGAGTTAAGTTACAGCGAAGTTGAGGGTAAAACCTCACGGGTTTAGGCTGAACTCCTTGCTCAGGTTTGCACGATGGGGACAAGAGATAGAGAAACGGAGGAGATGGAGAGATGAGAGGGACAGGAAGTACCAGCCCTGCCAACAACGGCGGGAGGAAACCACCACCACCACCCCCCAAAGACTCTTCTTTGCCGAAAGTGAGTTTTTTTTAAACCCTTGCCTTTTACACCTCATAAAAAGCCTATAAATTCACTTCTTTGGGAACACTATGTCAGGCAGACCGAGCACCAGGTGGTGAGGAAAATGGACGGCATTTCGGGATAATCTTTCGGTGGCTAGAGGGTGTAAATGAGTGTGAGCCACGATTACTAAAATTACAGCCAGTTTTGGGTCAGAGAGCTAAGTGCAAAATGTAGTTCCTACTGCGATGAGCCCATTTCCAAATGGCCTCTTTTACTTCATCCCTGCTCACCTTGGTATTTGACATTTGCTGCCCAGGCCACACGTCTTCCCATGTGTGATGGGAGAAAGGAATTCCAGAGCCTTGAAATCTGGGGGAGCACAGAGTAAAATGCCCTTATGTTTCTTATGTGATGATGATGCCCTGGTGCCAAGTTTCCTAGTTCTTCTTTTGACCTAGATTTCCTGCTCCCCTACCCCTGCCACCCCGCTCAGCACACACATACCCACATATCCTTAGTGATACCAACAGTCACATTTGATATTAGAAACTATGAAGTTTCCTTTTCTCAGCAATTCTAGAACTCAAATATGGGACACACTTTTATTTCTTCAGAACAAATGATCACATTCAAAACATACACATAGAACACTTTAAAGAACTTATCAACCCTCCATCAGACCTGGAGTCTTCCCTCATAAGAATATTACATTTGACAGAATTATATTTAAAAACACAGCCTGTACTCTCTGGAGGATGTCCAGGGACGAGGGCGCATTTGATCCCTGCATCAGCTCCGTGAACGGGCTGCCAGTTTTTATTGCCCCCATTTTGCAGATGATAATTGACTCACCTGAGGTCAAACATCTAGGGGACCAAGGACCCAAGGACCAAGGGCTTCTCCTTCCAAACTCAGGAGTGATATTAGAACTAGGTCATCACTACTTCTCAATTACATTGCTCTCTTCAATTCTCTTCCCATCTCTGGGAGGCAGAAACCAGAGGCCTCAAGTCCACCCACTTTTTGGATGACTCTGAAATCCAGCTCCAGCCCCCACCTCACTGCTGAGCCCAGACACACGTCTCCAATGCTCCCTGAGCTATCCTTCCCTGAGGGTCCTGGGGGCAACTTGATTACCCACAGGTGGTCTGAGGTCCATGAGCTTTCCCTCAGACCTGTTCCTCCTCCTGTCTTTTCTATTTTGGTAAAAGTATCACCACCCACTCAATCTCCCAAGCCAGAAATCCAGAGCCATCCCAGAATCCCCTTCTCCCTCAGCTCCTCGAACAGTCATGAAATCCTACCCGTTTGTGCTTCCTGATTCCTCTGAAATCTGTCCTCACTTCTACCTAGCCCAGATCCCCTTCGTCTATGCCTGGACAGCTACGCTCCTCTTCCCACACTCTCTCCCCTGACTTCACCCCCAAGTCCATCTTCAAGTTGTGATACCGCACGCCTTTCTTAACTCTGACTCTCACTGTGCTGTTTCCCTGATGAAAATCCTTTGATGGATCCCCATACCTTTCAAGATAGAAACTCAGACTTTTGAACGTGGGCTACAAGGCCCTGTAACCCTGGTTTCCCCTCTCTGTACTCCTAGGGTCACAATCTAAACTCCCGCCAGATTGAGGAGTTCTGTCCCAAGAACGCACCTCACTTCCTCATGCCCCGGAAGTAGTTATTTTGCCATCAGACTTTGCCTAGGTAACTCCTTTCAATACCTGGGCAACCCAAGCAGTCCCTGCTCCGAGTAAGCTTTCCTGTCCATCTTCTGCTTTCCTCTTTATCATTTCTCTTCCATCAGTTAAGACGTTTTCAGCTATGAGAAACAGAAACTTAAAATGGCCTAAACAATAACAAAGATTTATAATTTCTCATACAAAGTCCAGGCATTAGAGGGCTCCTAAGCAGCTAATTCAGTAGCTCCATGACACCAAGATTCTTCCCATCTTTTTGTTCTGCCATCTTCATTTTGAATTATTGTTTGAGTCTGCACTACATATTTTAGAAATATTCTCAGTAGGGGTGGGTGGAGAGGAAGTCAAATATTTGTCTTTTGATGATAGGAGATTTTCTGAAATGACCAGAAGCCACATAGAGCCAAGTCTGGAGAGTCATATAAGTAATCAAGGCAGATGATAACATTTGGGGTCATGGTCAAGGTAAGATCTTACAGTAATGAGAGAAAACTTCTGGTTTTGCCTATGATCGCAGTCTAAAAGCAAATTTAGAAAAGGTATTCCGGGAATCTTGAGTTATGTCCAAACTGTGCAAACATGGAATATGAACACAAAGAGTTACTGTTTTCAAAGCTAGCCCCCACTTGATGTTTAAGTTTTAATCCGCTAGCTAGCGTAAAAAAGTAAGAACAAATTAAAATTGTAAAAGGTTCTCGGTTACCTGGCAGAGAAGGAGAAACCACCTGCCTAGATAAGGAGCTTAAAGTGCTAAGATCTGAGACACAAATCTTCAAAACAGGAGAAGAGGGGTTCAGAGAAACCTCTGAGCACCAAGTCTGGGAGGCCCCACCAGTGTGGAGTCACATGAGCGGGTGGCCCAAGTGTACAAAAATAGCTTGGGGACAAGAGAAGCCAAACTCCAAAGATAAGCCTGCTGCTCCCCACTCCAGTGGTTCTGTGGTTTCTTTGGCGTGCATGTGTGTGCACGCACTTAGTCGTTCAGTCATGTTTGACTCTTTGTGACCCTGTGAACTGTAGCCTGCCAGGCTTCTCTGTCTGTGGGATTCTCCAGGCAAGAATACTGGAGTGGGTTGCCGTATCCTCCTCCGGGGAATCTTCCCAACCCAGGGATCAGGCTCTTGTCTCTTACGTCTCCTGCATTGGCAGGCAGATTCTTTACCACTGCACCACCTGGGAAGCCTTCTTTTGCTTATTTTCCTTTAACTTCAGAAGCCTTTGTTCTTTTGGGTTGGGTGGAGTTTGGACTGAGGTGCTTAAGTTCTTTGCCCTGCAGCCCATTTCTCCTGCTTCCTGGCGTCCTCTCCTCAGTGTCTCCGTCCTTCCTTCTCCTCCCTGTAGATCCTAAGTAACCAAGAGGAGTGGTTCAAGGCGGAGCTTGGAAGCCAGGAAGGATACGTGCCCAAGAATTTTATAGACATCGAGTTTCCTGAGTAAGTATTTCCAGCCTGCGGAGATAGGCCTGCCCACACACACTCCCCTTACTTTTTCAGTAGCCACTAAAATTATCCGTGCACAGCCCAGACGCTGTCAAAAACAGTCGCCTCTGGAGAGGGAACCACGCAGCTGAAGGCCAGGGGTGGGAGGGAGATTTGCATTTCACGGCATTCTCTTTTGAATTTGATACCATGTGCAAGTATCACCTATTTTAAATTTATAAGCCAAAGCCATCTGATTGTAACCATGGCGTTTCCAAGAATTCCAGTGGGAGCGCTGTCAGCCACCCCACCTCCACAGCTGCTGCTTCGAGGGCTCTTCTCCCCTATCTCCCAAGCCACCTTCCATCCCAGTTCCAGGATGACATGACGAAGCTCTCGGAACCGTGAGCTTCCCGAAACCGTGCTCACGCTCAGTGAGAGAGGTCGGGGAAATTCCCTCCATAAAGAGGAAACGAAAAGTTGAGATTGGGTCACGTGCGTCTCAAGAATTGACCACAAGGGTTAGATAGAAATCTAATCTTGTCTGAGAGTCAGGGTCTAGCCGAAAAGCAAAGGTTTGTTAGAAAACCAAAGCGGTGTTGGTGACTCTGGTGAGGTGCAATGGTACCACTCACTGGGAATCAGCACTGACCACTGAGCCAGCACAATGACCGCTGACCTCAGCCAGGGGGCCCTTGAGGCTGCCCTGTCACCTTCTGGGTGAGCACGGCACCCCTGCAGCTCCTCCACTCACCCCCCGCCTCACACACACTCTCTCAGCCGACCGCCTGGCTTCCAGGACAGCGGAGGCCCCCAGAAAAGCCCATCTACGCCACCCGTCCTGACTCACTGCCTCCACCCACATCCCGCAACTGCTCAGACACTGCCTTTCCTGCAGTTATTTGGAAAGAACCGTCTGTGCTTCGAGCAGAAGTCCTCCCCTCTCTCCCACATCAGCTTTCCTCCTTCTCTGCTGGCTCCAACCCGGTGGCAAACTAAGATCCTGCGATTTCTCCCGGCTTACCAAAAAAAACCACAAAACATGAAACCAGACAACAAAACCCTTGATCCCAAATCCCCTTCCTGCTACGACTCCACTTCTTCAAACAATCGTTCTATTCACTGTCTCTAATTCCTCTCCTCCTATTCTCCCTGGAAGCCCCATGACTCCTTGGAAACCTTTTTATCAAGGTCCCAGGGAACTGTGGGTCCCAGTGGTGGATTGTCGGCCATCATCTAGCACCGTTTGATGTAAGGAACCTTTCCCTCCCATGGAAACACTTTCTTCATTGGGCTTCAGGGACATCCTTCCTCCCGGTTCTCCTCCTTCCTCCCTAGCTTCTCCTTCCCTGTCTCCTTTGCTGTTTCCTCCCCGCCTCCCCCATCTCCTTTAGAGTTAGAATGCCCCCTCCCAGTGAGGCCCTCCCCACCACCACATTTTAAAGGACCCCCCCCACCTCTGCCCTCTGTTCATATTCCCCAGAGCACTTACATCGGCTGACATACTCCATATTCTAATTACTTCATTGTTTATGATATTTCTGCCCCTACCCCACTAGAATGTGAGTTCTATGAGGGTTCTTGTTTGTTCTGCTCACCACTGCATTCAGTACATCCTCAGAAGAGGGCCCAGCACACAGCACATCTTTAATAAAAGCTGTTCAGTGACTGAATAGCTTTGGAACCGACGTGTAATATGAAACTCTGGCACTCATTTCACAAGCAGCCTGTGGACATTTTTGTAAGTCTTGAAAGAAGTCGCTTAACAAAACCCAGATAGAGGGCAAGTGTGTATTTTCCAAACAGTCTCCTCTCTGGTTGCTCCCTCTTTCAAGAGATTTCCTCTGAGGATGGCTGCTGTGGAGGGGGGGTCCCATTCTTTTCCCCTCCCCATTGTATTGCCTGTGGTGGCCACTCATCAGTCCTGTAGGTTTGTATGGCAGGAACTCCAGGCAGATGAGGGTCAGAAAACCTCTGCTTCTGGCCCCTCAGAGCCTGACCAACCTGCCGCTGCAGTCCCAGGTCTGGAAAAAGGATAATCCTCCCACCACCTCTGTCTGTTCAGCTCCTAAGTTCCAAAGGGCACAAGAGAACTGCTCAGAGGGGCCTGTCGGATGCTCACTTTAAAGGAACACGCAGGCTCGCCTTCCGGGGGCAGCAGTCAGGCAGCCATGTTTCAGCAAAGGGGCACCGCCCGCCCGCCTTGGCCGCCGAGGAGCCGCGAACACCCGTTCTGCTCCACGAGGGTGAGAGAGGTTCCTGGCCTCCTGCCCTGAGGCTGGAGACACTGTTTGGCCTGCATGCAGGGCTCAGCCTTTGTCACATTCGCTGTACCGCCTGCAGCAACACTTCCAAAGGCCGCCACCCTGACTGCTGACCTAAAAGAGCAGTTTCTCCTCGGTGCCTTCTTTTCCCCAGTAAAGGTTATTTTCCAGCCTGGTTTCTCAGGGAGGGCCAGGGAGCTGGCTGTTTAGACGCCACTCTCTGGCTGCCGCCAGCCTCGCTCACTTCCAAGGGTGCGTGGGGACCTCCCTGGGTGCCCCAGTGTGTCTGCCGGGCACAAGTCACAACCACTCCCGCCCCACGCCACCCAGAGGCCCTCGGTTGTGACCCGTCTTCCCGGCCACTGGGGTCTCAGCCTGAAGCCAGCACCCAAGGGCCCTGCCCGTCCCAGTGCCAAAGGGGTCCCTGACCTCCTGGAGCACCATCTGACCCTGCAGTCCCTTTCTGGAGACGTCCCTCTCACAGCCACCGGCAGGGGCCCGCTCCTGCAGTGAGTCCCTCCCACATCATCCCGTTTTGTGCAGTGGCACATTTCCATGACTCAGGATTTCCAAGCAGGCAGGAGAGAGACTTCTCCTGAGGGGACAGGGCAGGAGGTACCTCAAGGGGACACTCACTTGCCTCACCTGGAAACTGCTAGAGCATTTGTTTGGTTTCAAAAGCACCTGGCCCGTCTTGGGGTCTCTCCTCAGCCCTTCTCCCTCTGGGTCATCTCTCCCCGACTTCCTTCCCTCCCTACCCCCAAACCCCATCAGTCTAGCATCTCACCAAGATCCTCTGTTTTTGTCTCACCTGATAGGTGGTTTCACGAAGGCCTCTCACGACACCAGGCAGAGAGCTTGCTGATGAGCAAGGAGCTTGGTTGCTTCATCATCCGGGCCAGCCAGAGCTCCCCCGGGGACTTCTCCATATCCGTCAGGTACTGGCCAATCCTGACTCCGCCCTGACCTACTAAAGCGCTAAAACAACAAGGTGACCTCTCAAACATGACCTACTCCTCAGGAGCACGGTGGCAAGGGGCCTGGGTATAATGTATCAATACATTCACCTGCCTCCCCCTCCAGCCCAGGTGCTTCTGGAAAGACAGGATTTTTATCAACCTCACCTCTGTGCATTTTACAGCACCATGTAAACCCAACAGGTGCTGGGTAAGTGTCTGTGGAAGGGGAATGGGAAGGGAGAAGGAACAGAGAATTTCCAGAGGTCCACATCCATCTTGGAGTTGCAATCTTTTTTTAAAAATTAATTATTTTTGTTCGTGCCGGGTCTTTGCTGCTGCACGCTGGCTTTCTCTAGCTACAGTGAGCAGGGGCTACTCTTCTTTGCAGGGCATTGCAGGGGCTTCTCTTGTGGAACACAAGCTGTAGGTGCTTGAGCTCAGTAGCTGTGGTTCACGGGCTTTGTTGCTCTGTAGCATGTGGAGTCTTCCCAGACAAGGGATCAAACTCACGTGCCCTGTGTTAGCAGGCGGATTCTTATCCACTCTACCACCAGGGAAGTCCAGGGTTGCAATCTTAGCATTTTCTTTTACTACCAGTGCATGTCTGAAGAAGGACAGAGAAAGATCAAAACCCCCAGTCACCGCCATAGGACAAATCCGTAGTCGTAGGTGGCTGCACAGAAAGAAAGGCTACCTCCATGGTCTGTAATGCTGTGAAATTGACAGGGACAGAGCAGAGCCCAGGAGGCCTGCGGTGGGGGCACTCTGACAGCAAAGTCTCGCCAATGTGCGGCACCCCACCTCTCGGGAGGAAGTGACTCAGTTTAACATGACATAGCCCCACACGTAGAAGCCCCAAGTCTGAACACACGGTGTGTGGTCAGCGTGCTGGGGATGGCGAGTCACACATCAGACTTGGTGACCACATGTGAAAGTGCAAGGATGCCAATAGCAGCAAAGGGAGCGGTGCGACAACCAGTACGGTGAAACCTCACTGGCAAGTTACCTGACCGGAGGTGCTGTCTGGATTCTGCAGTGTAATTTGAAAGGCATGCAGCTTTAAGTTCCTAAGTCCAGTCTCGGGTAATAAACAGAGGCCACATTACTATTTAGAAAGAAAGTGCAGTACTTTAAGGAATAAGTAGGAAAGACTTAAAAAGAATGGGTTAAGGGGACTTCCCTAGTGGTCTAGGGGCTAAGGCTCCATGCCACCAAGGCAGAGGGCTCAGGTTCATTCCCTGGTCAGGGAACTAGAGCCCACATACCACAACTAAGACCTGGTGCAACCAAGGAAATAAATCAATAAATTAAAAATAATAATAATGGGTCAAGTATTTATATCCATTTGTGTCCCCAGCAGACTCAAGAATACCTTGGTCTCTTAAGCATTGCCCTTGAAATCAAACTCTTAATTTCCCTTAACTGAAGCTTTCTCTTTTATAGCTGGGATGATGGTAAATTTTAGCTCAGGTCAATATTACTGTATCACCAATTCTAAACTTGTTAGGTCTTAATTCATGAACTTTTTCTCTATTAATAAATCTTACAACTCAAACCTGTTTCTTCAGGGCCACAATTAGAGGCAACACCAAGCAACTTGTTAGATTGAAAGGCATCTCTTGGTGCCTTTGGTTTGCATGTTGAGGCTGGCTTTTTCAGTGAGGAATTAGGGTTTATCATTCCTTGATCAAATTGAATTCTACAAAAAACAATCAGCTTTGATATCTGCCATGATCTTCCCTGCCATTGAGGCTATGCAGGCTCTTGTGATGGTGATTATTACTGTAATCAGTTTTACCTCTTCTGCAGAAATGTAGTCTAATATATTCCAAAGCAAAATCACTAATTTATTTATACATCTGCTTTCTGTCCTGGCACAGATAATTAAGAGCTAATTGTAATTATCTATCACTTAGGATTAGTTGAGGGTCTGAAACACTAGACTGAGGCTCTGGAGCCCTGAGTTACAGCCTTTTCTCAACCCTTCTCAGACCTCAAGACAGTGGTCCAGCCCCTCTCTCTCCATTGGCCAGATGACCAACCACAGTCCTGACATGCACACTGTCAGTATATGGGAGTGAAAGAGTTAATATTTCTCATTCCCAGTTCTTTGACTAAGAGATGGTGGATGAATAATCGTGTCACAAGAATATTCCCTCCTCCTCAGCCAGATGTGGGGAGTGATGACTGTGAGCCGATCCATGTGGTGCTGGAGTGAAGAAAGCATATATGAGTGACTGAAGCCAAAAGGGGAAGGGCAAGCAATGATTGATTGCCAAGTGTCGGCTATGACCCCCAAGGTAGTTAAGCAGAGGTCACTGAATAGGTTTGCCTGTCTCTGAGCAGAGCCCCGAAAATAAGATGAGGAGGAAGATAAAAACACCTGTCCCCTCTGAACACAGACCTCTAAATCCATCCCTTAGAAAGAGTTATCTTTACTCTCCAACAGTCTAAATTTTTTACCTTTCTGCTGGGTCATGCAATTGATATCAATAACATCAGTTTATTTTTAGACATAAATGTGTGTCCATTTGACCAAAAAAACTTGACATTCAAACAAGAATGACTTGGTGATGGAAAATGGCTGGGGCTGTTGGTCAAGGTCCAGCCTCCTCTTTCAGTGAATAAAATCCAAATTCTCCACCCCAGGTACAAACATGCTCCATCACTTCTGAGTTCAGCTGGTGTCAAAAGTGCTGATCTAAAAGAAGTTAACATGAGAGAAAAAAAAAAAAAGCATGTGTGCTTGGTGTGATACCAGCTCATTAGACTGGAATTAGAGAACCAGGGTCCTTGCCTCAACTCTGCTCTTAACAGTGACTTTAACCAAGCCCCTCCACCTCTCTGAGCCTCAGCACATATTTTTCCCCAACAACTCAAAATACTTTGTAACCTTATTTATGCAAAACAATACCAACCAAGAGATCCCGGCTATGTAGAGAACAAAGTGTGACAGATTTCTCAGGGTAGTTTTTGAACTTAAAGGAGCTGGTTCAGACTATTTCTGTTAACAGAAAGACAACAAGGGCTTGAAAAACTCCTCCCCTCTGAGTATTGGCAGAGTTCTTAGCCTGGTAAGGTCTCAGGCATTGCCATGCTTCAAATAAACATTGTAAAAAAAAGTCCTCAACCTTGTATTCTTTAAAGCCCTTGGAATATTTTTTTCTTGTAAAAGGACAATTCCAGTATCAGAAGAAAGATTGCTTTCTGCTCATGTGAAAAAAAAAAAAAAAAAAAAAGCAAACCTCCTCTCAGGAGTTCCCTGGTGGTCCAGTGGTTAGGACTTGGTGTTTTCACTGCAGTGGACTCAGGTTCAATCGCTAGTAGAAGAACAAAGATCCTGCAAGCCTCATGGCCACACACACACCCAAAAAAATCCCCTCTATCTCAGTTGAGTCCTGAGTGGCCTCTCCCGGAAATCTCCCCTAGATTGACTAGGCCAGCCCACCTGCCCAGGGATGGGCCAGCCAACCATACCTCCGCTCCCTGCCCAAAGAAAACTCCAGCATCCCTGGATGCAGTCGGCCCTGGAGGCAGACATGCTCACCACATGATACATAATTTGGATTTGTCTTGCTCTTTAGGCATGAGGATGATGTTCAACACTTCAAAGTCATGAGAGACAACAAGGGTAATTACTTCCTGTGGACAGAGAAGTTTCCATCCCTCAACAAGCTGGTGGACTACTACAGGAAGAATTCCATCTCCAAACAGAAGCAGATCTTTCTGAGGGATAGGACCCGGGAGGAACAGGTATGCTGCTGGCCCCCATCACCCCCAATCCAGAGATTCTGGGCAGTTTGGGTCCCTACGTGAACCCCTAAAACCATGCGTTTGATGGGCAGGTCCCTGCATATTCTGAAAAGTTTAAATCCTAGCTTAATACTTCCTAGGTATGTGACTTTGAAAAGTTCTCTAATTCTCAGTTTTTTCATCCATAAATTTGGGATGATAGTGACAGCTACGTCAGAGGATGGTTCTGAAGGTTAGAGAATGATGTAGTCCATCCCTTACATCATTCCTAATCACACCCCAAGCACCCAGTATACATGGGCTCTTATTATGGACACTGTTGTTTCATTATTCACAGGCGTTACCGTATCACAGTTTTCAGCCTAGCTCAGGAGCTACCCAAGGATGAAGTAACTTGGGAGAAGCGGTGGGGCTACACATGGGGATATTAGAACCTCGAGTCCAGGACTAATGCAGCAAGTAGAGCTTTATGACAGGATTTGGGGGTGGGGAGGGTAGAAGCAGGGGGCATTGGAGGAGAAAACTGGAAGTGGAATTCTTGCTCTTGGAACAGTTTGGAACACGAAGTATTGTCTTAATAGAAAATACTTCCAGGGACTTCCCTGGCAGTCCAGTGGTTAAGAATTCACCTTCCAATGCAGGAGGTGTGGGTTCTATCCCTGGTCCAGGAGCTAAAATCTCATGTGCATTGGGGGTCAAAAAAATCAAAACATAAAGCAGAAGCAATGTTGCAATAAATTCAACAAAGACGTTAAAAATGGTCCTGCACCAAAAAATCTTTTTAAAAATGCGTCTCCAATGGACCTGGCTTTAAAAACTGATATCATTGCTAACTATCCTGATTACCTAGTCAAGTGAAGAAAACTTTCTGAGCATCAGTTTTTCTCATCTGTAGAATGGAGAGAATATAATGCCTTCTTCATTGGACTATGGTGAGGATAAGTGAGATATAATCATAGCACTCACCACAGAGTCTGGTCCCCAGATGGCACTAAGGAAATGTTAATTTGATTCCAAAAGTAAATTCACACACACATAATCTATAAAATATGTTTCAAAGGAAATATCATGGTTATAGGAGATGGATATTATAGGAACCAGCGCTGAGTGGAAGAGTTGAAATCCCACTGACAGGCTATCTGAAAAGGCACTGAGACTTTTCAAAGCAATGTGTGCTTTAGAGAAGTAAAGAAAACCATCCCTTTCAAGTAATAGGTTGATTTTAAGCCTGAGAAGTTACAATCAAAGGAGAAAAGGGTGTTCCCAAATGCACACAAAAGTTCAGAAAGGAAAACAAAGGTTAATGCGGACCTTGTGAATTCTTTCAACCAGGAAATGGACAGAGATACTCATTTACTAAGATGTGCACACAGAGATGAGAGAGGAAACATAAAACTGCACTAAACTGGATTTAATGAGTTCATTTTGCCAAGTGCTTAGAACAGTGCCTGGCATATGCTAAGCCCAGGGCTCTGTGTAATTGTTTGTTAAATAAAAATAACAAGAAAGTGTCTCTGAGTCATGAGGTTGTGGTAGCATTCAGGAGAAAGGTCTTGTTTTTTCCCTACATGCCCAGCAGCAGGCCTGGTTTCCATGGTGCTGCGAGAGCGTTGCTGTTTGGGTCTCTATCACCAGGCTATAAATGACAGTTCAAAATCATGCAAAGTCAATAGCAGAGCTTATCTGGAGGATAGGATGTCCAGCAGTGTGGCAACATGCGATAAGGAGGGGTGGCATTGTGTCAGTAAAATGGAATATTTAAGCTTGATTACACAGAGAAAAACAAGCCCCTGAGGAAGGGACGAGATGGGTACCAGGTGGAAAGTGTATGAACCAGAGACCCAAGCTCCCCAAACCGGGAGAATCTGAGAATGCACAGGCCTCTGTGAAAATGTGATGATCTGAACCACTGATTTTCTTTAAGCTGCTCCCACCCCCATCAGCTGTTTCTTGGAGCTGTCAGAATCTAAGTCTGGGAACAGCTGCTGGAAGGGCTGGGTCAGGCCAGGAGAGGCGGGAGGAGGATGGATCTGTGTCATCTCTGTACTCTCCCAGGGTCAGCGGGGCAACAGCCTGGACCGGCGGTCCCAGGGAGGCCATCCCCTGAGCGGGGCTGTGGGAGAAGAAATCCGGCCTTCAATGAACAGGAAGACGTCGGATCACCCCCTGCCCCCTCCTTCGCAGTATCCCCCGGCCCCACTGCCACCACAGCAGCGGTACCTGCCACAGCATCATTTTAATCAGGTACCTGGGAAGGATGAAGTGGGAAGGGAGTGGAGGAGGATCTGCTTTCCCCCCACGCTTCAGCAACCTTGTCCCCACTGCCACACAGTGTGTGAAAAACCCCACAGTGCCGAAAACAACAGAAACAAATACATGTTGGGGGCCAGTTGTGGCCCCAGGACTGTCTGTCAGGGGAGGAATGTCCCGGTCCAAGCCTGGTCCCATCTGGTCTCACTGAGCTCAGAGAAAAGATTCTGGGTCCTCAGAGGGCAGAAACATGGAAACTGCATTTGGCAAAGACATCTCTGTGAATTAAATGAGTCCCTGCTTAAACACATATACACACACACACATACACAAACACACATATACACACATGCACACATTCACACACATATACACATGCACATACAATCATACACATATTTACACACATACATATACACATATACATACATGCGCACACATCCATACACACATGCACACACATATATACATGCGAACACACATATACACATGCACATACACACATGTACACGCATATAAAAATACATATACCCATGCACACATCCATATACACATACGAACACACATACACATGCACGTGCATATACACACGTGTGTACATGTAAATAGACACATGCACACACATATGCACACATACAAACACACACATATACACATACACACATACACCTACACTCAAACACACATACACACACACACACACACACACACACACTCACCCTGAGGACTCCGTGAACAATGACTTCATTTTTCCTATCAGCACAATTCCAAAACTTTTTGTGCCCCTTGACCCATCTGGCTGTCAAGATCTACAGGAAAAACGGATTAAGGTCAGAAATGGAGCCTTGCTTATTTATTTGTTTATCCCCCACCTTGTTCCAGATGGGATTTTAGGTGGCTCACTGAGATGGACAATACAGCCAGATAACAACATCCCTAAATTCCTTAGCAGGGCACACAAAGTCCTTCGTAAGCTGCCCAGATCTGCCTCTCCAGCCTCATCCCCTGCCCCCTCCCCATGCAAACATACATCCCTGCATTGTTGTACTTCCTTTAGTTATCAGAACGATTCACTGCATTTTCTCTCATGCTTTTGAGTCTTTTTATTTGCTGTCCCTTCTGCCTGAAATGCCGTTTCCTAGTCAATTCTACTCTTTCAACTGGAGTTCAAGCATCACCTGCTGTAAGAAGCCTTCCCTGATCACCCAGGCCAACTCAGACACTTGTCTCCACTCACTCATCACGTAAATGCATACAGTTCTCCCTCTGAACTGATGTTCTCTGAGGACAGGGGCCTTCTCTTTCCAGATACACATCCCCATGCTTAAGACAGTACTAGACATATGGTAGGTGCCTGATAAATATTCCTTGGTTGAATGAGTGAAATTTGGCATCATCTTCACAACCTAAGGTCTGTTTGTCACCCTATAACCCCTCTCCCTTATCTGGGGTTTATCATCCTCCGCAGTAAGTTTTCTTGGAGCTCTGGCTGCGTCCATGGCACCGGAGCAAGGCACTGGGGGAGCCCATGAGGGATGCTTCCAGCGGTGTGGTGATGGCTCTCTGTCCCATCTGTTTCTAGGAACGCCGTGGAGCCAGCCTAGACATAAATGATGGGCCCTGTGGCCTGGGCATGGGCACCGAAATGAATGCCGCTCTCATGCACCGGAGACACACTGATCCGGTGCAACTCCAAGTGGCCGGGGTATGTGAACGTCCCTCTCTGGGCTCAGTGGAGGAGGCCAAGGGGCCAAGTAGAGAGACAGTTGGTCCTCCAGAAAAGGCCTCACACTGCACGGAGTTCACATAGAGGTGGAGGGAACCCAGCCAGTGATGGCGGGGCGAGAGTTCCCCGGCGGAGCTGATCCCAGCTGGCATCATCCAGCCTGCTGTTCTCAGTTTGGCTGTCGGGCCCTGCCCGGTTCTCATATTTCCTGGCTGCCATTCTAGGAGAGGGAGATCTGTTGCCTTTATCACTGATGAGGTTGTGCTGGCACCGAGGACTGTTAGTCTGGGCATGCTGTGCTCTGTTTGTCACTTGAAGAAAATAAAAAAGACCACCTATTGATGTAGGGAAGAGCAGCTCTCAAGGATCCTCTCGGAGCCTTGAGGGATAGGCTCAGGGGTTGCTCAGGGCTAGGCACCCGGGTCTGCTTTCAGTGGCAGCAGGGTTTGAGACCTCTCTGGAGAGCCATTCATCAGCCTTTGGGGCAGGCTGCTCATGGAGAGCTTTGTCTAAAAAGACTACAGGGCCAGCAGACTCTCTTCCGTGTGTGTGCCGGTGACTCGGAGCACAGCTTGGCCAGCCCGGGCTCAGCAGGGCCTCTCTCTGTGTTTTTCCCAACAGCGGGTGCGGTGGGCCCGGGCGCTGTATGACTTTGAGGCCCTGGAGGACGACGAGTTGGGCTTCCGCTGCGGAGAGGTGGTTGAGGTCCTGGACAGCTCCAACCCCTCCTGGTGGACCGGCCGCCTGCACAACAAGCTGGGCCTCTTCCCTGCCAACTACGTGGCACCCATGATCCGATGAGGCCCTCTGGAGGGGACGGAGGCTTTTGTCTGAAGCTGCCCGCCTGCAAGGGACAGAGCAAGGAAGAAAAGCTTGGAACTACACACACATGCGTGTATATATATGCGTGTGTATATGTTCATATGCACATGCATATATATGCCTATGTGTCCACACATTTTTAAATAGTAATTTATTGGCAAGTTAGTTGCTTACTTAGTCGATGTGAAAGGAACTCAGGTGGAGATTTATATCCATACTTATTTTTCTACTCCCCTCTGCCAGTGTGCTGAAAGAAGGCAGCAGGGGGCTTTGGGAAGCAGGAGGCAGGAAAAAGAAATCAAAACGCTTCCTGTCCTTAAGTCAGCATGGCTCCCTCCTCATCTCAAATTCTCGCTGAGAGGAACTAAGCATGTCCACATCTGGCGCTGGATGCAGAACAGCAGGGTGGGGCTGGACTTGGCCGGGCTTGTTATAGTTTACCTGAACGTCCTGCTTCTCCCCTGCCCTAGGGTGGGTGTGCGGGCCCCTGACCTCCTCTCCTGCCAGGATGGGCGCTGCTGGATGGAAGGTGAAGGCACAGCTCTGAGCTGGGCACAGGAGGGGTTCAAGGGGAGGGCTGGAGCAGCCAGGGGTCCCGGAGCCTGGGCGAGGCTGCCGCCGCCCCCCACCCTCCCCGGCCGATGCTCCCTCAAGCAAACATTCCTCAGCTAATCCTCTTGCCTGTGGCTGACGTGGAGAAATGGAGACACCGTGAGAGCCAAGCACTGATGGGAAATGGAGGGGTTTCTCCCAAATCCCTCACTGGCTTTCTTGGGTGTAACCTCCATTTCCCCCTGCAACCAAGAAAGCAGTGCCTTAGAAGGCCCAGCTGAAGATGGCGGACTTGAGAACCACTGTTTCGTGGTTCCGAGAGTGTCTCTTCAGGGCTCTGTCTGTTTCCCCTCTTGGTTTTCTGTATTGTGACACCGCTTTGCCCAGAGGCACAGAGAGACCCCCGTCCCTGAAGAATGTTGTTTAGCACCCCGTGGACTGACTGGCCATGACCCTGGGTGGCAGGGGGCTTTGAGAGAGCTTCCTGATCCTCCGACTGTGGGACCGCTGCTGGCGCCTCCCGGACCCACGAGCTGCACCTGGGAAGGAACCCCACTGCTGCTGTCTCTCCTTCACCTCAAAATAGACTCCTGTCTCGAAGGGCTCACCCTGGGGGCGTGAAGCACACAGCAGGCTGACTGGGGAGCAGGGAGGGACCCTGGAGGAGGAGGCCCAAGGTCTCAGCGGAGCCGGAACAAACCTGTCTGCCGCGCGGGCACCTAGGGGGTGGGTGTGTGTGTTGGGGTGGGGGGTGTCCTGAGACAGGAATGGAAGGGCTGGGGCGGAAGTGATGGTGAGGAGACTTGGGGTGGGAGGTGAGGGGGCACGGACCTGTGGCTCTGTCCTCTTCTCACCCATCCTGCTCTGAGGAGGGACAAGGCAGCTGCCACCCAAGGCGCTGAAGAAGCCTTTCTGACTCGGAAAGTCAACTGTCCGTGTTAACGCAGGCTGTGTCCTGTTGACTCTGAAATCTTTCATTCTCTGATCCCCCTATCGCCTTCAGAGAAAAGGGGGAAATGAAAAAACTCTGTGGTGGATCTTGGGAGGGAAGAGAAAAATAGCCCTGAGAGGCAGGGGGTGTCGAGAGAGTGAGGAAGCCAGCCTCTGGAAATGAAAGTGCGAGGAGGGAGCAGGAGCGGAGACATTTCAGAAAATCCCAGAGCCAGCATGAGAGGCAGGAGGGGAGGAGAAGGGGCAGGAGGTTAAGTGGGAACAGGCGAGGAAGACACTGGAGTGATGGGTCAGGGGGCAGGAGGGGCGCAGGCAGGAGGGACCGGGGCTGGTGGGCAGGAGGGAGCGGGCAGAGGAGACGCGGCAGGACCAAAGACAAAAGAACAAAGGCCAAGGAGCCCTGATAAAGCCGTTGCCGTGCTGAGTGATGTGAACGAGTTACAGTAAATAAAAGCCAAACGTAGTGTTTGATTTTACAGTATTTACAAACCTCATGCTTTAAGCGGCTTTAAGATTGGGTCCCTTTTGTCTGATGCTGTGGGAAGACCAGTCCCAGGGAAGACAGAGGAAAACAACTTGATTCTAGCCTGGGTTTTGTGCCTTGAAACACTCCTCAGGAGAGCGGTCGTGTTAATAAAACACAATGCCTTTGTTTTTACGGGCTGGATCTGGTGTCTGTGTCACACACCCCTTGGGCGGAGGGCAGAGGTCACTGACCTGGAGCAGCCGACCACACAGTGTGGGCAAAGCTTTCAGAACCCCTGGATCTGGACCTTCTGTTCCACCAAAGCTTTTTTTTTTTTTCTTAATTGAAGGATAATTGCTTTACAATATTGTGATGGTTTCTACCTAACATCAGCATGAATCAGCCAGAGGTTTACCTACATCCCCTCCCACTGGAACATCCCTCCCATCTCCCACCCCATCCCACCCCTCCAGGCCGTTACCAAGCCTGGCTTTGAGTTCCCTGAGTCATACAGCAAATTCCCAATGGCTATCCATTTTGGATGGCATCACCGAGTCAATGGACGTCAATTTGAGCGAGCCCCAGGAGATGGTGAAGGACAGGGAAGCCAGATGTGCTGCAGTCCATGGAGCCGCAAAGAGTCAGACAGGACTGAGCGACTAAACAACAACAATCCAATTTACATGGTAATGCAAGGAGGCCAGAGTCGGCCTAACCACCCACAGAGAGAACAAGGACCAGACTAAGAGGACAAGGACCAAGCCCTCTCCATGTTGTGGGGGGAGGGGAGTCCTACCCAGGGACAAGCTCTCTCCACCTCCAGCATTTCAGCACCAGGGGTGGGTCCCCCGCAGGGCCTTGCACCAGTCACACAACCAGGAAACAGCATTGTCTCTGAACCGCTCTGGGTGACTTGGGAGCTACCAGGAACTTCCAGAGAAAATCCAGTTCCTGTTGGACCAGTCCGGTCTCCCTCACCGCTTGCCGAGGCTCGCAGCATTTCAAGTATCTTGTGACTGCCCCTGCCCACCCACTTTTAGATGGCCCTAGGGTGACCTGAAACCAACGTTTCTCAAAACGTTGGCTTCTCAAAACCAACGTTCCTATGAATTGCCTGGTTACTGTCATTTAGTCACTAAGTCTTTTGAGACCCATGGACTGTGGCCCACCAGGCTCCTCTGTTCATGGGACTCTCCAGGCAAGAATATTGGAGCAGGTTGCCATTTCCTTCTCCAAGGAATCTTCCTGACTCAGGGATGGAACCCGTGTCTCCTGCATTGGCAGGCAGATTCTTTACTACTGAGCCACCAGGAAAGGCCCAATGCGTGCTTGCTAAGTCACTTCAGTCATGTCCAACTCTTTGCAACCCCATGGATTGTAGCCCACCAGGCTTCTCTATCCATGAGATTCTCCAGGAAGAATACTGGAGTGGGTTGTCATGCCCTCCTCCAGGGGATCCTCCTGACCCAGGAACTGAACCTGCATCTCTTATGTCTGTCTCCTGCATTGGCAGGTGGGTTCTTTACCACTAGACTTCCAACCTGGTGGCTCAGACAGTAAAGCGTCTGCCTACAATGTGGGAAACCTGGGTTTGATTCCTGAGTCAGGAGGATCCCCTGGAAAAGGAAATGGCAACCCACTCCAGTACTCTTGCCTGGAAAATTTCATGAACGGAGGATCCTAGTAGGCTTACAGTCCATGGGGTTGCAAAGAGTCAGACATGACTGAGCAACTTCACTTTCACTTTCTTCACCACTAGCATCCCCTGGGAAGCCCCGTGGGGAATGGATAAAATGCAGAGTCTGATTCAATCCTGCATCAAGCTCTGAGGTGATGTTGCTGGGTCCGTGGACCACACTTGAGTAGCAAAGGGAAAGAACTTGGCAGTGAGCTAAACAGCTACAAAATCTAATCAAATCCCTCTTCTAGGGATACTCAGGCATTTTTTTTGTAGCTAACAAGTCACTTTGGCTGTGGAATAGACAGACATGACTCAGAACTGTCAGAACACCATTTGTGCTTGGCAGCCCAGACTTCTTCTTTTAGCATCTTTATCTCCATCAAGAATCAAGGAACATCAGAGCAAGAGGCATTCCAATGAAACACAGATAGAGATTTACTAACAGTAATTACTGTAAATACAAGCAGAGATCATAGAAATTGCGAAAGCTTTCTCAGGAAAGCCTTAAGCTCCTGTCAGGTGTGGTCCAGCTTGGAGGCAGGGGGATGGCCCTATGACATCAACAGATCTCTGGTAACTCCAAGCAAAAACAGGTCACATGTGGGACGGACTGGCATGGTTCAAATATTTGCTGTTTGCTTTGTGTAAAATTGGCCTGGAATACCAAGGAAAGAGCCTGAGAAAAACCTGTTTTATTTTATCTCTTATGTATTGTTGACTGTGCTGGGTCTTCGTTGCTGTGCAGGCTTTTCTCTAGTTGTGGTGAGGGGGTGCTATTCTCTAGTTGCTGTGTATGGGCTTCTCATTGTTCTGGCCTCTCCCATTGTAGGGAATGGGCCTCTAGAGCATGCAGGCTCAGTAATTGCAGCTCCCCGGCTCCGGAGCACAGGCTGAATAGTTGTGGCATCTGGGCTCTGCAGCATGTGGGATCATCCCAGACCAGGAATTGAACCTGTGTCTCCTGCATTGGCAAGCGAATTCTTTACCACTGAGCCACAAGTGTTGCCCTCAAGTCTTTAAATACTTCTATTACCTCGGAAATGCCATCATATCTCCCTTAGGCAACTGAATTCACCTCCACTTCTCTCCTTGCACACCCCCTCGTCCCCAGTTCATTCTCTACACAGATCCCAGAGCCAGCTTTGTAAAACATGAGTCTAACGGCACCACTTTCCCACCCAGTGCACTTAGGTTTATATCCAAAGTCCTAACGCAGGTTTGTGAGGTCTGGCCCGCCTTCTCCCTCCCCAGCCTCCTCTGTTTCATCTCCCCTCTCTTGTTTCTTGTCCCTGCCCCGCTGGCCTTCTCTCAGCCTCCAGATGGCCAAGGATCTGTCTCCATATCTTTCACACCTGCTATTCTCTCTGCCTGGAATGCATATCCCCTGATTTTCACCTGGCTCAACTCCTACACCTCTCCAGCTCTTGCTTTAAATGTTACTTTCTCAAATTGTCCTTTCCTGACCCCTAATCGAAAATAATCCTTCCCGGGACTTCCCTGGCAGTCTAGTGGTCGGTTCACTGCCAAGGGCCTGGGTTCAATTCCTGATTGGGGAACTAAGATCCTGCAAGCCATGTGGCACAACCAAAAATCATCATCCTTATCATCATCCTTCCCATTAGACTATCTCGTGGTTCCTGGTACTTCTCCTGAGTAGCACACATACAGAGGATGGTACCAGAACGGTTACTATGACCCATTAGACAGTAAGCTCCCTGCAGGCAGAATCGTCCCTGCTTTGTAAACCACTGTAGCCCCAGCATCTTGATATTAACATTGATGCCCAAGTTATAGTAGCTCTTGGCCACATATGCGTGCTCAGTCTCTTTAAGTCAGGTCTCTTTGAGACCCCATGCACTGTACCCGACAGGCTCCTCTGTCCATGGGATTTCTCAGGCAAGAATACTGGAGTGGGTCACCATTTCCTCCTCCAGGGGATCTTCCTGATCCAGGGATTGAACCTGTGTCCTGCGTTGGCAGGCAGATTCTTTACCACTGAGCCACCTGGCTCTTGGTCATCTGTCCTCAAAATCTCCAGCTACTTCTGGAAGCCCAAGAGACAGAGGACAGTATCATGTGTTTAAGCACCAGTCTGCTGGTATCTCCTACTCTGGCCATGTTCAATTGCCCGGGACAGCCTCTGCTGACAATGTCTCCCCTGATGCTGCAGATTCACTGTGTATTGCATCTGTCTGCTGCCGAAATGGCCCAATCCTTCAGGAAAACAAATCTGCCCCATCGTCCGTGTGGCAAGGAGTGGGGTGGAGAATAACCTGCACCCAACTCTGAGTAGCCCTAGTCCCTCGGCCCCAGAGAGACACTGCTTGGGTCCAGGGCCCCTCACCAGAGTCTCGCCATCAGATGGGACAGTGATGCCACCTTCTCCTTCATCTATTTTCTTTCTTTAAAATAAATTGTTACTCTTTTTAAAATTTATTTTTAATCTATTTATTTGACTGTGCCAGGTCTTACTTGCAGCATGCAGGAACTTCCATCTTCATCATGGCCATGCGGGTTCTTCAGTTGTGGCAGATGAACTCTTAGCTGAAGTCTCTGTACATGTGCATGCTCAGTCATGTCCAGTTCTTTGCAACTCCATGAACTGTAGCCCGCCAGGCTCCTCTTTCCATGAAAATTTCCAGGCAAGAAATACTGGAGTGGGTTGCCATTTCTTCCTCCAGGGGATCTTCCTGACCCAGGGATTGAACCTAGTTCCCTGACCAGGGATCGAACTGTGCCTCCTGCTTTGGGAATGGGGAGTCTTAGCCACTGGACCTCCAGGGAAGTCCTCGTCTCTTTTCTGTCTCTCTCCCTATCACCCCTTTCTCCTTCAGCTAAAAAAATGCTCCTGTACCTCTTCATGTGTGCAATAGTGTCCCAGGAGATGTGCACTCAAGTTGTACAATTTGAGCTTAGCTATAATTCATTCATGAAATCAACAAATATTTACAAAGTACTCCCAGGGGCCATATGCCATCAGCCATTGGGTCCTTCCCATCTCTTGACCTTGCCCTCTCTCTGTTTCTGTGCCACGGTCATTGCCTTGTTTCAAACTTCCCTTACATCCCCCCCCCCCCACCCGGGTCACTGCCATGGTCTCAGAACTGGCCTCCCTGACTCCTGGCTGGCCCCCTCAATCCACACTGCCAGAGCTGATTAACATGCAAAGCAGATGACATCGGGCTTCTGGTAAAGCCTTCAGGGGCTCCCCACGATTTTCAAGGTAGAGTTTAAACTCCTTAGCTTCTCACTAAAGACATTTTGTGATATCCTGACTCCTGCTTGTTTGTTCAGTTAAAATCCCCATCTCTGCCCAGAATGAGTCATGGCATCTAAGATCTCTGAGTCTTCCCAGCCTGTTCCTTCTGCTTGGGTTGTCTTTCTCCCACTTTTGATCTAGACCAGTGCTGTCCAATACTGCAATAATGATGGGAAAGTCTCTATTCGCTCTGTCCAATGTGGTGGCCTCTGGTCATATATGCAGTGTGTCCAGTGCAGCTAAGTTAGATAGCCAAGTGCCTACTTATTGGGCTGTTTGGATCCAGACAACTGCTACTCCCTTTAAAGTACTTCATTCAGGGCTCATGTTCTGCACTGAGAAGCCACCCCAACTTCGCAGCTGATGTGGATTCTCCTTCTTTATGTCCTGTAGCATCTTTGCTCTGTCTCTGTTCCCACACTCAGAGCTTCACTGCATCAACCTGCCTCCCCCACTGCCCTGAACATTTTTGAGGGCAAACAGTTCACTCAACAACATGAATGTTTTAGTGCGCTGTTACAAGTTTAACAACTGGCTCTTTGAGGAAAAGCCCTGATTTGTCATGTTTGTCAATTCAGTGATGTAAATACTCCTACTATGTGACCAGAGAATGAAAAGACAAACAAACCACAGAATGGGAGAAAATATTTGCAAAAGTCTTATCTGACAGATATGTTATCTAAGACTGAGATCCAAAATAAACAAAGAATTCTTAAAATCCAACAATGAGAAAATGAACAACCCAATTCAAAAATGGGCAAAAGACTTGAACAAACACTTCACTGAAGATATAAGATTGTAGGTAAGTATATGAAAGATGCTCAGTATCATATGTGCTGTGCTGTGCTTAGTCATTCAGTTTTATCCATGTGACCCCATGGACTGTAGCCCACCAGTCTTCTCTGTCCATGGGAATTTTCCAGGCACGAATACTGGAGTGGATTGCCATGCCCTCCTCCAGGTGATCGTCCCAATCCAGGGGTTGAACCCAGGTCTCCCACACTGCAGGTGGATTCTTTCCCGTCTGAGCCACCAGGGAAGCCCAGGAATACTGGAGTAGGTAGCCTATCCCTTCTCCACTGGGTCTTTCCAACCCAGGAATCAAACCAGGGTCTCCTGCATTGCAGGCTGATTCTTTACTGGCTGAGCTACCAGGGAAGCCCCTCATAGGTCATTAAAGAAATGCAAATTAAAACTATGAGATACCACTACACACCTCTTAGAAAACTCAAGATCTAAAGCACTGACAACACCAAATGCTGGCAAGGGTGTGGAGCAACAGGAACTCTCACTCACTGCTGATGCAAATGAAATGAAATCAAAATAGTACAGCCACTTTGAAAGAAAATTTGGCAGTGTCTTGCAAAACTAAACATAGTCTTAACATACGATCTATCAATCACTCATTCTCCTTGGCATTTACCCAAAAGAGTTGAAAACATATCCACACAGAAATCTGCACATGAATGTTTATAGCAGCTTTACTCATAATTGCCAATGCTTGAAAGCAACCAAGATAGCCTTCAGGATGTTAATGGATAAATAAACTGCAGGACACCCAGACATGAGCTATCAAGCCATGAAAAGACATGAAGGAAACAAAAATGCATATTACTAAGTAAAATAAACCAATCTGAAATGGCTACAATACCAACGATATGATATTCCAAAAAACACAAAACTATAGAGACAATGAAAAGATCAAAGGTCGCCAAGGGCGAGCAAGGGAGAAGAGGTGGAACAGGGGATTTGTAGGGCTTCACGGTGAAATTTGTCTCTCTAGTCCTAAAATGGTGGTTCTACATCATTTAACGTTTGTCAAAACCCACACCAAGAGTGAACACTGACAGAAACCATGGACTTTGGGTGATAGTGATATGTCAATGCAGGTTCATCAGCTGGAACAAATGGACCACTCTCGTGGGGGATATTGATAATGGGGGAGGCTAGGCATATGTGGGGATGTGGAGGAAAAATAATAAAAATCTCTATCTTCTTCTCTAAAAACTTCTCCTAAAACTGCTTCCAAAATTCAAGTTTATTAAAAAAAAAAAAACCTTGGCTGACTTCAAGCTACCAACATGACATCACTGAACTCAAAGTGGGGTAGAGATGTGCACAATCGACTCTCACGAGCATGTAAGGAGCCAGCTCCAGCACACCACTGCACAAATGAATGAATGAAGTGTGCTGGATGCTGGGAATATAAGAGATGCCTTCAGACTCCTGAGGAAGAAGCTTATTCAGACTTGCAAGAAGCAGGACATGCGGCTGAGGGTCTGATTTCAGTCCCACGCCATCAGATAAAGGACTGAGGCATCATGTCTTTGACTTATTCGGAAAGACAGACTTTTGTTTCCTTTGAGTCCTTTACCATTAATAGTAAGCCTTATCGGGGTGTCTACTGAGTGCCCCAGTAAGACTAGAGGAAAGTGAGTGAGCCTGAGGCCAGGAAGCAAGAGAACCATTTAGGAGGGTTTGCTGTCAAGAACACAGAACCTTGACCTGATCAGAAGGGTTGTGATGTCCTGTATAAGATGTCCAGAGGCCTCGACGTTTCTGGCTTGTGGAATTCAATGGCTCATCAATGTCATCCTCTGAGCATCGGTGGTGTCTCTTCTCAGTGGCCGTTGCAGTTCCAGGCATCACAGGCATCACAGGCATCACCGACAATATCGAATGAAGAAGAGACATATTCTCCCCCAGTTTTAGTTAAGAAGAAAAAACCTTCCCTGGAAGCCCTTCAGTAGCCATCTCCTCAGATACCACTGGAAATGACGAGACCACATGGCATTCTTTTTTTTTCTTTATTCATTTATTTATTTGACTGTACCGGGTCTGAGATGTGAGTGAGGAGTCAAGAATCTTCGCTGCAGCATACACGATCTTTAGCTGAGGCACATGGGATCTAGTTCCCCATCCAGGGATCAAACCCAGGCCCCCTGCACTGGGACCCCGGAGTCTTAGCGACAGGACCACCAGGAAAGTCCCACATGCCATTCTTAAACCAACTGCTTCCAAGAGACAAGACCATGGTGACTGGCTTCAGCCAACTGGGGGGACCCAAAAGGAGACAGAACCTGGGAACCCAGGCAGGGCTCTGCCCACAAGAAGAATCAGGTAGGGGTAGAGTGGCAGAGGGAAATTGTTGTCAAGACCCAACTACAGGGATTATTAGAAGAAGATCCACCTTGCTTATGACCAGGCCATTTCATAAACATTTCTTGAAATAATTAAGGACCTGGAGTCCAGTGGTTAAGACTTCAAGCTTCCACTGCAGGGGGCACAAGTTTGATCCCTGATCAGGGAACTAAAATCCCACATGCTGCACAGTGTGGCCAAAAGAAAACAAAACTCATCATGGTCTAGTAAAATGTTAATAAAATGCATTTTTAATTATTTTTTTTAATTAAGAAGCAAGAAGGCAACATGAGAGAATACAGCTTCCTAGCTTCCCTTTCCAGGATGAAATACCTGCACTGATATACACACATGCACACACACACAGATATACACATATGTACACAGAGATGCACATACACATGTATACACACAGATATATGCAGACATATACACACAGATATACATGCATAAACACATATGCATACATGTATATACACACAGATATACACATTCATATACACATACACATGTATACACACAGATATATACAGATACACACATATACACACATATATATACACACTTAAACACATATACATACACATATATATGCACATACACACAGATATACGCATACATATGTACACACACACACCCTACCAACAGCCTTCTTCTAAGGATTCCCACGTGCATGTCAGTGGGGACAGGTTCCATGCTGTTCGAAGAAACCAGAACTGTACATACTAAGGCCCAGCGTCAGCTGTGAGGATGGGGCCCAGCTGACCCGGGTCTGCACCATAGTCCCAGCAACTCTCTGGTCCTGAGACTCCCCTAGGCAGGGACCTCCAAGTGTGGCTCTGTCCAGGGTCATCCGTGGCCACGGTCTGACGTGGGTGACCCGTTCTGACAGGTCTGAACTCCCCAGGGTTAGCAGCGCAGGATGCCTCTCGCCCCTGCTCTGACCTGGTTATGGGGAGTTGCTAGGTAACGGCTTCGCAGCCTCTGCTTCTTCCCATGCTGAGGAAGCCTGGTTACCATGGCAAGTCCAGATGAGTTGGGACATGCAAAGCATAGGGAGCATGGGCCGGGGGTTGGTAGACTGGACTCCGCCTCACTCTCTCTGAGCCACTGTACCTCGGGGAGGTCTCTTCACCCCTCTGAGCCACAGTTTCCTTATCAGTAAAATGAAGGAGGGGCTGGATCTCTTCTGGCTCTAAACAGCTGACGCATGCAGGCAGCATAAACTAAATAAACACTGATCATCAGATGACTCTTAGGTAAGGATGACTCAAGATGAGTGCAGAAAAGGAGTGGATTGAGTTATTTGCCTTTAAAACAAAACAGAAACTAGTAAGCCTGTGTCTCCATTAGGACACATAGAAGTTACAGAGGTTCTTCCTTCTGTTGGCAGAAACTTCGTTTTTGGAATCAATATTCGTAAGTCCATGGGGCTCCCTGGGTGCTTTTCTGAAATCAGACTTCTTAAATAAGTCCCCTTAGGGTCCCCAGCTTGCTAAAGCATGCTGTCCCACTCCCAGGGTCTACTGGTCCTTATGTTCCTGCTGAAGCCATGTCACCTGCCCAGCCCTCCCTGGGTCCTGGGGGGTCAACCGTGACTCCTACAGTGTGGGCTCTGTGCAAGCCTCTGGGGTCTGCTGCTGGGTCCTGCCTTTGTTCTGAGACCTGGCCCCTCCCTCTTCCCTGGTCCTTGCCACAGGCTCCCCACCCAGGCCCAGATGCCAGGACCTCTGCAGAACCCAGCTTCTCACAGGCCCCTACCCACCGACTCCATCTTGTTCATGCCAAACCCCTTCCCAGAATCCAGGCTCCTGCGGCTGAAGTTTCCTAATGCTGCCACCATCCTGCAGGTCTGCCCACCTGAAGCTCCAAATATGGTAGGCTGCTTCACCCCTTGCCATTCCTGTGACCTTGTGCTGGAGCCCCTGGTGCTGCCAGCTGCATGCCACCACCACTGCTGCCGCCACCCAAAGCCCATGGTCACAGGTGGCTTCTGTGCCCCGATTCCACCCCCAGCAGCTGATCAGTCTTCCCCTTCCTCCTTGGACCCTGCCTCCTGGTCCAGTTCTAAGTCTTAGCCACCCTCGATCCTTCCCTCCTTCAACCACACACACAGCAGAAAGGATCGTGTCTGAATTGCCCCAGGATGCTGGAGTCAGATCACCTCACGCTACAGAGTCCCCTAGTTGGGGGCAGAAAAAGGACTTTATACCTTGTACACAAAGAATGAGAACCACCGGGTTGGTCAGGGCGAGTGGCTTTTTGACTGCCGGCTCTGCTCCGGGGCCCTCTGGACCGTCTCAGCCCTGCAGAGACAGCCCCATCCTTGAGTCATGCAGCCCAGTCCCGCCTTCCTTCTAAGGACTCCTGTACCAATATGGAAAAGTTGAGAAGGCATAAGCTTTGAGTCAGACAGACCAGTCCAGACACTGCCCCTGACGAGCCCTGAGCCTGGGCAGCTTACTTGACCCCTCTGAGCTATTCTAGAGAACTGGACAGAGCAACTCGGAGTTGCCATGAGAAGGAAACAAGTTAAAGGGAACTGCTTGGTGAGGGCCCTGCAAGCGGTGGGCAGCCCCTCACCCCCACCCCAGCTTGGCAGAGACAGGCTTCCTCACCTCACCCCACTCCCAGACGTGCCGCTGCATGGCCTCCTTGCCTTTAGATGTGCCTGTCCTGTGTTCAGTCCTGTCGGGGTAAGTCTTGGCCCCAGCAAGCTGATAACTTGCCGACGTAGTAAATTAACTGTGGGGGAGCACCCCTCCCTGAGCCTCACCTGCCCTCTCCCAGGCGCTTGCTGCCCCGTGATGGTGGCACCACAAGGGACAAAGTACTGAGGGTGCTGGCCAAATGAAGGAGTGATTTTTCTTTTTTCACATATACTTTTATTTACTTGGCAGTGTTGGGTCTTAGTTGCAGCCCGTGGGCTCTTTCATTGCAGCACCGCAGGCTTCATTTCTCTGAGGCATACAGGATCTTAGTTCTCCAACCGGGATCAAACCTGAGGTCCCTTCGCTGGAAGGCAGATTCTTAACCACTGGACCACCAGGGAGTCCCAGGAATGATGCTTGAAGGGAGAAGGCCAGGACAGGCTGGGGTGTCCTGCAACCACCATCCTGCCTCCAGACTCTCTGCTACCCTGATCTGGCACTTTCTCTACTGGAAAACTTTGCCCCTGCCCATGCCAGGCTTGGCGTTCAAGCAGCATTCTGGAGATGGCGGGGGTGGGGATGTGGAGGCAGGACATCTGGGCCACTCTGCCCTGAACCTTGCCCTTCGTTTCCTTCTTTGACGACTATGCTCCTGCAATTCCCACCTGGAGTTCCCTTTCCTTTTTATTTACTTTTGTCCATATCTTAGCCAGCCTGCAAGACCAGGGAAAATGCCACCACCCTCACAAAGTCTTCCTTGATTCCACCCTCAGCCTGGAGTAACTATCTTTCTCTGCAGAAACTTGTCTAGACACATGCTCTTCTGGCCTTGTCTGAGAGGGGTGTGTGTGCTCAGAGCCTGTGTCCTGTGACTTTGGGGGTTCCAGTCCCCAAAGACAGGGGTGAGCAGATGCTAAGTGAATAAATAATTTCAGCCCAGATCCTTCCACTGGGGTCAGAGCTGTCTTAAAATTTGTCTAAAAATATTTCAGACACACCCCAGTTCCCCAGCCACTGGGAACGGGAAGTGCTTCGTGGCACCTCCCCTCCCCCATCACTTACCAGGTGTGCTGCTCCAGGAACTGCCCTCCAGGAACAGATCCCAAGAGGAAGTGAGAGGCACCTCCGTCCCTCCTGAGGCTTCCCTCATAAAGCCTCCCCAGCCTCTGAGCAGAGGTCCTTCTCTAATAGCACGTGTCACTGGAGCCAACCGCGGGCTTTCTCTGCCTCTGGCCGTCCTGTGCCCTCTGCCAGGCACATCCATCTCAAGCATCATTCACATCCACCATTTCCCATCTCATACACCCTTGGCTCCCAACTGCCAGGAGTTAAATTCAAACTCAACTTGGAATTCAAAGATTCAAGAACTTTCATGAGGCAACCAGTATCTCCAACCCATCCCTCATGTATACACACGCACATGTATGCTCAGTCGTGTCAGACTCTTTGTGACTCCCTGGACTGTAGCTGCCAGGGTCCTCTGTCAATGTGATTTTCCTGACGCAATACTGGAGTGGGTTGCCATTTCCTCCTCCAGGGGGTCTTCCTGACCCAGCTGCATTTTCTGTGTCTCCTGCATTGGCAGACAGATTCTTTACCACTGAGCCACCTGGGAAGCCCGTACACATGCACACTTATACACGTATCTATACATGAGCATGTTTTTGTTACTCAGTTGCTATGTCATGCCAACTCTTTGTGACTCCATGAACTTCAGCATGTGATTTTGGAAACTAAGAAAATAAAATCTGTCACTGCTTCCACTTTTCCCCCTTCTATTTGCCATGAAGTGATAGGACCAGATGCCATGATCTTAGTGCTTTGAATGCTGAGATTTAAGCCAGCATTTTTACTCTCCTCTTTCATCCTCATCAAGAGGCTCTTTAGTTCCTCTTCACTTTCTGCCATCAGAATGGTATCACCTGCATAACTGAGGTTGTTGATATTTCTCCTGGAAATCTTGATTCCAGCTTGTGATACATGAGCATTTGTTGTTGTTCAGTTGCTAAGTCATGTCCAACTCTTTGTGACCTCATGGACTGCAGCACGCCGGGCTTCCCTGTCCTTTACTATCTACCGGAATTTGCTCAAATTCATGTCCTCTGAGTTGGTGATGCCATCCAACCATCTCATGCTCTGTCAACCCCTTCTCCTCTTGCCCTCAATCTTTTCTCAGCATCAGGATCTTTTCCAAGTACTCACTTTATACACATACATAAATACACACATATGTACACTTACACCATGACCCAAACGAATTTGTTGTTTCACCTGTATTTGTCTTGAGCAGTATGCTCATTCACTCACTTATTCATTCATTCATTCATTCATCCATCCAACATTCCCTCAGTGCCAGGTCCATATTAGAACTGGGATGCAAATGAGAAGAACACAATTTCCCTGCTTCTCCTAGGAGTAATTACTCTTCAGCCAGCTTTCTGATAACTTTTATTTAATTTTAACTATTTTAAATTTAAATAGTAGCACCCCTATTGGACACCCATATTATAAGTTCTTTTATAAAACCCATCTGGCCCTTGCGTCCCACAAACTTGATGGCAAGTAGACTCAGGTTTGAATCCTAAGCTCTGTGACCTTGATTGGGTTGCTAAACCTCTCTGAGTCTCAGCTTTATCAGTTACATCAGAAACAGGTTGAAACACACAATGTAAAGATGAAATGAGCAAATGGATGCCTGTGCCTAGAAAATGATTAGAAAAAATGTTGAATCTTAAGCTTTGTCTCTAGAAATTAAATAATTATTTGGATAATGATCTCTAGCCTACTATTAACCTTGTCAATATTTTTAAAGGCTTTTGAATATATTTGGGCGGCCTGAAATACTGTAGAATTTCAACCTCCTTTGCAGCTTCAAGGACAGCAGGGGAGACAGGTTCTGAAAGTCCCTTCATTTTCTGAGCTCCTTTTAAGCTGGGAGTGCATCTGTGTTTTTTTCTTGAGTCCCCTGTAACACAAGGCTCCACATATGTTTACTGATAGAATCATTGCATTCACTGATAACAATACTCAGAATTCAGTCTAATAAATATTTAGTGCATGCACTCTAGCAAGATACTGTGGGAAACACAAAGGCAAGTAGAATAGTTCCTAACCTTGAAAACTTAATCTAACAGCAGAGACAACATGTTTGCTAGTGATCGTGCAGCCCTTTGACTCTGGGCGTGAAGCCCTTGGGATCAGACCATTCTGGTCAGGCTAGGTGCCTCTGCCTGAGCAGGGAGAGATGCCAGCAGGGGTGGGGTGGGGGGGTGGGAGTGGGAGTGGGGGTGGGGAGGGTGTGAAAGCCTGGTTTGGGAACCTAAGTTTGTCTTGGTCCACCTACTTCATAGTCAGGCATCTTCTTCCGATATGAAACCAGCAGAAATCGCCTGAGCGCGAGGCATTGATGACCTTTGTGTTTCCCACAGTGTCTTACCAGAATGCATGCACTAAATATTTATTGGAATGAATTCTGAGTCAGAACTTTAGCTAATCTACCACAGTCATCTCTCTGGTGACCAGTTTTTGCTCTAGATCACTGCATCCATCCCAGGACCCACAGTGGGCTGACTCAGACAAAGGACAGGAACATCTGGGTGAGGGGAAGAGTCTCCAGGTGGGGAAAAGCATGAACTCCTGGGCCTCTTCCTAGGCAGGACTTTGGCTGAACTGCCCTCTGTCCCCTTCCTGATCCTGGCCCCCACCCCACTTACCCTTCAGTCTGCACCTCCCAGGAGGATGTGGATGCAAAAATTCTATCACATCTTTAAAGTATTCCTTCAGTTCAGTTCAGCTGCTCAGTCATGTCCAACTATTTACCACCCCATGGACTGCAGCACACCAGGCCTCCCTGTCCATCGCCAACTCCTGGAGTTTATTCAAACTCATGTCCATTGAATCAGTGATGCCATCTAACCATCTCATCCTCTGTTGTCCCCATCTCCTCCTGCCCTCAATCTTTCTCAACATCAGGGTCTTTTCAGATGAGTCAGTTCTTCACATCAGGTGGCCAAAGTATTTGAGTTTCAGCTTCAGCATCAGTCCTTCCAATGAATATTCAGGACTGATTTCCTTTAGGATGGACTGTCTCTCTCTCACATACACTCCCCTGGTCCACTACCCCCCCCCCCAGCCCCCCAACACACACAGGATCACACTGTGTAACTGAATGGCTGAAACAACTCACATCCAACTGAGTTGACTTTTTCATTCCAGGTTCTTAATCTCATATCCTTACTTCAACTATACCAAGGGAGAAAATCTTACCCATTTTTAAGAAGGAATTCCTGGACTTCCCTGGTGGCTCAGAGGTAAAGAATCCACCTGCCAATGCAGGAGACACAGGTTTGATCCCTGATCATGGAAGATCCCACATGATACAGAGACGCTAAGCCCATGAACCATGACTATTGAGCCTGTGCTCCAGAACCTGGGAGCTGCAACTATTGAGCCCACAGGCCACAGCTACTGATGCCTGCACACCCTACAGTCTGTGCTCTGTAACAAGAGAAGCCACTGTAGTGAGAAGCCCTCACACTGCAACTAGAGGGTATCCCCTTCCACCCTCAACTAGAGAAAAGCAAAAAAGACCCAGCATAACCATTGTTGTTCAGTCATTAAGTCTAGTCTGACTCTGCAACCCCATGGACTGCAGCATGCCAGGCTTCTCTGTCCTTCACTTCATCTGCGGAGTTTGTGCAAATTCATGTCCATTGAGTCGATGATGCTATCCAACCATCTCTTACTCTGCCAGTTGCCTCTTTCTCCTCCTGTCCTCAATATTTCTCAGCATCAAGGTCTTTTCCAGTGAGTCAGCTCTTCGAATAAGGTGGCCAGAGTATTGGAGCTTCAGCCTCAGCATCAGTCCTTCCAATGAATATTCAGGGTTGATTTCCTTTAAGAGTTACTGGTTTGGTCTCTTTGCTGTCCAAGAGACTCTTAAGAGTCTCCTCTAGCATAAATAAATAAATAAAATTATTTTTAAAAAGAAGGAATGCCTTGTCAGTTTGAAGTAAAACAGTGGCAGAAAAGGAAAAAATGGGGGTGAAAGTCCAAGGTGTAATGCCTGGGAGTACTATGCTGAATAAGACAGTACTGCCCTCCAGGAACCTACCACCTGCTGGGGGAGATAAGCCATCAGCACACAGAGCCTGAGTGCTAAATGGGGCTGAGAGTGAATTGAGCGCCCCTAACCCAGACCCCCAGGGCCAGCAGAGATGCCATGGAAGAAGTGACCAGGCTGAAGACAAAGGATTCAGATGAATAGTTCATGGACTGGACAGAAAAGCATTTCAGTTACAGGAAGTCCCCAAACAAAGCCACGACATATTGAGGAAGCAGAAGAAACCTAACAGGAAGCTTGGCCTATGGTGGAGGGATAATAGGGCACTTTGGAAGAGTTTTGTGCAGGGAAATAACATAATATGCTTGCATTTTAGAAAGAATGTGGTGGGGGGAGATTGAGTCGGGAAGATCAGTTATGAAACTCTTGCAACAATGTGGGGAGGGGGGAGTGACAAGAAGGATGGAGCAAAAAGGGCTGATGGGGGACATCCCAGAAGAGCCTCACCTGGCCTGGTGGCCCTGAGACGGGGGAAGAGTCCAAATGCATCCATGTGTCCCACTCAGGCCACCAGGCAGATGGCAGTATCCTTCTGGAGGAAAGGGACTCAGGAGGAAAAGTAGAGGGAACAGGGAGAGGACAATAGGATGCAGGGTTCCTTTGAGACACTGAAGGTCCCTGAGGGATGGCTGAGCAGGCAGCCTGACCGACTGGTCTGGAGCAGAGGAGAAAGTACTAGAGTTGAGAGAAGAGTGGGACAGTCGTCCGAGCCCTGCGGAGGTGGGAGCACCCTTGGAGCATGTGAGGTCTAACCCAAGAAGGCCAAGGCTGAGCGTCGAGGGCTGCCAACGTTGAAGGGATGGACAAAGGAGGCCCAGAAGGAGTGGTGGGGAGGTGCAGGGAGGCCAGGGAGTCGGGAAGAAGGGGCAGGTGAGAATCAGTTGGGAAGAGAAGCCTGTATGTTTCCAAGGTTGCAGATACAACCAAATCTGGAGGTTGGGGAGGGCAGGTACTTGCCTAGTCCAGAATCAGTATGCCACAAATCAGTCCTGGACCAATAGTTGAAAGCCTGAGATGGGTCCTGAATGGCAGGGGAGAGGCCTGGGTGCATTCGCTTCTCCAGTCTGCAGAGGAGGCCAGAGGTGAAACTGCTCAGCTGGTTCAGCCCCAGGATCTAAACCCTCCTCCTCGCAGCCCCAGCTGTAACCGCCTCCTCTTCCTCTCTCATCCACTCCGGGAACAGGCAGTAAGCACGAATCTCACAGAGGCGTGAGAAAGCCCCCAAAGTTTTATAACAGGTGCTCATGACACAAATTGCCGCAGAGTGGGGTAGGGGAAAATCAGCCCTGGGAAGCTTATCTAAGAATATATCATGAAGTGGGCTATTCTGGGACTCGGATTACACAGGCGGTGCCCGGGAACATAGACGTGAGCAGGGATGAACGCAGCTACAATGAATGTGAACACCAAGGTGTCAGATCTCGACTGCACACCCGGCCGCCAGTGTGTGCGGGGAGAGGGAAGGCGAATGAGAGCCAGGAGCCCAGGCGGAGAGGGAGGCGGCTGCCAGAGGAGAAGGAGGCCCGCAGGGAATGGGCGGAGGAGGCATAATTTCTCAGGAAGGCGCAGTCACCTTGGGCAAGGTGGCTCCCGAAATTGGAAGAAATGCAACCATGGTGGGCCCCACCTAGTTCAGGGAAACACCAGACACTCTACAGGTCAGGAGGGACCGGTAGAGGACCAGGGGCTTTCCTAGGGTTTCACTGTCATGTGGGGTGTCCACAGACACCAGGTAGATCAGGACTGTGCCTAAAAGAATCAGTTTCCTGGCTGGTAAGGTCTCTCATCCAAGTACTAACCAGGCCCAGCCCTGCTTAGCTTCTGAGATCAGATGCAATCGGGTGCGTTCAGGGTGGTATGGCCATAGACCAGCTGGTAAGGTATTTAATCCTCTAGTACTCTGGCCCTTTGATGCAAAGAGCCAACTCACTGGAAAAGACCCTGATGCTGGGAAAGATTGAGGGCAGGAGGAGAAGGGGATGACAGAGGATGAGATGGCTAGACGGCATCATTAACACAATGGACATGAGTTTGAGTAAACTCCAGGAGATGGTGAAGGACAGGGAAGCCTGGCATGCTGCAGTCCATGGGGCCACAAAGTTGGACATGACTTAGCGACTAAACAAAAACAAGGTGTCTAAAAACTCTTGCAGGGAATCAGGCCTCAGGGATGCATGCACCATCATTTCCACTTACTGGCTGATAACCTTGAACAAGGGCTCCCCTGGTGGCTCAGAGGTAAAGAATCTGCCTGGTAATGCAGGAGACATGGGTTCAGTCCCTTGGTCAGGAAGATCCCTTGGAAAGAGAAATGGCAACCCACTCCAGTATTCTTGCCTGGGAAATCCCATGGACAGAGGAGTCTGGTGGGTTACAGTCCATGGATGTGGCAAAGAGTCAGACATAACTTAGCAATTAAACAACAACAACAACCTTGAAGAGGACATCTAACCTCCAAGAGCCCCAATTTATTAGAATGCAGCACTTCACAGTAATCTCCTTCACAAGAGACCTTATACTCAACAGCGCCTCCATTGTAACCTCTCTTGTGAATTCCATTGGGTCACATCACCCTGCCTTGTAAAGATGGCTGTAGGTATTTGGCTCCCAGCTAAACCAAGGAAACCACCAGGGCAACAAGCCATCACATCTGATTCCTCTTGTTTATTCTCAGTGGCATGCTATCTAGTATACACTGACTGCTCAAAAAAGTTGGCTGAATAAATGTCATTAGTATGCAAAGGGAAATATCTTGAGAAGACCACTGAGTGTTTCATAGCAGTTAGATCTAAGAAAACTTTTTCGAAATGTGAACTGTTATTAAAATATTCTACTCTGATTCTAACCTTCTGTCCAATTCCAAGTTTTGTCACATGATATTTGCACTCCTTGAGAACACAACTCATATCTAAATCACTTAGTTCAGTGTAAGCTCCACGTGGGCCAGGACTTGGTTTTGTTCAAAGCTGGACCCTCAGTCCCTAAAACAGCCTGGTGTTTGTGAAGTGAAGTGAAAGTCGCTCAGTCATGTCTGAATCTTTGTGACCCCATGAACTATACATTCCATGGAATTCTCTAGGCCAGAATACTGGAGTGGGTAGCTTTTCCCTTCTCCAGGGGATCTTTACAACCCAGGGATCGAACTCAGGTCTCCCGAATTGCAGGTGGATTCTTTACCAGCTGAGCTACAAGGGAAGCCCAAGAATACTGGAGTGGGTAGACTATCCCTTCTCCAGCAGATCTTCCCCATCCAGGAATCGAACCAGGGTCTCCTGCATTGCAGGTGGATTCTTTACCAACTGAATTATCAGGGAAGCCTGGTGTCTATTAAGCCTCAATAAAGATTTGGTAAATGAATGAGTGGTTTCTGACCCTCAACACAATGCTATGCATTCCGCAAATTTTTGTTGAATGGATAAACTATTAAACAAGGGAAATTCTATTTCTTTAAAATGTCCCTTTCTAGCATTCTCAACAGAGGCAGTACAGTAAGGTGGGTAGGTAGGCAAGCCTGGGAGTCATGTGGTCTGGGTTTGAATCCTTGCTCTTCTATTTAGCAGCTGGGTGACCTAGAGTGAGCTACAGAACCTCTCTGTTTCAGTTTTCTCACCTGTAAAATGAGGATAACAATAATTTTTTCTAATAGGATTACATAAGAGTATTTGAATGATATACGTTTTGCACAGTGCCTGGCATATAGTAATTACTGCAATTTTGTATGACCATATTAGTCTCATAATAACCTCCAATGACTCCCCTAGCTATAAAATAAGATCTAAAGTCAAGGTCCCCACAATTTGGTACCAAGGCCTGTCTCTTTCCAGTCTCATCTTCCCACGCTAACTACCCTTTACTGGCTGCTACGCTGTGCCAGACACTCCACTAAGTGGTGAGTATCCATTAGCTAGATTTCCTTCTCATACAGTCCTGTTAGGTAGGACCTATTATTGCCCATATGCCACTGATGGGACCAAGGCTCAGAAAGGAGAAGTAACTTCCTCAGGGACACACAGCTTATACCAGGAAAGTGGGATTCCATTCCAGGACTCTTTGACATGAAAGTTTGCACTCTTCTTCACTGACTTCTGAAATCTTTGCTATGCCAAATGACGTCTATGGACCACCGTTGTGAACATTACCTGGGAGCTTCCTAGAAATGTAGACTCTCAGGTCTCATCTCAGACCAACTGAATCAGAACCTGCATTTTAGCAAGATACTCCCCACCCCTACCCAGGTGACTATTGTGCACAATAAAGTTTTAGAAGTGTTGTTGTAAACTACTTTCTACTCATCAGTCACAAGTGCTAATTAAAGCAAATATGTGATCTTATTTAGTCCCTAAAACAATCTGGGAGGTCACAGGAGTCAGCATTGTTATCCCACTTTGCAGATGGGGACACTTCAGGCTCTGAGGGTTAAGTATCTTAGCCTGAACCCAAATGCGCCTTATGCCAGCATGATGCTCTGACCTCATCCAATCCCAACTCCCTCTCCCTGAAATGTCTTCACTCCCCTTCTCACCCTTGACTTCTCTTCCTTTTAGGCTCCACTCAAAACCCCTTGCTGCTAGGTAAAAGCCTTCTTACCTATATTCCATTGGGCAGATTAATTTCTTGATCCCTAAAAGTCCCCACAGCTTCCCACACCCTTTCTTTTGACCCTAATCTCATTCTTTTAAAAGAAATATGTACTGAGCACCTACTCTGTGCACATAGTAAGCATTGAGTAAATGTTTGCTCCCAGTGCACTGCTGACTCAGTTTACTAAAAGCACTTTCATCACACCTGTGTCATCCTCCTGTGTGTTTTTCTGTTCCTCCCACTGCTCTGAGCTCCTCTGTCCCCAGGGCAGAGAGTTTGGCATCTTGTAGGGCTTCAAGTTATTAGAAAACAAACTAAATGCTCTCCCATCTAAAGGTGAAATTTGTCTATACTTCAGTGTTCCTAGGAGTGGGACCTTCAAATTTCCAAGAGTAGCCCCGAGGACACAGGTGAGATGATGGACACATCTCTGCTCACCATTCTTGACCTTATACAGCATGCTAGAATTGACTAGCCACAAAATTTGCATATATTGAAAATATAACCCTCATTTTTCCAGGCTATCAAAAGGGAGACACAGAAATATTAGGCAAGCTTTTCAAAATCCCCAGGGTTAAAACCATGGCCCCAGTAACCTTCTGTCATTTCACTAGAGAAGAAGAAAAGGCAAAGGTGGCTGTGATGTAGGGCAAAGAGAACACAGAGAACAAAATATTCCCCATGTGCTGCTTCTACTTTTCAGGGAGATCTGGGCAAACCACAGGTTTTCAGTCCTCAATTTCCTCATCTGTCAAATGAGGGGGTTGAATTAGTTTCTAAAGCTGCTTCCAGCGCTAAAATGCTTTGCTATAAAATGAGAGAACCATGAACCTTTGGTTGCTATGATCTGAAAATATTTTGAACGTGGAGAATCAAATTGTACAGCAGTGCATGAACAAAATAATATGTTAATGACTAAGAAGATTATACTTCATCCAGTGGGAAACAGCAGAACTGCTGGTGGTGGTGGTGATGTGTGTGTGTGAGTGTGCATGTATGTGTGTGTCTCTTCCTTCCTTGAGCTCAAACATATATTTTAAATCACTAATATAGTAATCAAGCCTCTGGCTGCCTATCTTGACCAACACACACAAACACACACACACACACACACACACACACACGCGCACGCGCGCGCTCAGACACCACTTCAAAATAAAATGAGAAAGCTCCACCGCTGGTGCTTACATCCTTGCTGTTCTTGGGTGGCTTTTTTCTTTTTTAAGAAATTTTTGTCCTTGTGAAGGTGTTGGACTGACAGCCGTTCAGTTCAGTTCAGTCTCTCAGTCCTGTCCGACTCTTTTCCACCCCCATGGACTGCTGCACGGCCAGGCTTCCCTGTCCATCACCAATTCCCGGAGCATGCTCAAACTCATGTCCATCCTGATGGTGATGCCATCCAACCATCTCATCCTCTGTCGTCCCCTTCTCCCACCTTCAATCTTTCCCAGCATCAGTGTCTGTTCCAATGAGTTGGTTCTTCACATCAGGTGGCCAAAGTATTGGTTGGAGTTTCAGCTTCGGCATCAGTCCTTCCAGTGAATATTCAGCCCCTGGAGGCCTCTGCTCTCAGAACTGGGACACATGCGTGGGGGGAGCTAAGGGTTTTATTAGCATTTCGCTTTTGCACATCAACCCCCCTCCTCGGCCTTCACAGTATGGCCTCGCATAGGCCTCCCGACCCCCGCAACGGCGCAGTGATCAGGTCGGCCACCCCTGAAACGCCCTGGCCAGACCACGTGCTCCAGGCCCTACCAGCCGGGAAAATGAAAGCGCACCTGAGATGCGTCTGACCGGCTAGGCGGCAGGAAGAGTTAGGTCCTTCACCGCAGGGTCAGGGCCAGAAGGCGGAAGTGAGCCAGAGGCCGCACGTGGGTCTAAGTACCGCCCGGCTCCAAGTTCCTGCCGGCTCTGGAGCTCCCGCCCCCGGCTGGGCCCCCGCAGGCCTAGGCCTCGCCGCGTCCCCAGCGGAGCACCCCCCGCCCCAAGGTCGCCGGCCGCGGCTCGTGCAAGCAGAGGCGGAGGGCGCGGCCGCCCCTCCCCGCCCGACGGCCGCTCCCGCGCCGGGGCCCGCGCCGGATTGGCCGCCCTCGCGGCCAGGTGAGGCGCCCCGCCCCTCGGCGGCTTCAGGTGCGGCGGTGGGACCGGGCCGCGGCCGGGCCGGGGCCGGGGCGACATGGCCGAGTCCCAGCTGAGCTGCCTGGACGAGACGCACGTGAACGAGAGGGTGACCGAGGCGCAGGCCGCCTTCTACTACTGCGAGCGGCGGCGGGCCGCGCTGGAGGCGCTGCTGGGCGGCGGCGAGCAGGCCTACCGTGAGCGGGTCAAGAAGGAGCGGCTGCGGGACTTCCTCTCCAGCCAGGAGCGTCAGGCCCTCCGCGCCGCCTGGAGCCCCTACGAGGATGTCGCCGCCGCCGCCCGGGGCAAGAGTAAGGCCAAGGCCAAGACCCCGGCGCAGGCCGCGGCCGAGTCCGGCGAGTCCCTGGCCTACTGGCCCGACCGCTCGGACACCGAGGTGCCCCCGCTGGACCTGGGCTGGACCGACGCGGGCTTCTACCGCGGCGTGAGCCGCGTCACCCTCTTCACCCACCCCCCCAAGGACGAGAAGGCGCCCCATCTGAAGCAGCTGGTCAGGCAGATGATCCAGCAGGCCCAGAAGGTAGGCCCCCCTGCCCCAGCCACGCACATTGATGGGGACCCCCACGACCGACCCCTAGGACCAGGCCCCCCAACACCACCTCCGAGGCAAGGCCTGGGGCTGGCGTCCCTGACCACCCTCAGGAAAAGGGGTGCAGAACCCTCCCATCCGCCTTGGGGCTGCAGGGGAGAGCATGGATGTGTTTGGCGAATGACAAGGTGCTGGACAGTTGCTTGTCATTTTTACAGTGTCCAGCGCCGCTGGCTTTCTTCTGCTCTGCGCGTCTATGTGTCTGTCTGGTTTCTCTCTCTAGACCAGAGTGGGGGCTGTGGAGCCCTGTGGTAAAATGGGCCACTCAAAGGTCTTGATAATAACCTGTGTGCTTCCCAGGGATTTAACAAAACTTGTCCCTGATCATTTTCTCATTTGATCCTCAGGCAATGGTAGGAAGTGTAGTGTGGCCTCCCCACCCCCACCCCAGCCACATTGCTCTTAGGAGGCACCCCCACCCAGAGTCAAAGCTGGCCTGGCCCCTGGCATTCACACTGGCTCTGCGCCCAGCAGTAGGGCTCAAGCAGCCTGGAATAAATGAAGGATGTTTCTTGGCCACCTACTCTGTGCCTGACGCTGTGCTGGCCACTTTCACAGGGCAGCTCCCTAAACTCAGCAGGTCAGGGGAAAAGCTCCCACTTATCCCATCTACTTACTCTGCCAGGGCATTGAAAGGAGGAGACGTTTGCAGTGCCGCTGGTTAGAATACTGGTGGGGCCAGTAGTTTGTTGGGCAGAGTTTCCAGATAAAATATGAGATGTCCTGTTAAATTTGAATTCCAGAATAACAAGAAGAAATTGTTTAGCATTATACAGTATGATTCAAATATTGCATAAAACATACTGATGTTAAAAAGTCATTCACTGTTTATCTGAAAATCAGATTTAATGAGGGCATTCTGTGTTTTTATTTGCTAAGTCTGGTTCCCCTACATTGAGATTTGTTAAGAGACATCAGCAGCCTTTGGTACGCAGTTCAGAATATACAACAGAAGTGGCTTGGGTTCACCATTCTAATTCAACTAAAGGACTGTGGTTGGAGTCCTGTTATCCCTGGAGGCTGAATTTGAGACACCCGTGGTGGGGCTCCTCTTCTGGAAGGCATGATGCAGGTAGTTGGCTAGATTGGCTGCTAGAAGGAAGGGTTAAGTTTTCACTGTCTGTGTTTCCACCCTCCCTCTCTAAAGAATCCCAGCTTGTCTGCCTGAGAGTTCTTTTGTCTATTGCATTCTGCAGAAGAGAAAGGCAAGTTTGAACAGAGGAGGAGAAAGGATGTGGGCGATGATCCTGTGTAGCAGGCTGGAGCTGGGGTCAGGGGTCAAGTCCTACGATGTAATACTAATAAGCCTTAATTTTTGAGTACTTAATGTGTGCCAGCCACGGTGCTAGTGATTTTCACAACTACTGAGTGAGATGGGTATTTTCCTTATTTTGGGACTCAAAACAGTTAAGTTACTTGCCAAGCCAAAATTCAAACACCGACGTGCTTCCTCTTAACCACAGTGCTGTCTGATGATGCAACAGGTTAAACCAAGGATCTTGAATGGAACTATCCTGATCACACTTGGGCAACAGGTTACAAGAAGGGAGAGACAGAGCCCTGCCCACTGGGACCTCTAGTCCCATGTGGGATGTTGGGAGTCTCCTAGGTAGTGGAGTGTTCTGAACTCTTTAAATATTTAACAACAGAAACTTTAACAACTGTGAACTGATCCAGTATTTACATGTTAAACCAGTTATTATTTCCTGAGTTCCAGGCACTAGCCATAGAAAGATATAAGCTGTGGCCTTTGCCCTCCAAGAGTTAAATGCTGCTGAGGGGATATGCTGTAAGGAAAACAGATTTTGAAGCTGGATATGCCCAATCTGGGAGGGCTTCCCAAGGGAGGTAAATTGCAGGGTTGAAAAGGGAGAGAGGAATCCGGAACGGAGGAAGAGGAAACTTAAGGAACTCTTGTTTCTGCTTAAGAGACTCAGGAGAGAAAGCTTTGTGCTTCAGATCAGCAAGCAGCTTTGAATGACAGGAGGGAAGAGCTATTGTGGTGACAGCTGAGTATGTGGGGGGGCCTGGCGCAAGGGTCCTAAAACTGGGTCCAGAGCAGATGACCGCCCCCCAGGAAGAAGCAGCTTCTGGTGCTGTGTCCCAAACCCTCAGACTCTCTGGACCCTGACTCTTAATCATGACCACTCACCTGCATGTGGCACCTTCTTCCCAAAGATCTTGTGAAGTAGGCAGGGCAAAAGTTGACCCTCTTTCACAGGTGAAGAAACTGAGGCACAGAGAAGGAAAGAGGCTTACCCAAAGGTCATGTGGTTGGTCATGGAAACACCCAGATCCCCAGTTTCTACTCTGAAGGCTACACCTTCTGACCTTTGCCTGTCCCCACCCCCCAACCCCACTCATCCTCAGCCAACTGGCACGGGGCACCCTCTGTGACTATTACTCTAGAGCCTTCCACATCCTTTTCACCCTGAGGGAGGGAATTTCCTTGTCTCCAGGGAGACTCTGGCTGCTTCGAGGGCGGGTGGGATGGACCAAGATGATGTATGTGCAGAGATGCAGGGGACTGTTGCAGATATGGCTGGGGAGCGGCAGAAGGACATAATCCACAGGTCCACCTGGGCACCAGAGGATTTTATTTCATTTAATCCTCAATAACTTCATTAGGGGCTGTCATTTTTATTCCTCAGTGACGAACAGGAAACGGAGGCTCAGGGGGAGTGGCTGTGCCTTGCCCACAGGCACAGACCAGCAAGAGTTTTAAGCCTACGCCTCAGAGATGTGGAGAAAGGAGCCTGATTAAAAGACACTTTGAAAACATGATTGGGTGGGAGGAGGCCTTTGAGTTGATCAGTCTGAAGTTATGTGCTCACTGGACCTCTGCAAATGGCAGAACGCCATCCTGGCTGTACCGGATAGCCAGCATTCAGACATTCGGACTTGTTTCCTTGTCAAGCGGGGGTTTTTCCTGCTGTTTTAATACCCCTTATGTGATTTGCTATTTTTAGGGTCACTGTATGATGTACTTTGCTTGAAGTACAGGCTGGGACTTCCCTGGTGGTCCAGTGGCTAAAACTCTGCTCTCCCAGTACAGGGGGCCCGAGTTCCATCCCTGGGCAGGGAACTAGATCCCACATGTTACAACTAAAGATCCCACATGCAGCAACTAAGAGCTGGTGCAGTCAAATTAATTAATTAAAAAAATTTTTTTTAATAAAGTATAGGCAGAAAGGGTGCCTTCTGGAACCCAGAAGTGAGCCCATGGCCTGTCTCCCACTGGCAGAGGAGAGGTTGCTGCCACTTGGGTTGCTATGACCACTGTAACCCAGGGAGTGGGAATGGGGGCTTGGACTTAAAGCGAGACCACGTGAAGACAGGGAAATGGTTGGTTCTTATTCACAAGGGCAGAGCTGAGAGGACCAAACAACTGCAATTTGGAAGGATAGTGAGTTGGGTCGTTGGACAAATATTTCAAGGTGTGCTAAGCACTTTAGTAGAAAGCAGACATATAAAATGCACCTCTGCTCTTAAATGGCCTAACAGTCTACTAAACTATCGTTTTAATACAGACTAATGAGTGCTTGACAGAAGGCGTGGCGGGGGGCCCTAACCCAGCCCCCGAGCCATGTGAGGGGAGGACTTCTGATGCTGCCACCTATCTCCAGGCGAGTCTGAGCGCAGCAGACAGGATGAGACCGCGCAGCACATCCACCCTTCTTGGCACCCCGGCTCCCTTCCGACCAGCAGCACCCATTTTTGAGGCTCCCGGGCGGGTTTAGAGAGTGCTGCCTGTGCCTCGGGAGCAGAGGAAAGCTTAACCACCTCGAAGACTGACCCTTGGCCCTTGCCTTCCTGGGCCCCACACTCCAGGTTACCAGCTACCTGGCTCCTGCTTGCTCACCACAAGCCCCTCCCCGAGCACTTCCTCTGAGCCTCACTAACCATGTCAGTATCAGTAGCCATGTCAGGCAGATAGTATCTTCCTTTCACAGGGGCAGCCTCTGAGGTCCAGAAAGGTGTGATGACTTGTCTTCAGAAGAGGGGATGACAGCTCCCCCAGGCCCAGTGATCAGAACTCCCAGTGACCCCGCATAAACATAAACCCAGCCCCGGAGAGGGCGGGATGCAGGGCCAGGCAGCTTTGGTGAACCGAAGCCTCTGCTCTCTGTTCTGGCAGCAGCGGGGAGGGGCAGGCCCACCTAGTTGGTATGAGGCAGAGGGGTGTGGGGAGCAGGCCTGGCCGTACCCCCATCTCTGCCTGTCAGTGGTTTGTCCCCTCCCTTCAGGGCCTGGCTCAGAGGCCGCCACTTCCTTGGCACTCAATCAAAATTTTCAATCCAGAAGTGACTTTTTGTTCCCAGATGTGGCTCCTTGTTTGTGCCACCTGTGTGCCTGGCACAGGGCTCTCTTGAGGAGAGCCCATCTGATCCTCGGAGACCAGAAGCTTTGGAAGAGCCGGGACTTCCTTCCTACACCCTCTCCATTGTCTTTGTGGAGCCCCAGCAGCACGGGGACCAGTGGTTTGTTTAACTGATTGGAGACTATCTCCCACTGGCCCCCAGCCCCTCTCCATCCCTCTAGGGAAGTCTGCAGAGGCTCCAGTTGAACTGCACATTGCTAAGGGTCTCCATTAATCCTCCTCATATCAAGCCACCTGGCAGCAGAGGGAGGAGTGCTCTAAACTGGGGGGAGGGATGCAGAGGCCTTTGGGGAAGGGCTCCAGAGCAGAAGGCACGGTTGGCCAGGTTAGCAGGCTTGCTTAGAGGTCTGGGTAGCCGATAGGCGAGAGCTGCTGGGCACACATGCCCAGGGGGTACAGCTCACTTCACCAGGAGGCTCAGCTTGGTGGGTAGCCACCTTTGCCACTGTCTTTCCCCGTTAGCCTCTATCAGCTCTTCCTCTTTCAGGTACATCCAGCAAATAGTACACAGCATCTTCTTTGTACCAGGCACTGTGCTGGGCACTGGGATATAGACAATGAACAGAGGAAAGAGAGAAGAAACAAAAGAGCAGTTTACATATATATGGACTTAAATATTGCTGGTTTGTGAAATTTGGGTCTGATGATACATTCGTTAGCCACCTTGATGCCTTATTTGAGAGCTGGTCCCAATTCTCCCTAATAGCTTTCCCTGTTTTCCTTCCCTTCCATGGCAGAGGTTTTAGCTAGAGCTTCTGAGCTGCCTTTTAAAAGCCTGATTTGGGAGGACTTCCCCAGTGGTCCAGTGGCTAAGACTCTGAGCCCCCAACGCAGGGGACCTGGGTTCCATCCCTGGTCAGGGAACTAGTTCCCACATGTGGCAACAAGAGTTCGCAAGTCTGTAATTAAGACCCAGCACAGCCAAAGAAATAAATGTTAATAAAGCCTGATTTGCTGTGCAGAACAAGAGAAGGTCTCTCAGGGCAGCCTGTGACCTGCGGTCCATCATAAACCATCTGCCCGCCTAACCCTTCTTCCCGCTGTGGATCATTCCATGTGGGCATTATTTCTGAGGCTCAGGGCAGTTCCAGAGTCCTTTCCCCCTCGAGGCTGCTAATGACATAGCTGCAGTTCCAGGGACTGAGCACCTCAGCCCTTCCAGGATCTTGTCTGGGCCTGTCTGGCATCTCTGCCAAGCCCTGGGCGCTGTGGCTACTGAGTTTTAAGTCTCTCTCCTTTATGCTCCATCACTGATCCTGGGAGCAACAGAGACCCAGCTTCACGTCAAGGACAGAGAATGGACTCTGAAGCTGAAAGGTCTTGGTTTCTGCCATGATCTGTCTACTTACTAATTTTGGGTTGAATCACTTGCCTCCCTGGGACTCCTGACCTGCACAGTTGGAGGATATTACCTAGATTTTGGATAGTTTTGAAAAACAAGGAAGAAACAGTGTGAAAGCTGAGGATACCAAGAAAGTATGGTACAAGTCCCCTCTCGGAGCTGGGAGGGAGGCGTGGCTGGTCTTCCGCCCAGGACTCAGGGCTGCCGGCCGGGAGATCAGGCCAGGAGATCAGAGTTCGGGCAGCCAGGGGTTGCTTCTCATCTTCAGGTTGGAGACGCCGCGCAGGTGTGCTTCCTGTTTCCTCCTCTCATCAGGGGAGCAGCTCCAACGGCCCTCCCTTCCCCCCAGCCCTACACTTCTCTGCTGGCCTAGATTTGATGGCTGTTTGTCAGGGCATCTCTCCTGCAGGGCTGTGGCAGCCAAGTTGTCAACCAAGGTTCTTCTGTAGGATCCGCCACAGGTGCCCTGAACCGGGGATCCCCGAGGGCGTTCCCCTCCCAGAATCACCTGGAAGAGCCAGTTCAAGGAGCCTGAGATCGTTCTGTAAAGACTTCTCAAGAACTAGAGCCTGCACAGGTGGCATGGGGACACGGCGGTGGGGTGGGTTGAGGCGTGGGACAGGCTGTGTTTCTGTCTTTGGAGAGGCTTGGTTCCTCTGAAATCTGACACTTTAGGTCTCTGAAACTCTGAAGATGGGTGTCTGCCAGGGGGATCACAAGTAGAAGATGGGGCCTTGATGGGGGGTGCCTTCTTCGTGACTTCTTGGGCTTCTGGTGGCATAGCCAGTTTTGCTGGACACTGGTCTCAGGAGGCCAGGGCAACACCAGGGGAGGGGGTCCACGGTTGGCAGCCTCGTTCTTGCCCTGGTTGTCTCTTTCCTCCGCCACCAGTTGACCTTGGGCAAATCATTTGACATTGGCTTGGCCTCTACCTCTGCATCTGTAAAATGGGAATAATTCTTCTTGCTTACTTTCATATGATTGCTCTGAGACTCTAATGCAAGACTATGAGAAAGCGTTTTGAAAAAGAGGAGTGAGAGATGCAGACAAAAGGGGTTTATGTTGTGCTCGCTTCAGCAGCACATATACTAAAACTGGAACGATACAGAGAAGATTAGCATGGCCCCTGCGCAAGGATGACACGCAAATTTGTGAAGCGTTCCATATTTTTAGGACATGGAAGCAACCTAGATGCCCATCAGCAGACGAATGGATAAGAAAGCTGTGGTACATATACACAATGGAATAGTACTCAGCCATTAAAAAGAACACATTTGAATCAGTTCTAATGAGATGGATAAAACTGGAGCCCATTATACAGAGTGAAGTAAGCCAGAAAGATAAACACCAATACAGTATACTAACACATATATATGGAATTTAGAAAGATGGTAATGATAAACCTATATGCAAGACGGAAAAAGAGACACAGATGTATAGAACAGACTTTTGGACTCTATGGGAGAAGGCGAGGGTGGGATGATCTGAGAGAACAGCATCAAAACATGCATATTATCAAGTGTGAAACAGATCGCCAGTCCAGGTTGGATGCATGAGACAAGTGCTCGGGGCTGGTGCACTGGGATGACCCAGAGGGGTGGGATGGGGAGGGAGGTGGGAGGGGGGTTCAGGATGGGGAGCACATGTAAATCCATGGCTGACTCATGTCAATGTATGGCAAAAACCACTACAATATTGTAAAGTAATTAGCCTCCAACTAATAAAAATAAATGGGAAAAAAAAACTGGAAACCTGTAAAAAAAAGGGGGGGGTTTATGTTAAGAGAGGCTAACATTGTTGAAAGATAGGTGCTCCGTGTTATTTCCTTTAATTAATCGAGTCCTCAGCACCTGGCACAGGAAAGGGGCTTTTCCCAGAGGCTCAGGGAGAGCGAGAGTCCGTAGAGCTGCTAAGAGCCTAGCTGGGATTCACCCAGGTCTGAGCTCAAGGCTTGTGTCCTTCTGCTGCACATGCAGTTGCTTCTGGGGATTGTCCCCACGGCCACCTCTTCCCTCTGAAATGCCAGATAGTAAGTATGTTTGTTGCCACCCAGGCTCTGGGAAACTCACCGACTGGTTCTGGAAACAAACAGAACGAGACGACTTCGGTGGGAGCAGGAGAGAGGAGGATTCTTGCTGCTTGTGGCGCTGGAACAGTCACATCACCAGGAAGCTGGTCTGGGTAGCTCCCAGGGATCTGTTTATTTAGTTTGGCCAAACCTCGTCGATTGTGGGATCTTTGCTTCTCGACCAGGGATCAAACCCATGTCTTTAATAGTGAGAGCACCGAGTTCTAACCACTAGACCACCAGAGAATTCCCTCCCAGGGACCTTTTTTTTTTTTTTAATGTATTTTTGGCTGCATCAAGTCTTAGCTGTGGCATAGGGGTTCTTTGTTTCAGCAAGCAGGCTCAGTCACCTCGAGGCATGTGAGATCTTAGTTCCCCAACCAGAGATTAGACCTGGTCTCCAGGGACTTCTTACTGGCCACTTTCTGACCCTCCTCCCTGGACTTGGGTCCTCACTGTCAAACTGAGACCCTGATGGGAGTCCCAGCCAGCAACCCCACCCCCATGCCACCCCATCAGGATGCTGTCTCACTGCTTCGCCTTGGCTGGTGGTCAAATCCACCACCCTCCCTGCCTACTGTACAGGGCAGAGCCTGTTCTGGGGCAGGCTTCCAGTCTGGAGGCAGAGAGGAGCAGGGCAGAGGACCATGAGCGGGGGCGGGTCCTGGCTGACCGCCTGCCTCTGTTCCTGGCGCTGTCCTGACCACCCCCCACCCTAGGCTGAGTCACTCTAGTGATCCCTGCCCCTCCCCAGGGGCCAAGACCAGTCAGCCGTCAGCCTCAGCCATAGCTGATCCGCTGCCTGCCCCTGTTTTCCTTTCCTCCTCTGAAATTCGTGGAGTCTGTGAACTTGCTAATGATCCCAGAATCTTAGCCCAAGAAAAGAGCCAGTGGCTTTTCTAGTTAGTGGTCTCTCTGGCCTGAGTCTCCAATAATCTGTTAACTCACCCTGACCCATCTTGTCCTGTGGTCACTGTGTTGGGCCTTTCGTGGCACTGATGGGGCCAGTGGGAGGCTCCAGATAAAAGCTCTTTTCTGTTCTGTGTCCTAGCAGTGAGTCAGCAGAAGGTGGGGGCGGGGCGGGGACCAGGGCTCTTCACCTCTCTGTGGGTCTTTGAGGACCAACTGTGAGTATGCTTACCTCCTTATCCCAAGAGGGTTCCCTTCCCCACATCTGCTCATTCACTCCCTTTGTTTCACTGAGGACCTAGTATGTGCCATGTTCCAGAAATATACAGAATCATAAAATGTGGACCCTGAAAAAGAACATCAACTGCAGTACAGGTGGAAGGAGGGTGTTGATAGCTATTAGCTGTTGTGTGTGTGTGCCCAGTCATCTCAGTCCTGTCTGACTCTTTGCAACCCCGTGGTCCATAGCCCACCAGGTTCCTCGGTCCATGGGATTCTCCAGGCAAGAATACTTGCCATGCCCTTCTCCAGGGGATCTCCCCAACCCAGGGATCGAACCCTTGTCTTCTACTTCTCCTGCATTGCAGGCAGATTCTTTACCCACTGAGTCACCTTGGAAGCCATAAACTGTTGAGTTCTTGAATACCAGACCACACTAGCCCTTTTGAAATATATAATTTCTTTTAACCTTCACGACAGCCTAGGAACTTTCCATTTTACAGATGATAAGGTCACACATGAAGTAGGAAATGGCAACCCACTCCAGTATTCTTGCCTGGAAAATCCCACGGACAGAGGAGCCTGTGGGACTAGTCCCTGGGGTTGCAGAGAGTCGGACACAGCTGAGCCACTGAGCATAAAGTCACACATGCTCAGTCACTCAGTCATGTCCGACTCTGCGACCCCTTTGATTGTAGTTCCCCAGGCTCCTCTGTCCGTGGGATTTTCCAGGCAAGAATACTGGAGTGGGTTGCCATTTCCTCCTCCAGGGCATCTTCCCAACCCAGGGGTTGAACCTGCCTCTCCCTTGTCTCACGGCAGTGGGTAAATAGCGAAGCCTAATGGGAACTGAGATGAGCCTGAGTCTCACTGAGCTCTGGGAGCACAGAGAACTCTTGGGAATTGCGAGCTGCAGCAGCCAGTATGGAAGGGCAGGTGGGCAGAGGGCAAGGTATGCAAGACCAGAGGCCTGGGAGTGCACAGGTTCACACTGTTCCCATCGCCCAGCTCCTCCTGACTGCCTTCCCCTGCTCCCCGAACCCTCCACTTGCCTCTCTAGGGAAGCCCTCCCAGGTAGCTTCACTACCTGGCAGTGGCCACCAGGTTATCTTGATCACCTCGCAGAACCTCCCGGGAAAACTGCCAACTCCAGTTGTCTTGCCCTGATGGATCAATCAAGAAATAGCTCGAAGGTACTTCTTGGAGTCCTGCCTTCCCCGCATATTGTGTGATGCTCAGAGCTCCAGGCCAGTAACCCAAACCAGCAGCTGATCCTAAAAATCATCTGTGTATCTTCCTTGGATTTTTTTTTTTTTTAGCAGCTGATTTATCTTCCTAATTATGTTTAGCTTTAAGCTAATGTTAAATGAGCTTGCATTAGATAATTTTCACTAATTAACACCAACTTAGTGCAGGGAAAGTTATCCCAGAAGCGTGCCGTGGGGCAGTGAAAAGCTGGCCTAGGATCTTAAAACGAATTGCTCTGCGTACTCCCTGGTGGATCACATATGCCGTTTCGCAGCTGAATTCGCTGACCTTGCTCACACAGGCACAGTCTGTTTCTCTGTCTCCAGAGACCCGGCCCAAGTCTCCTTTCCATCACCCCTTCATCCACCTCGTTTGGGGAATGAGTGTCAAGAGCACCTCGTAAGGCTCAGATGGACGGGGAGTGAGCCCCAGTGGCTCACAGCAGTCGGGAACAGAACTGGCCCAGAGGTCGGGGAGTCTTCGAGAGGAAGGGGCCTGGCTGGCAGAGTTGGGCTCCAGCGGCCGGCAGTGCAGGAGGGAGCCTGGTGTTTAATGATGCCTAATTAGTGAGCCTGAAACAAGGTAACATGGCCACAGACAGCTAGGAATCCTCAGAGGACAAAGCCCAGACACCAGGCCTCCAGGCCGACAACACCACCACAGAGGTCTTGGCTTTGCCCTCTAGGTGGGCCAGGGCTCTGGTCCAGTCTGCTTCGTCAGGCCCCCCGAGGGATGCTCCCTACTGCGGAGGTACTCTGTTTAGACCCGTGCTTCCCGTGTAGCACAGCCCGTCAGGTCTCTGTCCCCCGCCGTGCGCTCAGACAGACCCAGGCCTGAGCAGACAGGCCTCCTGGGAGAGGCACGCACTGCCCTGGGAGCCGGGGACGGCCCGGGGAGAGGGAGACAAGGGCCTCGACACGGGACGGGTACTCCTGTTCCCTCAGGGAGAAGGCAGGTGACAGTGTGAGTGAAGGCGCCAGGGCTGGAGCCAGCGGGTGTGCCTGGAGAAGGCAGAGGAGCTTATCATCGAGGAAGCGAGTGGGCCAGAAGCACACGGAGGGCCTTTGGCGAGGCCGACGTCAGGCCGAGGGTTTGGGCGGGGAAGCAGCATAGTTTGGGTTGGGTTATTGGCTCCACCTGCCAAGAGTGGAAGGCCTGTGGGAGCTCGTTCTTCCATGGAGCTGACGCTGAGCCCCCAGCTCGCGCCCAGCCTCACAAGAACCGTGAGGCAGCCTCGCTTTACAGGCAGAGTTCCCAGGGGACAAGCAACGCCCACCAACTCACTACCTCTGTGGGACCCCTGACTCTAGTCTGCGCTTCCTCCACTTGCTCCAGGTTGCTCCTGGATTTCAAGAAATGAATCTAGAGTCCAGGGGTGGAGGATGCAAGGTGTCTGTGGGTGTCCCCTGGGTGGCCGTGTGGACCTCCTCTCCCGAGCTCTCCTATTCTCTCTCACCCCAGGGAGCACATCCAGAATGCTTAAGGTAAAGCTTTCTCGCCCAGTTGTTCGCATCCCACTAAGGCAGAAATTGGACGGGGCCTGTTGCAGCCTCCATGCACTGCACTCAGTGTCTGCCGTGCACTCAGCAGCGGCCAGTTGGGTCCCGAGCCCCACCTGGAGGTGCTCTCCACTGGGACAGCAGGGATTTTGGGGGTTTTTTTTGTCATGCCACATGGCTTGCAGGATCTTAGTTCCCCAAACAGGAATTGAACCTCGGACCCTCGGCAGTGAATGCTCGGAGTCCTAACCACTGGACGCCCCCCAGGGAACTCTCTGGGCCATAGTTTTCCTAGCAGTGTGTTTCCTGCTTGGTGAGCGAGCGCAGTCTCCCAGCATCGCTTAAAGGATCATGCATTGTACAGACTCACTCATCCCTTGATTGAGCTGCCCTTCCCCTGCATCAGTTCAGGTTCTGACTCTCCTGGAAGTGTAGCATTGCCTGGACTTTCATCACCACCCCGGGCTGGGTCTGCTGGACATGGTATCAAGCAGAGGAAAACATCTCTGCTGTGATGTCCGGGGCCGGTGGGCAGCTCTGCACGCCTGGCTCCTTGGGAGCATGCACCCCTGTGCTGACCCGGCCACCTCCGAAGTGAGGCCCCTTTGTTCTGAGTTCCTTCAGAGGAGAGAAAGGTCTGCCGGCGTGGACCCTCAGCTCACGACAGGCCAGGTTCTGTGCTCCTCGCACTGCTGCGTTCTCATTTAAAACTCGGAGCGACCCTGTGAAGTGACCACCTCCCCATTTTAAAATGAGGAAACTGAGGCTTAGATTAAGTGATTCACTCAAGATCACACAACCAGTGAGATCTTCTGCTTCCAAAAAATAGATTCTCTCCCGCGCACCTGCCGTTACTTCCAAGTGTGATCCATCCTCCACCTGCATTCAGATCACCTGAGGTGGGCGGGGTGGGGGTGGAGGGGTGCTGTCAAAATGTACTTTTATGGGCCTGCCGAGTCCGATGCTCTTGAGGATGGGGCCCTGGAATCTGAGCACCCAGCAGGTGTACCTCACCCAGCCCCACAAAGGGTTGATGCTCTTTACATGCTCCAGTGTGACAGCCAGTGCTCTGGAGACATTGATGGCTCCCTGGGCAGATCAGAGAAGGTGCTCCACACAGCTGGGCTGTCTGAGCCGAATGCTGGGTGGTCCACCCAGAACTGACTCCCTTGGACTGCCAGACAGATGGCCCTCCTAGGAGGCAGCAGCTGACCAGTCTGCCCACCTGCTGCCCTTCCTACCCCAACGCTCCTTCGGACTGGAGGTGTGGGCAGCTGGCCCCATTCATTGGAAAAGGCCCTGATGCTGGGAAAGATTGAGGGCAGGAGGAGAAGGGGGTGACAGAAGTTGAGATGGTTGGTTGATGTCACCGACTCAATGGATATGAGTCAGAGCAAACTCCAGGAGATGGTGAAGGACGGGGAAGCCTGGTGTGCTGCAGTCCATGGGGTAGCAGAGTTGGACATGACCGAATGACTGGACAACAGCAACCCCGTTTGGTGATTGCTCCTCATAACCATATAGCTTTTTCATGGAATTTTATAGGCATGATCTCATCGGAACCTCCCAACAGCCCTGGGAGGCAGGCAAGGCAGACATGGGAGGTAAAAGTTGGGCCCCAGGCTCATAAGGGTCATCAGTGGGCCCATGGGGACTGGGACTGCCCCTGTGCCTCGGTGGGCTCCCTCCCTTCCTCCCCAGGAAAAAGTGACCATCACCAGTACATCCCTGCAAGGAGCATGCTTGACCTGTGGCCTCTTGCTTTTCCCCCTCCATGGAGCTCAGTGAGATGGGCGGATATATGTCACAGTGGTGGCAGCCACACCCACCCCAGTGCCTGGGCTCCACGTCAGCAGGCCTGGAGAAACCAGTGAAGGAGAGGGTGGTATTGTCTGGCTCTGTGTGTGCACCCTGGTTTTGTATGATCAGGGGTGACCTCAGGTCCTAGCCAGAGCAGATGTACCCAGAGCCTGCCCTGACCGCATCATCTGGGGGTGACAGCACTGGACTGGGGTCAGAAGCCTGGGCTTTCGTCCCACCTCTGCCAAAGACACAGCGGGGAAACTTAACCTCGGGGCTGGGCTCTGTTCTGTTTCCTCCTAGCTCTGAGGTTCTGCATGTCTGGAATGTCCTTCAGTGCAGGGGCCACGGGCAGAGACACAGCCTGTGTGCTACTCTGGGTCTCAGCGGCTTTACGGGGCTGACTGGTAGCCCATGCTCGGTTTATCAGCTTGCTTCCACCACAGGGAGGACAGGTACCCTTTCGTAATCTGCACAGAGGTGCTGGCTGTACGTGCTGGGGGCAGCTGTGCCCCCAGATATCCTTGGTGTGGACTTTTACCCCTTGTTTGAGTATTGTCCCCACTCACCGGCTGGCTGCTCCGTCAAGACCTTGGGTAGGTGGAGTGGAGGCAGGCCAGACCTGGGACCGGCGTTCAGGCAGCAGTCCCAGAAGGCACCCATTTCTTTTCCCTTCTCTGTGCCCTTGAGGAAGAACTCCAACTCTGCCTTCCAGCAAGATGATCTAACCAAGAATCCTGCTCAGCATTCTTTTTTTTTTTTTTCCTCTCCACCGCAATATCTATAGTCATTAATGAAATTAAAGAGATAACCACAAAGCTAGGTCCACACCCCACAAATAAAACAGTAGACATGAAACACCCTCCATTTAGACATTCATTCCACAGTCATGGAGAACTGACTATTGAGATGTCCCCTGAGGGTGGAGATTTCGAGATAAATCAGATGGCCCCTACCATCCAGGAGCCCACAGCCCAGTAAAGAACAGAGCCATTGAGCAGACGTTACAATAAAATGTCAAGGACCTCCGTTATTTGCCCAGGACACAGTGTGGGCAGGAAGCAGGGAGTGGGGAGTGTTCAGGAAATTCTTGCCTGGGTCTTGAAAGATGCATAGATGTTTCACAGGAGTATGGGAGGGGAAGGAACAGGAGAACTGGAAACTACGTGTTATGTGTAGTGGTTCTCAAAGCGGGGTAGAGAGGGTGATGCAATTTTGTCCTTAGGAGACATTTATCTGTATCTATAGACATTTTTGGTTGTCACCATTTTGGGTGATGCTACTGGCTTGCTACTAAACATTCTGCAGTGCACAGGATAGCATGCCCTGCCTCTCTACTGTGCCCGGAAGTGCCACTGTAGAGAAACCCTGTGTCAGGGTAACTGCAGGTCATCCTGCATGGCTGAAAGCAGGGGGCAGACGCGAGACGGTCCAGGGTGAAGCTGGAGAGGAGGAAGGGACCATCATGAGGTCCTTCAATACCAAGTTAAGGAGTTTGACTGTGGGACCCACCACTTCATCAGTCTGTTGCTTGGGGGGAGAGGGAGTGTCACTGGTATGGAGAAAGAGTTGGAGCACAGCGATGGAAAAGGCAAGACTAATTAGGAAACTATCCTAGAAGTTCACTAAGAAGTGAGAGGGGAGACTACTTCCCTGTGGTCCAGTGGCTAAGACTCCATGCTCCCAGAGCAGAAGGTTCGATCCCTGGCTGGGCAGCTAAGGTCCCACAGGATGCAACTAAGACCCGGCACAGCCGAATAAATAAAAATAAACGTTAAAACGAGGGGGTGCCAAGCGAGGTCAGCCGTGCAGTGAGAGCAGAAAGGAGCTGACCCAGAGAAAGTGCACGGATGAGGCAGGCCCTGTTGGACTTGGTGGCGATCAGATTTGGTCACAGGGAGGGGGAGAGAGGAGGCCAGTAGACTCGGGCTTCTGGCCAGGGTGACTGAGAGGATGTTGACTTTGGAAGTGCCTCCGGGGCAGGCCAGAGAGCATTGCTGTGTAGCACGGGGACCAGCAGTGTGGTGGGCGTTCAGACCAGGTCATCCCAACACACCCAGGGGCGCCAGTTCCCGCGGTCTTGAGCAGAGCCGTGTGGAGTGCACAGGGCAGATGGAGTCCTTTCCATTCATTTTGTTAATCTAATGGTAATTAAGGAGTCCAGGAAGAGAATCGGAAAAGCTGGCAGTTTAATTAAAGGTAAATGACAGATGGAGGGGAATTCTGAGGCTCCCTAATGCACCCTGCTTCCCCGCCCCACCACTGAGGCCAGATATCAAAGGAGGAGACAGTTAGCTAACCAAGTACCCGATAAGAAGTATTACAGCATCAGAGCCTCTTTGCCGGGGCCTGCGACAGCTTCTAGAAACTCCTGCTGCCTCAAATTAACCTCTCCCCCCAGGTGCCGCGCATCAGTGGGTAACCAGGTAAAGAAGGCTGGGAGCCCGCCGGGAAGAAGGAATGACTTCCCTCTTGACGAAATCCACGTCCCTCTTTTAAAACCCGATTTTCCATTTATACCGGGAGCCTTGAAGTCAGGTTTGGCCCAGAGGATCACGTGGCACATTAAACACCGGGCGAGAGTAGGGAGCTAGTTTTCGTGGGCCTTATGCCGCCCGTGGATCGGAATGTCAAGCCAGGCCTCTGAGACCAAAGCGGAGGGTAATTATCACCTCTCCTCCACAACGAGATTGCAGGAGTCAGCGAGCAATTGATTTTTTTTCCCACTACAGATATTTCACTGCTTAATTGGTAGTGACACAGATGGCTGGCTCTCACCAGGGCACCGCAGACCAAGCCTCCCCAAAGCAGGGCGCCCCCACCCCCACCCCGCTGGGACACATCTCTCCCTCTGGTTTGCCATGCTCTCCCCACACCTCCTCCTTCAGGTCGGGGCGAGGGTGAGCTGGCTCCCTGCGCTTTCAATTACAAAACAAGAATACAAGTGAATCTTGATGTGCTTTCCTGAGCCAGTTAAGCCCTCCCTGGCAACATATTGAGAGTCTGCCTTGAGCTGGACACCGCAGAGAGTCTGGAAATGAGCAAACGGTGGACTCTGACCTCAGGCAGCACGTGGAAGATAAGATATCCTGAGCCTACTAGATGCTGGGAGCTGTGTTCTGCTGGAATGAAGCCTGAAGCGGCCTGTTAAAACCCAAACCCACCACCATCCAGCCCCACCCCATCATCCTTGCTGTGGTTTGGTCGCTAAGCCATGTCCAACTCCGTGGCCCCATGGACTGCAGCATGCCAGGCTCCCTGCTGTCCTTGCCCCACACCTACCCTGAACTGTTTCAGACCAATTTCTTTTTGTTCGTTTGTTTGGGCTCTCAGGAGCAGACCCAATTGTGAACCTCAGTTCATGGTCCACTGCCGTCATCAATCCAGGGAAAGCCCCTCTGAATTTCCTCTCTGCTTCCCTCCCATCCCTTTCTCCTGCCATAGGCAGCCTCTCCCCTCTATTCAGTGTATATCCTTGAAAAACATGTAGAGTTATCTTATGTAGTGTACTTTGATTTACATTAATGGTACTGGGCTATAGATCACATGCTCTAACATTTTAAATCCAACTATCCATTTTAAGGGTTTCCCAGGTGGCTTAGTGGTAAAGAAGCTGTCTGCCAGTGTGGGAGATACAGGAGATGCATCTGGGTGGGGAAGATCCCCTGGAGTAGGAAATGGCAACCCATCCCAGTCTTCTTGCCTGGGAAATCCCATGGACAGAGGAGCCTAGCGGGCTATAGTCCGTGAAGTGCCGAAGAGTCAGACACAACTGAGCATGCACACACACACATCCATTTTAGAAGAACTCTCCAAGTTCTCCACATGTAACTCGTCCATTGCTTCTGTCTGCCGTAGAGGACTCTGTCCTGAGCATCCCTCACATTCACCCATTCTTCTAGAGATGCACATCTAAGTTGTTGCCAACTCTCTGCTATCCCAAAGAAAACTATAGTGAATGTCTTTGTTCTTGCCCCTGATAGACCTGGACAAAGATCCAAGAGGTTCCCCTGAGTACATAGCCAAGAGTGTACTGCTGGCTTCTAGGTGTGCTGTTGTTTGTCCAGTCGTGTCTGACTCTCTGTGGCCCCGTGGACTGCAGCTTGCCAGGCCTCCCTGTCCCTCACCATCTCCCAGAGTTTGCCCAAGTTCATGTTCATTGCATCAGTGATGCCATCCAGCCATCTCATCCTCTGATGCCCTCTTCTCCTTTTGCCCTCAATCCTTCCCAGCATCAGGGATTTTTCCAATGAGTTGGCTGTTCGCACCAGATGACCAAAATACTGGAGCTTCAGCATCAGTCCTTCCAGTGAGTATTCAGGGTTGCTCCCTTAAGATTGACTGGTTTGATCTCCTTGCTGTCCATGGGACTTTCAGGAGTCTTCTCCAGCACCACAGTTCGAAGGCATCCATTTTTTGGTGTTCTGCCTTCTTTACAGTCTAGCTCTCACAACCATATATGACCACTGGGAAGACCATAGCCTTGACTTATACAGACCCTTGTCAGCAGAGTAATGTCTCTGCTTTTCAACACACTGTCTAGGTTTGTCATCGCTTTCCTGCCAAGAAGCAATCATCTTCTAATTTCATGGCTACAGTCACTGTCTGCAATGATTTTGGAGCCCAAGACGAGGAAATCTGTCACTACTTTCACCTTTTCCCTTTCTATTTGCCATGCAGTAATGGGGCCAGATGCCATGATCTTAGTTTTTTTTTTTTTTTTTAATATTTAGTCTTCTAGGTGCGCACAATCTTAAATCCATGAAGGTCTCTGCCTGTTGCCCTAAGGAACAGCTATACTAGTGTTCCATCGCCCCCACAGTGAATGAGGGTCCCCTTTTCTCACACCAACATTTAGAACTGTCCAGCATTCTGGTTTTTAGTTCATGTTGTAAAGTGGTATCTCTCTTATCTCTTTGCTTTTTTAATTTATTTTATTCATCACCAACTCGATGGACATGAGTTTGAGCAAGCTCCAGGAGTTGGCGATGGACAGGGAAGCCTGGCATGCTGCAGTCCATGGGGTTGCAAAGAGTCTGAGCAACTGAGCAACTGAACTGATAAAATTTTTAAAAGTTGCATTTACTCTTATTACTATCTCTTGGCTTTAATTTGAATCTTTCTGATTACTTATGAGGTCTGCTTCTCTTTATATACTTATTAGCCATTCAGGTATCTTCTCCTCAAGGAACTGCCTATTCATAGCCTTTGCCCATTTTTCTAATTAATCTTCTGTCTTTTTCTTGCTGATGTGCAGGAATCTCTTGTATGTTATTAATTTCTTTTGGTTGTAGACATTGCAGGTATCTTCTGTCACCTCCAATTCCCTTTGTCTATTGACATCTTTCTTTGAAGAGAAAATCCCTAATTTGCTAAAGGCATTTTTAAAATTTTTATTTGTCTTATGATTCATGCTTTTGGAATCCTAAGAAATCCTTTCTTACCTATGTCAGGAAGATGTTTTCCTACATTTCATGAATTCCTTTATTAGCTTTGTCTTCCACATTTAGGTGGTACAGCCTACCTGAAATCCACCTTTGTGCATTGTATGAGACAGGGATCCATTTTGTTTTTCTCTGTTTAGTATGACGATTGTCCCAATAGCACGTAGCATCCTTTCTCCACTGAGTTGTGATTCTACCTCTACCAGACTTAAAGTTTATGCGTGTGTGTAGGTCCGTATATATTTCTGGTCTCTCCATTCTGTTCCATGGTCTATTTGTCAGTTCTTTCCTATCTCAGTACCACAGTTCTTATTACCTTGACGCTACAGTATGTCTTATTATCTAGTAGGACAAGTGTGCCCTTTTAGCTTTTCTTTTTCAAAATTGACTTAGCTATTGTGGATCTTCATTCTTCCTCACATCTTTGAAATATCTGAGCACCTCAAACAAAAATTTACTGACTGTTCATTGGAATTGTATTAGATCTTATTAATAGGAGGACTGGATTTTTAAAAGATTGAATCTTATTATCCATGAACATGATTTATCTTATTTACTCAAATAATTTTAACTGTCCTTTAATAGAATTTTCTAAGTTTCTCCATAGAGGTATTAATTCCTAAATATTACCTGCTTAAATTATCATTTTGAATGGATCTTATTTTCCTTTTTTTTTTAAGAAAAATTGATCATTGCTATATTAGAATAATTCCATTGCTTTTTGTTTTCCTTGCATCTGGAAATTTTGCCAAATTCTCCTAGTACTTCTAAACGTTTTTCTCTGCATCCTACTGGATTTTTAATAAAAATGTCATCTCTAAATACTGATAGTTTTGTCTCTTTTAGTGCTTCCAGCTCATTTCTTTTTCTCGGCATATCACATTGTTCAGGACTTACAGTACAACAGCTGTTCACAGTAGTAGTGATAGGTGAATATTCTCAACTTGCTTAGGATTTAAAGGGAATGCAAGTTTAAGTATGTTTCAAGAGGGTTTTTTAGTAGCTAGCCTTTATCATGATAAGGAAGTTTCTTTATATTCCTAGTTTTTTGAGAATTTTAATCATAAATAGTGTTATCAGATACTTTTTTAAAAACTTAAGGTAATATATGATTTTCCCTCTTTTACACTGTAAATATTATAAACTAATATATTTCTGATGTTGAATAATCCTTACATTTTTAGAATAAACCTTACTTGATTATGCTTTTTAAAAACTTGAAATATAGTTGATATGTTTAGTTCACTTTTATGACTTAACCACATCATTTTCAAATTCATCAATGTGTTTATGGTCCTATTCTTTTTTACCATTTTTACCCTTTCTTGAATAGTAAGAATTTATTAAAAAGTGAATATATCTGTGAAAGTGAAAGTGTTAGTCGCTCAGTCTTGTCCAACTCTTTGCGACCCCACAGACTGTAGCCCGCCAGGCTCCTGGGTCCATGGGGATTCTCCAGGCAAGAATACTGGAGTGGGTTGCCATTTCCTTCTCCAGGGGATCTTCCCCACCCAGGGACCGAACCGAGGTCTTCTGTGCTGCAGGCAGACTCTTCACCATCAGAAGCACCAGGGAAGCCCTAACATGTCTATGGCTGTTTCTCTTTTCTCATTCAGATTTTGCTTGTATCTCCTGTTTTTGCCAGTCACGCCTGTCTTCAGTGCCTTTGCTTGTGCTGTGTCCTTTGCCTGGAGCGTTCGCCTCCTAGGCCCTGGGTAGCCCAGCTGGCACCCGTGTGCAGATTAGAAGGCGCCTCTCTTCCTCAGCAGGCTCAGCTCCCACTCACCCCTTCAGCCCGGGGTGCACTGCACAACCTCCTTACCCAGGCATGGCAGCCCTTCCCGCTTCCCCGCTTGGTTTCATTCTCTGCCCATTTCTCATGGTGCCCAAGGCTGCCATTCTTCAGTTGTCTGCTTCCTTGGTGAAACCTTTCTGGTCTCCCCTGACTGAAAGTAGTGCTTCAACTCCCCCCTCCCTAAGTCCCTCCTCTTCCTCCCACTCCTCCTCTGAATTCACGCCATGTGTCATTTGTGCATCTCGTAAGGCATTTATCTTGTGTTCCCTTATGTCGTATTATTCTGGGTGGATGTCTTATGACTCCTACTGGATTAACCCCTGGAAGTTAGGGACTACGGCTGATTTGTCTTTAGGTCCTCCCTCTGCCAGTGGGGCTCAGCAAATGTTACTTCTGTGAATGATTGAGTATTAAATGTAGAGCGCTTGTGGACACAGTGGGGAAGGAGAGGGTGGGACGAATTGAGAGTGTTGACATATATACACTGCCGTGTGTAAAATAGATAGCTAACAGGAAGCTGCTGTCTAGCACAGGGAGCCCAGTTCAGTGCTCTGTGAGGACCTACAGGGATGGGAGGAAGGCTCCAGAGATGTATGTAGCTGATTCACGTTGTTGTACGGCAAAAACCACCACAACTCTGTAAAGCAATGTGTGTGTGTGTGTGAGTTGCTCAGTCGTGTCTGACTCTGCAAATCCATGGACTGTAGCCCGCCAGGCTCCTCTGTCCGTAGAATTCTCCAGGCAAGAATACTAGAGTGGGTTGCCATGCCCCGCTCCTGGGGATCTTCTTGACCCAGGGATTGAACCCGGTCTCCTACATTAGCAGACAGATTCTTTACTGTCTGAACCACCAAGGAAACCCAAAGCAATTATACTGTTAAAAAAACAGTAAATGTAGGCGCTAAGCAGAGCCTTCTGTAACATTGCATAAATGGTGTTGGGGGTGGTCTTTAGAGGGAAAGATAATGGCAGAGCACACATGAAGGTCACGGTGGCGGAGGATGCACTTACTGAGTTTAACATGTGCCAGGCACTTTGCTAAATGCTTTCACAGTTTACTTCTCTAAGCCTTCTCAACAGCCCTTTGAGACAGGTGCTACTATTAGCTCCATTTTGCTGCCAAGGAAGCTGGGCACTGATGAGTCAGCAGTGGCGTTGGTGTACCAGGCCTGGTCTGCCCAACTTCAGAGTTTGGGCATTCAGTTACAACCATGAGCAGCCTCCTTTGATCACACAGTGGTTACCATTTATTGAGGCATTGTGTTTGATGCTTACAGATGTCATTGCTAATCCTGATGCCAAATGTACCAGGTACAGAGTATCCACACTTGGCAGATGAGGAAACAGAGGCTCATCAAGGTTAAGGGACTTGCCTAAGGTTACAGGAATGGAAAATGGTTATAATCAGATCTCTCTGACCCCAAAGCATGCCCTTTCCTCTGCATCACGGACAGCTTGGGGCCAGCAAGAAAACCCTGCCTCTGGAGTGGAAGAAGGGTTTTTTGTTTGTTTGACCACATGACATGCAAGATCTTAATTCCCTGACCAGGGATCAAACCAGTGCCCCCTGCAGTGGAAGCACAGAGTCTTATCCACTGGGCTGCCAGGGAAGTCCTGGAACAAGGTTTGTTTGTGTAGGAAAGTGAGGCAGCTGAGGTAAGAAAGGCAAAGCTGCCTCGGGCTGCAGAAGGCCTTCCTTCCCAGGATGACTAATCAAGACTGGCTTCTGGAAATCATGGCTCAGATGGTAAAGAATCGGCCTGCAATGCAGGAGACCTGGGATTGGTCCCTGGGTCGGGAAGATCCCCTGGCATAGGAACTGGCAACCCACTCCAGTATTCTTGCCTGGAGAATCCCACAGACAGAGGAGCCTGGTAGGCTCCAGTCCATGGGATCACAAGAGTCAGACACGATTTAGTGACTAAACAGCCAGCAGAGGCAGGGACCTTGTTTTGAGGATGGAGCAGGATGGCTGGACCCCTGGAGGCCAAGGGAGCCTGAGCCAACTGGAGCTCTGCTCGCATCTGTGCTCAGGGAAGCGCAGGGCTTTGCGCAGCTGCTGGGACACCAAAGCGCTCGTGTCTGCAGAGAAAGTCGTGTCTGAGCAGACCTGCAGCTTGTGGAGCTGGTCCGTCCTTCGCCTCTCCGTGACTGCAGCCTCTTGAGCCTGCTTATTTCCCAAGGACACCAGGACCAGCTCTCCTCAGCCTCCTAGATCTCCCCTGATACGGCTTCTGAAGAGCTGCTGGGAAATCCCCAGGGTAGGCACTGGGGATTTGTCAAGGATGCATGGCCAGCACCTTCTGCACCATCTTCACTTCCCAGAGCAGAGCACCCATCTCCTGCTCAGTTGTGCTCAGAGGGCACGGGGGGTGCAGATGGCATTTCTGACTCTTGGGCACCAATTACCCCAGCCCCGCTGGTCCTCCACAGGCCACGGCGTGACTCTCTAGAGGTGCAGTCACCACGTGCCTTACCAGTACCCCTTCCTGTCCAGGTCATTGCTGTGGTTATGGACCTCTTCACCGATGGCGAGATCTTCCAAGACATTGTGGATGCCGCCTCCAAGCGCCGGGTCCCAGTGTACATCATCCTGGACGAGGCGGGCGTGAGCTACTTCCTGGAGATGTGTCAGGGCCTGGAACTCCCTGACTTCCGTGTTCGGGTAAGTTGTACCCCTGGGGCAGGGTGGGGGGTGGGAAGGAAGTGGGATGGAAACCCCCTCTGCCCCTTCCTCGGCCTGCTCCCCAGTTCAGGGATCCAGGTGAGCAGCACTGCCAACCCCCTTCCTTCTGTCTTAAACCTTGCCTCGTGAACTGATAACCCTAAACTGCACACCCAGCTTAACATTTTATCCCAAGACTGCTGAAGCTGAGGGGGCAGGCTCTGGCCCAGTCTTGGGTGCTCAGCCCGCAGTCACGGTCAGGGTTGAAGGTAGGGCTGTGTTTCTCTGCCGAGGAGCTTTGAGAGCAGACCAGGGCTGCCCTGGGCCCGTCCGTGCCCAAAGCAAGATTTGCTGACCTCCTCGGGCCATAGGAAGCAGAGTCAAGTGCAGACAAGAGCCAGCAGGCAGGACCCCGTAGACAAGAGGGTTCATCCTTTGCCCAAAAAGATACTCGGCACAGAGCTTCTAGGCCCCAGCCTGAGTGACAGTGCCCTTCTCCTCTTCCCAACAGAATATCCGTGTCCGCTCTGTGACAGGTGTGGGCTTCTACATGCCCATGGGGAAGATCAAGGGGACCCTGTCATCAAAGTTCCTCATGGTAGATGGGGACAAAGTAGCCACTGGATCCTTCAGGTGAGTTGGGCCCGGGGGCGGGGGGCGGTCTTTGTTCTTGGTCAGAAATGTTCACGTTCAGAAGGATGCTAGACTGGAGCCTCCACGGTCCTAAGTGTCGTAAGTCTAAGAGCCACTGTCTATTCTGATGGCAAAGAATAGCCCCCCCAGCCAACCCCTTCCCTCAAACCCTCTGGCTGATGGACTATTCGAGAAAGATGGTCAACTTCTGTTGAGCATTCAGCACTGCCTGCCTTCCACGGTCCACAACAACAGGCTGCATTTTGAGGCTGGAAGAGACCCCAGCAGATGGAACAATTAATAAATGGCATCAGCCCTCTTAAAGTACGGTGATTTGCAGATGCCATGTGCTCTAAAAATTCAGAGAAGAACTAATAAGAAATGAAATGCTAGTAACAGTAGTGGCAGCTGCAGATTCTACTTTTAAATGTATGTTTGTGCCAAGAACTGAGAAACCTTCTGTACACGACGTTGTTGGACTTTAGCCGCACAACGGCTCTGACCACACGCCTCACGTTTTACAAGGCAGGCAGGGCAGAAAGCAGGTTTGGATCCAGGCCTGACTTCTCTCACCCTCGCCCTGCACCCACTGCCTGCTTTACTGCACATGAGGCCAAGACCCGGACCCAAGGGAGGATTTGGGTCTGTGGAAGGAAAACAGCTGGCACAAAGGCAGCAAGGCATCCGGCCTCCCTGGTGGATCGGGTTGGGCCGGGCGGCAGGGGTGTTGAGATGGGCTAGCCAGGCAGCGGCTGGCAGGGCGAGGCTGCAGCCCTGGGCACCACGTGTCTTGCTTTTCTGCCCCCGTGTTCCTAGCTTCACCTGGAGTTCCTCCCACGTGGACAGGAACCTCCTCCTCCTCCTGACGGGGCAGCACGTGGAGCCCTTCGATGTGGAGTTCCGGGAGCTGTACGCCATCTCTGAGGAGGTGAACTTGTACCAGCAGCTGGGCCTGGCAGGAGGCGCTGGCAGGCCTGGCCTCCACTACTCCTCCACCGTGGCGCGCAAGCTGATCAACCCCAAGTACGCCCTGGTGGCGGGCAGCCGCCCCCCACCCGGGGAGATGATGCGCTGGGCCGCCCGGCAGCAGCAAGAGGCCAGCAGGCGCGCCGAGGGGCAGGAGGAGGGCAGCAAGGGCGAGTCGGCCCGGCTCCTGGAGAGCTTCCTGCACGACCTGGCCACCCTGGAGCAGGTGCTGCCCCCCGTGGAGCCAGTGCCCCTGGGAGAACTGAGTCGGAGGGACGGCCGGGGGGTCTCCCACCCGCACACGGACCTGAAGTCCAGACCCCGAGAGGCCCTTGCCCGACACAGCAAGGGAGAAGCCGCCAACGGGGAGGCCACCCTGGCCAAGGAGGGCAGGCGCTTCAGCAGCAGGATCTTCAGCCGACGGTCCAAGAGGCCCGCGGCGCCCAACGGCACGGCCAGCGCCCTCTCCCCCAAGGCCTTGGCTGAAGCGGAGTTTATGTCGGGGAAGAGGCCCAACGAGGGCTCCAGTGCCGACATCTCAGGTGAGTCGTCCGCCACCATTCCCAGGCCCAGGGCTCCCCAGGCCTCTGGCCCTGCTCTAATAGCTGCGGAGTCTGCGGACAGGCAGCCTCCGGGCAGGAGAGCATAGAGCTCTCGGCCCCACCATTCCCGTGTCCCCATCCCGCTCTGGCCTCTGCCCGTGTGTGGCCTGGGGCCAGCACTGCAGCTCAGAGCTCCAGGTTCCCCTTCTCCAAAGGCGGGGGAGAGTGATCCTGCCCAGCCCAGCTGTTCCGAGGACATGAAGTGCTCAGGACGGTGCTGGGCACGGCAGTCATCGGGGAGCTCTTGTTACTAGTACCGGGGAAGCATCTCCCCTGTAAATCGCCTCTGAACCTAGAGCTCCTCCTCAGCTTCTCGTTCCTTGCCGGATCAGGTGTTGTCCTGGTCAGACACACCCCACCAATGCCCTGACCCACTTTTCCTCATTTCTTTTGCAAAAGTTGGATGTGGCTCCTTCCTTTGTTCATTTGATACGTGGTATTTGCCATGCTGCTTACTTCTGGGAGAGATTGTTCCTGCTGGTAGTATCTTTCTGGGATGTGGGGGTGGGTGGGGATCTCTCTGGGATGCCCTAGAGGTCCTGGCCTTTATCTTTCTCTGGAACGGCCTCCAGAGTGGCCTTTTCTGGCTGGGGGGGACAGCCAGGACTGCTGCCGGCACCTTTTCTCATGTCAGCATCTCTGGGATTGAAGGGGTTTCCATGTTGGGGTGTCTCCCTCCTTGGCTGTGGGGCTTTGCAGCCGTGAGACCAGGCTCCCTGGCTAGTCAGGCAGGTGATGGCAGGGCCTTGCGTTTCAGGATTCCTGGGTACCCTTCAGGCCCCGGCTTTGACCTGACACTGGCTGGAGTGCAGGTCTTCCCCTCCACTGACGCCCCAGCTCTGCTCCAGAGCCTGACGCACTAAGTCCATGCCTCTTAGAATTAGGACAGGCCTGGAGTGTCCGAGAATTTGGGTACAACAGCAGTGCCAGAGCTAGAGCTACATTCGGCCAGGAAGCATTTATTGAGCACCTCTGTGTGCTGCGGCCTCACTCACTTGGCTTTCACGACAGCCCCGGAGGTGGCAGATGGAAGCTCAGAGAGGTGAATGACGTGGTCCCGGGGCACAGGAAGTGGTAGAGGGGCCAGGACACAAAGCCAGGCCAGGGCCCATGTCCTGCCAGGGAGGGGGAGCTGGGCCTGTCCCATCCCCCCGGGGCTCCCCGGCTCCCCCGACACCAGATGCTGCTGCCGCGGCTCTGCACCTCTTGTTTGGAAGAAGGGTTGCCATGGTGAACACCTGGCAGGGAAGGGAAGGGGAGGGGTGGGCCCAACCACAAAAGGGACCGTTTGCCACGTCCTGACTGGAGGTGAGATAGAAGCTTTCTCTTCCTTTAGTTCCTCACCCCAAGGTGCTGTCTCCATAGAAACAAAAGGCCATCATCTTCTCCCTTCCTGTTTGCTTTAGTGAGTCTCAGCATCGGGTGCCCCTGCTTGGATGACTTGGACGGTCACTGATGCTGCTGCTCTCTTGAGTGTTTTCACGGGGTGCCAGTAGCCAGCCAAGCAGCCGGGTACGGTGCCCTGTACCTGCTCCATCCCTGGGTGCCTGAAACCCAGAGAGCGAGAACCAGAGATAGACAGAGAAGGGCGAGAGTGCAGCGGCCCGTACCAGGGATGTCTGGCGAGATCACAGTAGTCCTGCTTTGTCCCTTAGGAGACACGCAGACCGTGTCTCATCCAGCACAGTGTCCGCACACCTGGACAGGCAGCCCGCCCTGAGGACCTGGAATTCAAGCCCCTCATGAGGCCTTTCCTCTGGAAGGCAGGGCAGGAAGCACAGACTCCTCTCCCCAAAGGCCCTTTGGGTGGCCTCCAGCCTCCCAATGTTTGACTGGCTTACTGCCTCCTGTCAGGCAGCAAAAGCTTATTAGCAGGACTTCACATGAGGGTCAGGTTACCGACAGACAGGAGTCCCTGAGGTTGGAACTAGCAATCCTAGCATGCATGGAACCACCATCAAGGAGGAAATCATGTTAGCTGCTCCCTGAGGGCCCCTCCAAGGAAAGGACCACTCTCCTCCAGTGAACACTGAGAGCAGCATCAAAACAGCTATCAGACGGATCTCGGCTCTTAGTACCTGGCTCCCCAAAGCCGGCACACATCCTTTCACCTCCCTAGGGCTGTTTCCTGGTTGAAAAGAGGAGAGAGGGATTGAGCTTGTGGGGTTGCGGAGGCGGGTGGTCCAGAGGCCCCTTTTTGAGCTCCAATTCTGACTCCATCCTTTCTGTTACCCTCTTGTCAAGGGAAAGAGCCCGGGACGATGACAGAGTGGGTGAAAGAGAAAAATAGGAAGGCTGAGAGCTGACAACCTGTAAAACTGCTTGATAAGAAGTATACAGTTGTCAAACAGCATGCAGAGTTTTGCACACCCAAGTGCAGGCCCCCGGGAGAGCCTTCTGAAATCCCTTCCTTCGGGTTTGGCAGGCCGGCTGAGGGCAGCCAGGTGGTTTGAAGGCCCACAGCTCCCTCTGCTGGTGGAAGCCGGGCGCCTTTCCTTGCGGCTTTTCTCCTTGCCCCTGTGCTAGCTGCCGGTCAGCATCTTCCCTGAGCCGGCCACCTGCACCCATCCAGGAGCTCCGGATTCGGGGGCAGAGACCCCACCTCAGGGGACCGCAGTCACTGGAGAGCCTGGTGAAAAGAGAGGAGTCGGTCCCACGGGGCTGGGCTCAGAAATCTGCATTTTAAACAAGCGCCCAAGTGTTGTCCCACACAGGGGCCCTTGGAGCAGCAGATCCGGTGACAAGGCTCTGCCCTTGGGGGCTGCCGGGTCGGGGGAGGAGGCTCCAGGGGGTGTCCTGAAGCGCCTCCACCCTTCGTCCCCCTGGAGAGGTCCCTGGGACACAGTCAGCACTTTTGTACAGCAGGGTAAGTGGGGGAAGGAAGGCACAGGCTTCCTTCCACCCACACACTTCCTGGAGTGTGCTGGGTGGACACGGTGCTAAACGCCCTCGCATGGCCCCCTGCCTGATGGCGCTGTTTTACAGATGAGACCCCAGAGGTGCAGAGAGGCGAGGCCCGGTGTCCTCAGTCACAGAGGAGAAAAGGGCGGCAGGTCTCCTGCCTCCCAGGGCCTTACACAGAGTGTCACGTGGTCTCCAGAAGGTTAGGGTGGGCATCTTCCCTCCGTCTTTAAGGGCTGTTTGGAAGGGCCAGAGGCCTGGACACATGGCTGACTCTCCCCCAAGTGCCCACGGGTGCAGAGGAAGAGGAGAGTGCCTCTGGGTCACCCTCTTCCAAGAGCCCCTGAGCCCAGGCTTTTAAATTTAGTATTATTTTTGGTTGTTGCACTGCACAGCATGTGGGATCCCAGTTTCCCCCACCAGGGATCAAATCCACAACCCCTGCACTGGAAGCACAGAGTTTTAACTAACCTGTGGGCCACCAGGGAAGTCCAGAGCCCAGGATTTTATTCCCAGAGTTCTCTGCCATGACTGCAGCCACAGGAGCCTTTCCAGAGCTCTCCCAGGTCCCCGATTCATGGTGGTGAATGGGCCACCCTGGCTGGTGGTCTGGCTCCTAGGGCTGTGCTCGCTGGGCTCCCAGATTTCAGATTTCCCCGTGTCACTTTCCGGGTGGCAGTCTGGTCCCCTGTGTGGGACAGAAGGCCCAGGAAATGCTGCCATGGTTCAGAGCTCCTTCAGGGCTCAGGCCTGCAGTTCCAGGGTGAGCCTCCTCAACAGCTGTTCTGGTCAAGATGCAGTTTTAACACTTAGTGTCAGACCTGAGCTCAGGAGGGCTTCCCCTGTGGCTCAGAGGTAAAGAATCTGCCTGCCAAGGCAGGAGACGCAAGTTCAATCCCTGAGTTGGAAAGATCCCCTGGAGAAGGAAATGGCAACCCACTCCAGTATTCTTGCCTGAAGAATGCCATGGACAGAGGAACGTGGCGGGCTGCAGTCTATGGCGTCACAAAGAGTCAGATACGACTTAGCGACTAAACCACAACGAACCTGAGGTCAAGCCTCAGCTGATGTTCTCAGACTGCGCTTTAATTCCATAAACCTGAGCACCATTGCCAGCCAGGACCTCCTCGGTCATGTGGCACAGATGAGGGGAGCTGATTGAGGATCCTCCCACTGGGAAGCAAAGAAGCAGGTGTCCTTGGTCTCGTTGGCAGCTGTCAGAATCTCCTGCCCTGCTGGTTTCTTCTGGGCCCGGCCAGGGCTTCCGTCACCTTCTGCATGGGTGAGGGCACGTATGTGACTTGGTCCCCATCCGTTGATGCCACTGTGGTTGCTCTTGCTGTTAGTATTGGCATGAACCTGTATGTAGCTTGCCTGATTGTTCATTGTTTTCAGCAAATGTTTATCTGTGCACTGTCTGCTCTGTGCCAGACATTGTCCTCAGTTCCTGGTGCAGCAGTGGACAAAGTGAGGGGGCTCTGTGACACGGAGGGCCCTAGAGTCAGCCTCAGCACCCCAGGAGGATGGAGACTGGAGGACCACCCAGCTCTGGGCCCCTTGGAGCCATGGCCAGTGGGCACGGTCGTCCGGCTCCCCTTCCTCCTGCTCAGTGCTCCACCTGCTCTCAGATGGCCTCCAGGGAGGTTCATCTGGACACTCAGAGAGTCCCAAGGCCGGAGTCCTACCCGGCCGGACAGGGGAAGGGCTCTACTCGGACCTTTTCAACGTCATTCTTGCTAGCGGCCCAGAAGAAGAGGCCGACGCCACCTCTGTGAAATTCACAGCTGAGGTGATACAGGAAGGTGGTGCGAGTGCCGCGAGATGACTCTGGCCCTGGCAGTGTGGAGAGGAACCGGAAGAAAGAGGACAGAGGCAGTCAGTGCCCCAGGAGGGCTCCTCGAGGCAACGGGATGCTGGTCAGAGGGTAGGAACCCAGCTGGCCTCCGCCTGGGATGTAAAGGCAGTGGAAGCGCATGGAAGGGGCCTGGGAAGAGAAGAGCTGTGTCTCACTCCCCCTTCTATCCTCCTGATGAAAGGTTCCCTGTGCCCCCTAAGCCTGGGGTCTGCACCACCATGCAGGCCAGGCACTGGCATAGGCTGCCAGCTCTGGGGGCTGCTGGCCCCACTGTCCCCACTGTCACGTCGGGCAGAGGACACCCCGTCCCAGCAGTGCTGCCCCAAGGATTCGCGAAAGTGACTGTGGTTGCACTTGTGAACTATGATGCTGCGTAGAGCCCCTGCTGGGGCTTCCAGAGTGGCTCGGCAGTGAAGAACCTGCCTGCCAACCTAGGAGACGCAGGTTCAATCCCTGGGTTAGGAAGATTCCCCTGGAGTAGGAAATGGTAACCTACTCCAGTATTCTTGCCTGGATAATGCTATGGACAGAGGAGCCTGGCAGGCTGCAGTCCATGGGGTCACAAAAAGTTGGACACGACTAAGCACGCATGCACAAACCACCCTACTGAGGCCAGGAGATGGCAGATCCCTTGATGTCCCAACCAGAGGTGGTTTTGATAAGGCCATCAGGACAGGACCTTTCATTTTGCTTTCCTAAGGATCCTATGAGCTGGTTTCAGCAGCTTGGGAGGGAGACTGACCCGAGCTCCCAAATTTGAAGTGTGGGCGGTGCATAGGAGAGGTGCTGGAGGCCAGGCCAGTGAGTGCTTCACCTACACTTCCCTCACTTGTGTTCCTTGTCTCTGCAGGTAAAGGCAGTCCCAGTCCTGCCAAGAATAGCAACTGCGTGATCTCCTGAGCCGCGGGCCAGCTATCGGAGGACCTGTGGACGCCCCCGTCCTGCCCTTTGGAGACACAGCTCAAACCCTGTGCCAGTTTGCACATCAGACCCTATTGGCCTTCCACCCCAGCAGCCTCCATCCTGGCCTCAGGGACCCTGTATCCTGGATGTGAGGATTTGCAGCATCTCAAGTCAACCTCATGCCTCCACAAGGCTGTCGTGGCCAGGCCAGGCTCACCCCTTGTTTACATGAGGTGGAAGCTTCACTAGTGTCTGCTCTCCTTTATGCCCAGCCCACTGCCTCCCCTGAGCCAGCCTCACCCTGCAGGCCCCCAGGTGGGGTGAGCCTACATCTTTATACCTGAATGTGATGGGGTCTCTGGGGCAGCTCCAGTCCCCTGGTCTCTCCTTCCCTGGGCTTCCTGGTGCTGCTGGTTCCCCAAGAGGTCTGGTGGAATAGAAGGGACAAGGACAAGGCTCTGAGCCAGGAACCCAAGCTTCTTCTCACTTGAGCTTCTGAACTTGAGGTGGGAGACTCAGTGAGGATGGCTGGGGGCTGGGAACTGTGGCCTTCCTGGCCTGTCTCTGCAGGCTCCTACTCTAGACTCTGTGTGGATCGAGGGCAAAATTTGACCCTGACATTTTGAGAGCCCTGGTGCTGGGGTCTCCTTTCCCTCCCCAGCACCATCCTGAATGGTCCAGGTCTCCTTGGCTGCTGCAAGCCGATGTGGTGGTTCCCCAAGTGCCTTTACCTGAGCCCCCCCCCCCCCTTTGTGCCTTGATCTGCAGCTCCAAAGCAGGGAGACCCTGGCTGATGCTCTGGTGGGGTGGGAGGCTGGGCCCCATCTTCAGGAATATTTGCCTTCCCTCCACCCTAGGACCCAGGGCTGGCCCTCGGTCCCCCTCACCAGCCAGGATGTGCATGCCTTCTCTAGTTACATGTTGGCCAAAGACCAGCCTTGACCTCCTGCCAAAGCCGGACTGTACCGAGGCGCCTCAGCCGCCCTGGCTTCTAAGGGCCCGGGCCTTAATGCCATGATGCCAGGCCAGGAAGACCAGCTAAAAATCGCACACTGCCCCCTCTTCATATGTGTGACAGAGCAGATCTGCGGAGAGAGCTGGTGAGTGGACAGCAGGGAAACTGCTGGACCACAGGGGCTGAGGCCTGCCCCTGCTTCTGGCTGGGTTGCTGGGGGGCCTGGAGAGCTCAGGGCTATGGCAACTGAGAAAGCACCATGCTCAGCCTCTCCCAGCCTCCTGCCTTCTGAGCCAAACTCTTGTCCTTGCCTCTTTCCTTCTGCAAAACCCTGGGCACCAGCAGCACCTTGGGGAGGGGCCACATGCTCAGGTGGTGCAAACACCTGCATTTGGTTTCAGTGGGAGCAGGGGAGCCCCGAGCATCCTCCGAGGGGAGCCTGGCCTCCCAGGTGGGCGGGAGGAGGGCAGGGGAAGGAAGGGAGGACCTGGTTCCCGAAGGGGGTAGGGGGCTGAGGGACCTGACCCACCCCCCACCCCAACTCCCTGAGCTTGTGTGAGGATTAAACACTTCCTGGGAACTATTTCCTTATGCACCAAGGCCTGGTGACGTGGCCCTGCTTGTTCCAGAGGGGAAAGGAGCTGGGAGGTGGCAAACAAGGTGGGAGGGGGGCTACACCTCAGCTCAAGGTGTCTGTGTGGAGAGAGCGCCCTTGGTGGGCAGAGTGGACACCTCTGGAGGCCAGAGGAAGGGACCAGCTCCTAAGTGATTGTGCCAAGGGCTGCCCATGCCTCCCCTAGAAGAAGTAAGCCCACCAAATCTTTTTCCTGTCTCCCACCCTAAGGAGGCCTAGTTCCCTTCCCTCCACTGACATGCAGGAGGCTCCAGACTGGAGGTCCCAAGTCTCTGCAGCCTTGAGCCAGGCCGTCCATCCTGCCCTGGCTTCTCGCTCAGCCAGCCCAGGGTGGTTCTCACTCTCTTCAGAGAAGCCAAGCGGGGTGGGAGACCACACGTTGAGGAGGACACAGCACAGTGTCCCGGGAAGAACGCTGGCCTGTGACAGGACACCGCTCCCCGTCCTTACAGAGGTTCGGGCGAGCCGGCCTCATGGCTGAGGACCCTGCAGTCCTCAAAGCAGCTTGTCTGCCTGAGCTCCAGCCCCTCTGTTCTGCCTCTCAGCTTCTCGGTTCCAGCACTTGCACACACTTGGTGAAATATTCCCTCTGTCATCAAATCTCAGGGGGACATCTGGCCTTCCCAGTTGGACGGCAAGTTCAAGGATGGATCATGCCCTTGGTCCCTCCGCAGCAGCTTCCAGAAGGCTGGTGACGTCAGTAGGGCTCTGGGAGGAATGGGGAAGAAACAGTGCTCTGGGTGCGGGGCCTGGCTTCTCGGCCCCCACCTCACCCCGGTCGCCAAGCTGCCCACTCTCAGAGTGCGGCCTCTGTAGACAGTGCCACCAACCAGCACAGCCCCCTGAGAGACCGACCTCGGGGGAGCAGAAGCCCTTGAGGTCTGCGACCTCACCCTGTTGGAGCAAGAAGGCAGGACTCCTGCATGGGGGTTGGGGGTGGGGGGCTTTCCCTTGACATTTTGCAAACTTCCCAGTCTCCCTTGTCAGCCATCCTCGGGGTCTAGTTAGCCCTGATCCTTCACGGGTGCTTTTGAGATGGCCTCAGCCAACAGAGCTACTCTGTGCCTGTATGGACCCTAAGAGAAAGAAAGGCTAGACCAAAAAGGCAGCCTTGAGATAGGGAGGAAATCAGACCAGAAGTGGGGTGGGGGCTATTTTTTCTTTTTGCTGTGACTTTTTTTTTCTCTCTTTAACTTATGAACACCTCCTATATGCCAGTCGCTGTGCTAGGTGCTTCAGTTACCCGAAGGTCTCGTTCTTTCTTTTTTATATTTATTTATTTGTTTGGCTGTGCCAGGTCTTGGTTGCGGCACAAAGGAATTTCCACTCCCCCCCTGCAGGATCTTCAGTTTCAGTGTAGCATCTAGTTCCCTGACCAGGGATCAAACCCCAGCCCCCTGTATTGGGATGGCAGAGTCTTGGCCATTGAACCACCAGGGAAGTCCCATACCTGCAGGTTTCAAACTAAGAAAAAGTTCAGGGAAAGGCCCTTTCCAAAGTGAACAGGAAGTTTTCCCGTTCTGAGCCTGGAGCCTCCCGTTCTGGAGACTGAGCCTCACAAAGTTGTGTGATAAGCAACTCAGCTCTTAACCGCTTCTGTTCTTCAGACCAGGAGGACACTGTTCACAGTCCTACAGCACCGCAGATCCAAGTCTGTCCTCCAGCTGGGGGCTTCCTGCCTTCAACACCAGTGACACCTGGGACCCCGAATTCTCTGTTGGGAGAGGGTCTGTCCTACGTGCGGTAGAATGCCTAGCAGCAACCCCAGCCTCCCCCTACTGACTACCAGAAGCACCTTCACAACGGAAGTGTGTTTTAGTCACTCAGTCGTGTCCAGCTCTTTGCGACCCAGTGGACTGTAGCCCGCCGGGCTCCTCTGTCCATGGAATTCTCTAGGCAAGAATACTGGAGTGGGTTACCATGACCTCCTCCAGGGGATCTTCCCAACCCAGGGATTGAACCCAGGTCTCCCGCAGTGCAGGCGGACTCTTTCCTGTCTGAGTCACCAGGGGAGCTACAGCCCCCTTCAGGTGAGACCACCAAAAATAGCTCCCGATGTTGCCAAGTGTCCCAGGGGGTTTAAATGGTCCCAGTTGAAAAAGAGCCTTTGAGCTCAGTTGAAAAGGCCACATGCTTCTCCCTGGGCTGCTTTCCTGGGCGTATCTCCTGCAAAACCATTCCTTTTGTTTGACAGGACACTTTGGCCCAGAGAGACTGGTTGACTTGCCAAAGATTTTGCTTTCTGTGACTGACACAATAGCATCTTCCATCTTCATTCTAGTTACCTAGCTTAGCTGGTCCCCGCCTTGGACTCCCCAGAACAGGTGTGTTTATGTGCACACATCTGTCTTCCTCCACTCAGAGCCCTGCCGTGTTTCCTCCCAGTCTGTTCCCCTTCCTTCAGTCTCAGTTAAAGTCCTACACAGACAGCACTGATGGGCATTACCTGTGTGTTGCCCAGCCACGTCCCCACCTCCAAAGGCAGCCAGGGCTGACAGCAGAGAGACATCCACTCTCCTCCACGCAGGCCAGTGGGGACTGCTCCTTGGGGTGCCATGACACGTCCCAAATAAATATTGATGAAGCCCCCTTAGCAGCTAATTAGCCCTGCCATGTGCTATGTGTATAGTTTATCGCCTGGCTGTGCGCCACCGTCCTTCCCGCCTGGAGGACCCAGCGGCTGTCACTGTCATCGTCTGCACTGCCGTTGCAGCAGCAGAAGGCGGTGTGGTGCAGAACAGGCCCCCTGGGTTCAGGAAGCTGAGCCAGGCCGAGGTGGAGAGGACGCACACCTTAGGAGGTGGTGGGGCGGATGTTAGTGTGTTCTCTGGGGCACGGGGGTGGGGGGGCAGGGAGGAGGGCATCCCTGGATCAGCCAGAAGGCTTTGAAAAGTTGGACAGGTCTGACTGACTCAACCCTCCTCTGTGAAGCTGCTGCCCTCCCGGCTCTGAAATGAGGAAGGCCCTGCCTCCCACTCCCCGCTCTATGCTTCTGCCTGAAACAATACACACCCACTCTGTGCCTGGAGACGGGACACCGTCTTTCTGCCTCACCGTCGTGTCCACAGTATCTGCTTAGTAATGACTCATTAGATGGTTTAACACTTGACAGCCATGTGATACAGAGAATAAGTCAGGCTCATACATGTGGGTGGTGTCAGAAGCTCCGGAATTGATCATGACCTTTCAGGCTTTTTTTTTTTGGTTCTGACACACGGCACATGGGATCTTAGTTCCCCCACCAGGGATTGAACCTGTCCCGTGTTGGAAGAGCGCAAAGTCTTAACTACCGGACCACCAGCAAAGTCCCTTTGACCTTTCAGTCTTATTCCTGACTCCTGAGACTGGACAGGGAAACCAAACAGGATTTAATTTCTTAAGGACTTTGGAGTCCGTCCTGATCAAATCCTCTGGGAAGTCTTCTCCTTTCAGCGTGTGTCCTCAGTGGACAGCCTTCATCTCCCAATTGCCCAGGTCTCCAGGCCTCTCTGGCTGCTCAGGAATGACACTGTCTGTGTGCTTCTTACAAAGGCTAACACAAAAGCAGAAGAGGAGGAGATGGGCCTTGAGGTGAGGAAATGTGTCCACAGCCATCCAACAAGTCATGGGAAGGGCTCGAACCTGGTTATTCAGACTCTCCTAGAGCACGGTCACTGCATCCCATGGTCTCTCCAAGTGACAGCCACTTGTCTGCAGCCACTAGAAAGCAGCTCTAGGGACAGATGTCCATGTCATAGGAGACCTGCTAGGACCTGTTACGGAAGCCAGCAAATGCCTGGGGAACCTGGAGGAGGAAGGGAGGAAAGGCAAGAATAGGCAGCATGCCCGCAGAGGCCACAGTCCTCTGGGCAAGCATGGGAAAAGCACACCCCATCCCGTGCTCAGAGCCAAGAACCGTGCCGGGGGCCCTCACTTTCTGAGGAGCAGCTGGACTCCCTGGCTCATCTCCTCCTGGAAGTCTTGGAAGCTGGGCGATTGGACAAGGAAAGGCATTTCACTGCGGTACCTGGAAGGCTTTATTCATCTGTTCATTCAATGGATATTTGCTGCATGCCAGGCCTGAGGATGAATGGTAAGCAAGGGAGTCCCTCGCAGATTTAGCATGGGGCCCATCCTGCTGGCTGTCATCTTCACTGAGGCTCATGGCAGTGAGAGTACAGAGCAGGGAGGCAGGCTTCCCCACTCCGGCTCACATCAGCTAAATGACCCAGTAAGCTGCTCCACATCCATCTGAGTATGATGGGGATAATCTTGGTACCACTATCCTGAGGCCCCCGGGAGTGAAGCACTCAGCTCAGTGATTAAGATAGAAGGGCTGATGCCTCTGGTGGTGTGTGGCTCGGGGTGGGGGTGGGGGTGGAGGGCCGGGGGAGCATTTCCCTCTTGGGACATTCTCTTCTAGGGAGCTCTCCCCTGCTCCCTCCCGGGAAAATGGCCACTTCCAATGGTGAGTAGTTGGCCCAACACAGGCTTCCCAGGTGGCTCAGCGGCAAAGAATCCTCCTGACAAGGCAGGAGACACAGGAGAGGAGGGTTGGATCCCTGGGTCTGGAAAATCCCCTGGAGGAGGAAAAGGCAACCCACTCCAGTATTCCTGCGCTTGGGAGATCCCATGGACAGAGGAGCCTGGTGGGTTACAATCCATGAGCTGCAAAAGAGTCAGACACGACTGAGCACAGTATACAGTTGGCACGTGGGGTTAAAGGCTGGTCCACCTGGAAGAAGTTTCCAGGTCTAGGTTCTCAAAGAGGAAGAAAAGTTCCAGAGATGCCACGTGGCGCCCTTTGTTCAGGGCCCGAGCTCCTCAGTGCCCGCTTACCCCACCCCCACCCCAGTTCTCGGCGTTTTTTACTTGCAAGCCTGCAAGAGGGCCACCGTCTTAACTGGTTGTGCAAAAGTCCCAAACCTTTCTTGACCGATTAGTTCGGGGTAAAAAAATTTTTTTAATTTTTTTTGGCGACTCCTTCCTATACAAAATACAAATGAAACCCAAACCAAGGAAGTAGACATCGGACAGGCCCGCCGAACCTCCGGGCCAGTCCCGAGCCCTCCACGACGCTCCTGACCCTCCCCAACTTCCTTCTAACCCTTTCCGCGCACTCGCCGGCCACAACAGCCGGCATCTCCCGGGGATGGACCGGGAGGAGCCCCAGGGCCGGCGTGGGTGCGCAGGACCGGAGGCGGCAGGTCCGGAAGGAGCGCCCGGCTGAGGCTCCGCGGGGCGATGCTGACCCCTGGCGGCTGCTCGCAGCGCCTCGCGTTCCTCCTGGGGCTGACCGAAGAAGGTTGAGGCCAGAGCTCAGCAAACTTCCTATAAATGGCCAGAGTAGATGTTCTAGACTTTCGGGATGTGGAGGGTAGGGGGTCGGTGACAACCACGTCCGCTGCAGTAGTAAAGCATGAAAGCACTGTGATTGCGAGCGGGGTGGCTTTCCAATGAGACTTTGTCGACCGTGAAATTTGAATTTTGTATCACTTTTGCGTGCCAGAATATTACCCATCTTTTTGTTTTTCCACCCACTTTTTAAAAATTGTAAAAATCATTCTCAGCTCGAGTTGTGCAAAAATAGGCAGTGGCTGGATTTGGCCTGCAAGCCAGGTGGACCCCTAGCCAGGGCCACCTTCCTCCCGCTTCCCAGCTCTAATTGCCAACTGTTACCACAGTGATTCTTCACTGCTTTGCCACTGTTCCGCCAGGAGGACTCCCCCAGCCCACACCCCCAACAAGATTGCTGCCACTGAGCCCCATTCCTAACAAAAATTCTGGGGTTGTTCGTTTTCACCTATTTCATAAGTTCTCATAAGTGTCCTTACGTTTACATAAGGTGCCCAGCCCTGTGCTGATGGCCATAATAACCAACATGTGTTTAACATTTGCTTTTATTCATCTGTTAGTCCAAACTTACTGAGAAATTCCTGTGCCCCAGGCACTGTAATAAGAGAGACTTGGTCTCTGCCCTCAAGGTGTTGATAACCATGTCTAGAAGATGGACACAGAAGGCAAGCATGATGATGGAGAAGCAAAGGGGGTGTAGCAGCCCACAGGAGGAACTTAACTCAACCTGGGGGTAGAGGTCAGGGAAGACTTCCTGGAGGAGGTGGTGATCTCTGAATCAACACTTGAAGAGTGAATGGGAGAGGGGAGAAGGAGGCAAGACATTCCAGGAAAATGTCCAGAGCATAGAAAGAACTCTTTCAAGAGAGTTTTAAACACCATACAATCTTTTCTATGTCCTTCAGTTATAATATCTGCCCTCCAGGCCTCCCCAGTCTGGTGGGGGAGACAGACTCTATCACAAGCTGTTGTTTGGTTGTGGGGAGAGATTTAAAGAAGTTTTCTCTCCAGCCTCGTATGATCAGTGAGCCTCAAGAGTGTAAGTGAGGGTTAAGTCAGGGCTCTGAAGCTATGAACAGTCCCTATGGCCGGGCCTGGGCTGGGTCTGACTCTACACAGGGAACTGAGAGAACCTAGGGAACGGAGATGTGGGCCTGGCTTCTCTGCTCCAGAAGCCCCTGAGAGGAACAGGGGCTGGACCTGAGCCTTGAAAGAAGTGTACACCTCAGAACTGGGGAAGGAGGAAAGGGGAACAAAGGCAGCAGCACCCGCGCAGACAAACTCACTGAGGAAGGAATGTGTGTGGCCTGGCTAAGAAGCCACCAGGAAGTCCTCCTGCAGGAGGGAACCATCCTTCCGGTGTGGATCTCCCAACCACCTCAGCCAACATGTGTAAGTTTCCTCAGCCCTACCAATTAAAAACCGTGACCTTGGACAGTTACTTAACCGCTCTCTGCCTTGGTTTCCTCATCCATCCTGACCTCATAAGATTGCTATGGGGATTGAATAAGTTAATACCTATATAATTACACAGCAGTACTTGGCACTGGGGCCAGCTTCGTGAGCATGCAACATGAGGGCTCCCACGGGTCCTGCACCCAGAAGGCAGAGGGTCCCACATTTGATGTAATGCTCTGCTGTTGCTGTCTTGAAATTCTTCATAATTCTGGAACAAGGAGCCCCATGCTTTCATTTTGCATGACCAGTCCCGCCTGGCATAGCATGTGCTTACAAACTTGGGGTCTTATTATTATCTTCGAGTCCAGAATAACAAATCTGATCCAGTACCCTTATTTTAGAAATGAGGAAGCTGAAGCTCAGACAGTTTATATGACTGGCACAAGATCACACCGCAAGCGGCCTGCAGAATGAAGGTTGGGGATGGAGAGATGAAATTGCGATCTCTGAGGTGGGGGGAGGACAATGACCCTGCTCTCCACTCCCACTGTTCCCCCCCAACCCCCCCCCCCCCACGCCCCTGGAAGGCAACATAAGGAGAGAAGAGAGACAGACTCCTTAGAAGGAGCTGAGAGAAAGAGGGGGTATGAAAAAGAGCATGAACAGTTGTAGAGGTAGGAGGGGAGCTGGCTATTTTGAGGAACCAAGAGAAGATTCTCAGAGTAAAACATAGTGGTGAAGCCATGGAAACAAGGATTGAGAACGTCTCTTGGATCTTGGCCACAAAGAGGTCATAGATGAGCTTTGAGAAGTGAGTTTCAATACAGAGTGAGGGCTAGAAGCTGGGATACAGAGAGAGTAGTGGTGGAGATGGTCACAAGGCATTATTTCAGAAGCTGAGGCAAGGAAAAAGAGAGGGAAAGGGCAGGCAGGCAGGCAGGAAGGCTATTCTGAAGGCAGTGGAAGAGGAGCCAGGTCCCAACTGGATGCAGAAGAAGGCATCAGAGGCAGTAATTTTTTTTAAATGTATAGTTGGTCTTTGCTTTTCTTTCTTACATTTTATTTACTTATTTGTATTTGGCTGTGCCAGTCTTTGCTGCTCTGCGTGGACTTTGGTTGCGGTGAGCGGGGGCTGCTCTTGCTGCAGGGCAAGGCTCTAGGCGCCAGACTCAGCAGTTGTGATGCCTGAGCTTAGTTGCTCCACAGCATGTGGAATCTTCCTGGACCGGGGATCCAACCCATGTCCACTGGCAGGCAGATTCTTTACCGCTGGACCACCAGAGAAGTCCTTTTAAAAAAAAGAAAAAAAAAAAATATATATATATATATTTGTTTTTGGCTGCATCAGGTCTCAGGTGAGGTGTGCAGGCTTAGTTTCCCTGCATTAGAAGGCAGATTCTTAATCTCTGGACCATCAGGGACGTCCCAGAGGCAGTAACTGAGCCAGGAAGGGGTGTGCCTCTTTCCCTGAGTCTGTAGGGAAGACAGCATGCGGTTGAGCTAATAAAGGCTTGGAGGCTGACTGTTCATGGGCACTGTGGCAGTTCCAAGGTAGACACCTCAGGACAACATAGCAGCAGGGAAAAGAACTGACTCATTGGAGTCAGAGGGCCTGGGTTCAACTGTGAGGTTATTAACTGTGGTGATCTGGCACAAGTTAATCACCCTTCAAACCTCAGTTTCCCTACCTGGAAAATGGGGACAACCATGGCTATTGTGAAGATTAATTGCCACCATGATCCACATAAAGCCGTCAGTACAGTGTCTTGACATGTAGTGAGTGTTCACCAAAGGGTAGCTGTTATTTACAGCACATCTGGTGCCCCTATGAACCTCCCTGGGGGTCACGCTTTGGCCAGAGGGGGTTGAGGGGGGTGTTGGGGGTGTCCAGGGCTTCCCTACAAGCTTTTCAGGAAGTGTGGTTGTAAGAAATGAGATGTGATTTAGAAGCGGCAAAGCTTCTGTCACAAGGGCTTTGTTACACAATAAATGCTACCAAATGTGTAATAAATGCTTACAAGCATGTCCTCTATAATCAGCACTCTCTAGAAACTTCCCTTCCCCCCAAGTGCTCTTGGCCTTGGCTGTGGCCACACCCACTGCCCAAGTGAGCCATATCAGCTGTCAGCTGTCCTCTTGTCTTTTGAATTCAGTTCTTTTTACAGGGACTTTTATAAGTTTGGGAACAGGAGACCGCTTTCCAAACACTTCCCAATGTCTTGCAGCAATGAGAGGCCAGTGCAAAGGGTAAAGGGACGTCTCCTGAGCCACGGAAATCAGAGTTGGAGCCGATCCAGCTGGCTATGTCACCCAGAGCTTGTGGGTCATCACAGAATTGTTTGCAGAAATTCCCTTTGCATTGGATTTTGTCCAGGCCAATGCAGTGTGTTTCAGGGATCACAGAACAACCTCTCAAGGGAAAGAAGGAAGGCCTGTTGCTTGGAATGACTTAGAGAAATGTTGGTAGCCATCCAAGGCAGCCATCACTCATTAAATTTGCCTTCCCTTCCAGCAAAAAGCCAAATGTATAGAACACCACATATAGAGCTCTAAGAATAGTATAGCGCTCCAAGAACATACTGAACTTGGCCTGCATGCCAGTGTGCAGGGCTTGGCGGGTCTTTTTACTCTCAAAGCTGGGTAGGCTGGAACAAACACCCCAAATGTTTTCTCCAAGTAGCATGCAGAGAAGAAATAAGAAAGAGAGCAAAAGAGAGCACCCTAGCATGTCATTCTTTGACCTGGGCTGCCTTTTCAGGGCATGGCTTGACCCTGCAGCCACTAAAGCAGCTTGTAAGCCCTCGGGCAGTGAGCATAGCAGAGCCCCTTCCTACCCACCATTCATTGATTCCACACTAGGCTGAGTGAGCCCCAGAGTCCTGTAATGGGTGGAAATTTGTCATCTGCTGCGACAGGAATTTGAAACCATCATCCTCCACGTAGGATTTATTGGCATCCTTCCCATAAGTATAGAAAGTGAGAACAGGTTCCATCCATAGCTGAGTTCTGAGCAATGAGAGCTCTCAAAGTACTGACAAGACCCTGAACCACACCCCACTGTTTGTTGGAAGAAACCCATGCGTGGGTCTATTCATAAAAGAGTCTGGGAAGACAGACTCCTTAATGGCGGTTGGCTCTAGTAGTGGGGTTTGGGAGAGCTTTTCTTTTCTACTTTCAAACTCTCTGTACTGTCTGAAATCTTTACTCAGTGATCCGGAAAACCGCCATCATATTTGGAAATTGTGTTCCTATTCTCAGGCAGGCAAATGCAACAGGGTTTCTGGCTTCCTGCTTTCTTCTGGGAAGGGAAAGTAGAACCCCCGAAGGCCCTCAGAGACAAAAATTATAGGAAGAACAGGCTTTAGCCATTCCTGGATATTCCTATCATGCTCCTTGCCCCCCAAGGAGAAGTGTTACAGGTTACCACACATCCTCAGCCTCTTGAATAGCTAATCACAATTCATTCTTTACTCCTTGTAGATGTCACTTCTTCAAGGTAGCCATCTCTGTCTCCTCAAGACTGAATCCCAGGACTCCCCTGGAGGTCCAGTGGTTAAGACTCCAGGCTCTGAATGCAGGGGGGCCCAGGTTTGACCCCTGGTAAGGGAACCAGATCCTGTGTGCTGCAACTAAAGACCTGGCACAGCAAAACAGAAAACAAAAAGATTGCGTCCCATATCCCTCCCTTGTTCTTCCAAGCCATCTGTGCTGTGATTACATGTTTACCTGTTGGCCATCCCTACCAATCGAGGTCCCTGAATGCAGACATGTTTTATTCATCTGTGCAGCCTCTGTACCCTAGGAAAGTGCCCACAAGTTCTAGAAATATTCACTGAATAATTATTTATAGGGGAACCTTTTATAACCAGGGCAATTTATAACATACAAAGATGAATAAGAAACCATTTGTTAAAAAAAATAAATAAATAAAAGAAACCATTTGTTTTCAAGGAACTTAAAGCTGAGTTGTTATTTAATCACTAAGTTGTGTCTGACTATTTTTCAACCCCACAGACTATAGCACAGACTATAGCTCCACTGTTCATGGGATTTCCCAGGCAAGAATATTGGAATGGGTTGCAATTTCCTTTTCTAGGGGATCCTCCTAACCTAGGAATCAAACCCACATTCCCAACAACAGCAGGAGGATTCTTTATCACTGAGCCACCAGGAAGCTATGAAATTAAAAAATGCTTGCTCCTTGGAAGGAAAGCTATAGCAAAACTAGACAACATGTTACAAAGCAGAGACACTTTGCCAACAAAGGTCTGCATAGTCAAAACTATGGTTTTTCCAGTAGTCATGTATGGATGTGACAGCTGGACCATAAAGAACGTTGAGTGCCAAAGAACTGATGCCTTTGAATTGTGGTGCTGGAGAAGATTCTTGAGAGTCCCTTGGACAGCAAGGAGATCAAACCAGTCAGTCCTAAAGAAAATCAACCCCAAATATTCACTGGAAGAACTGATGCTAAAGCTCCAGTACTTTGGCCACCTGGTGCAGCGAGCCAACTTGGAAAAGATCCTGATACTGGGAAAGATTGAGGGCAAAAGGAGAAGAGGGTGGCAGAGGATCAGATGGTTAGATAGCATATCAACTCGATGGACATGAATTTGACCAAACTCTGGGAGATAGTGGAGGACAGAGGAGCCTGGCATTCTGCAATATGCGGGGTCTCAGAGTCGGACCTGACTTAGTGACTGAACAACAACAAAAAAGCTGAGCTGGGGAGATAGATGTGTCTAACAATTAACTATAAAATCACGCACTAGTTTAAGGGTTAAAATAAGAGTTTCAAACAACCAACAATGAAGATAAGGAAGGTTTTGGACCCTGACCATTTCTCACTCATTTTGTTTTATGGTTCAGAATTATTCTCATATTGGAATGCTAGTGTGGGGTATGTGCATATAGTTTTAAGGATTCAGGCTCCTAGGACCTTTCTTAGACCTTGACTCATGATTTTCCTTCTGTCCTGCTGGCAGTTGCCCTGGGAATACCTGCCATTTAATGTTAATTGATGTTTGTGAAACACTTATCTTCCTCTGCTGAAAGGCTATAAGTGTTGAGCACTATTTCTGTGTTACAGTAGTTGTTTTATTATTAAAGCAGTGCCAGTGAGGTTACACAACAGTTTGGATCAGGAGGCGAAACAAGGGCAGTGATCCTACTGAAGCTACAGGGGATGGGGATTTGGTATGGTAAAATGTTAATTACCGGAGACAAATGTGGGCCTGAGTCCAGCACTGTGCTCTTGGAGATCATTTCAGTACCAGAGCCTGGGGCTGGTTCTCTGGTAGTGGGTCCTAAGCATTCTGCCCTTCCCTGGCTGGAATGTTGGATTCACTTTGCTGAAAGCTGCCACAGAAAGAATTCAATGGCCAGGAGCCAGGAACACACGTCTTGCACAGCATCAGGGGCTACTCTGGAAGCTTTCCAGAAAGGGCATACAGTAAAATATTCCTAAACAGTTTATTTATTCTCTTTCCCTCTTTGGACTCTCTCCTCGTTTCTGGCTCTTCAGGACTCTCTCAGAAAAGAGTGAGCTGAAGATGGATGAGTGGGAGTTGAGAAGGTAGGCTTGAAACAGAAGGCTGGTAGAAGTATTTATTTATTTATAAAGTGGAGAAAATGAACATAAAGGTAAATGGGCTTCCGATCAGGAAACACCAAGACTGTTTCATTTAGAGTGGGAGGAATGGGCGCTGGAGGAGAAGATACAGTGGAGGCAATGACAACCTATCCATAGCTTTAGTCCCCAACAATGTCACCTCCAGAAACTGAGGACCTCTGAATGAAACCTTTTGAAGTTGTAAGGTTGGCTGACAGGTACGATTCTAGGCTAAGGGAGACACTAAAGTACAGTGAAAAGAGCTTAGGCTTTGGAGTTAGACAGATCTGGGACCAAATTTTGGTCTACCAACTATTTTCTATCTAGGTGACCTTGGGCAAGTGTCCTAACCTCTCTGGAGCCTTAGTGTCTTTATCTGTAAAATTTAGAGAACTCACAGCTTTAATCGATAGTCCTTGTAAAGAACTCTGCACAATGGCACAAAGCGGGCACGCAAGCGGGTAGTCGTTAATACCAACTACAAGCCAAATGAACAGTCATCCAAACTGCCTAGCAAACAATTAACAGTGCGAATCACCGACGCGCCTATCTGCCCAATAACGTACCAGGAAAGAACTCGGTGGAGACAAACCAATGGCATTAGCCCTTGTTGTTGGACGGGCTTTCTAGCCGTTCCACCAATAGTTTGAAGATTTGACTAACGAGTGACATGCTGACAGTCCAATGACCCACAACCAGCCCACACTCAGCACTTCTGAGGGGATAAATCAAGGAGCCAGGACGTATAGATTCCGTTATTAGGCAGTACTGGATGGAGAGAGGAGCTCAGGGGAAACAGCGCGAGGGCGAGGCACTAATGAGCTAATAAAAGGAAAAAGACGATGGTAGCGCCAACTGAGCTCGGCCGCCATCATGCTCTAGTTTCCCCTTCGCCTCTCCGCGTCCGCGACCGAGGAAGCGGCCTCTGGGATGCTGAGGGGGTGTGTCCCCGAATGATTGGCGCAGGCAGCTCAGCCAATCCTAGCTCGTCAAACGGAACGCATTTGACCAATGAGGGGCGACGGCTACGGCGAGGCATTGGAGGGGCGGAACGGCAGCTTGACGGGCACAAAAGCCAGCCAGTGAGGGTCGGCAGTATCCTCTCTGCGGCCAATGGAGTGGGGCTCTGGGCGGGGCCCCGAGTGTTTGTGTTGTGGTTTTGGGGGAGGGAGGCGGAGGGGAAAGTTTGTTTATTTTGTTTTTAGTTTCTGGGGTCCCCGTGTTTCTCGGAGGTGAAGCGGGAGGGAGTGACCCCCTCCCCCGAACCCCTCAGTCCCCCTACTACGTCGCCTCCATAGCCTGCGAAGGAGCGGGGACCGCGCGCATCACAGCGCATCGCCTCACAGCGGAACGCCGCGCACTCGGAGCCGGCACGGCTCGGCGGTGAGTGAGGACCGACGGCCACCGCCGCCCTTCCCCTCCCCCCGCTCACCGCCCAGTCAGAGCCGGGCGGCCGGGTGGGCGAGGACGTCCGCGGGAGCGCGCGGCGCGGGGCCGGCCTGTCAAGCTGAGGCGCAGCGTGTGCGTGTCCTCGCGAGTGAGCGCGCGCGGCGGGGAGAGGGCCGGGAGAGGCGTGAGAGCGCGCGGGGCCGGCGGGGGCGGTGGCGTTGGGCGCGCGCTCCGCGGGGCGGGCGTCTGGTGGGTTTGACCCCGGGGCGGGGAGGGACGCGGGCGACGTCCGCGCGCGGGGCAGGGGCCCCCGGAATGGCCGGGTTGGGGCCGGCGGGCGGGCGGGCGCGCGCGCGCGCGCGCGCGCGGCGGCGGCGGGCGTCACGCGCCGGCAGGTGTGAGCTGGGGGAGGGCTTCCGGGTGGGCCGGTCGAGTAGAGTTCGCTTCCCGTCGCCGGGGCACCTCGGGGCCAGGAGCGGTCCCCGTCGCGGCAGAGAGCCGAAGCCCACGGAGGCGCGTCAGGGCCCCTTGCCTGGAGGTGGCAGAGGGAGGCGTCAGGCCTCGGCGCCCCCTGGTCCCCACCTGTGTGCAAGACCTGCGTGACAGAGTGAATGCGCTCACCTGCCCAACCCGGGCCGGGCGTCCCAGCTCCACACCTCACCCCGGAGCCCTGCCTGTGTGGCCACAGGTCGATTAACTCTTCCCCAGGGAAAGGAGGGCGAGGGGACTATCAGCGGACGACCAGCCAGAAATGTTTTCTGCCATCCCCTGGTCCTGCGCCCTTGGTTTCAAACCAGTGGGTTTCCACAGTGGGCTTAAATGCACTATGTAGTGGCTGAAGACACCCAATAAGGGTAGCCCCTTGTCGGTGACCTTAAGGCCCAGCCCATCCTCAGTTATTTGAACACCAGGAATTGGTCTTTTCAGGCTCTTTGCTTTTTCACTTATCTGCCGGCTGCACTATTACTTTCTAGCCTCTGTGCTAAAGGTTGAAGCGAGGCATAAGGTGAATTCAAGTTGGCCATTTACTTACAATATAGGCAAAATATAGAACAAAATTAGCCAGAGATGTTTCTCTATAGTCGGTGAATAAAACGTTGTTAATTACTGTTCCCCTCCCCTAGCAGTTAAGCAAACAGAAATAAGATGTATAGAAATCTCACATTTTAGTATTTTGTGCAAGTTTAACAATAGCGGCTGTTTTCTTCCTAGTTGTGGGGAATTTCAGTAGGATGATAGTTTCCTATTGATTCGGGTGGCTTTGGAACTGTTTAGCTTTTGGTAGTGTTATGTAAATACCTCTTAAAAAGCAGAACTTTTAGCACATTGACACCTCTACCTTGTGCGGTGTCTCACTAGGTAAGTAGTAGGAGAGATGTGAATGTAGTAGGTCCATACACTAAGGCAAGCATCCGGAACACGAATCAGACTGGCTTGTTCCACTTAGAATGCAGTGATGATATGATGCCTTTAAATTAATTTTTTAGTTCTTGACTGTTTTTAAGTGCTGTCCCAAACATTGGAGCAGAAAAGTTTCTGATGGGACTTAAGAAATTCCCAAGCGGCTTTTCTAAGGTAGCACAGGAATGCTATACCCTTTGGGAGGTGGGTCGGGAAATATTTTTGTCCTCATTCAAATGGAAGCACTTAAAAATGTATTAAATCAGAACAATGCCATTTGTTCAAATGGTAATGATAACGAGCTAACATTTTTTTTTTTGGCGCTCTTTGCCTGTGCCAACCTGTTTATATTTTTTACCTAATCCTTACCTCAAACCTGTCAGGTCGGTGTCATTACTGTTGTATGGATGGGAAAAACAGCCTCCAAAAGCCGCAGAGCTAGGAAGTTAAAGGGCATCGATCGGGTTAGTCTTCAGTCTGATTTCAAACCCTATGCATATTCCATTTTGCACCCCCCCCCCCAAATTACCCAGAGGAAGAAATGCAGAAAGGACACGGAGAAGCAGAAAGGGATGGAAAAGGGAAATGTGACTGATGATTAGGTTCTGCATACCTAGCTTAAGAATTAATGAAACTCATTCTTAATTTTTAAAGATTAGCATTTTTGCTGGTGTTACATCTAAGCTTTGTTTAATTTCTTCCCTATTTAATTTTTATAGAGATAAATTAAAGTGCCTTTAATTCAGAGGTCAAGGCTTTCAGAGCTTTTTGTGCAGGTCTACACTCTGGTACCTTGCTGTTGTCAGTTAACCCTTCCAGGGACCAGGCATCATTCAGTTTTGTATCCAGCAGGGTGCTTGATACATATAATAGGACCACAGTAAATGTCAGTTGACTAAGAAACAGTTTAGAATGTTATGACTCAGGGTTCATTTTAGCGGTTTTAATTTAATGGGACAGTAAAGAGAATAGCTCATGTGCTAAAGGCATGTTCTGGAAGAATACTTAAATGGAGCAGTTCATAGAGCCTAGGAAGTAAATTTTTTTATTTTGAAAATTTCTGTTATTAATATAGTAACATTCTGAATGTTAACACATGTACAGGTTCATGTAACCAGTGCCACAGTCAGGGTACAGAATGGTCCCATCATTCTTCAAAGACTCCCTCATGCTCTGTCCCTTTCGAGAGCCCTCAATTCTGTCCCAGAGAGAAACACTGAGGATCTGATTCAGGCTCCTGTCGCTTTTTTTTCTCCTGTCTTTTCAACTACTTGAAAATGTTATTTACTTTTGGGATTTAAACTGTCACTTCTCTGTGTGTTAACCTCAGTATCCCATGTCTGATCTCTCTTCCATTCTCTAAAACAACATTCATATTTACCTGCTGGAATTCTTTCCTAGTGCTTCATACTCAGTATGTTTGGAGTTGTGCCTCCCAGCTAGTGTCTCCCAAATCAACTCTTCCATCAGATTTTTCTATATTTTTTGGTGGTGCCATACTTCTCCCAACCTTGCAAGCCTGGAAAACTTGAAAATGAAAGTTGCTCAGTCTTGTTCGACTCTTGGCGACCCCATGAACTATATAGTCCGTGGAATTCTCCAAGCCAGAAATCAGTGTGGGTAGCCATCTCCTTCTCCAGGGGATCTTCCCAAGCCAGGGATTGAACACAGGTCTCCTGCATTGCAGGCGGATTCTTTACTGCCTGAGCCAGCAGGGAAGCCCCCGGGGAAACTTTGAAGGGCCTTATTATCATTACCTTTTGGCCATGCCACGTGGCATGTACGTTTGAGTTTCCTGACCAGGGATCAAACCCATGCTGCCTGCATTGGCAGCATGGGGTCCTAACCACAGGACCACCAGGGGAGTCCCTTGAAGGGCCTTATATTACACTCTGTTACCCCAGACCAGGTATGTTGCTACTCAGCTACAAATGCTGGCTCCTGCCCCTTTGCTCCCAAGCCAGCTTCTTGTTCAGGGGGCTGAGCAGACAGAGCATAGGTGGCTTAACACTTGGAACCCATCAAGATTGGACCACTTCCCTGATCAGAACCCCTCACAGCTTTCCATTGCACTTGGACCCGTTCGGGATTTTATTTTCCATCCCTTGAGGCTGTGCAAGGTCTGGCCTTCGCCTGCCTCTCCAGCCTTCTCACACCTTTTTTATAACCCACCTGCCTTCTTGACGTTCTAACTACATAGCCTTTCTTTCAGTTGTCTGAATTACCCAAGCCTTTTCTGGCCTTAAGGTTTTTGTGCACAGCATTCTCCTGGCCTGGGCCATTACTCCCCCTGGTGTTTACCCACCTGACTTCAGAGTTCACATGAAATTGTCACTTCTTCAGAGAGTCTTTCCTTTATGACCTCATCCCACTACTCCCATCCTCCCTCAGTTCGATCTCTCAGAGCTTCCTGTTCTTTTTTCATAGTTCTCACCACAATTTTTGATTTAGGACCATGTCTGTTTCCCATACCTCCAGAGCTGAGCCAAGGACCAGGCATACAGCAGACTCCCAGTAAATATTTTTTGGCTGTGTTGTGAGTCTGGGTGTTTGCTTTTTATAATTTATTGCTATCTTGTAGTTTTTGGTAGCCTTTCTACCTCCTACCTTCGCCAAACTTGATCCCGCTGGCAGAGGTCTTGCCACAGAGAAAGAGAGATCTGGAATTGCTAAAGAGGACACTGATTTTGTTCTCCTGAATGTCACCTCTGCCTGGGAGCCCTTCCACTGAGCCAGATGAGACCTAACCTGACTCTCAACCGAGGCTGGGCTCACGAGTCCGCTGAGCAGTGCACCTTGGTCATCCAGGCTCACGTCAGTGCTTGCAGCTGTTCCTCTTCCCTCACCTCACCCTGCGCTTGGTTTTTTCCTCCTCTCTCCACCCAGCGTGGGACTTCTAAAGACCTTGTACACTTTCCAACTGAGCCTGCTTATCCTTTGACATTTGCCGGCCTTTTGACATTGACAACCACCTCTAGTGTCTTGACCCTACAGATGGCCCCCACACTCCTGAAACAGCGCTTCGTTTATGTTCCCTGCATGCTCCCCAAATCTACCACAAGCACTTAGGTTTAAAAACATTCAATAGTGTTTCATAGCCCCAAGGGATTAAACTCTGTAGCTTGTTATTTAAAGCTCTCTGGACCAGCACTGTGCAGTAGAAATAGAATGCAAGCCGCAGATGTGAACCACACATGTAATTTTGAGTTTTCTAGTAGCCACATTAAAAAGGTAGAAAGAAAGGGTGAAATTGATTTTTCATAACATTTTATTTACATCGAGATATCCAAGATATTATGTAAACATATAATCAGTTAAAAAAAAATGTTGAGGTGCTTTGCATGCTTTTTGTCATGTGAAACTGAAATCCGGAGTGTACTTTTCACTTAATATATCTCAGTTGAGACTCATCACATTTCCAGTGCTCAATAGCTACATGTGGCAAGTGGCTACCATGCCGTACAGCACAGCTCTGAACCATGTCCTTAGTATAGTTGGAGGGCTATACTGGGCTAATTGCCACCACTGGCCTTTTGGTTATTCACTTCTCCTTATCCAAATATGCTAACCGTCCTTGCTGAGAAACCCAGAAAATTCAGGTCTCACCATCTCCTCTGACCCGTTTTAACATTAATTTTTTCATGTAGCAGTTACTTAACAATATTTATCAGTTTGTATTATAATCAGGGGTAGTGTTAAAATATTCAATAACTGGTAAGGCGTGGGAATAGGTGCTGTTGAATTAGAACCTATGGCAGTTGTGTTCTCATCTGTGTGTACCTGCTGAATTATAGCTCTGATTGTCCTGGGTTATATATTGTTGGCTGAGTTCCTTGAAGGCAGACTATAAGACTGAGTTCCCTGAAGGCAGGCTTTTGGCCTACTCAACTTTGCCTCCCTAAGAGGACTCCCTATCTGGCTCATAGTAGATCAGTTCAGTTCAGTCACTTAGTTGTGTCCAGCTCTTTGCGAACCCATGGAAAGCAGCATGCCAGGCTTCCCTGTCCGTCACCAACTCCCAGACTTGCTCAGACTCATGTCCATTGAGTCAGTGATGCCATTCAACCATCTCATCCTCTGTCGTCCCCTTCTCCTCCTGCCTTCAGTCTTCCCCAGAATCAGGATCTTTTCCAATGAGTCAGTTCTTTGCATCAGGTGGCCAAAGTATTGGAGTTTCAGCATCAGTTCTTCCAATGAATATTCAGGACTGATTTCCTTTAGGATGGACTGGTTTGATCTCCTTGCAGTCCAAGGGACTCTCAAGAGTCTTCTCCAAGACCACAGTTCAAAAGCATTCAGTTCTTCAGCACTCAGCTTTCTTTATGATTCAACTCTCACATCCATACATGACTACTGGAAAAAACCATAGTTTTGACTATATGAATCTTTTCAGTAAAGTAATGGCTCTGCTTTTTAATATGCTATTTAGGTTTGTCAGAGCTTGCTCATAGTAGATAGTCTATAAATATTTTAAATCACTGAACAAATGCTACCTTGTATTTTGTTTCATTTTTTCTATGTGCTACATTTTATCTTTTCAATTAGAAACCAAAATACAAGTGCTTTGAGGACAGAGATCATGAATTATGAAGGACTAGATGACAGTTTCTTGATTGTCTTCATCGGAGAACTTCTTCTGAATGAAAATTCACTTTAAAAAAATAACTCTTTAGAAGTTGTTATGGGTTTTCAGGCTGGGCAAATAATGAAGTGTGACTTTAATGAAACTTACTTTCTTCTGTGGCTTTGTAAGCTGGCTGTGAAAGCAGCTTCAAAAGAAGAACTCCTTGGAATTAATGCAAACTCTTCCAGTTAGGGGCATATTTGGTTTCTGGAAAGGACCTGAACTAGAAGTGAAAAATCCTGGGTTGGTTTGTGTTGTAGACATATACTCGAGTACCAACTATGTTCCAAGCACAGGAATGATTGAAAATTCAAAAACATAGTATGAAAGAGTACAGCTTTAACACAAAGATGATATGATTAATTCTTTCTAGGAATATTGAATTTCACTTTGCTGCTTTATACTTTCCTCATTTCTAGCATGGACTACACTGTATAGTGTTTCTAGATCTGTCTCTTGCATCAGATTGTGAGTTTCTTAAGAGCAAGACTTGCATTCATTTCTGTATGAATGCACACACTGTTCTGTGCCTACCATATTGTAGGTACTCAAATGTTTGTTGAGTAAGAATCTTCAAATAAATTACTTAGTTTGCAGAACTTAATTTTTTCCCTTGTAAGTAGTGAATTGTCTGCCTCAGAGAATTGTAGAAACTGCAGAAGGAATAATCGCTTAAGATTATGTGTCTGTTCTGTATATGTTATTCCTCAAGTATAAAATATTTAACTAAGAAACAGGTGTAGCTCTAATCACATGTCCTCCCTACTTAAATTTGTTAACCTGTCCTCTGAGTGCCGCCATCCACTCTCTGGAGTGGAAACTTCACAAGAATGAGCCTCCGATCTGTCTTGTTTACTAAATGCCCAGGGAACACCCTTCCTCGTTTCCCGTCCTCCCCTTTGCTGCCTAGACTCTTGTCACACTGACCTTCTGGTTTCTGAAATGCATATCCCCTCCTGCTCAAGGTCTCTTCCTTGCATTTGCCATTCCCATGGTCTGGAAGCTTCACACCCCAAGCCTAGTTGTTGCCTCTTCAATCCTTGGAGCCCTGTTTATGTGTTATTTCTTAAGCACACACCTCCCCCCCCCCCCAGTAGAAATGCTCCTTTTAAACACTCAAAGCACTTAATTTAATTGTAGTTAAGTAATCATTTAATTTGTATATTGTTTCCCTGCTAGAAAATAGCTTTGTGAATAAAAATGCCTTGTCTGTTTTCCTCACATTTTTATCACCAGTATCTGGCACCCACTGCAGTATTCTTGCCTAGAGCATCCCCATGGACAGAGGAGCTTGGCAGGCTGCAGCTCATGGGGTCGCAAAGAGTCGGACACGACTGAGCAGCTCAACACAGCACAGCATCTTCCACTGTAAATTACACGTAGTAGGTCCTGAGTGAAAGTTTTTCAAATTAATTAGGAAAGAAAACCAAAACAGAAAGTTATCTCATTCTGATGGTTTAAATAAATATATGGGGATGGGGGGGCTTTCCATTTTAGATTGTCTCTAGGGTCTATTTTTTTCTTAATTTCTACCTGTAATAGGTAAACATTTCATTATTATAGAAAATGTTATAAAAAATTTTAATTTGTATGAAAATTTTATCTAGTCACTGTAGAGTTGGGGTTCTCCTTTTGTTTTTTTTTTTTTTTTTGGCTGTGTATGGGATCCCAGTTCCTCGACCAGGGATTGAACCCAGGTCATGGCAATAAAAACCTGGAATCTTAACCACTAGACCACCAGGGAACTCCCCATTGCAGAGTTTAATGAGTATCTTTTTAATCCTTTATTAGTAGAAATGATCAGAATGGTTATTCCTTTAGACACTTTTTTATGTGGTCAGTACTTACTTGACTACAGTTTACACTGAATGTGTGCTCACTGTGTGCTGAATGCTGGGTTAGGAGCTAGGACTACAGGGATGGGATGAGAGGAGATCTTTGTCTCCAAGGCACGCACAGCCAAGTGGGCAAGGCGGACTCATCCACAGATGAGCGCGTTCGGGGTTGTGTTACAGTGGCCGTTCAGGGGAGGGGCAGGGGTGAGCAGGAAGGTCGTCCACACGGCCAGAGGTCCGGAAAGCCCTTCCAGGGAGGGTAGCATTTCCGCCCAGTCATGGAGGAAGAGGGCATTTCAGGCAGGGCAAATGGCCTACACAGAGGCCCAAAGGAGCATTTTTAGTGTAAGGAGAGGATGGCACAGTGGTGTGCTTTTATAAAGCTGATGTCAGGGTACAGGGCCAACAGCTGACTTACAGACCTGCGAGTGACGTATCAGACTCAAATTACACTACATTTCAGAACTGGAAATAGTCTTAGAAATAATTGTTGTTGTGATTCTATACATTTGAATTTATAAAGGCATCCTAAAGTACCATTCAAAGAAGCTAATCGTAAACCAGAATGATGCTTGTCACTTCTAATTAATATACTTGCTTGAATATATCACCTGTAACTAGGCAAATGATTTCAGGTGGAGTTAGAAAGTGGTGACTCATTTAAGCTTATCTAGGAGCAGAGAAGCACAAGTTGGAATCAAGATGGCTGGGAGAAATATCAATAACCTCAGATACGCAGATGACACCACCCTCATGGCAGAAAGCCAAGAGGAACTAAAGAGCGTCTTGATGAAGGGGAAAAAGGGGAGTGGAAAAGCTGGCTTAAAACTCAGCATTCAAAAAGTAAGATCATGGCATCTGGTCCCATCACTTCATGGCAAATAAATGAGGAACAATGGAAACAGTGACAGGCTTTATTTTCTTGGGCTCCAAAATCACTGCACATGGTGAGTGCAGCCATGAAATTAAAAGACGCTTGCTCCTTGGAAGAAAAACTATGGCCAACCTAGACAGCATGTTAAGAACAGAGACATTACTTTACCAACAAAGGTCCATCTCGTCAAAGCTGTAGTTTTTCCAGTAGTCATGTATGGATGTGAAAGTTGAATCATAAAGAAAGCTGAGCACTAAAGAATTGATGCTTTTGAACTGTGGTGTTGGAGAAAACTCTTGAGAGTCCCTTGGACTGCAAGGAGATCAAACCAGTCCATCCTAAAGGAAATCAGTCCTGAATATTCATTGGAAGAACTGATGCTGAAACTCCAATACTTTGGCCACCTGATTCAAAGAACCGACTCACTGGAAAAGACCCTGATGCTGGGAAAGACTGGGGGCAGGAGGAGAAGGGACGACAGAGGATGAGATGGTTGGATGGTATCACCGACTCGATGGACATGAGTTTGAGCAAATCTGGGAGTTGGTGATGGACAGGGAAGCCTGGCATTCTGCAGTCTAAGGGGTCACAAAGAGTTGGACATGACTGAGCAACTGAACGGAACTGAGGAGCAGAGAGTAAAGGAAGTTACCTCCAGATTGCTTGAGACAGTGCTGATCCACCTCACAGGACCAGATACTGAACCAGTCAAAGGGATGATGTCAGAAGGGATTACCTAGAACGGCCTCCAGGTGCATGTACTGGGAAAGATGATTTTTACAGCTTGAAATTCTAGTTTTACTTAACCTGTAAGTCTAGTCAGGGCTATGGTTCTTCCAATAGTCATGTACAGATGTGAGACTTGGACCATAAAAATGGCTGAGCACTGAAGAAGCACCAAAAAATTGATGCTTTCAAACTGTGGTGCTGGAGAGGACTCTTGAGAGTCCCTTGGACTGTAAGGAGATCAAACCAGTCAATCCTAAAGGAAATCAACCCTGAATATTCATTGGAAGGACTGTTGCTGAAGCTGAAGCTTCAATACTTTGGCCACTGATGCAGAGAGCCAGCTCATTGGAAAAGACCTTGATGCTGGAAAGGATTGAAGGCAGGAGGAAACGAGGGCAGCAGAGGATGAGATGGTCAGATAGCTTCACCAACTCAGTGGACATGAATTTGAGCAAACTCCAGGAGTTAGTGGAGGACAGAGGAGCCTGGCATGCTACAGTCCATGGGGGTTGCAAAGCTTAGCTAATGAACAACAAAAAGAACAACACAAATCTTTAAGTGGTTCACTGAGCCAGTGTTAGTTTAATTTGATTCTCAACTAAAAGTGAAGAAAGGAAGATTTATTGAAAGGAAATTCAGCCCATTTTCTTTCAGTTTACACCTTTTTAGTTTAATAACTCCTCTTTTTCAGCCCTGTTATTCTTAAGTAGTGCCTCCTTTTCCCCAGTTCACCCCAACTCTTATTGCCTTTCATCCTGTTGTCATTGTTAAGTACAGTTAGGAGATGTCTGGACTTTGTTGGCTAACCAGTGTTTCTCAGATTTTCATATTCAGAACTTGATAGTTTACAGAAAGAGAGGTGATTAAGCTCTAGTAGTGCTGATCCCATTCAGAAGATGATAATTAACCTGTTACAAAGTCGATTGCTACAAATTTCTGTGTGTTTATTGACCTACATTACAAGGAGCTATGGAGATAATGGATGGTAGGGAAAATGACACCAGTGAATATAGTTTATTTTAAGATGTTTGGAGTGAAAAGGAAGGAGAAAATGGAAGCAGGTGAGGCTGAAAAGGCCACAACATCTTGGGGTAAGACAGAAAATCTATTTAAAGGTGTAGAAATGAGACAGGAGGAAAAGAAGCAGGGCAGAACCTTTAAAAGAATGAATTAGCTGTTAAGGATATGGCATAAACTGATTAGAACTAATTATGTCCAGGATGGCATCAAGATTCAACTTCCAGGAGACCCTGAACCTCATTATACACTCATGGTGATACACTAGCACATGATAAATGACACACCCGCAGGCACCATGACACTTCTGACGCTGACCATAAAAGGGCAAAAAGTGGGCGGTGGCCCAATTCCTGGAAGTCCCTGCCCCTTCCCCCTGAAATAGTTGGAATAATCCTCCCACCCGTTAGCTTACCCAGCCCATAAACACTGAGCACCCCATATTTTGTGGCTGCTCTTGACTTTTGAGACAGCCCACACTCTGTGTGTGGAGTGTGTTTCTACCATGGTTGCTCACATTCTGAGATGGACTACATTCTATAATTGGAATGTGTATCACCTTCAGTAAACCTTTTTATTTCCTGTGGCTCACTCTTGAATTCTTTTCTGCACTAAGCCAAGGACCATCACTTGGTGGCCCATCCTAGGAACTTGCCCACGACCTGGATCGTGGCCATCTTCTCATGCCCCATTTTCCTGCAACCTCTTTACAAAGGATATTGATAAATCTTTTTAGTTATCCTTTGCCTCTCGCTGAATTCCTTCTGCACTGAGACATAAAGAACCTGAGCTTCATTAAGTCCGGAGATGAGTTATGCAGTTTCGGTTGGCACATTGTGGGTTTGAGTCCCAAGTGAGGTGCAATTTCAGGAAGCACCCAGGAGAATGAAGTGATAACTAGGACACGTTCCTTGCAGTTCCTCCGCTAGAGAAGAGGGAGAAGTCAGGAGTTCACTCGTGGACACCAAAACCTAAAACAAGTTTATACCACTTTGTTGTTTTCTGTGCCACTCACAGAATGGTTCGCATACAGTAAGCAGTACTAAGAGATAAATCCACAGGATTGGAAGAAGTTATTGATTGTAGCTTTAAACTTGTTCCAGTTATTGTGTCATACTCTCTGTGATTAATGACAGATGAACATATTATTCCTATATTTTATGAGTAGTAAAATATTGTTTTCTTCCCCTAGAAGTGCTAGTTACATGTATACATTTAAAATGTACCACAGATTTTTTTTTTAATTTATTTTTTTTTTGCTTATGGGCTGTGCCAGTTCTCAGTTTCGTTCTTAGTCGTGGCATGAAGGGTCTTTGAGTTGTGGCATGTGTGATCTAGTTCCCTGACTAAGGACCCAGGCCCCCTGCATTAGGAATGTGGAGTCTTAGCCACTGAGCCACCAGGGAAGTCCCTGGATGTCTTCATTTTTCACACCTAGGAAGAGCCTCCAAAAGTAGGAGAGGTCCAAGCTCCCTGACTTAGGCCCAGGTCAGTACGTTGCAGGAAAATGGGGCACAAGAGGCTTGTTATGTTCCAGGTCTCGGATGAGTTCCTGGGATTGGCTGCCAAGGTGAGAGTCCTTGGCTTCGCACAGGAAAGAATTCAAGAGTGAGCTATGCTGAAGTGAAAGCAGGTTTACTTAAGATTCGCACTCCATAGACACAGGGTGTTCGGTCTCAGAGGGCAAAAGCTGCCCCCAGATACGGGGTGGTTAGTTTTTATGGGCTGGGTAATTTCACAGGGTTCCAATGTGAAGGAAGGAGTGAGAGATGAAGCCCAGGTCCCCCTAGGAGCTAGGTGTTTTTCCTTCAGTGAAAATCTTGCTACTGGTATATCGTGCTCAGTAATATCCTTTCCGTGAGATATTTTACCCAAAAGTGTCTCTCTTTGAGACTTCTGTTAATAAATAAACAACTCTCTCTTAGATGTACTGTGGACAACAGATTTTAAAATAAAGTTTCACCAACTACTCTTGTCAACCTTATTTTCTCTGTAAAAGTTTTCTAGTTTTATACGAGGTGTTAAACATTTATGATGTTTTTATTTTGCAGTGTGGCTCTATACCCATAAACAAAAGGGCATACTGATTATAGATTCCTGCTTAAACCATGCTGGAGGAGATTTCTTTCTGCCCCCACATTCCTAATGTATGGCCAAAACATGGGCCCACAGGGAAAGCATTACTTTTAAAACACCAAGAGAATCGGTGAAAGGGCTCTTTGTGGAATTAACAAAGACAAAACAAGAGAATGAAAATGCAAAAGGCATCACAATTCAAGCCAGTAAGGGCTGGTTTGAAAACTTTAAAAAGGGGACCCTGTGCCCCACACAGAGCTTGTGAGGTGGCCTCAGCACATCGTGACATCGCCCTACGCTTCCCGAAGCTGCCAGAGCCAGGGCTGCACACCCAGGCAGCGTGTTTGCTTCTGAAGCAGAGGCCTACCGAGCTTGTATTCACTGCACTTAAACATGTGTATTGAGTGTAATTTTCTCTTGTTTGCCTGTCATTTGGGGTGCCATTCAAAAAGGTAACTCTGGAGGCTAGAGATGGGTCTCTGCTTCACCTCCCTAAATGATTTGCTCACTTGATTGGGTCCCCTCATTGGTAACCATCCTCCCAACACCTGCATCTTGAAACCCGGAAACCCTGCATCTTGAAACATTGCCATATCTTGTAGCTCTTTTCTCTATAGCTTTGGACTTGGAGCCTCTCATTTTTTGTTTTCATGCCTCCATCTTGCTTCTGACTCATCCTCAGGCTATGTCTGGATTATTAAAACAGCTTCCTGTACCTGGTCCCATTCCTAGTTTCCCTCCAGAAAACATTTCCTACTTACTATTTTCTTTTCCCTTCTCGATCAACCTTTCTTATTCTGTGAAGTCCAAACCTCTGTGTCTGACCCAGATCCTTTAATGCTTCCATCTATCAGCTCTTGTTTCCTAGAGCTCTTTGCCCTCTCCCCCTCACAATCTTTTCTCTGTATTTCATATGATTTTCTCCCTTTTTGTGTCTGTACTTTATAAGGGCTGTGCATTATGTAAAATATTCTCCCTTGTTTCTGGATTCCAAACCATTTTCCTTCTTACTCTTAAAAAACATTCTCTAAACTGTCTCCCTGGAAGTACGTCATTATTAAACACCTCTTCATTTAGATACAGTTTGTTTTTATTGATATGGTTGTGACATTTAAGGAATCAGATAAAGTTTACTAATTTAGTTTATTACTTCTAGTGACTTTTTTGTAATCATTTTGTTTTTCTTCTATACACAATTATATCATTTACCAAGAATGACAATTTTACTTTCTAGCCTTTGAGTTCTATTTTTTTTTTTTAATTATTTTTTAATTTGGCTGCATTGGATCTTAGTTGTGGCATGATGGATCTTTCGTTGTAGCATGTGGATTCTCTAGTTGTGGCACACAGGCTTGGTAGTTGTGGTATGAGGGCTCCGGAGTGCGTGGACTTCAGTAGCTGTAGCACACAGGCTCTTTAATTGTGGCATGGGGGCTTTTAGTTGCTGTGCGATATGTGGGATCTTAGTTCACCAACCAGGGATTGAACCCACGTCCCTGGATTTGCAAGGTGGATTCTTAACCACTGGTGGTTATTGTTCAGTTCGTAAGTCATGTCCAGCTCTTTGCAACCCCATAGACGGCATTACGCCAGGCTTCCCTGTTCTTTCCGCGTTTGCTCCAACTCAAGTTCATTGAGTCGGTGATGCCATCCAACCATCCCATCCTCTGTCACCCTCTTCTCTTCCTGCTCTAAATCTTTCCCAGCATCAGGGTCTAATCCCTTGAATCTATTTGTCACTTTCACTCTATAATCATAAGGGTTTTGATTTAGGTATGACCTAAATCAAATCCCTTATGACTGTACAGTGAAAGTGAGAAATACATTTAAGGGACTAGATGTGATAGAGTGCCTGATGAACTATGGATGGAGGTTCATGACATTGTATATGAGACAGGAATCAAGACCATCCCCAAGAAAAAGAAATGCAAAAAAGCAAAATGGCTGTTTGAGGAGGCCTTACAAGTAACTGTGAAAAGAAGGGAAGCGAAAAGCAAAGGAGAAAAGGAAAGATATACCCATTTGAATGCAGAGTTTCAAAGAATAGCAAGGAGAGATAAGAAAGCCTTCCTCAGTGATCAGTGCAAAGAAATAGAGGAAAGCAAGAGAATAGGAAAGACCAGAGATCTCTTCAAGAAAATTAGAGATACCAAGGGAACATTTCATGCAAAGATGGGCACAATAAAGGACAGAAATGGTAGGGACCTAAAGGTATTAAGAAGAGGTGGCAAGAATACACAGAAGAGCTGTACAAAAAAGATCTTAATGACCTGGATAACTGATGGTGTGATCACTCACCTAGAGCCAGACATCCTGGGTGTGAAGTCAAGTGGACCTTAGGAAGCATCACTACAAACAAAGCTAGTGGAGGTGATGGAATGCCAGTTGAGCTATTTCAAATCCTGAAAGATGATGCTGTGAAAGTGCTGCACTCAATATGCTAGCAAATTTGGAAAACTAAAAAAAAAAAGAAAAAAATTTGGAAAACTCAGCAGTGGCCACAGGACTGGAAAAGGTCAGTTTTCATTCCAGTCCCAAAGAAAGGCAATGCCAAAGAATGCTCAAACTACCACACAATTGCGCTCATCTCACATGCTAGTAAAGTAATGCTTAAAATTCTCCAAGCCAGGCTTCAGCAATATGTGAACTGTGAACTTCCAGATGTTCATGCTGGTTTTAGAAAAGGCAGAGGAACCAGAGATCAAATTGCCAACATTCTCTGGATCATTGAAAAAGCAAGAGAGTTCGAGAATAACATCTATTTCTGCTTTATTGACTATGCCAAAGCCTTTGACTGTGTGGATCACAATAAACTGTGGAAAATTCTGAAAGAGATGGGAATACCAGACCACCTGACCTGCCTCTTGAGAAAACTGTATGCAGATCAGGAAGCAACAGTTAGAACTGGACATGGAACAACAGACTGGTTCCAAATTGGGAAAGGAGTATGTCAAGGCTGTATATTGTCACCCTGCTTATTTAACTTCTATGCAGAGTACATCATGAGAAACATTGATCTGGAGGAAGCACAGACTGGAATCAATGTTGCTGGAGGAAATATCAATAACCTCAGATAGGCAGATAACACCATCTTTATGGCAGAAAGTGAAGAAGAACTAAAGAGCCTCTTGATGAAAGTGAAAGAGGAGAGTGAAAAAGTTGGCTTAAAGCTCAACATTCAAAAAACTAAGATCATGGCATCTGGTCCCATCACTTCATGGCAAATAGATGGGGAAACAGTGGAGACAGTGGCTGACTTTATTTTTCTGGGCTCCAAAATCACTGTGGATGGTGATTGAAGCCATGAAATTAAAAGACACTTACTCCTGGGAAGGAAAGTTATGACCAACCTAGACAGCATGTTAGAAAACAGAGACATTACTTTGCCAACAAAGGTCCATCTGGTCAAGGCTATGGTTTTTCCAGTGGTCATGTATGGATGTGAGAGTTGGACTATAAAGAAAGCTGAGCACCGAAGAATTGATGCTTTTGAACTTTTGTGGGAGAAGACTCTTGAGAGTCCCTTGGACTGCAAGGAAATCCAACCAGTCCATCCTAAAGGAGATCAGTCCTGGGTGTTCATTGGAAGCACTGATGTTGAAACTGAAGCTCCAGTACTTTGGCCACCTGATGCGAAGAGCTGACTTATTTGAAAAGACCATGATACTGGGAAAGATTGGGGGCAGGAGGAGAAGGGGACGACAGAGGGTGAGATAGTTGGATGGCATCACCGACTCGATGGACATGGGTTTGAGTGAACTCTGGGAGTTGGTGATGGACAGGGAGGCCTGGCGTGCTGCAGTTTATGGGGTCACAAAGAGTTGGACAGGACTGAGTGACTGAACTGAACTGAACTGAATGGTCTAGGGGTTTTCCCTACTTTTCTCAATTTAAGTCTGAATTTGTGATAAGAAGCTTGTGATCTGAGCCACATTCAGCTCTGTCTTGTTTTTGCTTACTGTTTAGAAATTCTCCACCTTTGACTGCAAAGAATATAATCAATCTGGTAATGTCCATGTGTAGAGTCATCTCTTGTTTGTTGGAAGAGAGTGTTTGCTATAACCAGCACATTTGCTTGGCAGAACTCTTTTAGCCTTTGCCCTGCTTCATTTTGTACTCCAAGGCCAAACTTGACTTTTACTCTAGGTAACAGTCACTTGACTTCCTACTTTTGCATTCCAATCCCCTATGATGAAAAAGGCATCTTTTTTGTGTGTTAGTTCTAGAAGGTCTTGGAGATTGTCATAGAACTGTTCTACTTCATCTTCTTCAGCATTAGTTTTTGGGACCGCCAGGAAAGGTCCCTGAGTTCGTTCTTGTCTTGTACTGGCTAGGACCTCAAATACTATGTGTTAAGTCGCTTTCAGTTGTGTCCAACTCTTTGCAACCCCATAGACTGTAGCCCACCAGGCTCCTCTGTCCATGGGATTCTCCAGGCAAGAATACTGGAGTGGGTTGCCATTCCCTTCTCCAGGGGATCTTCCCAACCCAGGACTCGCATGTGCGTCTCTTATGTCTCCTGCGTTGGCAGGTGGGTCCTTTACCGCTGGGCTTCCCTTGTGGCTCAGCTGGTAAACAATCCACCTGTAATGCAGGAGACCTGGATTTGATCTCTGGCTTGGAAAGATTCCCTGGAGAAGGGAAAGGCTACCCACTTCAGTATTTGGGCCTGGAGAATTCCATGGACTGTCCATGGGATCGCAAAGAGTTGGACACAACTGAGCAACTTTTACTTTCACTTTCACTTTTCTTTTCTGCTAGTGCCATCTGGGAAGCGCTCAAGTACTATAGTGGAAGTAATGTAAGCAAGTGACAAATGTTGGAGAGGATGTTGAGAAAAGGGAACTCTCATACACTGTTGTCGGGAATGTAGATTGGTGCACCTACTGCAGAAAACAGTATGGAAGTTTCTCAAAAAACTAAAAATAGAACTATTATATGACCCAGCATTTCCACACCTGTGGTATATGAAACAAACAAAAAAAGAAAATGCTAATTTGAAAAGATACATATATCCCAGTGTCCATAATAGCATTTTTTTACAGTAGCCAAGATATGGAAGCACCCTTAGTGTTCATCCACACCACAGATGAATAAATAAACAAGATGTGGTATATACAATGAAATACTACTCAGGGATTAAAAAAATAATGAAATGTGGCCTTTTGCAACAACATGGATGAACTTAAAGGATATTATGCTTAGTGAAGTAAGTTAGAGAAAGACAAACACTGTATAATAGCAGTTATATGTGCATTCGATAAAAATAAACTAGTGAATATAACAAAAAGAAACAAATTCACAGACACGAAACTAGTGCTTACCAGTGGAGAGAAGGAAGAGGGCAAGGGCAAAATAGGGGTAGGAGATTAAGAGTTATAAACCACTATATATAGAATAGAATAAGTAAGCTACAAAAATATTGTGCAGCAAAGGAATATAGCCAGTATTTTATAATAACTATAAATGGAGGATAACCTTAAAATTGTACTATGTTGTATCCCTGAAACTTATATATATTGTACCTCAACTACACCTCAATTTTTTTAAAAAAAGTGATATAAATGGGCATCTTTGTTTTTTCCCCAGACTCAGAGGGAAAGCATTATGCCATTAAATGTGATGTTAGCTGTGTTTTTCCTAGTTACTCAGCCGAATACTCAGGTCTCCTGCAGATCTCTGGAGTTCTGTGTCTGTGCAGCTCTCTTCTCTCCAGTACTTCTGTGAACTGCAAACTCTAGCTGCCTTGGACTTCCCAGTATCTCAGCTCCATCTCCTCAACTAAGGGCAGTCCCTGAGTTATACCTGGGTTCCCCCTCCCTGTGTTTTGGGCTGGAGACCCTCCCTTGGTAGCAGACTTGGACAATCATAGGGCTTAATTACCTTGTTTGTTTACCGTCTCTCAGTCTGTCCTTCCTTGCCTGATGTCCGATGTTTTGAAAACCATTGGTTTTCTATATTTTGTCCAGAATTGTAGTTGTTTCAGGTGCAAGGGTACAGCTGATCTCTGCTACTCCATATTCTCTGAAAGTGGAAGTGCTGTCTTTTCTAAAAACATTTGAGGAATTATTTCGGAGTTGCTTCCAGAGTATGAGATATTCTTTGGAATTTCCGTAGGGGAAAATCTTCATTCTTTCAGGATGGATTTGATTTTAGGGAGCAACCAAGAGTCATTTTTGAAGTCTGATTAAATGATTTGTCTGGGTAACTGTTTGGGGTCCAAAATGATTGCGAGATAATGAGGCAGATTTCCTTGTGTGGTTTTATAAACTGTTTTGGAAGCAAAATAGGAGTTGCAAAATATTTTCAGTGATGGCAACCTGATTGAGATAAATATAAACCTTTTCAGGGTATATATCTTGAAAAGTAACTTTCAGTTGAATGTTTCTATAGATAGATTGGTATGTATTTAATATCAGTCTATGTTTATAACTGACGTTTAACTGCTTACTAAAGCTTTCTCACATTGTTTTTATGTGATACTCTCTCTCCAACTTGATTATAAACTCAAGGATACCTGGATACTTTTGTACATTCCTTCAGTACACTGCACTTGTAACTGTGGAAGCTTCTTAAATCATGAGAGTAAACTAATTTCTGTGTAGGGAAATCAAGATCACCCTGTCAAAATACACTGCATGATATAAAAGGATGTAAAATTTGGTTTTGATACTGGTACAGCATTATTACATTATTAATACATCATGATTTAAATTTAAAGTAACTTGTATCAGATGTTGGATTCCAGCAGAATGAGCACATATCTGTATCTTTCTTACACTGTAGGAATTATGTGAATGACCTAGTTCAAAAAGATGCCTTGAATCTGGATCTGTTATGTAATTAACCAAGGGATATTCTTAGACCCTAGTAGATTGGTATACGCACTACATAATATGCAACCTTAATCACTAGGCATAATTCTTTTGGGGGTGAAGGTAAAATTCTTTTCTCACAGTCGTTGTTTTCTAACACCAAAAAGCCCCATTATTTCCAACTTCACCCCTCCATTAGGAAATAAGGACTTTTAAAACATATTCTTAATGGATTAAAATCTTAGATTTTTAGCTTTCAGCTTTGATATTCTTTAACTTTGTGTTTTTAGTTTATTGAATTTAGAGCTTTATGTTTCTTTTATAGTAAATCTGTTAATAGTGAGTTTGGAAACTCTTTTACTTACGGGATGTCCTCTACGGCTTGCTCTTTATCCTTGATGCTCCTGTACCTGAATATCTTTTTGTTGTCTTCTTTTTTCCCTCCTTTTCCTTCTATTTCTGTTTTGTTTAAATAAAAGGGAGATTACTATGGGAAATATTTCTTTTTAATTCTTACATATAAGATGAACTTCTAAAAATCCAAATTTACCCTGACATTTAAAATTTTAATTAATTTAAAATTCCAATCAGTGATGTTCTCATATGTACTCTTTCTGATGGCCACATATTTTTCTTGGATAGTACGAACCACAATTTAATAAATAATACTTGTGAGAATAGCATTATCCTTTGTTTCTGGGATATAGCAATGACCATGTTTGCTACTAATACTGCTTTAAGGAGTGTTTTCGGTTATTTTTCAGTCTTTAATTTCTTTGAGTAATATAACTTTGTGAGTGCTTCCTTTGGATAGAAGCCCCAGATTATTTATTTGGGTCTTCCCAGGTGGAGCTAGTGGTAAAGAACCCACCTGCCAATGCAAGAGACGTAAGAGGTGCAGGTTTGATCCCTGGGCCTGGAAGATCCCCTGGAGGAAAGCATGGGAACCCACTCCAGTATTCTTGCCCAGAGAAGCCCATGGACAGAGGAGCCCTGTGGCTACAGTCCATGGGGTCTCACAGAGTTAGGCTCGGCTGAAGCGACTTAGCACGCCCACCACCTCATATATTTACTGAAAGGGATTTTCACTGCTTTTGCGTCTACCAGTTGTGAAATGAGGTTCCTGTTTGGCTTCATTGTTTCTAGCATTTGCTAGTTCTGTATGTGAGAGAGCGTTGGGGAGGAAGGATGGATTGGTGTATGCTTAAAAATTAACCAGTTTTATTTCATGTAGATGCCAGGGTTTAAAATATAATATTGTACTTATGTTTATTAAAATGTTCATTCTATTTCTGTTTTCACATGAAATCTTCTAAGTTACTCTTCATTGTAATTAATTATAGGTTCTTAATAGTCTCATGTCTTAGTTCTTGTTTTAATCTGGCCTTATTATTTTCTTTCTATAGTAGAGACTTTTGAGTTTTGCAAACTTTGTTATCATTTGCCATTTAGTCATATATTATAAGAGAACTGATATATAACTGGACTAAAATATACAATTTTCCTTACTTATATTTGTTCTATTTCTTGACTTTTGTGTTCTGTTCATCAATAACTACTTGGATTCTAAGACTTTTTGATTTTGATTCTTTTAATGATTTAAATTGGTTCTTGTTAACTTTTAATATCTGTGTTCCTCGATACGTTTTAAAAAATCCTATGCTGTTTGTTTTGGGTTTTTTTTTAACATAAAAAGAAAAAAGCATATTGAGAGATCCCCTTTTTTAGCTTTACTGTCTTTACCCCATTCTGATTCTTCTAAGGGATTCTTGCCCACAGTAGTAGATATAATAGTCATCTGAATTAAATTCACCCATTCCAGTCCATTTTAGCTCACTGATTCCTAAAGATGTCGATGTTCACTCTTGCCATTGCCTGCTGTCACTCTCCTCTCAAAGACTGATTTTAGTGTTGCCTTCAAAGAGAAGTTGACTTAATATTGAAGTGGTATAAAATATTTTAACTAATAATACAGTTATAGAATTATAGATATTCAAGTAGTAAATTTTAATAGTGATAAGTTTTAATTAAAATTAATTCATTCAAATTTATAGGAATGTTTTTAGATACATATTTTGATAGAGATTGACAAGACTGGTTTAATAAAAACCCATTTTTAGGCTCATAGTCACTTACTGGAAATTCTAAGGGCCAGCTGTATTTCAGAATTCAGAATTTTTAAAAAAATGTTGGAAAGTTAATAAGGTGCATTTACGGTATATATGTAATGCCCCTGCAGAGTCAAGGGTAACACTTTATAGTCAAATACATTAATATTTTGGCAGCCAAAGCCATGACTATTCTTATTTTAGTGGATAGACTGTAAATAGTCTCATGTCAATTCGGGTCAGATTTTGCTGCCGGTTAAATTCAGATCAAGTTTTACTACCAAGGAATGATAGAAAATCTTTGATTCTCAGAAATTTTTGTGGATTTTGGAATTGTGGCTAAGGTATTATGGACCTGTATTTTCTTTCTTAGCTCTAATATTTGGTTACTTTTGCTACCTTCAGAAAAAGAGACCTGCTTTCTTTTTTTTCTTCTACAGGATGTGAGATTAAATCTGTTCTTTCCAAGCCAGTTAATAGAAATTAGGACACCTCTTCACAAAGCTTGACACCTTAGGCAGCTGTCACTCTCACGTGACACTTCCTGCACGGTATTGGCTTTATGTTGAATCTCATAGTTCTCAACTCCAGTCTCCTTTCTTAGTGCTTCGTGGTAATTGACAGTAAGGAAAAGACCATTAAAATGTGCAGTGCTTCATGTGGTACTTATCCTGTCTCATACACAGTAGGGTTTCAGAAGGAGCAGCTTGTTCTCTGAGGACCAACCTTTCTTATTATCAGCTAATGGTAGCCTAAGAAATAAATCTTTCCAAAAAGATACATGCTTATCATAAAACAAAAATTCAAATGGTACAGAAGTATAAGTAAACAGCAGACGTTTTCTCCTGCCCTGCAGTGCCCTTCACCCAGCCAGCTTTTAAATACTTGTTTTGTAACTGCTGTAGAGGTTTGAATCCTTTTTAACTTTTTTTTTTAAGTTCTGACTTTCCAGGGGACAGTTTGGGTAATTCTAATTAATTATTAGAATTTTAATAGTAGATACTATAACCCAACTTGGACTAATTTTGTGTTCTTTTTTTGTGTGTGTGTGTGTTCTTTTTTTATGTTAAACTATGGAGATAACCTTTTCTGTTCTGGCTTACGTGTGTAAATTTTGTTTCTAGGGCTGTTGGTTCAGACTGCATAGTTTTGAAATGTTAGACATGTGTTTTGAATGTTAATTGTTCCAAATTGAAGATGTCTATTAGCCACACATAGGAGTAAAAATTCAGTTACTTACTGATTTACTTAGCAAATGTAATTTTTTTTAAGTCAAAAAGCATACATAGTATTTGACAGTGCACACATACTTTTAAGGAGCCCTTACTTTTAAGAAGGAGGATGTTGGCTCATCGGCCAAGTCAGTGGTTCTCAAGTTAAGCATCTAAGCAGTGGGATTCAGATGGTCCCAGCAGTTATTACTGAGCATGTTATTGAAATTGCTTATGTTCTTAATCCATGATAAATATAAGAACACAGTACATCTGAATATGAATGTCCTTCTGGGGAAAGTGTCAGTTTTTGTTTTATATGGAATCCAGATTGTTGTATTGTTTAGTTCAACACACATTTATGAAGTACTAACCATGTCAAGAACTGGTTTCATAGTACCAAGATAGAAATTGCTGGGACACTCCAGGGGACTGTCCAGAGACTACTAGGGGAAAAAAAATTGAGAACTACTTTTCCTAAGTCATAATGAGGCTGTTAGGTGTATAGTCTTGTAAATGAGGGCATACCTGAAAAGTATTGGCTGAAATTCAACTTAAGGTCACTCAGTTTGATATTGCTCGGTCCAGATCCCTAACTGGCACTTCCTTCATCCTTGCCATCCCACCCCCGCTGCCCCATACTCATGTACACACAGGGTTTGTTTTTTGTTGTTGTTTTTTCCCCCAATTTTTGTACCTGGCACCATGTGTATGGGATAGGAGAAAAAAATAAGTCATTAGTGTTCTAGCTTACTTGTTTGCCAGTTTGGAGCCTCAGACTCCTTATTTTTGTCAAGTACATATAGACTGCTTTTTGTGTTAAGGTCAAGGACTCTCTCAACCCTTGTCCTCTTTTGGTGGAGCTTTGCTAGGATTTAACACTGCACTGAACAGGAACTTCTGTGATGTGACTGTAAACTGTGGGAGCAGGACTAGAGATTTCTAAGTACTTCATGGCAATGCATTGGCTGGTAGAGTGTAAGAGACCTCTTTCCTTCTAGTATGATTTGGCAGGGAATGGGAACTGGGGTCTGTGAACTTACGGTAGTCTCTAGTCATTAATCAAAGGAAAAAATACTGATTGATAGAGGGAGATAACTATAAAATGAAGTAGAAATAACACTATTAAGTGGCACTAATGTAAAATTCCCTTGTGGCTCAACTGGTAAAGAATCCGCAGGCAATGCGGGAGACTTGGGTTTGATCCCTGAGTTGGGAAAATCCCCTAGAGAAGGAAATGGCAACCCACTCCAGTACTCTTGCCTGGAGAATTCCATGGAGAGAGGAGTGGGACATGACTGTGCGACTTACTTTCTTTCACAATGTAAAATAGTAAGTCAAAGTTTGCTATTAAGTCAGGCAAAGAAAATAGTCTCAAGTTGTAAAAAGCCAATTAGCAGATTAAAGAATAAACAGATATCAAATTTTAAAATAGAACTGATTATTTTAGGCAGGCAGGTAGAGCTTAGAAGAGTAGTATGGGCTTCCCTGGTGGCTCAGTTGGTGAAGAATCCACCTGCAGTGCAGGAGACCTGGTTTGATCCCTCATTTGGGAAGACCCTCTGGAGAAGAAGATAGCTACCCAGTATTCTTGCCTGGGAAATCCCATCGACAGAGGATCTCGGTGGGCTACAGTCCATGGGGTTGCAAAACAGTCAGACATGACTTAATGACTAAACAACAACAGAAGAGTAGTAGAATTAGATCAAGCTAATAATTTAAGAACAAATAAAGGATATAAATACAGAGAAACTTTAGAGTGTATGAAACCAGTACATTTAAACATGGTGACATATCTGTTATTATGAATCTCAAAAAAGGTATGAACATACATTGAGTGTGCTTTGTAGCTAATGCAGATTCTAAATTTTATGTGCACAGTTAAACTATTTGAATTTTCTGTTTTTGTCTTGCGTTATTAGTAGTTTTGATAATTTATTGTTATGGAGAAACCCGAATGAACTTTTTGGCCAACCCAATATTTCAAGGGATTGCATATTTCATCAGAATTATTTAGGTGTTGCCATAAAGCTGTTCATAGCATTCTTTTTTATGACTTTACTGTTATTTATTTATTTTGGTGGTGCCGGGTCTTGGTTGCTGCGCAGGCCTTTTCTCTAGTTGCAGAGAAGGGCCTCCTCTGTAGTTGTGTGGACTCCTCATTGTGGTGACTTCTCTTGTTGTGGAGCATGTCTCCAGGGCACTCCTGCTTTAGTAGCTGTGGTGTGTGGGCTCAGGAGTTGCAGCTCCCAGGCTCTAGAGAGTGGGCTTAGTAGCTGTGTGCACGGGCTCAGTTGCTCAGCGGCATGTGAAATCTTCTGGGTCAAGGATTGAACCTGTGTTTTCTGCATTCTGCAGGTGGTTTCTTTACCCCTGAGATACCAGGGAGACCCCATAATATATATTTTTTATTACTATTTTAGTGCCCGGAGCATTTATAGTGCCGTCCCTTCTTTCATTTAAGAAAAAAAAATGTTTATTTGGCTGCATTGGGTCTCAGTTGCTTCATGCAGGATCTTTCATTGCAGCGCGCAAGACTCTGTAGTTGTGGCACGCAGGCTCCCCAGTCGTTGAAGCATGCAGGCTCTAGTGGTGGTGCGCAGGCTTAGCTGCTCCGTGGCACGAGGGATTTTAGTTCCCAGACCAGGGATCGAACCCACATCCCCTGCATTGCAAGCCAGATTCTTAAGCACTGGCCCACCAGGGAAGTCCCCCTTCCTTCATTTCTGACATTGGTGATTTGAGTGTTCTTTCTTTTAGTCTTTACTTTAGCTACAAGTTAAACAATTTTATTGATTTTTTCAAAGAAATAGCTTTGAATCTCATTGATTTTCTCTATTGTTTTACTGGGGCTTTGTTGCTGTTGTTACCTTTATTAGTTCATATTACTACTTTTGGATTTAATTGGCTCTTCTAGCTTCTTAGGGATAGAAACAGGTCATTAATTTTTAAAAACCTTATGTGTTTCCTAGTGGAAGCATTTGCCACTATAAATTTCCCTTCTAGCACTACTTAGCTCCATTTCATAACTATATCTCACACATTTTTATATATCATTTTCAAAATATTTTCCCATTTGCTTTGTGATACTTATTTGACCCATGTGTTACATATAAATTTGTTTCTTAATTTCTCCGTATTTCTGAATTTTTTTGTGTTACTAATTCCTGATTAAAAATTTATAGTGGTCGTAGAACACATATGATTTCAGTCCTTTGAGATCTATTGAGACTTGTTAAAGTCTGTTTCAGTGAATATTCTATGTGTACCTGAAAAACATGTTCTGCTGTCCTTCAGGTATAGTGTGCTATTAATGTCAGTTAAGCCAAGTTGTGATAGTGTTGTTCAGTCTTATATATCCTTACTGATTTTCTTTTCTATTTATTACATTGATTTCTGTGAGGAGTGCAGAAATATTCACCTATACTTATGGATTTGTCTGTTTCCCCTTTCAGTTCTGTTCATTTTTGGCTCATGTATTTTGAACTTCTGTAATTAGGTGTATACACGTGTAGGATTCTTATGTCTTCTTGATGAGTTGAGCCCTTTATGATTTAAAATGTCTCCTTTTATCTCTGGTAATATTTCTTGTCTTGGGCTCTACAGTGTCTGATATTATTATCTTCACTCCAGCTTTCTTATGACTAGTGTTTACGTGGTATATCTTTTCCGTTCTTTAATTTTTAACCTATCTTTGTCCTTTTTTAAAAATGAGTTTCTTTTAGATAGCAGACAGCTCTTGTGTTTTGTTTTTAAATCCAGTCTTATCATCTTTGCTTTTTTAAAAAATAAGGATTTGTTTGTTTGTGTTTTTGGCTGCACTGGGTCTTCTATGCTGTGCATGGGCTTTCTCTAGCTGTCAGCGGGGGCTGCTCTCATGGGCAGTGCCCGGGCTTCTCACCGTGGTGGCTTCTCTAGTGACGCACAGGCTCTGGGCGTGCGGGCTCAGTAGCCGTGGCACACGGGCTTAGTTACTCCACAGCACGTGGGATCTACCCAGACCAGGGATTGAACCTCTGTCCTCTGCATTGGCAGGAAGATTCTTAACTGCTGGACCACCAGGGAGGCGCCCATCTTTGCTTTTTAATTGAAATGTTTAGACCATTTACATTTATGTCATTTTCAAAATGGTTAGGTTAATCATTGATGTGTAAGAACTTTATGAAGTACCCTTTTATTTTCCTCTTGTATCTTTAGGCTATGATCATCCATGCCTTTTACTTCTCCATAGATTGTTAACCCCACAGTTCATTGTTACCATTTTTGCTTTTAGTGAAATTTTTATAAAGTGAAAAAAGAAAAGTCTTTTACATTTACCCACATATTTGCCACTTCCAATGCCCGTCATTCTTTCCTTTGTTTAGATCTGACTGTCCATTTGTTACCAGTTTTCTTTAGCCTGAAAGACTCCAGAATTTCTTGTAGAAAAGATCTGATGGCAGTGAATTCTGTCCTCTTTTGTTTGTTGAAAAATCTCTATTTCTCCTTCATTTTTGAAGACTCTACACTGACTGTCAAATTTTAGATGGGCAGTTTCTATCTTTCTGTACTTAAAGGTGTCATTCTGTTGTCATCTATCTTGTATTATTTCTAACAGGAAGTCAGGTGTCATTCTCAGCTTTGTTCACCTGTGTGTAATTTGCCGTTTTTCTCTGACTGCTTTATAAGATTTTCTCTCTATGGTTGTCAACAGTTTGATGATGACACTGCATCCTGGGATACTTTTCTTACCTACAGGTCACTGAAGCTGTGCTCTTTTTTTTTTTTTTTTTTTTTTAGTTAATAAATCTTTCCAGTTGTGTCTGTTGTGCGGCTTGGCTTAGCCAGTAAATTTTTCTTTTCAGCTCGAAAAGTTGTGTTTGATTATTTTTCATTTTTTATTTCTTATTTTGTTCATACTTTTAAGTTCTTGAACACATTTATAGTTATTGTTGTTCAGTTGTTAAGTAGTGTGTGACTCTTCGCGACCCCGTGAATTGTAGCAGTCCCGGCTTCCCTGTCTTTCTTTATCTCCCGGAGTTTGCTCAAACTCATGTCCATTGAATTAGTGATGCCATCCAGCCATCTCATCCTCTGTCATCCCCTTCTCTTCCTGCCTTCAGTCTTTCACAGTCTTTTCTAATGAATTGGCTCTTCATATCAGGTGACCAAAGTATTGGAGCTTCAGCTTTAGCATCAGTCCTTCCAATGAATATTCAGGGTTGATTTCCTTTAGGATTGACTGATTTGATCTCCTTGCTGTCAAAGGGACTCTCAAGAATCATCTTGAGGACCGTAGTTCGAAAGCACCAGTTCTTCAGCGCTTAGCCTTCATTATGGTCCATCTCTCATATCTTACATGACTATTGGAAAAATCATAGCTTCAACTATATGGACCTTAGTAGGCAAAGTCATGTCTCTGCTTTTTAATACACTGTCTAGGTTTGTCATGGTTTTTCTTCCAAGGAGCAAGTGACTTTTAATTTCTTGGCTGCAGTCACCATCCACAGTGTTTTTGGGGCCCAAGAAAATAAAGTCTGTCACTGTTTTTACTTTTTCCCCATCTCTTTGTGTGAACTGATGGGACTGGATGCCATGATCTTAGTTTTCTGAATGTTGAGTTTTAAGACAGCTTTTTCACTCTCCTCTTTCACCCTCATTAAGAGGCTCTTTGGTTCCTGATCACTTTCTGCCATTAAAGTGATATCATCTACATTTCTGAGGTTATTGGTATTTCTCCCAGCAATCTTGATTCCAACTTGTGGTTCATCCAATCCAGCATTTAGTGTGATGTGCTCTGTATGTAAGTTAAATAAGCCATGTAAGTTAAATAAATATACAGTCTTGATGTACTCCTTTCCCAATTTTGAACCAATCTGCTGTTCTATGTCCAGTTCTAACTATTGCTTCTTGACCTGCATACAGGCTTCTCAGGAGGCAGGTAAGGTGGTCTGGTATTCCCATCTCCTGAAGAATTTTCCAATTTCCACACAGTCAAAGGCTTTCACATAGTCAGTGAAGCAGAAGTCGATGTTTTTCTGGAATTCCCTTGGTTTTTCTATGACCTGATGGATGTTGGCAATTTGGTCTTTGGTTTCTCTGCCTTTCTTAAATCCAGCTTGAACATCTGGAGATTCTGAGTTCACATACTGCTGAAGCCTAGCTTGGATTTTGAGCATTACTTTGCTAGCTTGTGAAATGAGCGCAGTTGTATGGTGGTCTGAATATTCTTGGCCATTGCATTTCTTTGGGATTGGAATGAAAACTGACCTTTTCCAGTCCCACGGCCACTGCTAAGTTTTCCAATTTGCTGACATACTGAATGCAGCACTTTAACGGCATCATCTTGTAGGATTTTAAATAGCTTAGCTAGAATTCTATCACCTCTACTAGCTTTGTTCATTGTAATGCTTCCTAAAGCCCACTTGACTTCACACTCCAGGTTGTCTGGCTCTAGGTGAATGACCACACCATTGTGGTTATCCAGGTCATTAAGACCTTTTTTGTGTTTTTGGTTCTTCTGTGTATTCTTGCCACCTCTTCTTAATCTCTTCTGCCTCTGTTAGATCCTTTTTGTCCTTTATTATGCCCATCTTTGCATGAAATGTTCCCTTGGCATCTCTAATTTTCTTGAAGAGATCTCTAGTCTTTCCCATTCTATTGTTTTCCTCCATTTCTTTGCATTGTTCACTTAAGCCTTTTTTTTTTTAAAATCTCTCTTGCTGTTCCCTGGAACTCTGCATTCAGTTGGATATATCTTTCCCTTTCTCCTTCACCTTTTGCTTCTCTTCTTTTCTAGGTTATTTGTAAGTCTTCCTCAGACAACCACTCTGCCTTCTTGCATTCTCCTGTATAGTGTTATAACTGTTTTAAAATTCTTATCTGCTAATTCTTTCATATTGGTCCTTTCTGAATCTGTTTCTGTTGACTGATATTTTTTCTCTTAGCTATGGGTCACATTTTCCTTTCTCTTTTGCATTTATAGTAATTTCTTCTGACGTTGTATATTGTGAATGTTACATCACTTGGTATCTTGATTTTGTTGTCTTTCTTTAAAGAGGGCTAAGTTTTATTTTAGCAAGCAGTTAAATCACTTGTGGATCAGATTGATTCTTTTCTGGATTAGATTTTAAACTCTTAGGGTAGATCTAGAGTTGCCTTTATTCTAGGTTTCAAATTTAGCCCTCTCCTAAAGATCTCTGCTGCATGTTTGGAGCAGTCATTGAAGTCTCTCCACTCTGGCTGATTGAAACTCAGATATCTCCCACTCGGGTATCAATTCTAGGAATTGTTCAGTTTTAAGCTGTGTAATGTTGGGTTTTCTCCAATAGTTTGTCTTTGCCCAAACCTTACAGGTTGGCATTCGGCCGAAGACTCAAGGAGACCCAGTCATTTAGCCCACTGTGTTCTGCTTCCATTCTTTCTCTTGTTGCCACAGTCTGGAAGGGCCTCCATGTGGAAAGGCAGAGCCTTCACAGAACTCAGTTCTTGGTTCCCTTCCATCACAAGTCACTGGGCTGACTGTTGTTCAAGATAGAAACAGTGGTTTCATACCTGGTTGTTGTTCAGTTGTTAACTTGTGTCCAATTCTTTGTGGCCCCATGGACTGCAGCACGCCAGACATCCGTCATCCACTTATCTCCTGGAGTTTGCTCAGATTCATGTCCATTGAGCCATAATGTTATCTAACCATCTCATCCTCTTGTTTCATATATTTTTTCCAGTTTTCAGGTTGTTTTTAATGGGAGGGTAAGTCTGGTACTAATTGCTTAATCATGGCCTGAAGCAGAAGTTAAGAGATACCATTTTTATCTTCACTTTACAGATAAGGAACTCAAGGCTCAGACATATTTAAGGAAGTTCTTCCTACTGAACTCATTTAACCAGATGGACAGTCTTTATGTTTGTCTCTTTAAAGCCATATAATTTACCAGAAGCCACATTGAGCCCTGTCTGCTCTAGACCTGGGGCTTGGTCAAGTATTTCTGTAAATTTCAGATAGTATTACAGGCTTTCTGGGTCACACAGGGTCTGTGTAGCATATTCTTCTTTGTTGTCTTCTATAACTTTTTAAAAATGGAAAAGGTTGGGGGGAAAAAAAGTTAGTGAGCCATGCAAAACCAGGCCATGGCAGGATTTGACCTATGGGTTATAATTTATTTTCCCCACTCTAGACACTCCCTTCATACCTTGGACTTTCCTAGTTCCCCTTATCTATCAGGTCTCATGTATTCCCTATCCTATTCCCTAGGGAATAAAAACAAGATTTATCCAATTTTTGGTTTGGAGCGAGCACATTCATCATTATTTCAATTTTCAAATGAAGAAACTATGGCATAGAGAAGCTAAGTTCTGGGTGCATAGTAAGTAGCAGAATAGAGACTTAACTTAGACTTAAATCTGTCTGATTTAAAACCCTCCCTACCCGCCTCTTAGGGCTTCCCTGTGGCTCAGACAGTAAAGAATTCTCCTCAGTGAAGGGGACCTGGATTCTATCCCTGGGCCAGAAAGATACCCTGGAAAAGGACATGACCACTGCTCCAGTATTCATGCCTTCCATGGACAGTGGAGTCTGGTGGGCTGCAGTCTGCGGGGTTGGACATGAGTCTGGTGGGCTGCAGTCCGCGGGATTGGACATGAGTCTGGTGGGCTGCAGTCCATGGACGGTGGAGTCTGGTGGGCTGCAGTCCATGGATGGTGGAGTCTGGTGGGCTGCAGTCCGCGGGGTTGGACATGAGTCTGGTGGGCTGCAGTCCGTGGGGTTGGACATGAGTCTGGTGGGCTGCAGTCCGTGGGGTTGGCCATGAGTCTGGTGGGATGCAGTCCATAGATGGTGGAGTCTGGTGGGCTGCAGTCCATGGATGGTGGAGTCTGGTGGGCTGCAGTCCGTGGGGTTGGACATGAGTCTGGTGGGATGCAGTCCGTGGGGTTGGACAAGACTGAGTGACTAAACGACGACAGCCCATCTGATGACATCTGAAGCTGTGTGCTCTGCTGCCTCCAGAGCTAACAGAACAGCACATTTGTCTAAAAAATGTAGAGTGAGATACTAGTCATTAATAATGACATAACATTTTTCTCATTTATGAGAATTACAGAATCATGGCCCTTCAAGGTTGGAAGAAACACTGACAGTGTTGAGTCTGGCTCTTGCTAAGGTTAAAATCCTTTCAGCAACATCCTTGTCAGTCATGCTGCTTTCATTTCAGTACCTTATGGCCTCTGTGAACCCCTGTAAGTTTGGGTCTTGCTTTTCTGGAATAACCCAGAACAAGCCTGTTCACCATATGAAAGTCCTTCATATGCCTTTCCTTTCAGTAATAATCAGATTTTTTTCAGTCTATCCATGGGCTTATAAATATGACTTTCACACAGTAGAAAGGAATGGACTACTGATGTGTACAACAACATGGCAGAATCTCAGAAACATGCAGAGATGAAGCAAGTGCATAAAATATGATTTCATTTGTATGAAATTCTAAAAAAGACAGATCTATAGCGTCAGAAAGGAAATCAGTGGCTCCTTTAGGGTATATGTGGGGTGAGGGGGCTTGACTGGGATGAAGCACAAGGAAATTTGAGTGATGATGGAACTTTTCTGTCTCTTGGTGGTGGTAGTAGTAACGGTATATAAACTTGTCAGATTTCATCAAAGTATATATGAGGGTACGTTTCATTGTGGACATATCTCGATAAAGTTGATTAAAAAAAAAACAGAGTTCTCAGAAATAGCTGTAGTTTCGCTAGTGTAGAATATGATAGAACAAGTACTTTCCAACAAGTGCTTCTCTCTATTCGAATACCTTGCATCCCTATTAATAATTTACCTGTTCTGAGAAGCTCCTTCATATGGTTGATATACATTAAGATCATATTTCACTAAAACACTTCATGTATGTTATTATCAACCCTGAAGAGCTCTTTATGTCTGCTTTTACAGTAGTTTCTTAAAATGCATTCTCTCAGCTCTCAGAGCATTTTGTTCGTATACAGCACTGTGATAATAACTTTTACCTCATTCCATTGTGCTTTTTCTATTTAAGTGTCTGCCTCTCTGACTAGACAGTGAGCTTCCCCAGCAAAGCCTTAGGCCCTTTTGTATCTCTGGATCCCAGAATAGGAACTGGGTGTAACAGGCACTCAGTAAATGTTGTTTGCTTGGATTCTAATAAATGAAGGAAAACAGTCTTCAGAACCCATCTCTCAGAAAAATCTCCTCCATCAAGTAGTTTCTGTTCCTCAAAGCTAGGTTAGATGTTTCTCCAGGCTACATCACTAATACCCTGTGCTTATCCATCACAGTATATATTACTGTGTTTTTCACATTTCAAGGATATTCACAGTACTTTATTTATAGTAGTAAAAAATGGGAAATAACTTACCTACCCAATGACAAGGAAATGATTAGTTATGATTCATTATCAATGGAATCTATATTGTCACTAAAAATAATATTTTTAAACACATGAGAAAATGTTCCTGATAAAATGGTAAGAGAAAAGAAGATGCAAAAGGCTATATAGATTCCTGGGTGGAAGAAATATAAAATTATGTGTATATACACATGGAAAAAAGACCAGTAAGTTATAGATGTTAAGAGTGTTTATCATTTCATAAGGGAATTTTTAGGTATTTTATTCTTTTTTTTAATTTCTTGTTCTTTTACTTTTCAGAAAATGTGTTACTGTTAATATAACCAGGAAAAAGACTGTTAAAAATATAATTTAGAGAAGGTGACAAGACAACTGAGTGTAATGAGGGACAGAAAAAGGACATTGTTACAAAAACTGGGGAAATCAGATTGAAATCTGTAGTTAATGTAGCAGTGTGAATTTCCTAGTTTCACTGATTGTACCATGATTACATAAAAGTGTTAATGTTAGGGAAAGCTGCCTGAAGGTGATAGGAGAACTCTGTACTATCTTTGCAACTCTTCTGCAAGTCTGAAATTGTATCAAAATAGACAGTAAAAAAAAAAAAGTACAATTGAATGTCAATAAGATAACTCCTTGAGACTAGAGACTGAGTGGGTCTTGTTCATCATGGCATAGTTTGGGCTATATCAAGCACAAATAGATGCTTATTAAATGTTTACTGGATGAACAGATTGAGTTGTAATTGTTTATTTTCTTAGTTTTTGCTATTCCAATTATTTTGACTCTAGTTTCAACCTCTTAGGGTGACATTGCATTACCTTGTCATCACCAATTCATGCACTAAATTTTTGTTGAATATTTATTATATATTAGTATGTAATGTACTAAACCCCTCAAGCACTTAAAGATAGTCCCCTGGCATTTGTGAGGTAATGAGGAGGACAGAGGTATACGGATGCTCATAACAAGGGGTGACTGTGATAAGTACAACATGAAGGGTGCCAAACAGAATATTATGGAGGTGGAGAGAACCTTGGGAGCATATCCACTTGGGATGTTAAAGGATACTTATTAAAGAAAAGCTTATTTGAGGGAGTGAAATTTTGAATTGATGGTGGTGAAATTCTACCACCACATGTCAAGAAGAGAGGTGAATACCTTTATCTTCAAATGTGGCTTTTGCTTGAGGTGCTTGGAAAGACGGGACCCTTTCATTGGCTTGAGTCATACTGATAGAACCAGCCCTTCCCTGTTTACTAGGTCCTGAATGCCAAGGGTGAGTGGAAAGGAGAGGTAGAAGAAACCAAAGGGATGGAGCAGCCTTCCCCCCCGGGACTCCGTTACATCCTTGATGTGTATTTAGGAGGATGGAGGGTTGTGGACTCTGGGTTTTTATTCATCATGGTCCTGTATTGTGTAGGTCTCGGGGCTATTGTAACAAAGATTGGTGGTATATTTTGTTGCATTCATATAGATTTTTAGATGTGTGGCACACTTACTGTATATGGTGGCTTCATTCATCATTCCATAAGTGTTCATTGGGTGGTTTACACAGAAAGATGATTTCATTCAGTTCCCACTTCAGGCTCCCTGTGGGAGAGGATTCTAGGAGTATGTATAATCATGGTCAGTCTACAGGTAATCAGGTTGCGTTTCAGAGAAGTTAAATAACTAAGTGAATAGCTTGGCATCACACAGCTTGTTGTTGTTGTTCAGTCGCTAAGTTGTGTCTAACTGTTTTGTGACCCCATGGACTTTAGCAGACCAGGCTCCCCTGGCCATGGGATTTCTTAGGCGGGCATACTGAAGCAGGTTGCCATCCTTCTCCAGGGGATCTTCCCAACCCAGGGATGGCAGCCGTGTCTCCTTCATTGACAGCTGGTTCTTTATCACCTTTATCACCTTTACCACTGAGCCATCACACAGCTACTGTGTGATTTCTAGGACCTGTGTCCTCCTCTTAGATTAAGTGCTCTTCCTCCTTTCCCTACTACTCAGACGTTTTGCTGAACATATACATTTTTTGAGAGTTAAGTGAAATACTAAACAGTTTCAACTGCTGACCTTGTTGAACCTAGTCAAGTGGTTAGATCAAGGGAAATAAATTCCTTTCTAACAGGAAGTGAGGCTACTCTTTTTTTTTAATCCTGCTGCTGCTAAGTCACTTCAGTCGTGTCCAACTCTGTGCGACCCCATAGACTGCAGCCCACCAGGCTCCCCAGTCCCTGGGATTCTCCAGGCATTTTTAATCCTAGAGACTTTCTATTCCAGTCTAAGAAACTAACAATCTGCTGCCCTTTACCCTGCATGTCTTTTCTTAGAATAGCCGTTAGAAATTTTCATTTTTTAAAATACTGTAATTCAGTATTTGGCATTTGCCAGACTGCAGGAGGTCTTAATTGCTTTTACTTTGTATGATGGGAATTGAACAGAGACAACTAAAAGGAGGAAAAGGAATGTTTTTATTAAATAAATAGTTACTGTGGACAAAGCTAGAAAATACACATTGCCTATAATCACTATAATCCCACTACACTGAGGTAACCAATATTTACATTTTGGTGATGAATTTCATATTTTTTTTCCACAGAAATGAGCAATACAGTATGTACTGCATTGAGACCTTCTCTGTCCACTCAATATACATTTTGAACATCTTTCCATGTCAATAAGGAGACTTCATTTTTAATGGCTATGTTGTATTCCAGTGTATAGTTATATGAAAATTTCCCAGACTGAGTCTAGCTTATTTTCAATTTATTATTGTTGATACCATTGTAAATATGGTTGTACATCTATCTTGGCACATATCCGTAAATAGCTAAATTTCTAAGAAGAATTGCTGAGTCACAGGGTTTATGTGGGTTTTCTTTTAATGCTTTACGAAGAAGTTTGTGGGGCTTCCCTGGTGCTCAGTGGTAAAAGAGTCTGCCTGCCAGTGCAGGAGTCACAGGTTTGAACCCTAGTTGGGGAGGATCCCATATGCGGAGGAGCAACTAAGCCTGTGAGCCGCACTGCTGAGCTTGTGCTCTAGAGGCCAGGAGCCGCAACTGCTGAGCCCATGTGCTGCAGTTTCTGAAGCCCGCGTGCATTGGAGCCCATGCTCCACAAGAGAAGCCACTGCAATGAGATGTCTTCTCACGTCAACAAAGAGTAGCCCCCGCTTGTTGCAACTAGAGAAAAGCCCTTGCAGCCACAAAGGCTTATTAGCACAGCCTAAAATTTAAAAAAAATCAAGCACCCCATACTTAAAAAAGAAAGACACTTTGTCAGGCTAAAGGTAAGTTTAGATATACAGTTGACCTTTGAACTGCGTGATCCACTTATATGTGGGTATTTTTCAATAATAAATATTGCAGTACCGCATGATCCACAGTTGGATGAAGCTGCGGATATGGAGGGTCTGCTATAAATTATATGCAGATTAGCTCCCACGTTGTTCAAGGGTCAGATGTAACAAGTGGAAATATCTCTGATGAAGTGTCTGTACTCCTTTACCATTTGAAGACTTCTCATTAAATGACTTCATCAGTCTCTTAATGAAATTATTTGTGATTAATCACTGATTAATTGCTATTTAAAAATAGTATATTTCTTTTAAATGAAAACTGTTGTCAAAGGAAGATCTCTCTTTTAAGGCTGTCCCTTAGTCTAGAAGCTCTAGTATATTCCTAGAGAGTTTTTTTTCTTTATGAAACTTTTTGTATTGTATTCATTTTCATAGTTTTACAGTATTAGTAAAAATAATGGCCATTATAAATAACTATAAAATGGAAGTTGATGAAAAAATAACCCCAAGTCTTCCTTGACTCCCACCCTCCCACCAAAAAACTAGCTAGTATATGGCAAATATCCTTTTCACACATTATCTTTAGGCAAATATTCACTTTGTAGTGGTGGATGGTTTAGTCGCTAAGTCGTGTCTGACTCTTGTGATCCCACGGACTGTAGCCTGCCAGGCTCCTCTGTCCATGGGGTTTTCCAGGCAAGATTACTGGAGTGGGTTGCCATTTCCTTCTCCATCCTAGAGAGTTTTTCCAGAGTTCTCAGATGTTTCTGACTGCTTTGGACCAGTGCTTCTGGTCTTTTCCAATAGAGTGAACTTGGTAACCTTCACTGGGGTAAGCAAACCACATTAGTCTGCCACCAGAACAAAATTTCTTTGAGATTTCTTGTTTTAACTGAGAAATGTCTCTAGATTTGTTTTTATTCCATAAAACATTATTTTGTTTTAAAAATTTTATGGTTTTTATTATTTACATTTAATCACAAATCTAAATGATTTTTATTTTCTTACATATGAAGAAGGGGGTTTACCTGATTTTTCTTCCAAATGGATAACCAGCTGTCCCCATGGCATTTATTAAATAATCTATCCTTTCTCCACTGATCTGCAGTGCCATCTTTATTATACACCAGATTCCAGGATGTCAATATATATATATGGGTCTGTGTTTTGATTCTATTTGGGAATATATTCCTATGTGTGGACAGTGCTGTTTTAGTAACTATAGCTTTGAAGCATTTTTGTTAGGCAATTATTTAATCTTATAATAATAAACAATGACATTAAAGATCACATCTGTACTCCAGCTGCCAGCCTCACCTCTCGTCTCTTAACTGTAACATACTCCCTCTGTCTCTGGCCATGTACTTCCCCAAGTGTTCCCTGCATTATAAAATGTCATGCCTCTGTGCAAGTCATTCCATCTGCCCTCTTCTTCTAAAGTGGTTAATTTGTCCTTCAAGGTCCTTTATAGATTCATCTCTTATAATTCCTTACACTCAGTTTAAAAAAGTAGAACAGAAGAATCCTTTGAAGTGTCCTGGGTATTCAGTGGTCCTTTCAGTGCCTGCATGTTTTTTCTTACCTGCTGTTTCCTCAGACTGCATTACCTAGCAGTTTCCTGCTTAAGCTTTCAGGCTCTGCTCAGGAGTTCCCTCTGGAGGAGCCTTTTTGCCCTTCCTCCTCATCAGAGGTCCTTACTTGGTTTCATCTTGCCTTGTGCATGCCTCCCTTGTAAGATTTTTTCATAATGCTGTGTAAGATAGTGTATGTCTGGAACTAGCGCTATTTAGTAGCTTGGCTTTCTAATTAAATAGCCTAAGTTCTAAGCCTGACTTTGCTACTTTCCAGCTTTGAAACCTGCCATCAATTATTTGACCTTTATAAGCCTCAGTTTCCTTAGGTGTAATTTGGGGATAGTAGTTTTTACCTTATAGGGTGGTTATAGGACTAAATGAGAGAATACCTCTGAAATGCTTACCCCATATTCAGAAGATAGGCAGCCCTGAATAAATACTACTTATTGTATCTGTCACCACTAGACTTTGTATAACACTTTCTCTTATTTATCTCTGAAACCCAATACTTAGCCCAGAACCTGGCAAGGAGTCAACTGATAAATAATTACCAGTTCAAAACTCTCCCCTCCTTGTTTCACCCTTCTCGGTGGTGCTGCCATTGTCTTTAGAGTCGTCTTTAACTTTCCCTCTCACTCAAAACAAGAAACTTGTTGGGTATTTATTATGATCGAGGCACTGTGCAATGTCCTGGGTGAAAAAGAGAACAAGATTGACTCTATCCATTGGAGCTTACAGTTTAATAAGGGAGGTAGTTTAAAAATAAAACTTTTAGAATCTGTAAGCTCATTATACTATTTGCTCCACCTTTGTTTATATTTGTGAATTTTCAAAATAAGTTTTTAAGTCAATATGTGAATATGTAACTAATAAATGTTATGTGCTATGAAGAGTAAAGAGGTCTGGGGAGTTTATATTTAAACTGAGACTGGAGATTGAGAAGAAGCCAGCCAAAGGAGATGGTATTTGACAGGGGAGTAGCATGTACCATGCCATAGGAGAATAAGTCTTAACATAGCCAAGAAATTGAAACGTCAGTGCAGCTGTTATTAGAGCAGGAAAGAATGGGGCAAGATGATGATAGCGAGCAGATAAGCAAAGTCCATTATTCTTGCCTGGAAAATCCCATGGACAGAGAAGCCTGGCGGGCTGCAGTCCATGGGGTTGGGAAGAGTTGGACATGGCTGAGCAAGAAAAAAGTCAACAAGCAAAGTCCATATCACTTAGGATTTAAAGGCTGAGAGGAGTTCAGATTTTATTCCTGTTACAGTGTGATGCTGTTGAAGACTTCTAAGTGTGGAATAAGCTGACCTAATTTACTGTTTTGTTAAAATGCATGTATCAAAAAGATTGTAGGAAAACACTGTTTTGTTAAAGTGTATGTGTTAAAAAGATTGTAGGAAAACACAAGCATACAAAATCTACGAGATGCAGCAAAAGCAGTTATTTGAGGGAAGTTCATAGCGATACAGGCCTTTTTTCAAAAGGCCTGCTGCTGCTGCTGCTGCTAAGTCACTTCAGTCGTGTCCGACCCTGTGCAACCCCATAGACGGCAGCCCACCAGGCTCCCCCGTCCCTGGGATTCTCCAGGCAAGAACACTGGAGTGGGCTGCCATTTCCTTCTCCAATGTGTGAAAGTGAAAAGTGAAAGTGAAGTCGCTCAGTCGTGTCCGACTCTTAGTGACCGGATGGACTGCAGCTTACCAGGCTCCTCCGTCCATGGAATTTTCCAGGCAAGAGTACCGGAGTGGGGTGCCATTGCCTTCTCCATCAAAAGGCCCAAACAGCCTCAAACAATCTCAAACAACTTAACCTACCGCCTAAAAGAATTAGAAAAACAGAAAGATCAGAGGAAGGCAAAGATGGGAGAAGAGATACCAGTCGAAGCTATTGCAGTAGGCAAGAGATGATAATAGCAAGAGAGGAGAAAAAGGAACACATTTGAGAGCTATTTTGGAAATAGACTTTGTGGGACTTGCTGGTGGATTAGAAATGGGAGGGGAGGGAAGGATAGGAATAAAGATGTATGGCTTGAGAGCTATATAGTGTGTTATTTACTGAAACTTGCTAAAACTGGAATGTTTGGGTAGGAAAGTTACGAGTTAAAATTGATCATATTAAATTTGAGATGCTTTGTGGAGTTCAGGTGGAAATGTCAAGTCAGTTATTGAATATGGGAGAACATGAATTCCAAAGAAAGTTCTAGGATGCAGATATAAATTTGAAAGTTTTTACTATAAGGATAATAAAACTGTGGGAATGGATGACACCATTTAAGGAGAGAATAAATAAAAGGGGGCTTGGTGTTAAAGTCTGAATTACTTAACATTTAGAGAATAGGTCAGAGAAAGATGAAGATGAGAAGAAAAAGGAGTGAAATACATGGAAGGAAAACCAGGGAAGAGAGACACCACAGAAGCTCTGTATCCCCAGCCAGTGCCTAGAACAGTGTCTGGCCAGAACTGGTGTTCAGTCATTGGTTGAATGAAATCAAGAGATTATTTCAAGAAGAAGGGAAAACACTTCTGGGCATACACACCAAGGAAACCAGATCTGAAAGAGACACGTGCACCCCAATGTTCATCGCAGCACTGTTTATAATAGCCAGGACATGGAAGCAACCCAGATGCCCATCATCAGACGAATGGATGAGGAAGCTGTGGTACATATACACCATGGAATATTACTCAGCCATTAAAAAGAATTCATTTGAATCAGTTCTAATGAGATGGATGAAACTGGAGCCCATTATACAGAGCGAAGTAAGCCAGAAAGATAAAGACCATTACAGTATACTAACACATATATATGGAATTTAGAAAGATGGTAACGATAACCCTATATGCAAAACAGAAAAAGAGACTCAGATGTATAGAACAGACTTGTGGACTCTGGGAGAAGGCGAGGGTGGGATGTTTCAAGAGAACAGCATTGAAACATGTATATTATCTAGGGTGAAACAGATAACCAGCCCAGGTTGGGTACATGAGACAAGTGCTCGGGCCTGGTGCACTGGGAAGACCCAGAGGGATCGTGTGGAGAGGGAGGTGGGAGGGGGGACTGGGATGGGGAATACATGTAAATCCATGGCTAATTCATTTCAATGTATAACAAAAACTACTGTAATGATGTAAAGTAATTAGCCTCCAACTAATAAAAAAAAAAAAAAGAAAGAAAAATAATAATAATTAGCAGTGTTGAGCAAAAAAAAAAAAAAGAAGAAGAAGGGAAAAGATTAACAAAATTTAGTGCTGCCGAGAGACCTTGTAGGATGAGGGCATAAACTATTCATTGGATTGGCAGGATGGATATTGCTTGTGATGGAGGCAGAAGTCATATTGGAATGGATTTAACAGACCAAGAATGGGAGGTGAGAAAGTGCAGATAGTATTTATTTATTTAACCACTTTACCGAAATTTGGCTGTGAAGAGAGTAGACAAATGGAGTGGTACCTGAAGGAGAATATGGGATCAAAGAAGAATCTTTGTTTCTTAAAAGGGAACATACTAGAGCTTAAATGTATTCTATGATGGGAGTGATCCAGGAAATAGTGGGTGACAGTTGATGGAAGAAAATGAGATAATTATAAGATTGGAGTTTTTGAGAAAAGAGGAAGGGAAGAAGGGAAGCTATCAGAACTGTAAGCAGAGGGATTGTTCTTCAGAAGGAGGAGGAGGGTCATGTCTGTTGAAACAGAGGAAAGAAGGGAAAACAGGTGCCAGCTCATGTCAATTTATACAACTGGTCATGATAAAATGACAGATTTCCAGTTTTAGGCTTGTTTAGGTTCTCAATGGAAAATCAAGGATATTAGCTAAAAGGGATGTAAGTGCTGTAAAGGAGGGGAAAGTGGGTAAGAAAGAGCTTTCTTGGAGAGGGGAGGAATTAGAAATCTAGTTTGCTAGAGAAATCTAGTAGGATTGCCAGCTGAGTGCCCATTTAGTGACTTTGAATTTATGGTAAAAATAATCTAGCTAGTTGAATGCTTTTTCATCAGTATTCTTGATATGGAGAAGACAGTTTCTTGGTTCTGAAATTATGGAGTTTGGGGGAAAAAAGAAATCTTGGGAGCGAATTGAGGGTTCTTGCAAGGGAATGATTCCAATCAGTAACTATGAAATCTCAGCTAGATAAAGAGAAAAAATTGAAGGAGGAAAGAAGGAGTCAAGAGATTGAAGGTCTCATTGCAATTAAAAACTCATTTTCATGGGGCTCTTGAGCAAGTGAACTAGAAGGATCAGATAGTGGATTGAGTTTGGTGTGATAGTGGGAGGATGTGGCTGAGGCAGAGGAAAGGAGAAGGTCCTTAGAGCTGATCAGTTTACAGAACTGGGGGCAAGGCATTTGCCAGGGTTACTCATTTAGGTGCTGAGGTTATGTTGAATGTGATGACCAAGTGTGCTGGAGAGTTTAACATTGAGCCAGAAGTGCTAAAATATCAGAGTGATAAGTGTTTCTGCAAATAATTAAAACTGAGCTGTCGGGTAGAAAGGGAATAGATGGCTTCTTCAGACCAGGTGGCCAGGGAAGGTCTCTCTGAGCAGGTGACATTATGGTCAAATCTGAATGATCAGATGATGAATGGAAAGAATACTTGTGGCAGAGGGAACAACTAGTACAGAGGCTCTAAACTGGGTATAAATGCCCCACCTTCTGAGGAAGAAGGGAAGCCAGTAAAGCTGAAGCTTTTTCCACCAAGAAAGAGTGAAATGAAATGAGGCAAGGGGCTCCTCTAGTTGGCTCAGTGGGAAAGAATCCACCTGCTGATGCAGGAGACATGGGTTCGATCCCTGGGCCAGGAGGATCCCATGTGCCGAGGACCAACTAAGCCTGTGCGCCACCACTGTTGAACCTGTGCTCTAGAGCCCGTGCTCTGCAACAAGAGAAGCCACCACAATGCACCTGGAGAGGAGCTCCCACTTGCTGCAACTAGAGAAAAGCCTGCACAGCAAGGAAGACCCAGCACAGCCAAAAATAAAAAAATTAAGAAATAAAATTATTTTTAAAAGAAAGAAATGAAGCGAGGTTGGTGTGCATTAGGAGGGTGAAGGGTTTTGAAAGTCACAGTCTGGAGCTTACATGGCGTAATGTGGTAGCCTGCCTGCAAGATGACCCTGATGATCCTCTCGTGTTCCTGTCTTTGTGTAATCCTCTCTTAGGGTGAGTAAGGCTAACCTGTGTAACCAATGAGATATTGAAGAAGTGCTGGTGTGATTTCCAGTGCTAGGTCATAAAAGGCTTGGCAGTTTCTGCTTTTCTTCCTTAGATTGCTCATCTGAGGGAAGGCAGCTTTCCATATTGTTCAATTCAGTTCAGTTGCACAGTCGTGTCCGACTCTTTGCGACCCCATGGACTGCAGCACACCAGTCTTCCCTGTCCATCACCAACTCCTGGAGCTTGCTCAAACTCAGGTCCATCGAGTTGGTGATGCCATCCAACCATCTCAGAGGGACAACCTCTGTTGTCCCCTTCTCCTCCTACCTTCAATCTTTCGCAGCATCAAAATCTTTTCCAGGGAGTCAGTTCTTTGCATCAGGTGGCCAGAGTATTGGCGTTTCAACTTCAGCATCAGTCCTTCCAGTGAATATCTATTCAACCCCTGGTTGGGGAACTAAGATCCTACAAGCTGTGCAGCATGATCAGAAGCAAAAGGGACTTCGGAAATGTATTATCCAAATGGTACATACGTCCTTGTTTGGATCCTGATGCAAATAAATCAAATTTACAAAATCAGGGGAAATCTGAATCCTTATTTTGGTGTGATATTACTTTTTCAGATGTGATAACTGCATTATGTTTATGTTAGGCTTTTTTAATATTGTGGGGACATGCAAATAGCCTGTGAAGAGGTTCCCGTGGAGAGGACCTAGCCTCCAGCTGGCAACCACCATGTGAGGGAGTCATTGTGAAAGGGGATCCTCCAGCCCTAGACCTTCAGTTGACTGCAGCCTCTCACATGTATTTCATTTATAAATATCCTGGTGTATATCACTAAAAGTTAAGGACTCGTTTAAAAAAAAAAAACCTAATATAAACATATTAATATCACACCAAAATAAGGATTCAGGTTTCTGCTGCTTTTGTACATTTGATTTATTTACATCAGGATCCAAACAAGGATGGATGTACCATCTGGATAATACATTTCTGAAGTTCTTTGTATTTTTGGCCATGCTGCACAGCTTGTAGGATCTTAGTTCCCCAACCAGGGATTGAATCTGGGGCTACAGACTCCTAGTCCTAACCATTGGACCACCAGGAAATTCCCTCCTGAGTGTGTTTATGGTTCCCTTTTCCCCTCAGTTTACCTAAAAAATAAACTTGGTCATCTGTCCAATAGTTTCTCACCTTCTGGATTTTGCTAATTGCATTTCTGTGATGTGTTTAACTTGTCCCTCTATCTTGTATTTCCTGTAAACTGGTAGTTATATCTAGAGGCTTGATCTAATTCAGGTTCTTTTCCTTGGCAAGAATACTTTATGGGAGATGGTTACTTCTGTTAGGAGGCGTAATAAAGCAGTTGTCTCATCTTACTATGATGTTAACAGATACTGAGGATCAGTACCTCATTATTTATGTTACTCTGTGTTGCAAAATGGTGATATTCTAACTCTGTCATTTGTCTTGGTTAATTAGAGAAACTTTCTCATATCTATTCTGTGGTTAATCTAAGATATTCTTCCTTCAGGAAAGGTGGTAAATGCTTGATTCTTTCCCTTTATTTGTTGTTCAGTTGCTAAGCCGTGTCTGACTCTTTATGACCCCATGGATTGCAGTACACCAGGCTTCTGTTTCCTTCACTATCTCTTGGACTTTGCTCAAACTCATGTCCATTGAGTTGATGATGCTATCCAACCATCTCATCCTCTGTCGCCCCCTTCTCCTGCTGCCCTCAATCTTTCCCAGCATCAAGGTCTTTTCCAGGGAGTTGGCTCTTCGCATCAGGTGGTCACAGTATTGGAGCTTCAGCTTCAGCATCAGTCCTTCCAGTTAGTATTCAGAGTCGATTTCCTTTAGGATTGACTGGTTTGATCTTGCTGTCGAAGGGACTCTCAAGATCTTCTCCAGCACCACAATTCAAAAGAATCAATTCTTTAGTGCTCAGCTTTCTTTATGGTCCAACTCTCACATCTGTACAAGACTGCTGGAAAGAGCACAGTTTTGACTATATGGACCTTTGTTGGCAAAGTGATGTCTCTGCTTTTCAATATGCTGTCTAGGTTTGTAATAACTTTCCTTCCAAGGAGCAAATGTCTTTTAATTTCATGGCTGCGAGCCGCCGGCCGGGCCTTGCTTTGGCTTCGTTGGAGTGGGCCGTTGGGAGGACTTGCGTCCCGAGGTCGAATTGGCCTCGGCGTGCCGAGTCGCCAGTACGACCCGTTGTGTGGCATTTGTGTTTTCTCTTTAAGATGTGTTGAGTTTCTTCATGGCGGTTATGTGGGTGGCTGATGGGTGGCTGCCTTTGCAGTTCGTTTCACTGCCACAAATACGGAGGGGTACTTTCAACATGAAGGGGTGTGTGTGTGTGTGGTGTGTGGTGTGTGGTGTGTGGTGTCTGTGGTGTGTGTGCTGTCTGTGCGCTCGAGCCGCCGGCCGGCCAGAGCCAACTTGGGCTCCGGGCCGAAAAAAAAAAAAAAAAATTGAACTATGAATTCATGGATTTTTAACATATTTGGTGTATGTGAAACCATTGCTGTGATTACTTTTATTGATGCTTCAGATTGTCCCATTATTAACTACTGGGAGGAGCCTCTTCAAGTTGACTTCTGAAGACGTTTTATAGCTAGCATCCTTGCTTTTTGATATGCAAGATGTCCGGTGCTTATCTTAATACGTTTGCTGTCCCAGTTCTGAATCAGCTATTTCTTTGAGGAGCTTTGGTTCCTATCAGTGGTAAAGGCTATATGTGAAGTTTGGATACTTGATCATGTATAGCACACTTTTTAATAGATGCTAATCAGAGTGTATGAGGAGTTCAAAAAAGATCTTCTTTCACTTTGGGTTCAAATGGATAGATATGCTGTTTTTCTTAATCTAAAAATATGTATATTTTGTTTGTTTGTTTGCAGGGAAATGGGAAAATGAAGGTCTTAGAAAAAAATAAATGAAGTTTTAACTTCTCTTTTAAATTGTGTGTCCTTCTGCTGTACTTTATTCATTATGTCCAGTGGAGAGAACTTTTCATATTTCTGGCTACAAAAAATTAGATAGTTTTTAAAGATTATCATTATGGCTTTTGGTTTATATATTTCCTGTCTCTTTTTATGTCTAGATTCCCCCTCCCACAGACACGTTTCTCCCACAGACACATGTCTTCTTGGCATTTTTAGGAGGATATAGTATTTTTATTTTGAATTTTTTTCTTCATTATAATACTCTTGGCTTATGCTAGCTACATCACTAGTGAAAAAACCCTAGTTTTTGTGACAAGCATAAGGAAGTCTTGTTTCTTGATATTTTGATCTCTAAAACTCATTATATAAAGAGAGGAAATATATTCTACAAGTTGAATGATTATGTATTTAAATTATAAATCAAGTTAGAAGAGAATGAAATATTGCCCCCCTTGAGAAGACTCTGGAATATGTATTTTTTCCTCCATATTTAACAATTTGATGCTTCTCACTTTCTCAGTATTCATGATCTAGTTCATCAGTTTTATATATGAATCATTAAATATTTTATTCATTCATTCATTCAACCAATACTCATTAAGCACCTCCTCTACACCAGACATGGTACTGAGAACTGGAGATAAAGGAATAAGGAAAGCATTTGCTGATCATCACATAACTTTTTATCCAGTGGGAGAAAGACAACCAAGCAGCAACATTACTATTAATACAAATGTAATGCCAAAACTGGTAAGTGCCTTTTAGGAAAATATAGGGAGCTTTTAGGACTGATTAACAAGGGAATCTGACCTGGTCTGAGAGATTAGGGAACGCCCCTGAGAAAGTCACATTGAAGCATAGATTGGAATGAATGGTAGGAGCTGGCTGGGTGATCATTTGGAGCAAGAGCCTTCAGGTAAAGGCACTAACAGTAGGTCCTAAGGGAAGAAAGAGCTTGAACTCTTGGAGGGACTGAGGTTTGCTGGAGATAGAGAAGGCAGGGTGGTAGGAGAGACGCTGGAGATGCAGGCAGGCCTGGCTCTTGCAGGGCACTGTCAGCCTCAGTCTCCCCCAGAGATCCGGAGATCCAGAAGTCCAGCCACTTAACTGTTGGTGAGCCAGTCTCTTAAGGACCAGGCTTCCACATAACACTTCTCAGGACATGTTGGTCCTTCTCCTGGGAGAATGTGGGGAACTCTCTGAGTTCAACTTCTCTCCCCCTATTTCTTTTTTTTTAATTAATTAATTTATTTATGGCTGCACTGGGGTCTTCATTGCTGCATATAGGCTTTCCCTAGTTGCAGCGAGCAGGGGCTTCTCTTCATTGCAGTGCATGGGCATTAAACATGGCATTAAACATTGAGGTGGCTTCCTTGATGTGGAGCAGACTCTAGGCACACGGGCTCCAGTAGTTGCAGTCGAGTCGGACATAACTGAGTGACTAAAACTTTGAAGGCAAAATTAATTTTCTTCCAAAAAGCAGTTCTTAAAAATGGGAAATAACAAGAAGCAAAGAACCTAAAATTTAAAACTCAGTAATTTAAACTTTATATCCTTAGTGGTATATACCCTAAGGACAGAAAAAAGAACTACAGAAAACAGGCAACAGCAAAACAACAAAACCTTTCAAGTGTACCATGTGTTATTGGTGATGGTATCAGTATTGTCATTTGGAAACTGTTGTATATGTATTGTCAGATAAAGCAAATGAGTAGTAAGGAAATGGCAACCCACTCCAGTATTCTTGCCTGGAGAATCCCATGGGCAGAGGAACCTGGCAGGCTACAGTCCATGGGGTTGCAAGAATTGGATATGACTTAGCGACTAAACCAACCAACCAACTTACATAGCATTTTATCATCTCCAGTGTTGTTGACACTCAGATTCTCAACATAGTTGAAAGGAGATATGGATATAAAAGAAGTTAATTAAAACCCTGTTAATTTGATTTTTTTAAAAATAGGCTTATTTTTCTAGAGCAGTTTTAGGTTCACAGTAAAACTGTGTACAAAGTACAGAGTTCCTATGTAACTCCTTCTCCACCCCCAGCCCCCAGTTTCCCCTGCTGTCAACATCCTGCCCCAGAGTGGTACACTTGTTAAAGTTGAAGAACCAGCATTGACACTTCATTGTCATCCAAAGTCTACAGTTTACATTAGGATTCATTCTTGGTGGTGTACATTCTGTAAGTTTTGACAGATGCTTCGTGACATATACCTACCAGTATAGTATCATAAAAAGAGGTTTCACTGCTCAAAAAATCCTCTGTTCTCCCTCTATTCATCCCTTCCTCCAACCAAGAGCCACTGGCAACCTCTGATCTTATTACTGCCTCCATAATTTTGCCTTTTCCAGAATGTCATATTGTTGGAATCTTAACATATGTAACCTTTTCAAATTGGCTTCTTTCACTGAATAATATCCATTTAAGTTTCCCCCATGTCTTTTCATGGCTTGGTAGCTCATTTCTTTTTAGTGATGCATAATCCGTTTTCAGTTTGTTTATCCATTCACCTACTGAAGGACATCTTGCTTGCTTCCAGGTGTTGGCAATTAAAGCTGCTCTAAACATCAGTGTTCAGGTTTTTGTGTAGATATAAGTTTTTAGTTCCTTTGAAGTATCAAGGAGTGTGATTGCTGGATTGTAAGCCTGTGTTTAGTTTTGTAAGAAACTGCCAAGCCGTCATCCGGAGTGGTGGTGCTGTCCTGCATTCCCAGCAGCCATGGGTAAGCGTTCCTGTTGCTCCACGTCCTTGTCAGCATTTGCTGTTGCCAGTGTCTCAGGTTTTGGCCTTTCTAGTAGATGTGTAGTGGTATCTTGTTGTTTAATCCCCGACTCCTTAGTGACATATGGCGTTGAGCATCTTTTCACATGCTTATTTGCCATCTGTGTGCCTTCTTTGGTGATGTGTCTTATTCAGGTCTTTTGCCATTTTTTAATTGGGTGGTTCATTTTCTTATTGTTTGTTAAGGGTTCTTTGTATATTTGGGGTAACAGCCCTTTATCAGATTTATCTTTTGCAAATATATTCTCCCATTCTGTGGCTTGCCTTCTCTTTCTCTTGATTAACTTGATTTTGAATTCGAAGTTTTTGGAAGAACTCTTGATGTATTTTATCTTAAAAAAAAAACAAACTATCCACTACTGTATTCCATTGAAAAGCCCTAGAAACAGTGATCAGCCCAGTAGCAATATGCAACCCTAGTGTCCAAATTATGGTCTCAAAATACCAGTTATCATAAAAGAAACAGGATTTCTTGGATAGCTTACCCAGTTCTGCAGCAGGAATCATACAAGATAAAGCTAAATCTAGAAATTCTTGTTATAAGGAAGTCATCAAAAATTATGGCAGATCATATCAAAAGAGCCCAAGAGAATATAAATTGTTGGAGCGACTATGAAGAACAGTATGGAGATTTCTTTTAAAAACTAGGAATAAAACTACCATATAACTTAGCAACCCCACTACTGGGCATATGCCCTGAGAAAACCACAATTCTGAAAGACACAAGTACCCCAGTATTCATCGCAGCACTATTTATAATAGCTAAGACATGGAAGCAACCTAGATGTCCATTGACAGATGAATGGATAAAGAAATTGTGGTACATATATACAGTAGAATATTACTCAGCCATAAAAAGGAATGAATTTGAGTCAGTTCTAGTGAGATGGATGAACCTAGAGCCTGTTATACAGAGTGAAGTAAGGTAGAGAAAAACAAATATCATATGTTAATGAAGGTATATGGAATTTAGAAAAATGGTACTGATAAACCTGTTTGCAGGTCAGGAACAGACACCCAGACATAGAGAACAGACTTGTGGACACAGTGGGAGAAGAAGAGGGTGGGATGAATTGGTGAGAGTAGCATTGAAACATATACATTACCATATGGAAAAGAGATAACCAGTGGAAATTTGCAGGGAGCTCAACCCAGTGCTCTGTGACAACCTAGAGGGATGGGATGGGGTGGGAGGTGGTACAGAGATTCAAGAGGGAGGGGGCATATGTGTACCTATGGCTGATTCATCTTGATATATGGCAGAAAATAACACAACGTTGTAAAGAGATTATCCACCAATTAAAACTAAATTTTTCTAAAAAAGGACCCAAGAGTATACGTGAACAGACTCTCTTTGACCAATGATGAGACAGTTTGAAAACCAATAAAAACATTAACTGAAACATGTATGAGTTCATAGTAATACTTTATAAAAGCTTACTGGTTACCAAATTTGTTAGTGCTGTGTGCTTGTATCTTTCTGTTCCTATACAGATTGATCTGACTTCTAGATCTGAGTACCAATTTATAAGAATTACAGAGGACAGAGCAACATGTTAAATACCAACATGGGGGTCTAATAAGAAAAGTCTAGGCTATGGGAAACCCTACGGGACAAATAGCCTAGTTTCTTTGACAGATGGGTTGCAAAGGAAAAGCACATCAAAGCAAACAAAGTAATAAAATCTTGTATATTTATGAGACATTTGGAAATTTGAATACCAACTGGTCATCTGCTGGTATTAGAATTATTATTAATATTTTTAAGTGTAATAGTGACATTGTGAATTTTTAAATAGTTTTTTAATATACATTAGGGATAAATACTGATGTGTTTGTCCGTGAAATAGGTTTGTTTTAAAACTAATGCAGAGGGAGGGAGGGAGACAGATGTAGGCTGGATACAGATGAAACAGTGTTGGCCAGGAATTAACTATTTAAGCTGATGATGGGAACATAAAGATTCATCATATTATTTTGCCTACTTTTAAAATGTAATTTTATTGATTTATTTGTTTTTGCTGTGTGGGATCTTTGTTGCTGTGCAGGCTTTTCTCTAGTCACGGAGTGCCAGGGCTACCCTCTAGTTGCAATGTGCGGGCTTCCCATTGCAGTGACTTCTCTTGTTGCGGAGCACAGGCTCTAGTGCACACAGGTTTCAGTAGTTGTGGCTCCTGGGCCCTAGAGCACAGGCTCAGTAGTTGTGGCTCACGGGCTTATCTTCTCCATAGAATGTGGAAATCTCCCCAGATCAGGGATCTAACCCATGTCTCCTGCATTGGCAGGTGGATTCTTATCACTGAGCCACCAGGGAAGCCCCTATTCTGCCAACGTTTTGTGCTTAAATTTTTCCATAATAAATTTTGAAAATCTCCCCTAGGAATTCATAACCATGAACTGGCCCGTGTGTGAATGTGAGATTTGAATTCTTACTATCTGGGTAGCATGAGAAATTCAGGCTCATTTACTTTAAACTGTTCTTGGGTTAGTAGTATCTCCAGGAACCTGACAGAACAACACAAATATTCTCAGGAAAAAAAAAAAATCCTACTTAGGACTCAAAGAAGTCCCACAAATAAAATTCCAGAGAACAGAAGCCCATGATGAAAAATCACAAATCACTTAGGAAACAAGCTATAATGAGTGAGTCAGCAGAGATAAAATCATATGATTTGAAAAGATTTTATATATATGTATAGTAATGACTGGAAACTGAATAAAGTAAAAATATTTTAATATATTTAAAGAAATAAAAGCAGAGATTAAAAGCTTAACTAGGTAACTGAGACCATCTGAAAACTGAGTTGAAAATCCCATATGTTGATGCTGGGATTTACAGTTGCTGTGCATCATTGTAGAGCTATCTGACTAGCTTTTTTTTTTTTTTAAGATATTAATAACCAGATATATTTGAAAAAGAACTGTTGCAGAAATGAAGAACATGGTTATTGAACTTAGTAGTTAATTGACAAGTTAAATAGCAGATCAGACACATGAAGAGAGAATTAATGAACTAGAAGATAGAGCTAAAGAAATTGCCCACAGGAAATCCAGAGAAACCAAGAGAAAATGTAAAAGAAAGATTAAGGCGTGTGAAAGATACAGGTTTAACATAACATCTAACCAGAATTCTGGAAGGAGATAATAGAAAAATTGAGAGAGAGTCATTATTTGAAGAGAGAATGACTGAGATTTTCCAAAATTGATGAAATACTTGAATCCTCTGAATTAGTAAGTTCAGACAGGATAAAGAAAGAGAAATATCCCCTCAATTCTTTGGCAAATATAGGATCTTAATAGTGGCCAGAGAGAGAAAGCAGACTATTCTCAGAATGTTAGCTGACTTCTCATTAGCCAGAGTGGCAGCCACGAGACAGAATGCTGTTGTCAAAGGGCCGAGAGAAAAATAATTATTTTTCAAAAATGATGATGAAATCAAAACATTTTGAAATAAAGACCATTTTATGATGAATGGAGGAAATAGAAGAGTGTTTTGAGCTTTCAGCTTTAACACAGTAATTAAGAAAGAGTTTAATACTCTGGAGTCAGCTTGAGTTCTGTTGCCCTTGACTATGTTAGTTAATTTCTCTGCTTCAATTTCCTTCTCTATGAAATGGAATGACAGTAATACACTTCGTTGGGGGGGGGGGGGTTTAAACAAGTAAATGAGTTACTAAATCTGAAGCATTGTGTTGGAGAAGACTCTTGAGAGTGTTGTGTTGGAGAAGTGTTGGAGAAGACTCTTGAGAGTCCCTTGGACTTCAGGGAGATCAAACCAGTCAATCCTAAAGGAAATCAGTCCTAAATATTAATTGGAAGAACTGATGGTGAAGCTGAAGCTCCAGTACTTTGACCACCTGATGTGAAGAACTGACTCACTGGAAAAGACCCTGATGCTGGAAAAATAGAAGGCAGGAGGAGAAGGGGATGACAGAGGATGAGATGGTTGGATGGCATCACCAACTCAATGGACATGAGTTTGAGTAAGCTCCGGGAGTTGGTGATGGACAGGGAAGCCTGGTGTGCTGCAGTCCATGGGGTCGCAGAGAGTCGGACACGACTGAGTGACTGAACTGAACTGAACTGAACTGAATGTGACTGGCCCATAATATGAATTCAGTAAATGTTAGAGCTTATAGTACTATATTGAATTTTAGATACCATCACTTGTAAGATATGCCATTATTTTATGCTCCACTAAGGAAGGAAGAATGCTCTTAGTTAATTATAAGATATAAGATGGCATTCATTAATTATAAAATCTGTCTGGATTTCAAAGATGTTACCATGTAAAGAAAAAATTATGCACCTCAGAATTGGTGAAAGGAATATAGTTTTCCACTCTCCACTCCTGCAATGACTAGCTGGTTATTTGAAAATCACTTATTGAATAGCTTAGCTTTTCTTGACTGATTTGAGGAATCCTTTTAATCATAATTTCCTTTGTGTGCTATGTGTTATGCTAAGTCACTTTAGTTGTGTCCAGCTATTTGTGACCCTATCACCTGCTGTGACCCCATGGACTGTTGCCCAGCAGGCTCCTCTATCCATGGGATTCTTCAGGTGAGAATACTGGAGTGGGTTGCCATGCCCTCCAGGGGATCTTCCCCACTCAGGGATTGAACCCACGTCTCTTATTTCTCCTGCATTGGTAGTTGGATTCTTTACCACTGAGCTACCAGGGAAGCCCAAATTTCCCTTTCATTGCACATTCTTTTCTCCTTGATTGACAAGCGTTTTGACCGTGGAGTCAAGGAGATTAGTATATTGGATGAGAATTAATGGGAAGGGAGATTGAACATAAGCAATGTACCGGATTGTAGCATCACAAAGGAATGACACTTGAAGAACAGGTTTGGAGAAGACCATTTCTTTTTGGATAGGTTAGGTTGGAGGTTGGAGGTTGGAGGGACCTTGTGATAGAAATTCTTATTAGGTTCCCAAATACTCTGCTTATCTTGGCCCATTCCTTCCTCTCTGCTTCTTTCCAAACCACTAATTCTCAAAAATTTAGCCTCCATCAGAATCACATGGAGGGCTCTTTAAAAAGCACAGATTGCTGGCCCTGCCTACAGAGTTTCTGAGTCAGTAGGTCTGAGTAAAGCCTTAGAAATTACATTTCTGTCAATTCCCTGGTGATGCTGCTGCTGCTGACCTGGGGGACTTTACTTTGAGAACTACGGCTTAAGACCGAGTCCTCTTCCTTTCCATCTAGATTATTCTAAATGGCCTCTAGTTTTGGCTTCTTTCCCCAGTTTTCCTGTCCTTTAACACCTCCTGATACAAGTTAGGATTGTAGTGGAGGGAGTAGACATGGAGAGAAAGGGATTAACCTGCACCACATTGCAGAAGAAAGATGAATGGCCTTTGGGGACTGAATAGATATGAGAGACAAAGTGGCAGGAAGCACAGAGACATCTTCTAAACATTGCCACCAGATTTACTCTTAAAAACCCTTCTTTCCTCTTGTTTCTCTATTCAAGAATTTCCCTATTCAAGAATCTGCAGTGCAATACATCTAAAATGAGATTTAAATAAAATACAACTTACACTTGACACCCAACCAGTATGATTTCTCCTGTTCTAAGTCAGATCTCTGTATGAAAAGTGACTTTGCAAGTAAATTTCTGTATTACCAAGTACTTTAATGCCCATGCAAGGGACCTACTTTAAGCAATCTCCAATTTAATGATTCCAGTTCAGCAAACTAATTTGGATAATATTTTAGGACTTGCTCTAGAATTCAGTCTGAAGTACACTTGTATAAAGACTCGATTTCTAAGAGTTAGCTTATACCCTATTTAGAAATCCTATTTATTGTATGAATATTATTTTATCTCATTATATACTGTGCTTTCCATATTTACCTTTTTCTTATGCTTGCTGTTTGGCCATTAAAAAGGGGGAGGCATTATGCCAAATATTTATATTTGCAATTATAAATGCAATTGAGGCCAGAGTATATGTCTGTATGTATAGGTGGGATGAAATAAATGACAGTGAAAGCCTGTATGTCAGGTTCATTCTCTGTTGATCCTGGACTTGAAAATAAGTATAGAGATGATGCTTTGGGTTTTAAAGAGATTTAGTACATGACATATTTTTGCTTTTTAATTTTTAAAAGCTGATTTTCCTTGTTATTTCTATGTTATTTCTCCCCTGTGTGGGTGAGATTCTAAAGATGTGGGAATTCTGTTTTTTGTCGTTCAGTTGCTGTGTCGTATCTGACTCTGTATGAGCCAATGAACTGCAGCCCTCGAGGCTCCTCTGTCCTCCACTATCTCCTGGAGTTTGTTCACATTCATGTCCATTGAGTTGGTGATGCTATCTAGCCATCTCCTTCTCTGCCACCCCCTTCTTTTGCCTTCGGTCTTTCCCAACATCGGGTTCTTTTCCAGTGAGTTGGCTCTTTGCATCAGGTGGCCAAAGTACTGGAGCTTCAGCTTCCACATCAGTCCTTCCAGTGAATATTCAGGATTGATTTCCTTTAGGATTGACTGGTTTGAGGACTTCTGGAATGAGGATTGAAATTCTAGCTAGCTGTAAAAGAATGTCAAATATTTGTGTGTTTTTTTTAAATCTTTATTGTGGCATAATTTACATAACTGTAAATTCTCCCATTTTAGGTATAAAATTAAGACAGTGCTTCCAGTTTGTATTGTTCATACAGAATAGAGCAGCACTGAAGGACCTCTCTTATATGTTGTAGAGATCCGTGTTTAGAGCCTTTGTAGCTTATTCATTTCACAGATAGTACATTGAACATCTACTACTACATATTAGGCACTGTGCTAGATGCTGGGGATTGAGGCGTGAAAGACTTAGTTACTGCTTTCAAGGAAGTAACTAACCATAAGGGCTATATAAAGGAAAACAAGCTATAATACTGAGCCATGGGAACCCACAGGAAGAGTAGTTAATCTGGAGGGACTTTGGGGGATGGGGCATTATCAGGGTATAGTGATTTAATAGTAATTGTTGTTGTTTTTGTTCAGTTGCCAAGTCATGTCTGATTCTGCAACCCCATGGACTGTAGCATGCCAGGCTCCCCCGTCCTCCACAATCTCCTGGAGTTTGCTTAGATTCATGTTCATTGAGTTGGTGTTGCTATCTAACCATCTGATCCTTTGCCACCCCCTTCTCCTTTTACCTTCAGTCTTTCCCAGCATCAGGGTCTTTTCCAGTGAGTCGACTCACTCATCAGGTGGCCAAAATATTGGAACTTCAGTTTCAGCATCAGAGCTTCTAATGAATATTCAGGGTTGATTTCCTTTAGAACTGACTGGTTTGATCTCCTTGCAATCCAAGGGTCTGTTGTCAAGAGTCTTCTCCAGTACCACAATTCAAAAGTGTTAATTATTCAGCACTCAGCCTGCTAATACCTAGTTAATAATAATACTTGATAATAATAGCTACTGATAGTAGCTAGATAATAATAATAGCTCATATCCAGTGTTTATCCTCTCCCAGGCATGTTCCAGACACTTTGCATATATTTATTCATTGAATCATTACAAAAACCTAGTGAGGCAGGTTGTATTTTTATGCTCATTTTTATAGATGAAGAATCTACAAGATTATGGTTGATAAATTGACCAAGGTCACACTGCCCAGTAAATGGCCAATCTGGAATTTGAACCAGGCAGTGTGGCCCTAGAATCTGTGTCTCCTGAAAAGCTTTCTCACTGGAGATGACATCCAAGCTGTGTCTTGAGTGTTTGTACTTAGTCTGACAGAATCATGACTGGTTTTGTCTCCATGGTTTTCTAGACAAAGAACATCAGGAGTGAAGGCAAAGAGAGCTCAGGGTTGAGTATGAGTGTGGCAGACTCCTTGTACTACTTGTGAAGAAGGTGGGTGGCAAGAGATGAGACTAGAAATGCAGGACTGGATAATGAAGGGCCGGATGCCAGCTAAGGAATTTGGGTTCTGTCATCTAATTTTTAAAGTTATAGCAAAGATACCACTTTTTCCTTTGTATTTATTTGATCTTTGTTTTGCTTTCATTCTTTTTTATTGTGAAATATATCGCATAACCAGAGAGGTGCGTAAAATACAAATGTAAAACTTAGTTTTTTTAAAATAACCAGTTCTGAGATCAAAGAATAGAACATTACAGGAACCAGCAGTCCTTAGTGAGCTTTCTAGTGACACCCAGACTTCCACCTGCAGGTAACCACTCTTCTGATTTCTTTTCTTTCCTTTCTCCTTTTATCACCCACATACCTCTAAACATTATAAGTTTGGCTGATTTTGAACAGAGTTACACACTATATATTCTTTTATTATGTGGTCATTATGTTTTTGAAATCCATCCATGTTGCTCTGTGTGGTTGTTATTTCTTGATTTTCATTGCTGTATGGTATTTCATTTTATGAATATGCTGTTCTACTGTTGAGAATATCTGAGTTGTCCCCAGCTGGGGGCTCATATAATAGTGCTGCTTTGAAAATTTTTGTGTATCTTTTGGTGCCCCTGTGCATGAGTTCTTTGGGGTATATACCTGGGAGTGGAATTGTTGTATGTCTGTTTTCAACTTTAGAAGAATAATGCCAGACTACATTCCAAAGTAGATATCAGTCCAGTTCAGTTCAGTTCACTCAGTCATGTCCGACTCTTTGCAACCCCATGAATCGCAGCATGCCAGGCTTCCCTGTCCATCACCAACTCTCAGAGTCTATGAAAACCCATGTACATCGAGTCGGTGATGCCATTCAGCCATCTCATCCTCTGTCGTCCCCTTCTCCTCCTGCCCTCAATCCTTCCCAGCATTAGGGTCTTTTCTAATGAGTCAACTCTTGGCATGAGGTGGCCAAAGTACTGGAGTTTCAGCTTCAACATCAGTCCTTCCAATGAACATCCAGGACTGGTCTCCTTTAGGATGGACTGGTTGGATCTTCTTGCAGTCCAAGGGACTCTCAAGAGTCTTCTCCCACACCACAGTTCAAAAGCATCAATTCTTCGACGCTCTGCTTTCTTCACCGTCCAACTCTCACATCCGTACATGACCTCTGGAAAAACCATAGCCTTGACTAGACGGACCTTTGTAGGCAAAGTAATGTCTCTGCTTTTAAATATGCTATCTAGGTTGGTCATAACTTTCCTTCCAAGGAGTAAGCGTCTTTTAATTTCATGGCTGCAGTCACCATCTGCAGTGATTTTGGAGCCCCCAAAAATAAAGTCTGACACTGTTTCCACTGTTTCCCCATCTATTTCCCATGAAGTGATGGGACCAGATGCCATGATCTTCGTTTTCTGAATGTTGAGCTTTAAGCCAACTTTTTCACTCTCCTCTTTCACTTTCATCAAGAGGCTTTTTAGTTCCTCTTCACTTTCTGCCATAAGGGTGGTGTCATCTGCATATCTGACCTGAAGTTATTGATATTTCTCCCGGCAATCTTGATTCCAGCTTGTGCTTCATCCAGCCCAGCGTTTCTCATGATATACTCTGCATAGAAGTTAAATAAGCAGGGTGACAATATACAGCCTTGACGTACTCCTTTTCCTATTTGGAACCAGTCTGTTGTTCCATGTCCAGTTCTAACTGTTGCTTCCTGACCTGCATACAGGTTTCTCAAGAGAGAGGTCAGGTGGTCTGGTATTCCCATCTCTTTCAGAATTTTCCACAGTTTACTGTGATCCACATAGTCAAAGGCTTTGGCATAGCCAATAAAGCAGAAATAGATGTTTTTCTGGAACTCTCTTGCTTTTTTGATAATCCAGCAGATGTTGGCAATTTGATCTCTGGTTCCTCTGCCTTTTCTAAACCATCTTGAACATCTGGAAGTCCTTGGTTCATGTATTGCTGAAGCTTGGCTTGGAGAATTTTGATAAAGTGGATATAGCCGTTTATTAGTACATTCATACAAGTAGTACATGGTTTTTCCCATTGTTCCGTACACTTGGTCACACTTGTTATTATCAGACTTTAAAATTTTTAATTGTTCTGGTATACAATGTTATATCGCTGTGATTTTCTTTTTTTTTTCCATTATGGTTTTCTTTTGTATTTTTCTTATTTATTATTGAGGTTTGATAATTTTTTATTTGGTTTTTTTGTTGTTGTTGTTTTGGTTTTGTTTTGTTTATTTGGTGATGTGCCTCACCTAGCCTCTTGCCCATTTTCCTATTGTTATCTTTCGCTTCCTTGTCAGAACTCCTTTTTATTTTGAATATGAATCCTTTATTGGTTTTATATGACCTGCTTTTTTCTTTTCCTGAGGATGTCTTATGGTGAACAAGAACTGAATTTTGATATGATTATATTTTATCTGTTTTTTGACCATGGGTACTCTTGTTTCCTGTTTAAAAAGAGCTCCTTCCCACTGCCTCGGTGATGGTAACATCCCACATTGTTTTCCAAAAGCTTTACTACTTATCTTTAACATTTGGATACATGGTTCACCTGAAATTGATTTTTATGCATGGCAATTCTTAATTAACTTATTAGTGCTCCTCTGCCTTGAAGATTATTTTTAATATTTTTTCCAGATTTTCTAGGCTGTTCTTAGCAGGATAGGCTTGTTGGTCTGAATTACCTAGTTTAGCATTCCCAGAAGTGGAAATCTCTTTTAAAGTTTCAGTTTCACTTTCGTTCAAAATGACCTGTCCTCTTCTGTAAAGGGGCCTTAATAAATATGTTTACTAAAAAATGGCATAAAAAAGACTGAAAAACTATATAGACTCATGATTGCTTTTATTATATAGTTTTTTATTTAAAAGACTAAAAAGTTTCTGTTTCATCTGTGCTTCTCTCAGCTATAAAATAACTGTTACTTAAAGCTTGCTGCATGAAGAAAACAACTGTACTTATTGCAGAATAATTTTAGAATGTTTCATTTTCATTTAGAACTTTGCCATAGTTATAGACTATCGAACGTTGATTGATCAAACAGTTTAATGATGGTGATGGCCACCCCCTTTCTCCATCTATCCATATATTTAAGCCTCTTTTTTGGCCAGAGATGGACTGTATGCAAACCACATCCATCATGCTTTTAGTTTGTGCCACAAAATATGAAGAAAATGTTTTCAGTTTGTGGCAACTAGATCCATGACATATGATGCTCCGGGAACTGTTTTTACAGTCGCAAGATGCACGAGAACGGAATAGCAAACTCCCATGATTATTGGCAAGGAAAAACTGGCTACGTGGCTGATGTTAAATGTGTTTTTTAAGACAGCCAGATCAAGAAATGTCTGAAGAATCTGAGACTGTAGCAAAGAGATGATTTTGCAGTTAGTAAACACAGCCTTGGGAAGCCCCGGCAAGGCAGTTTCTTGTGAGCCATTTACAGCTTCTGGAGGAGAGCACAGTGGAGGTGCCAGCAAGCAAGGGCTGACGTGGCCTCCAGGGAATGTTACAGGGGCTGCAAAGACTCCTCTGTGGGCACAGACCACCTTGGGATTAGAGGAGGCTTCTGGTACCCACCTTGCCTGGCCATTTCTGTCTCTGAGGCTCACGATGAAGGTGAGCCTGGTTGTAGCCAAGAGTTTACAGGGAAGCATTGCGTACTTAGAAATTATGGCTCTCCAGCCACATATTTCCCTCCTGCTCAGCCCTTGCATATAGCATTTTCTTTCTCTTTTAAAGTTAACGATCCCCCGAAGTGTGGTCCACGGATCCCTCGCACTCCCCCAGGTCTAGATCCTTCCAGGGGGTCCATGAAGTCACAACTCTTTAATAATGTTAAGATGTTATATGGCTTTTAAACTCATGCCTGACTGTACAGTGGAGTTTTCCAGAGGCTACATGGCATGCAGTACTGCAAAAGATTGAATGCAAAAGCAGATATTAGGATATAGCTTTTGTCTGATACTTGCAAAATATCAAAGATAATGAAAGTGTAAAAACGTGGCACTGTTCTCTAAATTTTTAGCCTTTAAAATATTTTTAATTTAAAAATGTTGACAGGTAATCATTTATTACTTATATATTTAAACATTTATGAATGAATATTTTAAATTTTTCATAGTTCTCATTTTTAATGTGTTTGTTGTTGTTCAGTTGTTAAGTCGTATCCAACTCTTTTGTGACCCCACGGATCATAGCCCGCCAGGCTCCTCTCTCCATGGGATTTCCCAGGCAAGAATACTGGAGTGAGTTGCCATATCCTTCTCTAGGGGATCCTTCCTGACTCGGGGTTGAACCCATGTCTCCTGCATTGGCAGGCGGATTCTTTACCACTGAGCCACCTGTAAATATTGTTAACTACAAGCCACATAAACAAAAGCTTTTGGGGATCCTTAATAATTTTGAGGAATGAAAAGAGACCCTGAGATGAAAAAGTTTGAGAATCACTGCTTTAGATTCCATCAGTTCCATCTGGGATCTTAGTTTCTCTCTGAAGGCTACACAGGTTGTCCAGCCCACCATTTTCTCTGCATCCTCAAAACTTCTGTGCCACACGGCTTAGTGCTTAGGTTTTGTGGAACTGTTTGGTGTGCTGATTTTCTTCTCCTTCCAATAATGTTAGACCTCTGAGGATAGGGAAAGTGTTTGTCGCTTAGTCATGTCCGACTCTTTCCAACCCGGTGGACTGTAGCCCGCCAGGCTCTTCTGTCCTTGGGATTCTCCAGGCAAGAATACTGGAGTGGGTTGCCATTCCCTTCTCCAGGGGATCTTCCCAACCTAGAGACTGAACCTGGGTCTCCTGCAGAGCCAGCAGATTCTTTACCATCTCAGCCTCCAGGGAAGCTCTAAGGATAGGGATCACATCTTAAATGAGATGTCCATGATGTATATTGCTGAGCACAGCATAAATAGTTTCATATTATTATTATCTTCACTATCAATATTAAGTTTTCCCTTACTGTTTTAGTGAAGAACCAATATGCACTTGAAATTTTGTAGACAATCTTCATAGAAATAACTATTTGATTTTTTTAAAACTACATAAATTTAATACACAACATGGAAAAAGAATAAAGACTTTTTGATCACAGATCATCAATATATTGGGTGCAAAAGCTGAGCATCTTAGCCTGTTTAATTATTTCCCTTTTCTTAAATATTTATTTGGCTGCACGAGTCTTATTTGAAGCACAACAAATCTTCTATCTTTGTTGTGACATGTGGGCTCTTTATTTGTGGCAGGTGAGCTCTTATTTATGGCATGTGGGATCTAGTTCTCTGATCAGGGATTGAACCCTGGTCCCCTGTGTTGGGAGCATGGAGTCTTAGCCACTGGACTGCCAGGGAAGCCCCCTAATCTCTTTAATTCTTTGTGCCCAATGATTGCAATAAAACCTAGTCAGAGGCCCTTGTTCTGAAACCAGCAAGCTTAGTGCTGGGCGTTTCATAAGCCTCAGGAAAGCTGGTTGAGTTGAATCTGCTGTTCAGTAGCTGCCTCTGCTGTTCGTACAGCTGGCAGTCATTATTCCCCACCATCCCGCCCCCACCTTCATGTGACTAGCAGTTTGTGTAGGTCTTAGAGGGTAGCTTTACTTTCTGAAGCCCTTTGTGTTAAAGAATTGACAAGTTGTCCTGGACTAAGCCAGAGGGCATTAGTTCCATTTGACCAAACTGGATTAGTAGTTGAAGGTGAGGCACATGCCTTTTTCTTCATCTCTGCTTCAGTTTATTTATTAGGCAACTCTTCCCTGACTTAAAAGTTACAAGAATAAATTTAACATCTTTATGCCAGGGTCCTGTTCTCAGTCCCAGAGTTTCTTCACAGCTTCTCTGTGGAAATCTGTGGGTTCCTGTGGGTAGCACAGTGCCCTGAGAGCCTAGCATGACTTCAACATGGTATTTCTAGAACAGACATGAAACCTGGCAGGTGGCTCATTCACTGAGTGAATGATTGGAATCAGTACTCTGGCCCTGGATGTACTGTTATAAGCAATGAATAGCATCCTTATTTGATTAAACAAAGAATATTATATTGAGTTGATTTTATATCTTCCTCCTCCAAATGCATGTTTTTGTTTCAGGAGAGTTTATTGGAATATCCTTTGCACTGGCACTGTTTTACATGATGGTGATACAGTTATAAAAAGACTTAGCCTTTCCTGTCTTCAGAAAACTTACAACCTTGTAGTCTATACAACATAAACAAGCCTAGTGGAAATATATACAGAGTATAGTTGCTAACCCAGAGGAAGGACCCATCCAGAACGCCTGTAGCAAAAGAAGAATCAAGACAAACTTCATAGGAAAGGTTTCCCTTTTCTTGCATCATCAAAATTGAAATTTGCCCTGTGAGAGAGGGAGTCCAGTTGACACGTGTACAAAGTCACAGACATGTGAAACCCTGTGATGCTTAAGAGAAACTGAAAGCAGAGTGGTTTTGTGAGATGAAGCTGAGAGCTGAATGGATCCCGGGCCTTGTATACCACGCAGTGGAATTGGATTTCATCTTGAAGATGGATGAGAGGCATTGCAAAGGCCCTGTGGTTTTACCCTTTATAATGGTAATTCTAATGGCAGTGGGGGTGGGGTGGGTCTTAAGGATGAGAAAACCAGTTTTAAAAACAAGTGGAATAATTCAGTGGAAACTATGCCAGAACTAAGACAGAGATGACAGGAATAGGGAAGAAAGTACCTGTTGAAATATTGGAGGATTAGAGCTGACAGAGGAGAAGGCAGTGGCACCCCACTCCAGTGCTCTTGCCTAGAAAATCCCATGGACGGAGGAGCCCGGTGGGCTGCAGTCCCTGGGGTTGCTAAGAGTTGGACACGACTGAGAGACTTCACTTTCACTTTTCACTTTCATGCATTGGAGAAGGAAATGGCAACCCACTCCAGTGTTTTTGCCTGGAGAATCCCAGGGACTGCGGGGCCTGGTGGGCTGCCGTCTATGGGGTCGCACAGAATCGGACACGACTGAGATGACTTAGCAGCAGCAGCAGAGCTGACAGAGTTTGATGAGAGGAAGATGGAAGTTATGGTTCCAGATTTTTGAGTGGGATGCTAGTATTCCCAAGAGAGGCAGATTATTTTAAGGGGAAGATTATTTTGTTTCATTATATTGTGTTTTAGGGACCTGTGGAACATGAGGTAGAGAAGTCTATTGACATTAGGAAGTTATATAGATGGCTTTGAAGGTTGTAAGAAAGGTCAACCCTAGAGAGAGATTTGGGAGTCATTGAGATATGTTGTTGTTCAGTCGCTCAGTTGTGTCCGACTCTTTGCCATCCCATGGACTGTAGCCTGCCAGACTCCTTTGTCCATGGGATTCTCCAAGCAAGAATACTGGAGTGGGTTGCCATGCCCTTCACCAGGAGATCTTCCCGACCCAGGGATTGAACCTGGGTCTGCTGCATTGCAGGCAGATTCTTTACTGTCTGAGTCACCAGGGAAACCCCTTCTGTGGGATAAAGGGACTAAATATGTTCCATGTCAGTTTGAGCATCAGAACGATGCTCAAATCCTTAAAGCCAGGAGTTGAGTTGAATTTCTTCACCATGACCTTTGTTCCCCAATCCTCCATGCACAAGCAGCTGCTCCTCACCCAGCAACCCCCTGCCCATGATGGGAATCTGAAAATCAACAATATTGACAAGGGCCTTGGACTAGCTGCAAGCCTAGGGAGACAGGGAGACCCAGACACAGCCAAGGACCAGGAACTAAAGCAAAGTGCCCCTGGCCTAGTGATGGGATCTCATGTCCTTAACATCTAGATGGAAAAGGGGCTTCCAAATGACAGGTGTTTCATATCCTTCTAATTTTTAGAAGCCAGAGAAAGGTTACAGCAAATAATTCAATGATAGCCATAGTATTTGACAACAGGGAGTGATAGGGAAAGAAACCAAATGTTGATGATTAAGTCCATGAGAGATTAGGACACTGAGACCACAAATAAAACTTCTTTTTAAAGAGCTTGGGACTTCCCTGGTGGTTCAGTGGCTAAGACTCTGGGCTCCAAAAGCAGGGGTCCTGGGTTTGGTCCCTGGTCAGAAAACTAGATCCCACATGTCATGACTAAAGATCTTACACGTCATGACTAAAGATCTTACACGCCACAACTAAGACCTGCTGCAGCCAAGTGTATATATATTTTAAGGGGTATTCCCTAATGGCTCAGACAGGACATAACCTGCCTGCAATGCAGGAGACCCAGGTTTGATCCCTCGGTGGGGACGATGCCCTGGAAATGGAGCTTGACTAGAGGAGAGGAAGGGCACACCGTCTGGAGGAGATTTTAGGGTTAAAGGGGGTGATTTTAGGAATGGGCAGACTTGAACATTTTTACAGAATTTCCAAAGTATTGAACTGAAATAGAAGTGGCCTAAAACTGCAAGTAGCACTTCTAGATCTGGGTGTTGGTAGCTAAATAAACCCATCTTCCTGTAGTAGTACTACCTTTATCTTTGCTCCTTAGGCTCTGACTTTATTATTGGTGTTACTTAATTCAATAGGTTTCTTTTTGCCCTCTTGGGCTGTGTCCCCCGCATATAGAGCTGGATTCGTAGTACCCTCCTGTCTGCCCCTAGTCTCCTGGTCTGTGCTCGCTTCCCAGGGAAACCTCCCTGGCCTCATTGCTGGTGTTTTGCTCCACCCCTGTATCTGCTGCTCTTCCAGACATCTTGTTTAAAATTAGGCCAGTCGCCAACAATGTAGACAGTCCGGGTTTTCAGTGTTATTTGTGACTCAGAAGTTTACAGTGTATTCTTAATAATCTGCAATCTTGAGAATTATGCTGATTATCAAACATACCAGTAGTGGTGAGTCCTGGGAGGACCAGGGCAGGGAGAGAGGGCAGTCAGTGGTCAAGGACTTTATGTATATTGCTTGAAGTTTTTGAAATGGGAATTTAGATTATATTTAGAGGAATCATGCCGAATAATCAAGTTTGAAAATTAAAACTCCATCATATCAGAGGCATTATTAGTAAATATAGTTTATTGGATATATACTTCTTTTCATATTCCTTTTAAAGGATTCAGTTCTAATTCCATCTGGTGAGTTTAGTTCTGTACTTGGCTGTGGAGAAACTCTTTAAGCCTACTTGAAGTTTTGCAGGGCCTGGAAATTGATGTAGTCTAAGATCCACTGAACCTTCCCACCCCACTGTGTGAATTTTCAAGACCAATTTGGTGACTCTGCGAGAGAATAGAGAAAACTAGAGCAGTCCAGGTAGTTTCCTGCCATGGCTACGTGTCGTCAGACGGAAGGATTATAGGGTGGTTCTGAACATTTCAGATGGTGTTTGGGAGGAATTTGCCATTACTCATGCCTTAGAAGGAAATCAGTGCTGTAGATAACTTCAGTTAGATAATTTTCAGTGTTGATTTTAGAGTTAAATTTTCTGTTTACCTTGAATAGGAATGCATCTGCTACAGAGGTTCACGGCCCTGCAGAGAAAGTAATGAAGCTGTTCTGTAAAAATTCGTTTCCAGAGTACTTGGAAAACTGCCCAGTTTCCCCCGCTGGCAACTCCCGCTTTAACTCCTTTTCCGTCACTGACCGCCAGCAAGTGTCTGGGACCAATTGCCAAACAGGCGAAGGACCGATCTGGCCACTGTGTCTTCAGCTTGTCTGTTAGCAAGATATGTAATAATGGGCCCCTGTATGATGTTAGTGCAGAATTTAGTGTTTACCCTGAGAAGAATGTTTAAGCCTGGGCAGAAACTAATCACAATAGAGAACCGAAAATTAAGTCTTTTATCTTTCTAGTCTGTGGTTGAGAAAAAGTTCAAGAATCCCATGTTTCTCTGAGGTGCTGAGCGTCACACATAATCACAGAGTTTACATCCTCTGTGAGGGCCAGGCTCATCTTGGGAGCTGTGGCTGGCTTCTTCAGCCTTCCCTGGTGCCATTTAATGGGGATGCGTCCACACTGCGGTACTGAGTTATTGGGATCACATCAACATTCAGTTCAGTCTGTGTTTATTGAGCTCCATCTGATACCAAGTTCAAAGGTAATGTAAGACGTAGGTAGTCCTTGTTGTCACGGAGTTCTGTTGCATGAAGAAAAGAGATCCATGGATGTTACCAGCATTACATGGTATTTCTCAGAGGAGGGACACTGCATCCAGGAAGGGTACAGAAAACTGTGAGGAGCTAACCCTGAGGCAGGTCTTAAAAGAGGAGTAGAAGGGAATGAGGCAACCGGCTCCCAGAGACGTAAGTGCACGTTATCATGAGCAGGGCAGCCCTGTGCCAACCATGTGACCAGGATGTGAAGTGATGACAGGACTGGAGGGATTTTGAATTTCACCCTAACAATAATGGGTAGTTACTGACTAGATTTTGCCAGTGATGTACCCAAAGGTCAAATTGGCTTTTTAGAAAGGAAGATTGTTGGGATAACAGTATGTATAATAGGAGGGTAAAGCTGATAATTAAAATGTTACTGATACTCATCATATAGGACTTCCCAGGTAGCTTAGAGATAAAGAATCTGTTGCAATGCAGGAGATACAGGTTCGATCCCTGGGTCAGGAAGATCCTCTAGAGGAGGAAATGGCAACCCATTCCAGTATCCTTGCCTGGGAAATCCCATGGACAGAGGAGCCTGGTGGGCTACAGTCCATGAGGTTGCAAGAGTCAGACACGACTGAGCGACTTCATTTTCACTTCTCACTTTCATGCATTGGAGAAGGAAATGGCAACCCACTCCAGTGTTCTTGCTTAGAGAATCCCAGGGACAGGGGAGCCTGGTGGGCTTCTCTCTATGGGATTGCACAGAGTCGGACACGACTGAAGCGACTTAGCAGCAGTAGCAGCAGCAGCAACAACACTCATCATGGTACCATTCCATCTGAGATTTATTTATTCAGACACTGAAAATAAGCTAAGGTAGAGATGATGGTAGATAAGAGGGCAGTAAGATACCTTTGAGATTGAGTAGAACACCACCTCAAATGCTGTGACCTAAGGTAGGACTGAAGCTGTAATTTATAATCCGTAGCCATGGGAAGTGGAATGTGCTTTTGGACAGAAATGTTAACTTGATTGTGAAACTAGATGGCCAACTTCCAAACAGCGATGGGCTTTCTGACAGCAGTGTTGATGCTAATCACAGATAAATTTCTGTCACATTTGTCCCCACATTGAGCAGAGTATCCTTCTGGCATTTGTTTCTGCCATTGTAAAATGAAAGAACTGGCCTGGGATCTTTAAATGTCTAATAATACATGGCTGTCATTTCATATGTGTGTGTGTATATATATATATTTCACATATATATAAAGAGAGAAAACATTCATTCATGAAATAACATTTTCACTGCACTTATTAGCAGCTTGCTGTCATTTGCTTTGATTCTGAAGAGGCCATTCCAGCAATTAATTAGAACCGACTCGGGGAGGAGTGGGAGTAGGCCCAAGAAAACCAGCTAAGAGGCCTCCACAAGTAGGAAATGATGATAGCAATGAAAATGAAGAATTATGGGTAGATCCAAGATACATATTTTGAAAGCAGGAATGATAGGGTTTGCTGACTGGCTGTAAGAGGATTGGGGTGGGGTGAGAAATCCAGGATGAATCAGATGTTCTGACCTGGGTGGAGGATGACACCCTTGACTGAGACAGTGGAGACTGGAGAATGGAGTCTGGGGTGGGACAGGGTGGGGGTGGGAGATGAAGAGTGCAGTTTGGGATACATTAGTTCTAAAGTGATGATGAGACATCCTCATGTCAAATGGAGAAAAAAACACAGTTTGGTAAATTTCTGGTAGAACAAATAAGGTTAAATAAATAATAAAGGTTTGATATCAGTTGTAATGTTTTTTTCCAGAAAGTATTTCAGTTCATTTTCTTAATATCCACTCACCTTTATTCAGCATGTGGCTGGTGCCCTGCCCTGTGCTAAAAGTGTTTTATAAGTATTTCATCTAAACTTTGAGAGAACCCTATGAGGAACACTGTTGTTGTTCCCGGTGTTGAATGAGGAAGCTGAGGCTTGAGCCGTTAGGCCACTGGCCTAAGAGTCAGTAGCTGGTAGGCAGAGAAGCCTGGGTTTATACATGACTGCTGCTCACCAAGGTGTCTTGCTGTGAGCATGAGGCTCATTGGGATTTTCTTCTCTTTTCAGGGTTTTGGTTTTTGCACTGAATGTAGTCTAGACTCATCCTCACGGGCTTGTGTTGCCCCAGGATACTGTCAAAGGTAAGTTTTAAAAATGGATATCCACCAGATATGGGCAATGAAATGAGAGCGTCTTCATGTTAAAAAAAAGAAAAGAAAAGTACATTCGGATATTAATGCTTCTTTCCAGAGTTCTTACAGAAGGGAACTTAAAGTGGGCATCACCCCTGGTCCTTTGCATTTCTGCTTCACTAGGTCCCTTAAAAATACCTGTATTTAGTTTGATACTGACTTCTGGTGTCTCATCCTTTTATGGAACTAGACTTGTTATTAGATTTAGCAGTTTCACAGTGTTACATGCGTGTGTCCTAGCTCCTCTGCCTCTGGTGCCTCCCCGCTCCAGTGTGTAGTCCGCACACTGCCTGACTCAGCGTCTAGCCATAGATTTGCTCACATTGCCCCTTTGCCTAAACAGCTCTTATGGCTCCCAGTCACTGCAGATGTCATCCTACAAACCCCTCCAAGACCTAATTCCAAACAACATTTCTGGCTTCTTTTTTAGTAAACCCTTATCTGTAAGAGGCTTCTCTGGTTCAGAGGCTTCTATGGCTCAGATGGTAAAGAATCTGCCTGCAATGTTGGAGACACAGGTTTGACCCTGGGTTGGGAAGATCCCCTGGAGAAGGGAATGGCAACGCACTCCAGTATTCTTGCCTGGAAAATTCCATGTGCAGTCCATGAGGTTGCAAATAGTTGGACAAGAAGAGCTACTGACACTACAGTACACTATCTGTAAGGACTTCCCAGGTAGCAATAGCGGTAAAGAATCCACTTGCCAATGCAGGAGACACAATAGATGCCTGGGTTCAATCCCTGGGCCGGGAAGATCCCCTGGCGTAGGAAAATGGCACCCCACTCCAGTATTCTTGCCTGGAAAATTCCATGGGCAGAGGAGCCTGGCATGCTACAGCCCATGGAGCCACAGAGAGTCAGCCACGACTGAGTGGCTGAGCACTGCTATCTGTAAACCGGACTGTGTTCTGTTCTCCAGATGTGAAGTTATTTTTCACAACTTAATGCCTTGATGGGTGCTTTTTTCTTTGCTTAGATTTTGGAAGAGGGGAGAAGAATGCCACTATTTACTTTTCCTGCTTATATCTTTCTTCTTGTCCCCTCATCCCAGGTTCTTCTGGCAAAATTTCTTTTTTATCTGTGTTCCAGGGGCACCCGTTGTTGATACAGCAATAAAACAACATTATTTTATATTAAGAGTTATTTTTTTTTTTCTGTCTCCTTTGCTAGTCTGTAAACCCTCTGAGACTTCTTGGGAAGGAACTATTTTTCTAGGGCCTGTTTGCTGCTCCTAGACACCTTGCAGGAGTAATACCTCCTCCTGATCAGTTTTGTAGATGAAAATAATGAAGATTATAATGTTAAGTAACTTGCTCCAGATTACACAGCTAAGAAATGACAAAGAATAATTGTTCTGCTCCTTCAAAGCCAAAGTTCATTCTCCTATACTAGTCCAGCACCATCTGGCATGTGATGGGGACCCGGTGAACTGCAATTTTTTTTTTTTTTTTAATACCTTCCCTTCAGTAAAATTGACTTTCTCTCCCTCCTCCCTACCCTATCTGCACTTCCAATTGCAAAAACAGTATTATAGTACCTAAGAGCATTAAGAAAAAAAATTCCATATACTACTATTATCATTTCTATTTGTTGCCTTCTACTCTTGGTGAACTGCAATTTAAGTAAAAAAGACTTCAGTTGGTTAATTCAGTCATCCTTACAATGGAATTTATTGGATACTTATTAAATGCCAGGTGCACAGTTTTAAGTAATCTGGGAATGCAGAGATTGAAAAATAGTGTCTGGTATCAAAGCATTGATAATCTAATAGCAAGGCATCAGTGTAAGAAAATAAATCCAATGCAGTGTTACAGATCCGCTAGTAAGTTTCTCACAAGATCCCTTGCAGATACTGGGAAAGGAGTCATCAGTTCTGCCTAGAGATGGGACAGGAATTACTTTATAAAAGCTGAATCTTGAATGAGGAGCAGGGAAGGGAAAGGCAGAGGGAATGATAGAACAAAAGCCTGGAAACCAGAAATAATCTGGCATATTTGGGAAGCTGTAAGTAGTTCACTGTTGGAGAAGGAAATGGCAACCCACTCAAGTATTCTTGCCTGCGAAATTCCACGGACAGAGGAGTCTGGTAGGCTATAGCCATGGGGTCGCAAAGAGTCAGACACGACTGAGCCCTGAGCACAAGTAGTTCACTGTGGCTAGGCCGATGATGCTGGAGAGACTGGTAATGTCTGGATCTTGGAGGGCTTTGAAATATTAACATGTTGGTCAACTTTTAGAGAAGACCCAGCACAGAGCCTGCAGGACATTCCTCATGTTTGCTCACTAACTTCTGCTGAGGCCCACAGTGCACCAGGTAAAGACTATCAGTCACCTACTTTATTCACCTGTCTTTTCATCAAAAGGGCAGGAAAACTGACTTAGACCCTGAGACACAGGTATGAGCCATCCCTTCAAATAAGAATGGCATGGAAACTTTCTCAAAAATTCGTTAAAAAACATTAAAGATAGTAAAAAATCAACCCCCCGCCATGAGGGCAAATTAAATAAAGGACATCAACTGACATTTAGTGAGAAACCTCTCAATTTCCCTTCCCCCTTTGAATTGCCTATATAAACTTAGCGAAAAGAATTTAAACATAAAACTTTACTGGTGTGATAGTGCTTGTGCTGTTTGAAATTCAGCTGCCTTGTAGCTTATACACAGCAAATAACTGTTGCACTCACTAGATATCTACAAGGCCTGCAGGAAGAACGTCTCTTTTCCCTAAAGCCTAATCATTGCCTTAGCTATGTCTGCTTAGGAAAAGCTGTGCCTGCATAATTCAAGGTCAGGCAGCACCCTTCTCTACTCTGGAGCCACCCAAGCCTGCTAATGCCCTCTTGCTTTTGCTGAGGCCAGCACGGCTGGCATTTGCTCGCTAGGCCAGAGTGGCCGTTGTATGCTGGGGCCATTTGCACAGCTGACATTAGGTGAGCTTTCAGCACTCCACCATCACTGCCGCTGCCAACTGTGGCTTGTTGCTTCACTGAGGCCAGCAAAGCCCCCAAGCCTTGGCTCAATCTTCTGTGCCCAGTGCCTGCAACCTTGTCTCTATAGAAACAGCCAAACACCTGAAGACAAGAGTTGCAAGGTCAAAATGCAGGGTGGCCTATGCTTTATAAATTTCAAATTTGGCCTCAATAGTTAAAAGCTAGTATATAACTGTAAAAACTCATGTGGCCTAATGTAAACATAAGGTCAGAGCACTTTGCCGCCTCACAAAAGAACCAAGGCCCAAAGTCCTGGCCCCAGCAGAAGCCTCAGAAGTTTGACATGTATCTTTTGCCCCAAATTTTGCTTGTCTGTTAATCAAGACACTAGTCTTATGCCCCAGATTTAAGTCTTTGAGAGACCTAATAAGCGGTATTTTTCTCTTGACTGAGGGGATTTGGGAGACCAGAAGATGACCTTTACACTAATAAAGCTGTGTTCGAGTGCTTCCCTGGTGGCCCGGTGGTTAAGAATCTGCCTTTTAATGCAAGGGACACTGAATCAGTCCCTGGTCCGGCAAGATGCCACATGCTGTGGAGCAACTAAGCCTGGGAGTCACAACCACTGAGCCCACAGGCCCCAAATACTGAAGCCCAAGTGCCCTAGAGCCTGTGTTTTGCAGCAAAAGAAGCCACTGTGATGAGAAGCCTTTGCACCGCAATTAGAGTTGCCACCACTCTCTACAACTAGAGAAAGCCCATGCAGCAGTGAAGACCCTACACAGCCATAAATAAATAATTTTTAAAAAAACAGCTGTATTGGAGAATGCAGCTTACATCTACGGGAGGAAACAGAGTCTTAACAGTAAAGCTCAGAATTCAACAGTCTTACCTGTCACAGGTAGCCGTGAGGGACCTGTACTGATGGGTCTGAGACAGGCGGCTTCAAAAGGGAAGAGACAGGAGGGCCGAGCTCACATAGCTGCTTCTGATCTCTCCATTCATATAAGATCCTGTCCCTCCACTGGAGTGGAGTATGTGAATGGAGAGGAGCCAAGCATGAAACCTCAGGAGAGGGAAGCTCATTCAAATGGAAATGGCACAGAGATAATGGGGATGCCTTTCCTGGTCTGCTGTGGCTGTAATGTATCATCTATGAAATACAATCTCTGTTCCAGTAAAGTAGAATGGGAACTTAAAAGACATTTGTGAAGCAGTTTGTATACCACATCTTTCTAGTTATGTTATCGAGTTTTTCCAGGGCTGTCAATTTAGTCTTCATAGAAAGAGTAATTCTGCTTTGGCACAACTGTCACAAATAGTTATGAGGTACAAAACCACCTAGAGAAAGCCTGGATTAACTTTCTGTGTGTCTTACAGAGGGATTGGACAGTGTTGGTTCATGTGGAGTGAGTGAATGGGGTGGGGGTGGTCAAGGGACTTCCACTGTACCAATTTCACATTCTATGTTATATATATATATATATACACACTGGTTCCCAACAGACCTTATTAGATGAGCACAGTGAGTGTTTTGATATCCTTTCCCACCCACCAGGTGAAGAAACAGATTCTCAGAAATACCTTTTGGTCTCAAACCTTGTGAATGGTTATTGAGAAGCCTGTGCCAGAACTAGATTGGCATGTCTCCTATCTGCTGTATTTGTAAAGATTTCTCTGATGCCAAAAAGGTACACTGTCAAGCATCATTTTAGCTTTCATATTTTGTAGCTTTGAGCCCTTTGAAGAATTTGAAAAAAATATTCATACCTGTGTTATAATGGAGATTTGTGTCTGTTTGAGTACTCCAATTCGGTCACTCAGTCATGTCCAAATCTTTGCAAACAGCATGGACTGCAGCACGCCAGGCTTCCCTGTCCATCACCAACTCCCAGACTTGCTCAAACTCATGTCCATCGAGTTGGTGATGCCATCCAACCATCTAATCCTCTTGTCCCCTTCTCCTCCTGCCTTCAGTCTTTCCCAGCATCAAGGTCTTTTTCAGTAAGTCAGTTATTTGCATCAGGTGGCCAAAGTATTGGAGCTTCAGCTTCAGCATCAGTCTTTCCAGTGAATATTCAGGGTTGATTTCCTTTAGAATTGACTGGTTTGATTTCCGGCAGTCCAAGGGACTGTCAAGAGTCTTCTCCAATAGCATAGTTCAAAAGCATCAGTTCTCCAGCATTCAGCTTTCTTTGTGGTTCCTATTCCTTAATAATTACATATTTAATGAATTAATTTGAAGGTTGTATAAACTTTTAGTAGTTTCTTTTGGGTTCATTTTTAATTCATAAATTTTAATATACTTTTATTTGACTCATTTTATTCTTAGGAGAAAAATTGCTACTTTTTATTGTCTTTCCCTATAGGCCTGTTATCATATAAAAATAAATAAAATGAAATTTAGTTTATTAAGCAGATTTTCTTAAAATAGAAAGGTAGGATCAATCATTAGAGTATACCTGAATTTCAGTTATAAAATACCATAAATATTGAGCATAAATTATAAACCTAAGAAACCCAGCCACTTGCAATAGCCTAGCCTGAAAGTTAGACTAGATGCCCTGCCACAGCATAACAACTAGTCCCCTATTTTCTTAGGTGGGCCACTTTTCCAACAGGTCAGTGTTTGTACTGTATGAAGTGCTAAAGATTTTTACTCTTAACCTCTGCCAAAAGTCAAATAAAAAGAGGAAAGAAATCTAGAACTGTTTATTACACCAGTGTTTTCAGCCTTTTCTAATTATGCTCCCATAAGGTGGGGAAAACTCTCTCCCTGCCTCTCTCCCTGGGATATGTGTGTATGTATGCTACACACACACACACACACACACACACACACACACACACACACGCATGTGCACACAAACATTACTCAAGGTCATTGCTTCACACTATTTTTAGTCTTGGTGACAGAATTTCAATGTAATCTGAGAAAGCAAATATGCACACTGAATTCCTTATGTGTTTTTTTCTCCCCCCTCTCTTCTTACCTCTTCTAGGCAGTATTTGTGTGTTTCTGCAGAGTTTTGCACAGAGTCTGTTCCCATGCAGACCAATGAGGGAGAAGTATCGGAAGAAAGCAGTTCCAAGGTCAGTGAATTACTAAAGGTGCAAACGGTCTAAGCAGAAATTAAACAACAGGGACGTGAGTGAGGAGAGTGGGTGTTGTGTTTTAGGTGAATTTAGACATCTAATTGATTTAAATTAGAACCTCACCTAAGATTGGGAGGATTTTTTCCTTCTCAATATCCACTTTTGTTACACTCCATGACAAATTTAAAACAAATTTTACTGAGCTCATAGAAAAATTTATGATTCACTTGTAGACTACTAGCACTTATCTTTTAAGGTTTTATTATGCAAGTTGTATGTACTTATTTAAAAAATTAAAGCAAATCAGAAGTGTATAAGGTAAAAAGCCTATCCCTTATTCCTCCTACACAGAGGTATCACTGATCATTTTTGGGCATTTTTAATTATAAATTTAAAAATTATATTTGGTTTGGTTTTTCAGGCTAAAGCTTAAATGAATACTTCATTGTCACCTGTGTAGAAGTAGTTATGTTTGTGTTGATACCTGTCTATATCTAGCTTCATGTCCTGAGTCTCCTTGGCTTTTCCTCTTCTTGGTCATATAGAACCCTCAGTATCACCTTCATGTCCCCTTTCTCCTGTCAAAATCATTTCTAATCCTTGCTGGGAGCACCGAGGGTATCCCACACTGTGTCCTGGGCAGTTCCCCACACCTGCCGGGCTGTCCGCCCTGAGCCCTCCAGAGAGATGTCCTTTGCTGTTGCCGCTGCTGCTCATAGTCTCTTGGGAAGGTTTATTCTTTCTCTGCATCCATGGGGTGGCAAAGGGTCAAATGCCACTGAGCAACTGAACAACAACAACAAATTCTTTCACCAGAGCAAAAGTGAAGAGGGGTCAGATGTCACCAGGAAACTCCAAAACATCATGCTAATTGGAAGAAGCCTGGCACAAAAGGCCACATATTCCATTTATATGTAATATGTAGAATAGATAATTATATAGAACACAGGCGGGTGGTTGCCAGAGATTGGTTGGGGGAAGCAGAATGAGGAATGACTACTTAATGGCTACATCAGTTTGTGCCCTGAACCCCAGAGCTCCTCGTGAAAGATGCGCTTTAGCTTCTTTCTGAGTCTCCCCTCATTACAGTCCATGTGTTAGGTAGAAGGACAGGTATCATCCTCTCCCCTTGTTTGTTTTTCCCCCCATATCACCAGATACCTTCCTTCTTTCTGCCAAAGCAGAATCCAATAGACTTTTATCAGACTCATCTAGATCACGGCATCCCTGGTAGCTCAGATGGAAAAGAATCTGCCTGTAATGCAGGAGACATTGGGAAGATCCCCTGGAGAAGGGAATGGCAACCCACTCCAGTATTCTTGCCTGGAGAAGCCCATGGACAGAGGAGCCTGGTCCATGGGGTTGCAAAGAGTCAGATACAACTGAGCACTTTATCTAGTTCCCAGCATGTTCACTTTCATCTAGATCCTAAACCTGGTTTAAGGAGAGTCAGAATAAGTGAGATATGCACACACTCTAGGAATGTCCCCCAAACACTCACACACCAAGACATGTACACCCAGGTCACCAAAAATACACAGACCCCAGGATTTCTACAATAGACACTGACCCATCCCCAAGACCCTAATTAATTAGTTTATAATAAACCACAGTGTTAAGGAAGACTGGGTTCTTGGATCCTCTGACTAGTACATTCTCTTCCTGGAAAGCTAGGTTGAAATTGGAAGATTGCTTGGCAAGCATATAACTAGATCGACATAGAATGCTTAGTTGTACCAGAGACTCAGTTTCCACCTTCTTTCTGGGGGAGGAAGGAGGACTGCATTTCTTGATTTTTCAATTATTGAATATTTTATCAGTTCAGAATCAATTAGGCTAAAGAGTAAAAGAATCTTTTTGGGGAGGACTTCCTTAGTGGCCCAGTGGCTAAGACTGCACACTTCCAATGCAGGGGGCCTGAGGTTCAGTCCCTGGTCAGGGAACTAGATCCCACATGCTGCAACTAAGAGTTCACATGCCGCAGCTAAAGATCTTGTGTGTCACAACTAAGACCTGGCACAGACAAATAGATAACATTTTTTTTTTAAAAAGAATATTCTTTATATACTTGCAATAAGTAGATGCTTCTGTTATTAAAATTAAATTATAACTTTGTTTTCATCAGTCTTCATTTACACTACATTTTATGACTTTTTTCTTATGCTTCTCTTTGTTTAAAATCTTATAATATTTGTAATGATTTGATGTTAATGCAGGAATTTATTATAGTACTATGGTAACATAATTTGTGGTTTTCTGTTAATAGAAATAAGTTAGGAAAGGTAAATGGTGTTGAGAAAAAGTGGGGAATTTTCTACAAAACAGTGACTTTGAATTAAATCATTTTCTTAAATAATTCTTGAGCATATGTTCTTAGTGGATACACAACAATAGACAAAAAAGACATGGTTCTTACTCTCAAGGTGGTTACATTTTAGTGGGAGAAACAAACATAAATAAAGATAATGATTCTGAATTGTGATCAATACTGTGAAGAACATAAAATAATGCAGTATAGGGTGACTGGAAGGACAAGCTTAGGTTAGTCAAGCAAGTCTTCTCTGAACGTGTGGCATTTCAGCTGAACAGTAAAGACGGAGGGAGCCAACTGTGTGAAGAGCTAGAAGAACAGTATACCAGACAAAAGAAACCATTTCAGAAGCCTCTTCCAAGAACTGTCAGAAGTCCCGTGCCACTGAGCGGTGATAGGAAGTCATGAGGGAGGCCAAAACCTTGCAAGAACTTGACAGCCCTGGCGTAGGATGTGGATTCTGTCATGTGGGAAGAATTTCTATCAACTGGGAAGCCACTGAAGGCTGTTAAGTTCGGGAGTAATGTGATATGATTCCATTAAAAAATATATATTTTTTATTTATTTGGCTGTACCAGGTCTTAGTTGTAATGTGTGGGCTCTGTAATTTCAGTATGTAAAGTCTTGGTTGCAGCAGGAGGGCTCTCGTTCCCTGACCAGGGATCGAACCCGGGCCCTCTGCATTGAGTGTGCAGGCTTGGCCACTGGACCACCAGGAAAATCCCTATGATTTAATTTTTTAAAAATCACTCTGGCTTCTATATGAAGAATGGATTGGACTGAAGCAGGGGTGGGAGCAAGAAGACCAGTGAGAAAGAAGACAGTCCTAGTCAGTCACTCGGGTGAGAGAGAAAATGGATTAGCATACTGCACTGAAGTGGAGGTATACTGGAGGTAAAGCTGACGTGATGTGAGGATGACCTGAAATACTTCTGCTTCCTAGAAACCAAGAGGTACATTTCAGGAAAAAAGGTAGAATCAGTACTGTCAGATGCTTCTGAGAAGCCAAGGAGGTTGGTAATTGAGAAAATGTATCTGGATTTATTTTTTGAAGAATTATTTAAAGAAAAGGTACACAAAATTTTCTGGAGAGGTGGAGGTGTTCTGTGTCTGAGAGGAGTGTGGATTACACAGGTGTATATCCATTTGTCAAAATTATACTTCTAGAATTTGCAATTCAAATAAAAAGTACAAATTTTCAGGTACACTTCACCTGTGAAAACTGAAAAATAATAATAATTGAATAGGGATGGAGAACGGATGGAAGTATGCATGAAATAAGAATGACAGAATGTTTATAGCTATTGAAGCTTGGTGATGGATACATAAGGATTCATTTGTATTTACTTTATATGTGCTTGACATTTTCCATAATAATGCTTTGAAAAGAAATTTATTAGTGGTCTTCAAGAGGAAGAGGATGAAAAACCAATTTTATGGGTTAAAAGGAAATGAAATGATAAAAACATGAAGAGTGGTGGGCATAGGCTACTATCCAGTTGTGAAATTTAGAAGTAAATGAAGGGAGAAGAGCACCAAGTAGTGTGTGCACAGTGTGCTCAGTCACGTCCAGCTCTTTATGGCCCCGTGGACTGTAATCCACCAGTCTCCTTGGTCCATGGGATTCTCCAAGCAAGAATACCGGAGTGGATTGCCATCTCCTGCTCCAGGGGATCTTTCTGACTCAGGACCAAACCTGAGTATCCTACATCTCCTGCATTTGCAGGCAGATTATTTACCATTGAACCATCTAGTTCCCTGACCAGAAGGAGGTATTAGTTAAGTGAAAGATGTTTTTTAAGTTTAAAAAAAATTGTATTTATTTATTTGGCTGTGTCGATCTTAGTTGCAGCACGCAGGATCCTCATTGCCTCATGCAGGATCTTTCATTGTGGTGCATGGATTCTCTAGTTGTGGAACTTGGACTCCAGAGCCCCTGGGTATAGTTGCCCCACAGCCTGTGGGATCTTAGTTGCCTGACCAGGGATAGAACCATATCTCCTTCATTGTAAGACATATTCTTAACCACTATACCACCAGGAAAGTCCTGTGAAGGATTTTTTTAAATGGAGGAGGCCCAGTCATGTTTGTGTAAAGAGCAAAGAAATGAGTGGAGGAAGGCCAAGTGTGTTTATGGAAGAGGTTCACTAGGCCTGTGAGTTTGAGGGAGCCTGGGGATCAGTGAGGCTGGCCCCTGCTGCTGTGGGGGTACCTGGGCTGAGGCCAGAACCCTGCTCTTCTTGTCTGGTGGTGTCTGATATTTGGAGGAGGAAAGAAAGAAAGTGTGGTCCAGCTTTTCTTAATGTTCCCTCTGAAATAGAAGTCATTGTTAAATTGAAGAGTTTAGCATGCATGATTGAAATGACGAGTTTAGATTTCCTTTTAAGGAGGACAGTTTTGGAATGGCATTGGTAGAGAAAGTGCTAAGAATAGCTAATAAATGAATGAAAGGGTCAGTGCAGTTTTTAAAAATACCCATGTACGTATTGTACCGACAGAAATCAGGTATGCCTTGTGGTTGGACAAGATTGACAGAGGACATCATCTTGGAGAATTTTGATGTTCCTTTCGAAGAAATGTTCCCTGAAATCGTGCACTATCTTCCGTGGGCTTTTTTTTTTTTTTTGAGAGATGTTTAAATTCAGAGATGGGATTATATATTCTTGAGAGTTAGGAGGTATACACTTCAGTCTGTTGCGTTTAGAAGACTCTGTGTCTCTGCTAGAAAGATAAAAAGCAGAGGATGGCTTCTAGAAGTTGGTTCTTGGGACTTTGCTGGTGGTCCAGTGGCTAGGACGCTGTGCCCTCAATGCATGGGGCTCAGCTTTGATCCCTGGTCAGGGAACTAGATCCTACATTCCACAACTGAGTTTCCATGCTGCAATTTAAAGATCTTGCATGCCACAACTAAAGATGTCACATGCCACAGTGAAGATCAAAGACCCCATGTACCACAACTAAGACCCGGCACAGCCAAATAAATAAGTAAATACTAAAATTCATTAATCTCTACACTGTCTACACTTAAGGTTTGTATATTTTTCTGTTAGTAAATTATGTTCAATAAGGACAAAAAACAATTTAGGAATTTCTGTCCTTCTCTTTAGTTGGCTAAGCTCATTTTGAATATTGATTCTGTTATGCAGAATATTGGGGGCTTTCCTGGTGGCTCAGAGGATAAAGCGTCTGCCTGCAATGTGGGAGACCCAGGTTCGATCCCTGGGTTGGGAAGATCCCCTGGAGAAGGAAATGGCAACCCACTCTAGTATTCTTGCCTGGAGAACCCCATGGACAGAGGAGACTGGCAGGCTACAGTCCATGGGGTCGCAAAGAGTCAGACATGACTGAGCAACTTCACTTTCACTTCTTTCTTATGCAGAGTATTAGCTGTCCTTCTCAGCTTTCTATTTCAAGAAGTATATGTATTTCCTTTTTAAACCACTTACGGTACCTAGAATGGAGTGGGTGGTTGGAAAGGTGTAACATTTATAAAGTGGATGGAATTTAGCAATTGATGTGAGAGAAAAGGAAAAGGAGAAACCTAGAGTAATATCAGAGTTTCAAGCAAAATGACTGGGAGGATAGGGATGCCCTTGCCAAATAGGAAACATAAGAAAGAAAACAATTTTGGGAGGGAATGAGATTAATTCTGTATCGAACATACAGAGTTTGAGAGGCCGGCAAACTGTAAGCCAGGTGAAAATGCAGGACTGGAGGCAGGATATGTGGGGACTGGAAATACAGGATTGGGAATCACTCAAATTTAATAGTTGAGGGACTTTACTGGTGGTACAGTGGATAGGAATCCACCTGCCAACACAAGGGACACAGGTTTGATCCGTAGTTGAGGAAGATTCCACATATTGTGGCGCAACTAAGTCCATGTGCCACAGCTGCTGAGCCCGAGTGCTGCAACTGCTGAAGCCTTTGTGCTCGAGGGCCCAAGAGCCATAATTGCTGAGCCTGTGTACTGCAGCTGCTGAAACTCGTGTGCCTGGAGCCCATGCTCCACGACAAGAGAAGCCATCGCAGTAAGCACACACACTGCAACCAGAGAGTAGCCCGCGCTCTGCACAACCAGAGAAAGCCCATGCGCAGCAATGAAGACCCAGTGCAACCAAAAATAAAATTGATTAATTTAAAAAAATCTACTAGTTGCAACTGTGAGATTAGATGAGGTTGCTGTGAAGAATGTGAAGAGAGAGGTCCAAGGACAGAAGCTGAAAAGCAGAGATTAGCAGATTAGAGAGTCAGCAAGTTTATGATGAATAAGACATTGGTTTATGATGGTTTATGATGAATAAGATTCAAAGTCTGCCTCAAGGAGTTTGTATTCTTGGAGACAACAAAACACATAAATAGGTAATCCCTTCAGATAGTGACGTGCGTTATGCTAGAGAGTGGCTGAGTGTGGGAGCTCTTTCAGTTGGGTGGTCAGGATTCATCCATCACTTCAAAGACGTGGCACTTGAGCTGATGCCTAAATGATGTGGAGGAAGCTTTCATGTAACAGTATGAGAGAAGAACTTCGTAAGTCAAGAAGAAATTGAGAGGCAAGATAGGCAAGATGGGAGTATCAGAAACAGGATTTACCCTCCCACTAGAAAGAACAACTTTACAAATGCACAAATGTGTTTGAAACAACAGTTTTTCAAGACACTGGACATCAGATAGTGAAGGACAGTGATGAGTGAGAAATGGAAAACAAGATGAGTCCTCTGACTACCCCTGCATCCTGGCTTGAGAGAGCCTCCGGGCCACAGTGCAGGAAATGGGGAGCCCAGGCGAAGCCCAGTGGACCCTCTCAGTTGAGGAAACACTGCTGAGAGTCTGGGGAGACTGAGGCAGCCGAAGTTTGTAGGACAGAATATTGGAGAGGAGAGAGCTGCTAAGAGAGAGAAGTCTGGAGATTTGTGGAAGGTTCCCCTAAGTATTCAGCAGAGTGCTTTTTGGCATATGTACGTGACTGGTCAAGGCTGAGGCAGGAAGGGGTACCTGCCCTGGAGGACTGGAAGTAACAGTGTCTAGCGCTCAAACACTGTCTGTAATGGTGCCTGTTTCTGTGGACTAGAAACCTTCATAATTCATGGATCATTATCGGCATACTCAGCAGTAGTACTAGTAGAGTTCTCACCTCAGGAGTAGGAAATAATTAGCCCTACCTAATTATGAAGTCTGACTTCACAATCCTAAAAGCAGAACCTGAACAGAACAAAACTATTTCAAAGTAATTTAGCTGCATCTCAGAATGACGCTCAAAAATATTTATAGGAATTCAAAAGTATTCAGGATCCAGCAAAAATTCTGTGTCTGTTATTCAAAGCAGAAATTTTTCAGGCATGTAAAAACCAGAAAATACAAACATAGTGAAGAGAAAAATCAATTGAAACCAAATCATAGTTGACCAAGATGTTAGAATTAGCAGACGAGGATATTAAAACACTTATTATAACTGTGTTTCAGATGTTCAAAAGGTCAAGCAGAGACATGGAAAATACATATTTTTAAAAGCCCCAAATCAAATTTCTAGAATTGAAAACTATAATGTTTGAGATGAAAAATATATTGGATGGAATTGTGGCAGATTAGATACTGTAGAATAAAAGATGAGTTAATTTTGGGAATGTAAATAGGCACAACCACCATGGAGAACAGTATGAAGTTTCCTTAAGAAAACTAAAAGCAGAGCTACCATATAATCCAGCAGTCCCACTCCTGAACATTTACCTGAAGAAAACCATAATTTGAAAAGACACATGCCCTCCAATGTTCACTGCAGCATTATTTACAATAGCCAGAACATGAAAGCAACCTAAATATCCATTGACAGAGGAATGGATAAAGAAGATGTGGTACACATATGCAATGGAATATCACTCAGTCATAAAAAAGAACAAAATAATGCCATTTGTAGCAACATGGATGGACCTAGGAATTATCATACTGAGTGAAGTAAGTCAGGAGGACAAAGGACAATATATTGTATGATATTGCTTGTAAGTGGAATCTAAAAAATGGTACAGATGAACCTATTTACAAAATAGAAATAGAGTCACAGATGTATAAAATAATCTTACGATCAGCAAGGGAAAAGGGAAGGGGGGTAAACTGGGAGATTGGGACTGACATATACACCCTACTATGAAACAGGTAACTATTAAGGACCTGCCGTAGAGCATGGGGACCTCTACTCAGCACTCTGTAATGACCTATATGGAGAAGGAATCCAAAAAATAGTGGGTATATGTATAACTGATTCACTTTGCTGTCGAGCAGACACTAACACGCCATTGTACATCCATTATATTCTAATACGTGGCATAAAAAAAAAAGAATTAACAGTAGAAATGATCCACCATGAAACACCAAGAGAAAAAGAGCAAAAATCCAAAAAGTGAAAAGAGTGTCAGTGTGTTATGGACAACTTCAGTCACCCTAATGTCCCTGTAATTGGAGTCTCTAAAGAAGGCACATGCTGTTCTGTGCTTAGCTGCTCAGTCATGTCCAACTCTTTGTGACCCCATGGACTGTAGCCCACCAGGCTCCTCTGTCCATGGGATTCCCCAGGCAAGAGTACTGGAGTGGGTTGCCATGCCCTCCTCCAGGGGATCTTCCCACCCAGGGGTCGAACCTAGGTCTCCCGCACTGCAGGCGGATTCTTTACCGACTGAGCTACAAGGGAAGCCCAAAGAAGTCAAGGTGGGGCCGAAAAAAAATAGCTAAGAAATAGTGGCCTCAAATTTTCCACATTTGATAAAAATCGTAGACCATAAATCCGAAAAGCTCAATGTGCTTGAGGCACAAGAAATGAAGAAAACCGCATCAAAGCTCATCCTTAAATGAATTACTCAAAGCCAGTGGTCAAGAAAACCTTAAAACCAGAGGAAAGAAGACACACTACTAACAGAGGAACAAAGGGTTTCTTTTTTCTTTCAAAGGGTTTCTTATTGGAAGTAATGCAAGCAAGAAGACGGTGCAGCACCATCTTGAAAGCACCGAGAGAGAAATGTTAGCCTTGAATTCTATAACCAGTGAAAATTTCTGTCAAAATTGAAGGCTAAATAAACACTGTTTCAGACATACTAATAGAAAAACTGAAATAATTTATCTGTATCTTATCTTACTATAAGTAATGTTAAGGGAAGAAAGAAAATGATGCCAGGTGGAAGTATTAATCTACGCAAAGGAATGAAGAGCTCAGAAAATGAAAACTACATAGGTTAAATATGTCAGACTTTTTTCCTGTTACTCAGATCTCTTTAAAAGAGGATTGATTGAACAACAGTAATACAGATACACTGTGGGTTTATAACATTTGTATCTGTGAATTGTACAATAAGAGTGGCATAAAGACATAAAGAGGGAGAATGGTAGAATACTGTCATAAGGTTCCTATATGTGAATTAGTATAACTTCACTTGAAGCAAAGAGGATACAGTTGACCCTTGAATAATGCAGGGATTAGGGTCACTGACCCTCTGGGCAGTCGAAAACTCAAATATAACTTACAGTCAGCTGTCCCTATACTGGGTTCTCATAGCTGGGGTTCTTCCACACCCTCTGATTCAACCACCTGGAGATTGTGTGAGAGTGCAGTATTTACTATGGAAAAAAAATTCACATATAAGTAGACTTGCACAGTTGAAGCCCATGTTGTTCAACGGTCAGCTGTACTTCTCAACTCATTCTGTGAGGCCAGCATTGCTCTGATAACAAAACTAGACAAAAACATTGCAAGAAAAGAAAACTACAGATCAATATCGCTCATGAACATAAATGCAAAAATTCTAAGCCTAATTTTAGCATATTGAACCTAATGATCTGTAAAAGGATCATATGTGAACAAGTAGGGTTTACCCAGGATGGTAGGGTTGGTTTAACATTCAAAAATCAATGTAATCCACCATATTAACAAAGTGAAAAAGAAAAATCATATGATCAAGAGATGAAGACAAAGCATTTGACAGGCATCACGTCTATTCCTGATGAAAACTCTCAGCAAAATAATAGAAAGAAACTATTCAACTTGATAAAAGACTTCTATGAAAATTCAACAGTTGACATTGAGCTCAATGTTGAAAGACTGAATGCTTTACTCCTATAGTGAACAACAAAAACAACAAAAAAGAAAAGGATGTCTGCTACTGTGTTTCTCGTCAACGCTGTACTGGAATTTCTAGCCAGGGCAAACAGGCAAAGAAAAGAGAGGAGAGAGAAGTGAGAGGAGAGGAGTGGAGGGAGCCAAAATAGTACATACTGTGTGATTTCAATGCATATGAACTCTGGAAAATGCAAACTAACTTATGCTAACAGAAAGCACATTAGTGGCGTCCTGGGGAGGGAGAGCAGGAGGGAAGGATTAAAATTGGGTGAAGATGGGGGACTTCCCATCATGCAAGAATTCTCTGTGCAATGCAGGGGACTCAGGTTTGATCCCTGGTTGGATCAGTACCAGCTCAATAAATGAAAGAAGGACCATACTTAGTGGTTTGCATGTTTAGAAAGCTGTGACAAACCTAGAGAGTGTATTAAAAAGCAGAGATATCACTTTGCCAACAAAGGTCCCAAAGCTATGGTTTCTCCACTAGTCATGTATGGATGTGAGAGTTGGACCATAAAGAAGGCTGAGTGCAGAAGAACCACAGCTTTCAAATTGTGGTGCTGGAGAAGACTCTTGAGAGTCCCTTGGACAGCAAGGAGATCAAGCCAGTCAATCCTAAAGGAAATCAACCCGGAATATTCATTGAAAGGACTGATGTGAAGTTCCAGTACTTTGGCCACTTTATGCAAAGAGCCGACTCAGTGGAAAAGACCCTGATGCTGGGAAAGATTGAAGGCAAGAGGAGAAGGGGTCAGCAGAGGATATGATTAGATAGCATCACCGACTGAATGGCCATGAATTTGAGCAAACTCCAGGAGACAGTGAAGGATGGAGGAGCCTTACTGCAGTCCATGAGCTCACAAAGAGTCAGACACAACTTAGTGACTGAACAACAACAACAAATTTTTAGAAAGCTGAGGAAAAAGGATCCTGAATGTTTCCAAAGGAGAAAGAGGTCATATCCAAAACATTAGGATTTATAATATTATTGAATTTCTATATAGCAGCTCTGGGGTGCTAGAAGACAATGGAGCATGGCCTTCAAATTTTTGGAAGAAAGGTTTACTGACTTGAACTTCTGTTTCTGATTGTGTGTGTGGATAAAAATATTCTATATGTTAAATATATGGATAAAATTAGGACATTTCAGTTATTCAAAATGTCAAAAAATTCACTTCCTGTATACCTCTTACTAGGAAATGATTGGAGTCTGTGCTTAAAGGAATGACCATGAAAGAGGAGGACAAAGGGTCTAGGAAACATGCTCCAGCAAAGGGGAGAGAGTGAGGAGTCCTGGAGATGAAGGGAGAGAGTCATCCTTGGCAGAGCGTCAGCTATTTAGTGGTCTAGGGAGCAAACAGTCTCAGCTGGCACAGGAGAAAACCCCCAAGGGATGTATTCAAGATTGAAGTGAAATTGACAGGTTACCTAAAGTGTTTGAACTTACTAAGAGGAGACTCACCACTCTGTTGGAGGGTTTGCGAGTGAATTAGTGAAAACACATAATAAATACCAAGTTAAAAAAACTGATAGAAAGTATAAGAGGAAGTAGTAATTTTTAGTTCCAGGGAAAAGAAAAAAATATCCAAGAAAGGAAATTTAACTATTCCTTATGATTCAGCTGTATATGTTATTTACTGGGTAATAGCACTGTTAGACCTGAATATTGATTTGAACAAAAATTGTGACTTATATTGGGAGGATGGGAGAAGGGAGGTACATTTGTGTTGTGGTGTGGCAGCAGAAGAGCATGCTCAGTGGTGAGAACATGGAAGTAATGGGGTGTGGTTTATTCTTTTAAGAATTTGGATAGTAAAGGGAAGGGAAAAAATAGGATATCTGGAGAGGTTATAAGGCCAAAAATAATTTTTTCAGAATGAAGAGAGTGGGCTTCCCTGGTGGCTCAGTGGTAAAGAATCCACCTGCCAATTCAGGAGACACGGGTTCGATCCCTAATCTGGGGAGACCCCACATGCCAAGGAGCAGCTAAGCCAGTGTGCCTCAACTACTGAGCCTGTGCTCTGGAGTCCAGGAATCACAACTACGGAGCCAGCGTGCCACATCTGCTGAAGCCTGTGTGCCCTGGAGCCTGTGCTCCACAGCAAGAGAAGTCCTCGCAGTGAGAAGCCCACATGCCTCAACTGGAGAGTAGCCCCTGCTTGCTGCAACTGGAGAAAAAGCCCACACAGAAAAGCCCACGCAGCAATGAAGACCCAACAGAGCCACAAATACATACGTAAATAAAATTATAGATGGAAGGGATCATGAAATATTTGTAGGTTGAGGAGATATATTTACTAGAAAGGGAGAAAGAAGGGTTCCTTAGATAATAAGATCCCAGAGGAGGCAGTATGGTGTAGGTCACGAGTTTAGCAACAAGTGGTGAGGTTAACCTTGCAGAGCAGTCAGGGGAGGAAATGGGTGAAGATCCAGAGGTTTATGGTATAATCACAAGAGAAAAAATGAGGGGCTTTTGGAACTTTGTGTTGGATAGGCTCGCAAGATAATCTTAGGCATTGTCATCTTCAGAAAGGATGGTCCTAGGGAGAATGCCTAGTGGATGGATTTGACGTCTTTAAGGAGAGTAGAAAAGGTACAGGATAGATGAGTGAACGATGTGGTACAGTAGGTCAGTCATTCGGCCCAGTCCTGGCACCTAAAAGGCATTGGAAAGTTTTGTTGAAAGAACAAATGATGGACCAGAAGGCCTGTGTTTAGAGTCTGGGATGAATCCACTGACAGAAGTTACATTGTTTCCCTCCTGGGCTCAACAGCAGCAGGGAGCAGGTGAGCCAAGGATCACAGCTGCTTGCTCTGCCTTTCAGAGCTAGGAAGGAGCACAGGGAAAGGGAGGAAGAGGAAGTGCTGGGAGATAGCAGAAAATGCTTCCTAAAACAGTAACTTTGCAACCAGGCTTTGAAGGTTAAGTGGAAGTTCACCAGAAAGACAGGATGAGGACAGGCTGTCCAGGCAGAGGTGCTGAATGTCAGCACTGAGTGAAGTTAATTGGTATAGTTTGTAAAGGAACCAGTTTTGTAGCTTTCTCCAGCTCTGCACTCCAGAAGCTGAAGGGGAGAAGGGGGAGGGTTTGGCAAGACGGGGATGTCCTTAGGACAAGTTGGTGGTGAGCAGACTTAGGACATTGCAGAGAAAAGTCACCGGGATGCCTGTCGGCTAAAGCTCTGAACAGACAGTGAGGGAAGAGGAAAACCACAGAACTAGATGGGACAGTGAAGACTCCTTACAGATTCAAGTGGAAGAGGTGCTTGTGGTCAGAGGCAGATCTCAGAGTTCATGGACCTCGGTGTAGAGAGGTCCAGATGGATGGCAAGACCCAGCCTCGGGTCCTGCCCACCTCCTCGTTGAAGCAGGGAGATGAAGCTGCCTAGGATGGGTCTAGAGTATCTGATGCCTGTAGACTGAGTTTAGTGCCCTTTCTTCCTTAAGTTGTTTCATTGCATTCTCTGGCTATTTCGTAATTAACTAGTTTGTCTTTCCCACCAGTCTACAAGTTTCAAGGGGGTGGGGCAAAGACTGTCTTCTTCACCACAGCACCTAGCATGTAATATGTACCCAACAAATACTTGTTAAATGAATGGAAGTGAGAGAAAGGTGAGGATATGGTGTAAGTTTTCTTTTTTTGTTTTGTTTTTTATTTATTTTTAACTGGGGCACAATTGCTTTACGATGTTGTGTTGGTTTCTGCCATATATCAGCATGAATCAGCCATAAGTATACACATGTCCCCTCTCTCTTGAGTCTCCTTTCTACCTCCCACCCCATCCCACCCCTCTAGGTTGTCACAGAGCAGAGTTTGAGCTCCCTGCATCATACAGCAAATATCCACTGCCTATCTAATTTCACATATGGTAATGTATATGTTTCAATGCTACTCTCTCAGTTTGTCCCACCCTCTCCTTCTCCATGGTGTAAATTTTATGAATGAAAATATTTAAGCTTCTGAAAATGAGATCAAGGGGGAGGAGTGGTGGAGATCATCAAATTAAGTCCAAAAGTGTTCAAGATATTTGTAGAAAAGAAATAAAGATGGGAAGAGACAATAAAGAAATAAAGAGATGGAAGCGAATAAAGGAGGAAATGGTCTTGAGAAAAACAGATGAATTGGCAGTAAGGAGCAGTGATCTTTCTGGACCATTTTTGTTGCCTTCTGAGATGCTGTACAGTGAGAAAAGGTAAGAACCTTGGTGAAGGAGATAGTGTCTTCTGGGGAAAAGCATTTTAATTGGTACTTGAAGGATTGAGCAGGAATGTGCAGTGAATGTGAGGCAGAAGACCGGGGTTTCTAGGCAAGAAGAGACATTCTGTGGAAAGGCACAAAGGACTGAGAAGTTGGTGTGTTCTCCACCAGGGGTGAGGAATGGGTGAGGGAGGCAGGGGCGATAAAAAAGATCACTTAGGCAAATGAACTGAACTTTTAGCCTTCAAGAGAGGTGATGAGAGTGAAAAATTTCAAGGAGAATGATGTGATCTTGTTTGCACTTTACAATTTGCATTTGATGGAAGTGATTTGGAGGATGGATTGAAATGAGATGGGACCCAAAGCACAAAGACTAGTGAGAAGGCTTTTGTAGTCATGAGATTTAGAGAAGCTGTCTTTCCCTATGGCAGTTAAAGGGGATAAGGAAGGGGTAATGAGTATGACAGCTGTGTAAGAGATAGAAGTCACTGTACTTAGTGATTAACAAGGAAGTTAAGGGGTTAAGGAAGGAAGGTGGAGAGCCTGTAACTCTATTATGTTTCCTGTTTGAGGATCTTGGTGGATGATAGTACCATTTACAGATATAGGGGATATAAAAAAGAGGAAATCTAAGGACAAAGATGGTGTTTCATTTTGGACCTATTGGACCATCCAAGTGGAGACTAATATCCAAAATATGTTGGCTTCCCTGGTGGCTCAGATGGTAAAGAATCTGCCTGCAGTGCAGAAGACAGGGGTTTAGTCTCGGGGTCAGGAAGATCCTTTGGAGAAGGGAATCACAACCCACTCCAGTATTCTTGCCTGGAGAGTTCCAGGGACTGAGGGGCCCAGTAGGCTACAATCCCTGGGGTCTCAAAGAGTCAGACACGACTGAGCAGCTTTCACTCACTTTATGGGGGCAGCAGTTAAAGATTTGAAAGTCATTATAGGGGAGCTTGTTGAAACTGTGGGCTTTTTGATTATTACTTCTTGTCATTATTGTGGTTATTAAAAATTGGTTATAGATAAGCAGAGGCCAAGTCCACAATGTAGAGGTCTTTAATTGGAGAGGATTTTTAGAGATGAAAGATCGAGAAAATTTCATAGTATATAGAAAATAGTCATTCTTTGAGAAAATTATTCCAAGGAACTTTAAAACATTTGTCATCTGTTTTTCCTAATTGAGCCATAACATTTATTTGTAAAGTTCAGAAAATGCACAGTTCATTTTTTTTTTCATGTATGTGTACTTTCTTGTAACCAAGACCTAGATAAAGATCATCTCTACTTCCTCATAAAGTTCCCTTTGCAACACTGTAACCATGTTTTTTTCTTCTAGAGGTTTAGATCACTGTGTAAATTTAGAATGGGAGAATCCTGTCTCTCCTTGGCAAAACCTGGTAGGCTGCAGGATCAGGCGGTCCACAGAGAATAAAAGTCGAAACCTGGTTTGAATTTCACAGTATGCGTTTTTTATTATTCTTGCTTACAATTCCTCCAGTTTCTCCTTTTAATGGAAAGGAGATTTTTCCGTTAAAAATTTCAATTTTTTTGTTCTTTTTGAAACTTAGCCTCTTAATACTATCCCATCTTCTCCAGTATTTCTTGAAGACTGCAGAGGGAGGGTTGCAGAGCTGGAAAGCCTTTTGTTTTATTTGGGTTTCATTATGGTGTGTGTCTGTATTACTGTTGTCTGCCTTCCAGGTTACTTAAAAGAAATAGCACAGGGAACTCTACTTAATATGATGCCCTGGATGGGAAGGGGGCCCAATAGGGAGGGGGTGTAAGTATACATAGGGCTGGTTCACTTTGCTGCTCAGTAGAAACTAACACATTGTAAAGCAACTGTGCTCCAATAAAAATTAATTAACCTTCATTGCTGGGAAAGATTGAGGGCAGGAGGAGAAGCGGGGACGGAGAATGAGATGGTTGGATGGCATCACCGACTCAATGGGCGTGAGTTTGAGCAAGCTCCAGGAGATGGTGAAGGACAGGGAAGCCCTGCGTGCTGCCGTCCATAGGGTCGCAAAGAGTCGGACACGACTGAGCAACAACAGCAAAAAAGAAATGGGCAGTAGTTTTCTAAGTAGGGAATAATCCTTGAATACATCCGTTGAGATCTCTCTCCTTGAATACTTTTGTTTGACTTTTTAAAAATTATGCCTTTTGGGGATGTTTTCATAGGACTAATCGTCTCAGTTTGTCTAGGTAGCTCTGTCTTTGCCACTTATTTTCCTTTATTGAGCAATAAACCATCTGGAATAATAGAATGCTTTGTTTCTTTTGAAAACTGTATTCAGAAATAAACCATACTTATGAAAGAGAAAAGGAAAACACACAGTTAAAAGAATAATTATAAAATAAGCACCCGTATACCTACTACATAGGCCAAGAAATAGAATCTGTACTCCAGAAACCATGTGCCCCTTCCTGAATGAATCCCCCCGACTCCTAAGATACTAATTAGCCTAAAGTTTGTAATAGTTATCCCTTTTCTTTATAGTTCTATGAACTATAAATATACATATGTGTCTTTGTATACACATATGTGTGATTTTAAAATTTGTATGTTTGAACTTATTTTAATAGATTTACACTGGATTTTTATTCTTCTGCGACTTGCTTCTTCCACCTAGTATTGTGTTTTTGTAACTCATCCAGGTTGAGGTGTGTTGCTGTAGTTCGTTCATTTTCATGTAGTATTATACTCTATTGTCTTAAAACACCATTGCCTATTTGTCCACTTTTAGTGTTGATGAATGTTTATTTTTTTCCTGTTAAAAATAGTGCCACTAAAATATTTTTGTATATGCACAAAAGTTTCTTTGGGGTTTATATCTAGAAGTGCAGCCACTGGTTTGTACAGTAAGTACATAGTCAAGTGCGGTAGATAATGGCAGACTACTTAAAAACAGTGGTACCAGTTTACGCTCCCACTGGAATGAATGAGAGTTGCTATTGCTCTGCACCCTTGTCAACACTTGGTATTGCCCTACTTTTAAACTTTAGCCAGCCTGATGGTGGTGAAATGGTATCTCTTTATGGTTTTAATTTGCATTTTCTTGATTGACAGGAGACTGAACATCTTTTCATTTATTTAGGGACATGTATGCATCCTCTTAAGTGAAATTCACGCTCAGTTATTTTATAGAGTTTTCTGGTAGGTTGTCTTTTTCTTACTGTTTCATAGCATTTTTTAAATTATATTCTGGATGCTGACCTTTTGTCACAGTTATGAATTGCAAATCAACATGCTTCCTTTTTTTATTCTGTAAATCTGGTCACCCAAGGAGAGATGCCCTATACAAACATGGAGTGGGAAAACCATTGACTGGGGCTTCTGTCCTAGTTAGGCGTGTAGTGGAATGCCACATGGTTCTGTAAGCACAGGCCCTGCACTTGGAAGTGACTGCGTCTTGGTTCCTGACTGCTGCTGACCTGTGGTGCTTGACTTTGCAGGTGGAACAGGAGGATTTTGTAATGGAAGGGCATGGCAAGACTCCACCTCCTGGTGAAGAAAGCAAACAGTGAGTCACAGTTTATTTAAAAAGGGTCTTATTACAGATCTTCAGAAGCACTTTGGTTAAACATGCTGAGAGCATGTTTGCAAGGGATGTATATGTTGGGTACATTGTGAAACTCCTCCCCAGTTGCTTTGGTGGCTGTCAGTGCATTGCTTCTATTTATAGACAGACTAACTGGAGGGGCAAGAAAGTTGGCTTTGTAGTTTTTCACACTTGACTAATTAAAATTTATGTTACACTTTAGCAAAGGCTTTAAGGCTTAGGATGTTTCAAATTGAACTGACTCAGTCTGGTTGATTTCCAAAGATAGTGTAAAATGGTATATCCTTTTCTTAGCAATGTCTTTATGAAGTGAACTGAATTAGTAGACTGTTGCCCTGCATTCCAAGTGTGAATTTATTTGAATAGTACTTCCTGAAATTCTATTCCATTTAGTTATTTATACTTCTGATCTTTGTTGAAATAACAAATTGTTTCCCCAGAGGAACAGGAATTATAAATAATATGACTTGGCCAACATTCTAAATAATTCAGGATCTCTCCTCTAACTTCTTAAGGAGTGATAAGTTCTAAATCTGAAATTGAGAGTCGTCTGGGTAGCTTTCTGGTGGCAGTGAGTAGATTTTTTCTTCCCTCTGTCACAGAACTTGAAAAATAATGTTGCAGAGCAGACTGGTGTTTCATATGCCCTTTTAAAGGAAAAACAGTTAAGACCGGCTTCAAGTACTGACATAACTACCATTTTTTTATTCAGACAGTAGTCTTCTAAGTTAATGGGACAGTGACTTGTGGAATTCACTGAAAATCTGTAGAGAGAAACTCTTTTCTCTCATCTTTTTTTTTCCCCTCAAAAATAGTTTTGGTCCGTCCTATGAAAATTTTGTCTCCAAAACCCTTAGGAGTGAATTATGCAGAATATGCTATGCTACCATGAGGCTAGGTTCATTAAAGGAGAGTGCTTGTCTTGTATTTGTTGTGAATGGAAACCAGGATATTTTCACAGCTGGTTTAATTTGCTAACCAGGCAGTTTTAAAAATAGCTTACAATATAAACCCTAACTTTGCTGTATTCTATCAAATGCACTTATATTCTGCATGGGTGGATGGAATCAATTCATCTTTAGCAAATTAGAAAGCCTAACATCTAGTCCCAGTAGAATTGCAGGAACACTTCAGATGCCCTGCCCGCTATTCACTCTCCACTCCTACACTCAGGTCAAAGGTGTTATAATAGAAAAATCCTCGCTCCCATTTGACAAGGGTTTTCTGTGCACGAGAACTTTGCTTAGATGCTGCCTGTGTTTTTTCCACCCTTTACAGTGTCTCCACTTCAGATACTGGAGTGGGTAACTTGCCTGTGATAATGCAACTTGAAACAGAAGTTAGGATTTGAATTGAATCTTTCTGACTTTAAAGTGTTTTATAATATCTCTTGAACTCAAATTCTTTGCCAACGTCGGGAACTATGTTCCTGAAAAGTATTGTGGCCAGCAAAACTGCAGTTGTTAAGATCAAAGTCTCATGGATAAGAGTGAGTTGGGGGAAACAATGAAAATGGCACAAAGCCTATTTTTAAAACACAGGTGAAGTTTCTATTCTCTGAAGGGCATCCATTTCCCAAACAAACCAGTCTTTATCTTTAAAAACCTGCTCCAGTAACCCCTATCCTGAATCAGCTCCTTTAGGTATTCAGGAAACATTGCTGGGGCAGATTCTCCCACAAGTTTTACATTATACAAACTCTTACTTCTTTTAGAGAGCTTCATTCATATGGCTCCAGCAGACCTGAAACATCATGGGTTGTATACTTAGCATTCTCCGTTGATAGTTTTGTTTTCACAAGTCTCTGCCTTTTCACAGATCAATCTTGGTTAATTTTGTTTTGTGAGGTTTTTTTTTTTTTTTTTCTGGGCTTGGTCAGCTATCATATATTGAAATGATAAAGCAGAAATGAATATTCTTGCTGGGTCTTCCTCCCATACACCTGCCTACTTCTTTTGTGGGAGTTGGGAGCAAAGCTGCTGTGTTCTTTTGTTTGAGGCAACAGAAATAAACAGATTGAAAAATTTTATTTTTTGTGTCTTAGAACTGCAGTTAGCAAAGGATCATTGCAGTTCATTGTAGGAACTGAATACTACATTCTGGATGCTGTGAGTGACACATTGCTGAATGACTTATGAAATTCCCATCTTCTTTTTTTTAATTATAAAAGTAGTATTTGGTCATCATAAAACATTCAGATAATAAGTGTGAATTTAGAATTATTCGCTTCTTCTACCCTCCTACTCTTCCTCATCTTCTGAAACTTTCTCTGTGTATTTAGAAAAACAAAAAGATTTTTTTTCTAACATTCTTTGCGACTTTTTTCCTTTGACATCTTTTGCAATCTATTTCATTCCTTTAAACATCTGCAGAAGTACATTCTGTTATACTATAATCATTCTCTAATAAATATTTTGGTGACTTTCACTTCTTTGATTATTGCAAATATTAATGGTTTTTTTAAACATCCTTATTCTTATATATTTATACACAAATGTATTTATGTAGAATAAATTTCTAGATATGAAGCTGTTGGGCTCATGGGCTGTGTCTTTTTACAAGGAGGTAGCTGCTATCAAATTACTGTTCAAAAGAACTCTACCAATGTTCATTTCCATCTGCAGTGAAAGAGAGTATCCATTCCTCCACACCGTTAATGACAGTAAAATTATTTATCTCAGAATTTTTGCTACTGTAATATTTTATGGCTTTAATTTGTACTTTTATTCTTACTAATAAGATGGAATATCTTGTTAGTCTCTTGGCCATTGATTTTTACATCTTGTACCACCTGTTTACATATGATTCCACTTTTCTTTTGGAATGCTTGTTTTGATAGCTTTGTAGGAACCTTTCCTTTACAAAGTGTAGATATTAACCTTTGTCTTTTAAGATGTTTAAATATTTTCTCCCAGGCCTTATTGTTTAGCATTGGAGTATCTTTCATACTAATAAACCACTTAAATTTTTATGTAGTAAAATCAGCCTTTATGGTTTCTGTGTTTCATGCTTGTCTAGAGAAGCCCTCCTACTCTAACATGATAAAATGTCTTGAGTTTTTCTACTGTATTTTTCACATTTAGACCTTTAACTGAACTGGTACTCATTTTTCTATATGGTGAGAGGCAGAGAGCTAACTTAATTTTTTTCTGAATGGGTTTTCCAAATGGCTGCCATTCATTGGTATTAGCATGTATAGATTGCCTGTTTCACGTATGGAGGCAGGTGGAGCACAGGGATTATATAACTTTCAGGTCACAGAGTAAATTCTAGTAAGGATTAGGTCTCAAATTATTTGTTAGCTGATCTGTGCCACTTTCCTTCTTCATCTAACATTTTTACTATAGGTTCTGGAAGTCTTCAAAAAATTTTATTTCTGTGATGTTTATTTAAATGGTATAAGTTCTGTCAACATACAGTGTAAGGTAGCTAAGCATGTAGAAAGCGTTCTTGAAAAAATAATTGACTTCTGATATTGAAAATGTTTGTGCTAAATTGTTAACATATGGATTAGTTGTGCTGATTGCTGGTGTACATGTGAATAAGATTTAGTGGCGTATACAACTTTAAACATCTGTTTATTTATATAGTCTGAAAATATTTACTTTTTAATGAGGTTTATTTACTATTAATGTATCTATAATCATTTTTCTGAGTATATTCACATATGAGCCATTGGAGAAAATCAGACAAACTGAGTTTATTGCCACATAATATTGATCACATGACATGTTTAACACTGGGTTAAATATAAAACTAGATAGCATATTAAAAAGCAGAGACATTACTTTGCCTACAAAGGTCTGTCTAGTCAAGGCTGTGGTTTTTCCAGTAGTCATGTATGGATGTGAGAGCTAGACCATAAGGAAGCCTGAGCGCTGAAGAATTGATGCTTTTGAACTGTGGTGTTGGAGAAGACTCTTGAGAGTCCCTTGGGCTGCAAGGAGATCCAACCCGTCCATCCTGGTGTTCATTGGAAGGACTGATGTTGAAGCTGAAACTCCCCAACACTTTGGCCACCTGATGCGAAGAGCTGACTCATTTGAAAATATCCTGATGCTGGGAAAGATTGAGGGCAGGAGGAGAAGGGGACGACAGAGGATGAGATGGTTGGATGGCATCACCAACACAATGGACTTGGGTTTGAGTGGATTTTGGGAGTTGGTGATAGACAGGGAGGCCTGGCGTGCTGTGGTTCATGGGGTCGCAAAGAGTCAGACACGACTGAGCGACTGAACTGAACTGATATTGTTTTATTTATTCATTGCACTCAAAAGCAATTAGGCCATTTGTTGGTATTAGGAAAGCATTTCTTTAAATAAGAGAAAGGACTCTGAACAGAAAAATCTCACCCTTTTATGAAAATGTGAGACCAAATTCTCAATCATCTGTATACTGCTTAATCATGAACACGAGCAAGAATTCGAGTTAAGTAAATTAAACCAAAGTGCCTTGCTACAAAAGAAATGAAAGCTCAGGTTGCCTTTGGCTCCAGAGTCCTTGTTTTCACACTACAATGTTTGAGTGAAAGTGAAAAGGTGTTAAAGTTGCTCTGCTGCTGCTGCTAAGGCACTTCAGTCGTGTCCGACTCTGTGACCCCATAGACAGCAGCCCACCAGGCTCTGCCGTCGCTGGGATTCTCCAGGCAAGAACACTGGAGTGGGCTGCCATTTCCTTCTCCAGTGCATGAAAGTGAAAGTGAAGTCGCTCAGTCATGTCTGACTCGTTGCGACCCGATGGACTGCAGCCCACCAGTGTCCTCTGTCCATGGGATTTTCCAGGCAAGAGTACTGGAGTGGGGTGCCATTGCCTTCTCTGGTTAAAGTTGCTCAGTCATGTCCAATTCTTTGCTACCCCATGGAATGCAGCACATCAGGCCTCTCTGTCCCTCACCATCTCCTGAAGTTTGCTCAAGTTCATGTCCATTGCATCTGTGATGCCATCCAGGCTTCTCATCCTCTGACGTTCTCTTCTTCTGCCCTCAATCTTTCCCAGCATCAGGTACATTTCCAGTGAGTAAGCTGTTCGCATCAGGTGACCAAGATATTGGAGCTTCAACTTCAGCATCAGTCCTTCCAATGAGTATTCAGGGTTGATTTCCCTTAAGATTGACTGGTTTGATCTTCTTGCTGTCCAAGGGACTCTCAGGAGTCATCTCCAGCACCATAGTTCAAAGGCATCAATTCTTTGGTGCTCTGCCTTTTTTATGGTCTGGCTCTCACAATTATATGTGACCACTGGGAAGACCATAGCCTTGACTATACAGATCTTTGTCAGCAGAGTAATTTCTCTGTTTTCAACATACTGTCTAGGTTGTTATAGCTTTCCTGCCAAGAGGCAATCGTCTTCTGATCTAATGGCTGCAGTCACCATTTGCACTGATTTTAGAGCCCAAGAAGAGGAAATCTGTCACTACTTCCACCTTTTCCCCTTCTATTTGCCATGAAGTAATGGGGCCAGATGCCATGGTCTTAGTTTTTTTAATACTTAGTTTTAAGCTGGTTCTTTCACTCTCCTTCACCCTCAAGAGGCTCTTTAGTTCATCTTCACTTTCAGCCTTTAGAGTGGTATCATCCATATATCTGAGGTTATTGATGTTTCTCCCACCTATCTTGATTCCAGCTTGAAACTTATTCTGCCTGGCATTTCTCACGATGTGCTCAGCATATAGGTTAAATGAACAGGGTGACAGCAGACAGTCCTGTTGTACTCCTTTCTCAATCTTGAACCAATAAGTTGTTCTATACAGTGTTCTAACTGTTGCTTCTTGATCCACATACATGTTTCTCAGGAGTCAGGTAAGATGGTCTGGTATTCCCATCTCTTTAAGAACTTTCCACAGTTTATTTTGATCCACACAGTCAAAGGCTTTAATGTAGTCAATGAAACAGAGGTAGATGTTTTCTGAAATTCCCTAGCTTTCTCTGTGATCCAGCAAATATTGGCAATTTGATCTCTGGTTCGTCTTCCTTTTTTAAACCCAGCTTGGACATGTGGAAGTTCTTTGTTCCCATGATGCTAAAGCCTAGCATGCAAAATTTTATGCATGACTTTGCTAGCGTGGAAGATGAGTGCAATTGTCCAACAGTTAGCACATATCTTTAGTACTACCCTTCTTGGGAATTAGGATGAGGATTGACCTTTTCCAGTCCTGTGGTCACTGCTGAGTCTTCCATATTTGTGGACATATTGAGTGCAACACTTTGATGGCATCATCCTTTAAGGTTTTGAATAGTTCTACTGGAATTCCATCACATCCACTAGCTTTATTAACAGCAGTGCTTCCTAAGGCCCATTTGACTTTGCTGTCCAGAATGTCTGGTTCTGTGATTGACCACACCATCATAGTAATCTGGTTCATGAAAATCTTTTTTGTATAGTTCTTCTGTGTATTCTTTCCATCTCTTACTGATCTCTTCAGTGTCTACTAGGTCTCTACTATTTCTGTCCTATATTGTGCCCACCTTTGGGTGAAATGTTCCCTTGATATCTCCAATTTTCCTGAAAAGATCTCTAGTCTTTCCCCTTCTGTTGTTTTCTTCTCGTTTTAGGCCCTGTTCATTGAAGAAGGCCTCCTTACCTGTCTCTGTGCTGTTCTTTGGAACTCTGCATTTAATTGGATATAACTTTCCCTTTCTCTCTTGCTTTTTGCTTTCTCTTCTTTCTTTAGCTATTTTTAAAGCCTCCTCAGATGACCACTTTACCTTCTTGCTTTTCTTTTTCTTTGGGATGGTTTTGTTTGCTGCCTCCTGTACAATATTACAGACCTCTGTCCATAGTTCTTCAGGCACTCTGTTTTTTAGATCGAATCCCTTGAATCTGTTCATTACCTCCACTGCATATTCATAGGGGATTTAAGTCATACCTGGCTGGCCTACTGGTTTTCCCCAATTTCTTTAGTTTTAAGCCTGAATTTTGCTATGAGAAGCTGATGATCTGAACCACAGTCAGCTCCAAGTCTTGTTTTTGCTGACTTTACAGCTTCTCTATCTTTTGACTACAAAAGTGAAAGTAAAAATCACTCAGTCAGACAATTTTATTTTTGGTATTGGCCATTTGGTGATGTCCATGTGTAAAGTCATCTCTTGTGTTGTTGAAAAAGGGTATTGCTATGATCAGTGCATTCTTTTGGCAGAATTCAGTTAGCCTTTGCCCATCTTCATTTTGTTATTCAAAGCCAAACTTGCCTGCTACTCCAGGTATTGCTTGACTTCCTACTTTTGCATTAAAATCCCCAGTGATGAATAGAACATCTCTTTTTGGTGTTAGTTCTAGTTGGTCTTTTAGGTCTTCATAGAACTGATCAGCTTCTTCAGCATCGGTGGTAGGGACATAGACTTGGATTACTGTGATGTTGAATGGCTTGCCTTGGAGATGAACTGAGATCATTCTGTCGTTTGCATTTTGGACTCTTTTTGTTTATTGTGAGGGCTACTCCATTTTTTCTATGGGATTTTTGCCCACAGTAGTCGGTACAATGATCACCTGAATTAAATTCGCCCATTCTGGTCCATTTAATCAGTCCATTTCTGGTTCACTGATTCCTAAGATGTCAGTGTTTATTCTTATCATCTCCTGCTTGACATGTCCAATTTACCTTGATTCATGGACCTAACATTCCAGGTTCCTATGCAATACTGCTCTTTGCAGCATTGGATTTTACTTTTCATCACCAGACACATCCACAACTGAGCGTCGTTTACACTTTGGCCGAGACGCTTCATTCTTTCTGGGGCTATTAATAGTTATCCTCCACTCTTCCCCAGTAGCATATTGGATACCTTCAGACCTGGGGGACTCATCTTTCAGTGTCATATCTTTTTGTCCTTTTATACAGTTTATGAGGTTCTCATGGCAAGTACACTGGGATGGTTTACCATCCCCTCCTCCAGTGGATCACATTTTGTCAGAACTCTCTGATAACCCATCTGTCTTGGGTGGCTCTGCACAGCATGGCTTATAGCTTCATTGAGTTATACAAGCCACTTCACCACAACAAGGCAGTGATCTGTGAAGGGACAATACAGGAGACCTGGGTTCAATCCCTGGGTTGGGAAGATCCCCTCTAAGGAAGTGTCAACCCACTCCACTATTCTTGCCTGGAGAATCCCATGGACAGAGGACCCTGGTGGGCTATAATCCATGGAGTCACAAAGAGTTGGACATGACTGAGCAACTAACACTTTCACTTTTTTTATCACCCTGTTATGTGTTGGCGATATGATTAATTATAGCAGTTTGTGTATTTCAACTCTTCTTAGGGTACTATCTTTTTTGTCTGTCCCTAAGAGAGAATCTATTTTTGCAAGGAAGACCTGTGAGAAAATTAAATGTTGAAGACAGTTTTATGTTGATTCAGCGAGAGGAATATAATTTGGGGAGTCAACACTACCCTTTATGCCCCAGTGTGGTACAGTATCCTTTCTGCCTGAGGTTCTGTTTTTTAAATGTCTTAACTCCAATGTCTTGATTAGATTCTCTTCTAACTAATTACATTCTTTGCAACTTAAATGTCTAGTTATAAAATGTCCTTTTAATTTTCTGAATTATTAATTATACAGACCTTTTATAAATTCTGATAGTTAGTTCTTACCTTTATTTCTGCTCATACTCTTAACTCCTTCTTCTACCGTTCTCTCTTCACATTCATCTTATGCTGCAGTGCAGCTTTTAAAAGTTTAGTCTTTGCAGATTTTTACAGTTGATAGTCCTTGTTTTATGTTTGACTACCAAGTTTAACACTAAACTCTCTGAGAACCGTTTGGTGCTTATTTAAAGACTTTAGAAGTGCTTCTCTGTTAGCCCAGTGGTTAGGAATTCGCCTTCCAATGCAGGCAGTGCAGGTTTGATCCCTATTTAGGGAACTGAGAAAGCCCACACACCATGCAAAGACCCAGCATAGCCAAAAATAAGTAATAAAGGCTTTGGGAAGCTTTGTAACATTTCCTAAATACAGAGGACATGAAAGTATTTCCACCTTACTCAGTTTATAGATAATTATCTTCAAAACACAGACCTTGGTGTTTGGCCATAGGAAAGGGTTTTTTGGTTGTTTAATGTTTTATTTTCTGTTTTCTACCATCAGTTTTCATTAGCTTTCCCCCTGCCTTTGGACCATTAAAATATGTACATGGTGAAATAAACTTACTAAGAACAAATTGAAACCCTCTGTAATTTCAGTCATTGTTACACAGCAATAAATTGGGCATCAGAGAAGTTGGGTTTCTATATGATCTTTTCATATTATTTTTGGGAGAAAGGAAGTGAGTGTTATTTTCAAGTTTATTGGTATTTTAAAAATACCACAAAGAGGTTCGATAGATAGTTATTTATACTCATGGAATTTTTGCTGCTTGAAGTTTTAGTATAACCATAAGCATTTTGTACTAGGTCTTTGGGAAACTTTTACTTGCTAATAAATTTTCTAATCTGCATTGAAGTCACTTAAATTAATTATTTGAAAATGTCTTTTAAGTTCTAAGCTTTATTTTATGAGGTTTTCCCTGTGTTTCCTAATTGCAAATAATTGTAGACTGTGTGGATTGCTGGTCTTTATAGGCAAAGGTGCTGACTTTAAACACAATGAATAGAGTAGCACACGTGGCTCTCAGAAAACCACAGTTCGCTTACTTAAAGCTTTATTTGTTTAGTTTATATTTTACTTATGGACAGATAATATGCCTTTATGGAAAAGCATTTCTTGAAAGGCAAGATGTATTTGCCTAGTTCCTTGAAATTGGTGTTTTAAGGCTGCCTTTTTCGAGATGTTACTCTTATCATGTAGTTGTAAAATGTTTTGGACATAGGATTATGTAAGTTTAGATAAATAAGTGCATGTTCAGTTGCAGGAATTTTCAGTGGTATCATGAGGAGAAGGTAATGTTTATTTCCCCCAAATTTTATGTTCTCTAGAGGGTATGGACACATTCTTCCCTGAGCACCGCACCTTTCCCCTTTCCACCAGAGTCTCTGTGAACTGAGGTTTGGGCAGAAGTACTGGGGCAGCAGTGGGTGGAGGTTGTGGGGTGTTGGGGGAGAGATTGTAATAAAGAGGAGGCACAATGTGAAGGCAGGTAGTGGATAGTGAAAGGTCAGGCTGAGGGTTTATGCTCTGTCTTTAGCTCTACAAGAACAGACTTTTGCCAGCATGGTCACTGCTGTTGGCACCAGAAAGCATCAGTAAGTGTATATCAAATCAGTAAGTTTCCATAGACTATTAAGAATCCCTGTTCTATACACTCACTTTGAAAATCTGAGGTGGGGTGACTAAAAATCCTAACTCGAGAATACTTCATTCATTATCAGCAGAAGAAAAGTAAAGGGATAACTTGCCATGTTTGACTTTATATTCAATACTTTCTTAAGTATATCCCAACAGACCCAATTTTATCACAGTTCTCTTTTAAGTGTCCCTGCCTGTAAACCAGGGGCTTTCCTGGTGGCTCAGAGGTTAAAGCGTCTGCCTGCAATGCGGGAAACCTGGGTTCGATCCCTAGGTCGGGAAGATCCCCTGGAGAAGGAAATGGCAACCCACTCCAGTACTCTTGCCTGGAGAATCCCACGGACAGAGGAGCCTGGCGGGCTACAGTCTGTGGGGTCGCAAAGGGTCGGACACGACTGAGTGACTTCACTTTCACTTTCACATGTAAACCAGTTGATTGTTGCTTATTTTGGAAAGAAAAAAAAAAAGAAAAGATTTTCTATCCAAGCCTGAAGTCTTTGCGTCTGAGGGCCTCCATAGAGTGCCTTTAGCCTACTTATACATATTTCTTCTACTGTTTAAAAGATCTTCCTGCTCCTGCCCAGTGTCTCTCCATAAGGTCTTCCGTGTGTATCTGGTTTCCTTCCCCCTTATGTGCCTTTGTTCAAGCAAAGAGACCCTTCTTTCTGACCAGGAACAAATCTAGGTTTTGTGGGAATGCTCTTTAAGAAAAAGAAAATTAGATAGCCAACAGGGACCTACTGTTCGACAGAGGGGACTCTCCTCAGTATTCTGTGGTCACGTGTATGAGAGAATAATCTAAAAAGGAGTGAACACATCTGTGTGTATGACTGAATCACTTTGCTGCACACCTGAAGCTAACACAACCTTGTAAATTAACTACACTCCAGATAAAATTTTAAAAAAGGAAAAAAATTGATTTCATTTACGTAATTAGAGGTGCATCTGTGCTAAGTTGCTTTAGTTGTGTCTGACTCTCTGTGAGCCTGTGGACTGCAGCCCGCCAGGCTCCTCTGTCCACGGGATTCTCTGGGCAAGAACAAGGAGTGAGTTGCTGTGCCCTCCTCCGGGGATCTTCCTGACCCGGCGATTGAACCTGTGACCCAGGGATCCAACCTGCATCTCTTATGTCTCCTGCATTGGCAGGCGGATTCTTTACCACTGATGCCACCTGGGAAGTCCGGATTAGAGGTACAAAAGTGAATATTTATTTACAATGAGGAAAGAAATCACAAAAATGGCAACTCAAGAATTGACAAATACAAAATTCAGAAAATAACACAATTTTATATTCATTTGTATTAATATTTCCCTAACATGTTGCTGTGAAATTTCTTTCCAACATTTTTTGGCTGCTTCCACTTTGATTACCTCTTCATATTACAACAATTCTGTGACATTTTCTAAAAAGAGATAAAAAGATAATTCGATGTCTTCTATAACATGGTTGACCAAAGTATGCTTTTTGCTACTGATAGATTTCAAAAGTTTCTTTCAGCTTCACAACTGCTGTTGTTGTTCAGCTGCCCAGTTGTGTCCGACTCTTTGTGAGCCCATGGACTGCAGCACTCCAGTCTTCACTGTCCTTCACCGTCTCCCGGAGTTTGCTCAAACTCATGTTCCTTGACCTGGTGATGCCATCTAACCATCTCATCCTCTGTCACCCCCTTCTCCTCTTGCCTTCAGTCTTTCCCAGCATCAGGGTCTCTTATGAGTGAGCTCTTTACATCAGGGGGCCAGAGTATTGGAGTTTCAGCATCAGTCCTTTGAATGCATATTCATGATTAATTTCCTCAAGTATTGACTGGTTTGATCTCCTTGCAGTCCAAGGGACGCTCAAGAGTCTTCTCTTAACATCACAGTTCAAAAGCATCAATTCTTTGACGCTCAGCCTTCTTTGTGGTCCAACTTTCACATCCACACATGACTACTGGAAAAACCATAACTTTGACTATGCAGACCTTGGTCAGCAAAGTAAGGTTGACAATTGCTATTGGTGACATGATATAAACTTTTAAGATTGTTATCAACTTTGGGAGAACTCTAGCAAGTATCCTTCATATATGAGCTGTAGGATTGCAAGGCTACATTTTTTCTTGTGTACTGACTACCCTGAAATACTCTTTGAATTGACACATTTGTATCATGGTATGATCTACCCTGCACATTTCTGTCAGCATGCTCAGTGGCCCAGCAACATCTTTGTACACAGGACAGTTAATTGTAACTCAGCCACACACGGAATTGACTGAGGACCACATAAATATTTACCATTAAACCTAAAATCAATATATCATCAGTTTAGCTTTCCATTTAGGAATCCCCCAAGTGCCTCCAGCTACTAATTCAACTGATGAGGGGATCGTGGTGAAAAGAGGTAAAATGAAAAGAAGCTGTGGTTAATGATCTATGTTAAGTTTGTGAGGAAAAACATACTGTCTTTGCACATTTTATAAAAATAATTGGTCATTTGTAACAGAGTTGGAGAATTCACATTCCTAATTTCAAAATATATTACAAAGGTACAGTAATCAAAAAAGAGTGTGATACTGGCATTAAGACAGGCAAATATACCAATGGAATAGAATAGAAAGCCCAGAAATAAACCCTTGTATATAAGGTTGAATAATCTTTGACATGAGTGCCATGACCATTCCATGGGGGAAACAGACAGTCTTTTCAACATATGGTGTTGGGGATTTTGGGTATCTATTTGCAAAAGGATCAAGTTAGACCCTTATCTTACGCCATATACAAAAAATTGTCAAAAAAAAATTGTCAAAGTGAATTAAAGACATAAGCTTAAGACCTAAGACTTTGAAACTCCTGAAAGAAAACACAATAAAAGCTTCACGACATTGGACTTGCAATGGTTTTTTGGATAGGACACCAAAAACAGCTAAAAAAGCAAAAATAGACAAATGGAACTACATCAAACTTAAAAAATTTTGAAAACTTTGTGCATCAAAGAACATAGAGTGAAAAGGTATCCTACAGAATGGGAGAAAATATTTGCAAATTGTGTATCTAATCAGAGATTAATATCCAGAATATATAAAGAGCTACAACTCAACAACAAAAATCAAATAACATGATTTAAAAACATCCAAAGGGCTTGAATAGACATTTCTCCAAAGATGATAACATAAATGGCCCATAAGCATATGTAAAGACACTCAGCATCACTAATCAGCAAGGAAATGTAAATCAAAACCACAATGAGGTGTCATTTCACACTCATCAGGATGACAACTATCAAAAAAAAAATAAAAAACAAATAACATGTTGGCAAGGATGTGGATAAATTGGAACCTTTGTGCACTATTGGTGGGATTATAAGATGCCATAACTTCTATGGAAAACAGTATTAAGTTTCTTCGAAACTATGTTTTCTACATGACAAATTCCAACTCATTCTTTGAGACTCAGTTTAAAATCTTACCTCCTCTATGAAACCTTTTCTGACTTACAGCAGTTCTTTGTATTCCTAGAGCGTAACTATCTTATATCTTTATTTGTATTTTAATTATGGCACTCACTATGCCATATTTTAATTATGAATTTTCACATCTCTGTCCTTCAGGGTGTTAAAATCCTCTTTGTGCCCTCCTGGGCTTGGTTCTAGTATAGTACCTAATACATAGTAGATCCTAAAAAATAGTTCTTGACTGTATGAATGAATGGTGACTTCAGAGTTTGGAGTCTTTTTTTTTTCTTTTTTTGTCTCTGCTATCTGGCTTACAGGATCTTTTTTTTTTTTTTTAATGTTTTATTTATTTATTTTTTTCCCATTTATTTTTATTAGTTGGAGGCTAATTACTTTACAACATTGCAGTGGTTTTTGTCATACATTGAAATGAATTAGCCATGGATTTACATGTATTCCCCATCCCGGTCCCCCCTCCCACCTCCCTCTCCACCCCATCCCTCTGGGTCTTCCCAGTGCACCAGGCCTGAGCACTTGTCTCATGCATCCAACCTGGGCTGGTGATCTGTTTCACCCTAGATATACACGTTTCGATGCTGTTCTCTTGAAACATCCCGCCCTCGCCTTCTCCCACAGAGTCCACAAGTCTGTTCTATACATCTGAGTCTCTTTTTCTTTTTTTGCATATAAGGTTATCATTACCATCTTTCTAAATTCCATATATATGTGTTAGTATACTGTAATGGTCTTTATCTTTCTGGCTTACTTTGCTCTGTATAATGGGCTCCAGTTTCACCCATCTCATTAGAACTGATTCAAATGAATTCTTTTTAATGGCTGAGTAATATTCCATGGTGTATATATACCACAGCTTCCTCATCCATTTGTCTGCTGATGGGCATCTAGGTTGCTTCCGTGACCTGGCTATTATAAACAGTGCTGCGATGAACACTGGGGTGCACGTGTCTCTTTCGGATCTGGTTTCCTCAGTGTGTATGCCTAGAAGTGGTATTGCTGGGTCATATGGCAGATCTATTTCCAGCTCTTTAAGGAATCTCCACACTGTTTTCCATAGTGGCTGTACTAATTTGCATTCCCACCAACAGTGTAAGAGGGTTCCCTTTTCTCCACACCCTCTCCAGCATTTATTGCTTGTAGACTTTTGGATAGCCTGGCTTACAGGATCTTAGTTCCCCAGCCAGGGATTGACTCTGGGGCCACAGCAGTGAAAGCGCTGGGTCCTAACCCTGGACTGCAAGGGGAGAACCTGGAGTCTTATTTGGGTTGATTGGCCTTACTATACTTTGTGGTCACAGATTGCATTCTTATTAACAACAGTAGCCAGTTACTTTATGATAGAAGCTCTTCTACTTTTTAGTATGTTGTGTGTTCTCTGTACCTATACTTATGCCTCCATCTGATCCAGGCTATCTTCCCTCACCTAGAAGGCTATATTCACCTTCCAACTTGTCTCTACTTTTCCTCATGGTCCTTGGTAGTGTATTTTCCATAGGCAAGCCAGAATCAGCTTTTGAACATGTGACTCTGATCCTGTCTAGAGTAGTTGTAAGACCGGCATGGGTCCTTGGAATGCTTACTTTGGGAAGTTTTAGAGACTTTTGTCCCACTTTATAGGAAACATATTAAAAGGTATCCACATCCTGTATTAAATATATAGTTTTATTTTTATCATAAATAAAAGAATTTTAATTGTTTTGCTTTTGACATTCTCTGGCTACAAATAACTGACTTAATTTGTAATTACCCTAAGATTTTTTAATGATTAACATAGCATTTTTTGCAGAGTGAGAATTGTTTTCAAATGTAGTGAAAACTTAAGAAATGCTTACCTTAATGAATGGAGTTGCTTGGTGTTATAGTCTGAGGACACTTAAGCATTTATTAATTTTTATCATTATAATTTTCTTTCTGTATGTTGGACTTGTAAATATGTTTTTTCAGATCCCAAACATTTGCCTAGACCCTCGAAAAGTTGTAGGTCCCAGGTATTAAGTGGAGAGTGAATAATGGATAAAATGGCACTGTTCACTCTCCTTAAATATTCTTCTGTGACTTTACATTCTTCTTATAATAAAATACTTTCCTTTCTGTGACCTGCAAGACCCAGTTTGATCTACTTTCTCCTACCTTCATCTCCCACCTCTCTCCCCAGGCATCTGGCCTAACCTCCTGATCATCCTTCTTGTTCTTTGAACACTCAAGTGGTTGCTTTTCTTTTTCTAAAATTTATTTTTATTTTTTCCTTTTGGTTCTGCTGGGTCTTTGCTGTTGCACAGGCTTTTCTCTAGCTGTGGTGCATGAGCTTCTCATTGTAGTGGCTTCTCTTGTTTTGGAGCACAGGCTCTAAAGTTGTGGCTTGTGGACTCAATAGTTGCGGCTTGCAGGCTCTGGAGCACAAGCTTAATAGTATGGCACACAAGCTTAGTTGCCCCGCAGCATGTGCGATCTTCCCGGATCAGGGATCGAACACTTGTCTTCCTCATTGGCAGGCAGATTCTTTACCACTGAGTCACTGTGGAAGCCCAAGCAGTTACTTTTCAACTCAGCTTAAATGCCCCTTCTGAGAAAAGCCTTCCTTAGCTCCTGATATAAAGTGAGTCTCCCTCAGTTTTACCATAGTCTCCCAGGTAGCTCAAATGGTAAAGAATCCATCCTCAATGCTGAGACCTGGGTTCAATCCCTGGGTTGGGAAGATCCCCTGGGGAAGGGAATGGCAACACACTCCATTATTCTTTCCTGGAGAATTCCATGGACAGAGGAGCCTGGTGGGCTATACAGTTCATGGGGTTGCAAAGAGTTGGACATCACTGATCCACTTTCACTTTCACCAACTCTTTAATTCCTTCTGAGTGAGTTTCTTTCTTCCATGAGGATATTGCTCCATGGGGGAATGAACCTACCTTATTTGATACTGCTGTATCCCCAGCACCTAGCATAGAGTCCGACACATACAAGGCAGTTAGTATATACTTGTTGAACAAATAAAGAGTTATATTAATAAATTTTGTAGTTTAACAATTTTTGCATTGTTGGTGTAAACTTTTCATGGTCATAATAAATTATGCTCTAATCCGCTAAATTCTATTTGCTGATATTTTTACTTGGGATTTTTGTGTCCATCTTCACAAGTGAAGACTGATCTATAGTTTTATTTTTTTGTATCATGTCTTAGTTCAGATGGGTATTAGGAAATATGCTAGCCTTATAGAATGAATTAAGAAAGATTTCTTTCTATTCTGTAAGTTTGAGAACAGTCTGGATAATGTAGAGATTATCTGTTTGGTAGAAGAAAACCACTTGTGCCTGATATTTCAGTGGCTAGGTCTTTGAATATCTTACACATTTCTGCTATGGGTTTTTGTTATTTTTGTAACTTTTCTTGAATTGACCTTCAGTTCAGTTCAGTCACTCAGTTGTGTCTGACTCTTTGCGACCCCATGAACTGCAGCACGCCAGGCTTTCCTGTCCATCACAACTCCCAGAACTTACTCAAATTAATATCCATCAAGTCAGTGATGCCATCCAGCCATCTCATCCTCTGAGAATCAGGGTCTTTTCCAGTGAGTCAGTTCTTTTTGTCAGGTGGCCAAAGTATTGGAGCTTCAGCTTCAGCATCAGTCCTTCCAGTGAATATTCAGGGTTGATTTCCTTTAGGATTGACTGGTTTGATCTCCTTGCAGTCCAAGGGACTCTCAAGAGTCTTCTCCAACACCACAGTTCAAAAGCATCAATTCTTTGGTGCTCAGTTTTCTTTATGATTCAACTCTCCATACATGACATACAATATCCATACATGACTACTGAAAAACCATAGCTTTGACTATACAAACCTTTGTTGGTAAAGTAATGTCTCTGCTTTTTAATATGCTGTCTAGGTTTGTCATAGCTTTTCTTCCAAGGAACAAGCATCTTTTAATTTCATGGCTTCAGTCACCATCTGCAGTGATTTTGGAGCCCAAGAAAATAAAGTCTCTTACTGTTTCCATTGTTTCCCCATCTATTTGCCATGGAATGATGGGACTGAATGCCATGATCTTAGTTTTCTGAATGTTGAATTTTAAGCCAGCTTTTTTACTCTCCTCTTTCACTTTCATCAAGAGGCTCTTTAGTTCCTCTTCACTTTCTGCCATAACGGTGGTGTCATCTGCACATATCTGAGGTTATTGATATTTCTCCCTACAAGTCTTGATTCCAGCTTGTGCTTCATCCAGTCCAGCAGTTCGCATGATGTATTCTGCATATAAGTTAAATAAACAAGGTGACAATATACAGCCTTGACATAGTCCTTTCCCAATTTGGAGCCAGTCTATTGTTCCAGTTCTAACTGTTGCTTCTTGACCTGCATATAGGTTTATCAGGAGGCAGGTAAGGTAGTCTGGTATTACCATCTCTTCAAGCGTTTTCCACAGTTTGTTGTGATCCACACAGTCAAAGGCTTTAGCATAGTCAATGAAGCAAAAGTAGGTGTTCTTATGAAATTCTCTTGCTTTTTTGTGAGCCAGTGGATGTTGGCAATTCGATCTCTGGTTCCTCTGCCTTTTCTAAATCTAACTTGAACATCTGGAAGTTCTTGGTTCACGTACTGTTGAAGTCTCGCTTGGAGAATTTTGAGCATTACTTTGCTAGCGTGTGAGATGAGTGCAATTGTGCAGTAGTTTGAACATCCTTTGGCATTGCCTTTCTTTGGGATTGGAATGAAAGCTGACCTTTTCCAGTCCTGTGCCAGGGGACCTTCCCAACCCAGGGATCAAGCCCAGGTCTCCTGCATTGCAGGTGAATTCTTTACCATCTGAGCCACCTGGAAAGCCCAAGAATACTGGAGTGGGTAGCCTATCCCTTCTCCAGGGAATCTTCCCAACCCAGGAATCAAATCAGGGTCTCCTGCATTGCAGACGGATTCCTTACCAGCTGAGCTAGCAGGGAAGCCCCTTGAGTTGACCTTGGTAATTCCTATTTTCTTTGACTATCATCCATTTTATTTAATCTTCAGGTTTATTGACATTAAATTATGTGTAATTCTCTCATAATTAAAAAAAATTCTCTCCAGATCTGTAGTTATAATGTCCCTGTTCTTAGCCCTAATGTTAATTATAACTTTTCTCTTATTTTTAGTTAATGAGAACTTCCAAAGGATTATCCTCTTTTGTTAGTTTTTATTTTTCATTAATCTTTAAAACTTAATTTAAAAATTTATTTGTATTGAAGTATAGCTAATTTATAGTATTGTGTTAGTTTCAGGTGTGATTCAGTTTTACATATATTTTATATATTCAGTTATACATGTGTGTGTGTGTATATATATATATATTTATAGGCTTCCTATAAATATATAGTTATAGGAAGGACTATATATAACTATATAACTATAGTTATATATTCTGTATGTAATATATATATATATATAAATATATATATAGTATATATTTATATATATATATATGCTTTCCAAGTGGCTCAGTGGTAAAGAATCTACCTGGCAATGCAGGAGACATGGGCTCAATCCCTGGGTCAGGAAGATACCCTGGGGGAAGAAATGGCAGCCCTCTTCAGTATTCTTGCAGGAGTAATCCCACAAACAGAACAGCCTGGTGGTTACTGAGCACACACATTATATATATATATCCAGTTATATATACATGTGTGTGTGTGTATATATAGATAGATAGATAGATATAAAAACTCCTTTTCAGACTCTTTTCCCATATAGGTTATTACAAAATATTGAGTATAGTTCCCTGTGCTATACAGTAGGTCCTTGTTGGTTATCTATTTTATATATAGCAGTATTTTATATATGTGTGTATCTGCTAATCCCAACCTCCTAATTTACCCCCCCCCCCCCACTCCCCTTTCACCTTTGGTAACCATAAATTTGTTGTCTGTGTCTGCTTCTTTCTGTTTCATTAATAAGTTCATTTATATCATTTTTTTAGATCCCAAATATAAACAATATCACATTATAGTTGACTTTTATAACTTTTCTCTTATTTTTAGTTAATGAGACCTTCCAAAGGATTATCCACTTTTGTTAGTTTTTGTGGCTTACTTCAGTTAGTATGATAATCTCTAGGTCCATCCATGTTGCTGCAAATGGCATTATTTCACTTTTGTGGCTGAGTAATATTCTTACATATATATATGCCACATGTTCTTTATCCCATTCTTCTGCTGATGGACATTGGGTTGCTTCCATGTCTTAACTATTGTAAATAGTGCTGAAGTGAACATTGGGGTGCATGTCTCTTGGTTTTCTCTAGGTATACGGCCAGTTATTTATTTTTTTAAGACAAAGTTTTTAACTTAGATATAGTTGATCTACAGTAGGTTAATTTCTGCTGTATAGCAAAGTGATTCAGTTATACATACATATTTTTTACATGCTTTTTCATTATGATTATCTTAGTTTCCTGTGTTATATAGTTCCCTGTGTTATATAGTTCCCTGTGTTATATAGTAGGACTTGTTTTTTATCCATTCTGTATGTAATAGTTTGCATCTGGTAACCCTGAATTCCCAGTCCATCACCCCCATATCCCCTTCCCCCTTGGCAACCACAAGTCTGTTCTCAGTGAGTCTTTTTGTTTCATAGATAGATTCATTTTAAAACAAACAAAAATTTTTTGAGTCGATAAAGATTCAGTCTACTCTTCTTTTTACTTTTACTTTATGTTTATAATTTGGTCTTTATTTTCTTTTTTGACTTTGTTACTCATTTTCTAGATTTTTGGGTTAAATGTTCAGTTTGTCATTTTCAATCCTGTTTCCTCATAGAAATATTTTAGTAGTTGTTATATAATCACCAAAGATGGCAACATTGAAAGATAACACTCATTTGAGTATATTAGTTCTGGCTTGTTTTAAAAGTAAGCTCATTTTTTGTTACATTGTATCCTCACCTTATAATATAATTTAAAAACACTAGTTGCTATATTAAAAAGTACAATAAATATAAATAAATCAGGAAGTCCAAAATGTCTGGGAATACAGGAAAAATATGCCTTTATTACACTTCTTTCTTTTAGATGAACAATTGGATTAATTGCTTTAAGTTTAGAGATAACTCACCAAAAGAAAAATTCCCTGGAGGTTGAAGAAAATTAACAATCATATGAAAATAGAACTAATATTTTGCTTTAAATTTTTTCTCTCTTTCTGGACTTCTTGTGCAGCTTGTTATTTAACAGAAAGGAATACATATACATTTGTATACAATAATATCTGCATTGAGGAGTGGAGACTTAGCAATATTCAGTTTTCTAAAGAAATTCTGTCCATCACAAATTAAAACAAGGCAGTCATACAGTCTTCATGCATTCTAACGTGTTGAGTATGTTCCACATAAGTAAGCTTTCCGTAACTCATCTGGAAGGTATTGGAAGGATAAAAATAGACTAAATGTTCAAAATTTCCATCCTAGGAGTTTCCTGCTTTTGCCTGCATCTCAATTGTCAGTCCAGGTCCTGGCTCCTACTCCACTCTGGTCTGTGCAAAGACAGTGGAAGCGTTTACGCCATAAATATTCAGCCTGCCAGATCGTCTGGGCTTGGCCTCTGCCTCTCCTGAGACAGCTCCTTTCCTGCTCTTCTGTCAGAGTAGAAAAAGTGAAGGAGGGAGACTGTACAAAGACCCAGAAGCCAGGATGACAAACATGTGGGATTTAAAAGGGTTCATAGGTTTGTTTTCAAGGAATACAGGGCTTACAGAATTCATCCATTCTCTTCTGGTTGGCATGTCAGATTATGCTCTGTCAGCCCAGTTCGTTTGGGGGAGTTACACTGTGGAATCCGACCCTTTCTGGTTCACAGAGATAGATGGAGTCTGATGGTCACAGGGCACATTTGCCTGCTTTCTGTCATTTTCGTTACTTTGCTTCCTTAAGCAGTTCTTAAATAGATAGAAATGAGTGTCTGGAAACTATGTGACTTTTATTCCTTGTCTTTGGATGGCACATTTCCTCGGATCAGCCCAGCACTTCTGAATGGAAGTCTGTCATTCATTCATTCATTTCCCTACTATGCAGGCTAGGTAGGTGTCAGGCCCCACACAGCAGTGAAGGAAGATGTAGTGTGTCCTTACGCGTACTGGGAATAATCAACTGCAAGCAAGTTCTTTGACAGTTAATAAATTGCAGTTATGACCAGTGCTATGAAGAAGTAGTAAAGGAATTATGGGAGTGTTAAACAGGAAGGCCTGGTCTAGACGGGGAGGGTCAAGGAAAACTTTCCTGGAGTAATGACTTGAGATGGCAAGGATAAGATGAAACAGAACTGCTAAAAAGAAAGAAACAGTACAGTTTTTAGGGCTGAAAGGAACCAAAGATACCATCTACTGATGGCCGATCCTTACATTCCACAAATGAGAAAACTGAGGCCCAGAAGGTGAAGGGAGTTGCATGATTAAGGTTACACAGCTTGTTAGCCCCAGGGCTAGAGATGCGAACCCAGCACAGTTTTCTTAGGTGGGTAGGAAGCAAGGTACACTGAGTCAGAAGGGACTTAGGCATGGGGGAAACCAGGCAGGTTTAAATTAAGCTCTGCCTCCAGGTCAGCTGAAGAGCTACTTCTTCAGGTTGGGGAGGGCATTAAAAGTGACTCATCTGACAGTTTGCTGTAGCATAGTTTGGGGTGAGGGGAGGAGGTACCAAACATGCATACACCTGAAACAATAAATGTGGTGATCCAGTAGTTAAGACTCCGTGCTTCCAGTGCCGGGGGCACAGGTTTGATCCCTGGTCGGGGAACTTGAGATCCCTCATGCTGTGCAGCATGGCCAAAAAAATAAATAAATTAATTAAATAATAATTAAAATAATAAATTAATTTTTAAAATATAAATGTGGAGTTCAGTTGGGAGATCACTCACTGTTCTGTAGCTGTCTAGCTGTGTGATGAAGAGAAGTCACATAACCTCTCTGAATTGGAATTCACAGCTTATACTTGGGTATATTTCCTTTCAGTCTTTTCCTGTGCATTTTAGGAGCTTGTTAGAGATCAGTTGTGTCCTATATTTCACCTCAGTCTTTGAAGACGAAAGTTTCCTGTTTAGGTAAAATATTCTTTAAGTCCCCCTTTAAAGAGCAGTTTGCCAGCCTGTGCTTGCCCAAACATCCAGAGAATAACTGTACCAAGTGAGCCAAGCTCCAGGATCTGTAAGAATCGTTAGCAACTGAGCATATTTCTATAAAGCAATAAAGGTTTTTATATTTTGTTCATCTGTTACCCTTATGCTGTTGCCACTTTCACATTCAGTGTGTGTAGGTGGAGAGTATGAGATAACAGCGTTTCACAGATGAAAGTGAGTGGAAAAGCGCCGCTTTCCCTTTAAGGCAGTTTCAGCCCAAGCTCCCGCCCCTTTCCTGATTGACAGACCTACCCGAAGTCACATGATCCGCCTCTATTTGAAGGTCACAAAAAGCTGCTTCCTTTAGAGACAGAGGGGGAGAGAGAGAGCAAGAGGGAGAGTGAGTGTGAGAGTTAGTTCAAGCCAAAATGGCCGACAGAGTCTCTGCTGGTTTCTGAATATTTAAAATACAAAAAAACAGATAGACAAAAAGAAATCATTTTTTGGACCTTTTTTCATTTCCATTTCTACCTTGTATGCCTCAATTTGCTGGATTTAAGCACTGCTGCACTTTATGAGGTTGGTAAATATTTTCGATTTTTTAAAACCAATTGATTTATATGGATCTTGTCTAACCGTTTTCACTAGTGGTGTTGCAAATCGACATTTGTCTAGCATGGAGACTGGCTTCAGACATTTCGTGAATCTGTGTAAATCAGACCCGTGATGTACTTTTGGTTCGGCATTTTAGAAATGGAAAAGCCTTGGTAAAATATTTAATTTTGAAGTGACTTAATTGCACTTTTAATTTATATGCAGATTTTCATCCTCGTTTGTGTCTTGCAAATAAATGAAGCTGTGAGTAATTGAAAATTTGATATTTAGAGGTTTTTTTTTTAAAAAAAAAAAACACAAACCTCTCCCTACCCCCTTAAATCTGCTGCAAAAATTTGCATAAATATAAATGGGTTTGCATTCTTTCGGCTGCTAAGGCCGACAAAGGATTTGGGAGGGCAAGCACTACCACGGGAAAGCCTTTTTCTTTTTTTCTTAAAGCTTGGCCATCCTTCCTAGAGAGATGTAAAACCTAAAATAAGACCTGATACATTTTAAACATCAGGCTGGGGGTGAGTGAACAGCAGGAGGTTTGGGGTTTGTAGATTCCCCGGCTTGAAAACCTCCCAAGCAGTGTGTGGATCACCCCTCTCCTCTCGGCGCGCGCTCATTTGCGCTGGGTCTCTGTGTGTGTGCTTCAAATGTGCAGCCAGATGCGCTTTTATTTTGATCGTGGTTTGAACCAAATGGTGGGAGTATCTTGTAAACATGGTGTTTGAAAGGTAGAACAGCTCATCACCCCCGATTAGGAATTATTTCTCTCTCAGTTTCTCCCTGTGGGTTGGCCTTCTCCGTTTCTCACGGCTTACAATTTCTGTTTAATTTTATACGGATGAACTAGGCTTTTCAGCACAAATTCAGCTTCTGTATGTCTAGTTGTCTGTTTTAGCCACGTATTCATTGTGAAATGGTCGTGTCTGGTCACCTCAATAAGTAGCTGTACGTGTATGTCTGTTGGTTACCCTCGAAACTGTGTGCAGTGAGTGCCCTGAAGTTAAATTCCATTACTCCTAATGCAGGATTCTAGAAAGCCTGGGGATGGGGAGGGAAGAGGACTGAAAACTTACCTTCTCAGAGCCACCTCCCCCTATCGTTGTGAGAGTGTGATGTAATGCTCTCGGTCTGGTGGGCAGAAAGGATTGTAGTTTGTGATGTGGCGGGGAAATAGCCCTCACCCCTGGGGAAACTACCCCATCCCCCTCAGCATATCCCTGGCTGGAAGAGGCCTTGTTTTCTTTTCTTTTCTTTTTTTTCCTCCTAATTTGTATCCTCCTGATTTATGCCTTAGCATATTGGCATGAGAAAGAGACTGTTCTTCTAAAGCTGTTACGAAGTATAGTTTAGAAAGGCCATTTAAAATATGCAAATTGAATTGTCATATCCCCATCATTAAATATGTAGACTTGGATTAAAGGTAATTAAGCATAAATGGAATAATTTTGATCAGAAGGGAGCAGTGGGGCTTTTTTTTGTTTCCTTTTTAATTAATCTAATTATAAGATGCTTGCTGGGCCTGAAAGTGTTAAAAAGGAAAAAATGCTGGACCATTTTGAAAATTTGACAGTCTGCAAGAGGGTGTGTAGTGCTTTCAAAAGCTTTATTCACTGTTAAAATGGATTGGCCTCTTGTGCTGAAAATGGCCTGTTTCTTTGGGCCAATTGTTTGTAGATGAAGGGACTTTCACGCTAATTTAACAAAAAGACGTTCCATTGGAATTCATAAAGATAATTAAAGTCCTCTGTCTCTAAAGAACAAGTATTTTATTATTTTTTTAAAATTAATGTTAGTAGCAATGGAAATGAGTGGGGAAGTGACAGTTTAAATTCAGTGTAAATTTTTTTGGTGGTAGAAGTTCAGCTTTTGTGTAAGATTGGAAACATTACATTCAAAAGGTAATCTGGGACAAATTTGTCTCTTAGAAAATTTTTTTACAGCTTGAATTTAAAGGAAAAGACGTAGAAATTACCATAGTAATAGAGAGCAATAAATTGCTTTGTGGTAGACCTGAGGAAAATTAGAGTTCTGATTTTTGTTGTTTTTTTCTGGAAATGAAAGCGCTTATTTGGAGCTTTACTTGTTAGATGATTCATTTTATGCCCATTTCCTAAGTTGGCCTTACAGAAGAAGAATGAGATGAACCTCCGCTTTCCACATTTTGTCATTAGCTTGTTTTTCTGGACTGTGTAAACATGTGAATAGCAGGTTAATTCAGTTTGCAGAGCGGAGGGACCAGAAGCAGGGTGCCTGCTTTCTAAGGCAAGGAGGAGAATAATATAATGAACATTTAACAGAACGCCATCTGATTCTTTGAAATGTTTTGGTAAATATTCTTCTCTCTAGACAGGTTGAGAAGTGTGATAAATAAGACCTGGTTTCACGTATGTTAAGCGTTATGGCTCTGGTGAGTTTCAGAAGCTCAGCTGCCATTTTGGATCTAAGTTCCTGCAGAGCCAATCCTTATGGCACACCAAACTCTGGTAATTCAGGAGCAAATAAAAATGAGTTATACAGCAAGCATGCAGGTGGATAGTACTTAATTTGTGCCTTTTGTTGACGTTTTCTTTCTGTTGGCACTATGAAATGAAGCTTTAAAAATTTTAGAGATGTGGCTGATGTTATGAAGAGCAAAACGCAGAGATACTAGAACTTGCACGTTGTGGTTTTTAAAAATGAGGCAGTGTATGCAGAGGAAGTTTCTGTCTGGAGAAAAAATAATATTATCTTCACTAAAGTCTCCACACCCCCAATGCCTATTTCCTTTTGCTGGGTCTCCTTGTGATATTATAGTGATGTTACTATTCACAATGCTACTATGTTGCAGAAAGAAATGTCACAGATTCATTATTAAGATTTTACTGAAACATCACAAAAATTGATAGAGCCGTTTAATCAGAAGTGGTATCTTATTTTTAAACTGTTTTTCAGTCCTCCTATCTGCATACCAGAAAGGAAGCGTCGGCGTCTTTGGTATATGGTGCAAACTCAACTCCGTTGTTCAGCTTTGAATGGCCATTTGTTATTCTCTTTCGCCACTGGGACAAGTCATTTAGAAATCAGCTTCTAAAAATTGAAGCAGAGACTTACTAGGCTTTTCCAGCTCTTAATCCTACAAGAGACATGGAAGGAGTGATCTGTGATGATGAGACCTTTAGGTTCTGCAGAGTAGGCCCCAGCAGATAACAGTAGTAAGGGGTTAGGCCTCACCCTACCCAGCTGCCCCAGGACTGAAAAGTTTGCAAGAAATTTAATTTTTACAACTCAGTATAATCATTGACCTTCTGTCGTTTAAACTGGACAAGACCCTGAGGCAACACAGATGAATGTACTTTGTCCCAATCCTAAGGAGTACCACTCTAGCGAGGGAGGTGCTCGGTGAAAGAACCAGTCGCCTTACCTTGGTGCTCTGTGAGAGGTAGAGCAAGTCCCTGGTGCATAAGTAGCCTGAGTATCTGTGTGAGGAGAACCCTTGTTTAAAGAAGCCAAATAATTACTTCTCATTAATTTTTAGTTGTCATTTGGCTGTTAGATTTTAAGTGGACCTTGTGATTTAAAGGTGGGGTTTCTTGACTATTGACTGGGGAGTAGGGCAGCCTAGGCTAATTGTTTCCTAGTACAGTATTGTTCAAGGATTTACACTAATCCGACTTCCCTCACCTGCTTCTTATGATTAGAACTGGTGGTGGAGTGGGGTGGGGTGGGGTGAATTGAAGCCACTTGGTCTGAAAAGGGATTTAACCCATAATGGTGACATTTTAACATGTTTTCCTTTCTTCCTTCAAATATTCAGCCATCATTTATGCTAAGTGCTGGTGTAGGTGCTTTGAGAGCTAAGAATTAATTTGGTCAGCCCAGGGCCTCCAGTAACAACTGGTTCATGTGGAAATGTTTGCCATCTGATGACTATCTACTGCTTTGGGTTACAACTAGGGTAATGCTATAATTCCTTTCACCTGATGGTTTCCTCACTGATAATCAGGGAATGAATGGTAATTTTTGCTTCTGGTTGTTCTAGGGACTCCCACTTAAGGTTTGATGAGATAGTCATTTTATCCATTATTATTTTTTTTAGCTGTGCAGAATTATCTTCTGAATGATCTGAGAACCCTGCACGATCAGTTCCTCTCGCACGTCCCTCAGTTTTCTTGTAATGCCCTCCAGGTGTGTCACTCGGGCTTCCTGGTGGCTCAGTGCAGGAGACCCGGGTTCGATCCCTGGGTAGGGAAGACCCCTTGGAGAAGGAAATGGCAGCCCACTCTAGTATGCTTGCCTGGGAAATCCCATGGACAGTGGAGCCTTGTGGGCTACAGTCCATGGGTTCATGACCGACGATTAAACCATCACCAGTTGTATCACATTATTTGAAATCACATTATTTGTGTGTGGCACCTCATTCCCCACAACCCAAAGCAGACTTGAGTGTTGTGCGTGTTGCTCAGCCTTTAGTGTCTAGAATAGGGCTTAGCACAAGTGAGTACTCAGTAGAAATGTTTTTGAAGTAGGCCTGAGTTTAAGGTCACCAGGACCAGCTATGTGACCATCAGCCCCTGTTTCTTCATCGGTAAAATGGACACAGTGCTTTGTTGTGAAGCATAAAGGAAATGCTGGAACAAAAAGGCCAGCACCTAGTCGTGTTGCTTAGTAAGTGTTTCCTTCCCCTTTGCTCTCTTTCTCTCTTTGTTCAATAAACCAGAAAGGCTGTAACGTCCCCACAGAAGCCTCGGTCCTCTGATGGCTCCCAGGATTGGGACGCGCAGGCAGTGATTGCGCGGAACCTCCGCCTGGACGAGGACAGGAGCGGCGCTGAGCCCTTTCTTTTGTTCAAGTCCCTACATTCCTATGGTCTGATGTCGTCTCTTCATGCGCTCCAGTTTCCTTCAGGCTCTGCCCCTGTGGTGTATCCACATTTGCTTGGCTGCTTTTCATACATTCTGTGTTTTGCATCAAAAGGTTCTCAACAGTTTCAAATGAATTGGTCTTAGAGTTTACAAGGCAAAGGAGAACAGAAAATGCAGTGTTTTTTCCCTTCATTTTTATTATTCTGAGCCTGCACATAGAAACTCTATTTATTTAACCAAACTGCTAATAGTTTGGACTCAGAAGACAGATAAAATTAAAATTTAGGTCAATTACCCACTTGATACAATGCTTTTGAATTAATAAAGATGACACATAACATTCATTCATTGACCTTGACTGGAATTTATTTCAAAGAAAACCATTTTTATCTGTTAATTCATTTCAACAAATAATTATTGAATACCTGTTACCTGCCAGGTATTGGAATAAATGCTAGCATAGGAGTTTTATACTAGGGAGATTTTTTTTTTCCAGGTACCATTATGAAGTTAGAAAGACTATAAATGCAGGGAGCCTGGTCAGTCCTCAGGGTGTTGGACAATTACGAAAGAGGGACATGCAACCCATATAGAAGGACCAGCTTATGCAAGGGCCCTGAGGCAAGAGAGGAATTCAGCATGTTTGGAGACCTGTATGTAGAGTACTTGGACATGGTTGGAGCGTGATGTGTGTAAGAGAAAAGATAATCTGGGAAATGAAAGGGGAATCTGAAAGGGTAAACACTGGTGAGATGTAGAGGAGCCTATCAGTCATGTTTGGAAGTCTTTATCTTGAGAACAGTTAAAGAGTTCTCAGCAGGAGTTTCACCTGTTCACGATGAGTTGTTGAAAGATACGGTCTAGTCACCCTGTAGAAAGTGGCTGGAAGATTGAGTATAAGACTGGATCGTATTGCAGTAATCCTAGGTAGTGGTGGCCTGGACTAACAGCGAGTTGGGAAGAAATGGATAAATCCAGAGACATTTAGGAAGAAGATGTCATAGAACCTGATCCTTGAGGATTAGGATTGGGGAGATAAAAGATCACACCTCTGTCTCTAGCCTGGGCTACTGATGAGATGGTTGTACCATTCACGGAATTAGGGTCCCTTTAGACAAGAGACAGATGTGGGATCGAGAAAGTGAGTTCAGTTTTGGAGTAAATGAATCTTGGGACATCTAAATGAAGGTCAGGGCTTCCCATGTGGTGCTGGTGGTAAAGAACGTGCCTGCCAATGCAAGAGATGTAAGAGACTCAGGTTCAATCCCTGGGTCGGGAAGATCCCTGGGGGAGTAATTAGATATCTGGCTGGAGATAAAAATTTGAGAATCATCAGTGGTCCCAACTTTACCAAGATTTTCCTTTTTAAGTTGATTTCTTTGGTAAGCTGTCCACAAGTGACAATGTGCTGTGCAAGTGCTCTTGGGTACTGTCGAAAGGACACTCTTACAAAAAACAGGGTAAGACCACAGATGCACTCCCATTACTACTACGGTTGCTGTTGGGAATACGGAAGGAGTTTCAGGGAGGAGAAGGGCTATAACTTCAGCTTGGTTGAGGAGAGAAGGCTTTATGAGGACCTTTTATTTGAGCTGAGCTTTAAAGATTGGGCTTCCCTTGTGGCTCAGCTGGTAAAGAATCTGCCTGCAATGCCGGAGACCTGGGTTTGATCCCTGGGTTGGAAAGATACCCTGGCGAAGGGAAAGGCTACCCACTCCAGTATTCTGGCTTAGAGAATTCCGTGGACTGTAAAGTCCATGGCCTCACGAAGAGTTGGACACGACTGAGTGACTTTCACTTTCTTTAAAGATTGGGCAGAAGAGCAGACTTGAGGGCAGAGCATTGCAGCTGGAGGAGGGCTGATTGTGTTCAGAGGGGACTGAAGGGTGGTTGGTTGTCTGTGGGAGAGCTGGGATGCCTGCCCAGTAGTTTGGATTGCTGCGGCAGATAATGGGGATCTGTTGAAAGTCTGATAGCAATGTGATCTAGATGGTATTTTGAGAATACTAGTATGGCGGTGGGGCAAGAGGAGGACGGGCATGGTGGGGTTGGAAGAGGGGAGGACTGGGGATAATTGAGACAGGCAGGCCAGGTAAGAGGCTGTGGCGAAGAGGACTGTTAGAGAAGGGCCTGCTGTAAGACTGTGAGGCTGGAGGAGGTACCAGGGACCCCAGGTGTTGAAGGTGAATGATGAGAATCTTCAGCAAAAGATGTGGAATTTCAGGTCAGACATACCGAGTTTAAGAAGTTGCTAGGCCTTCCAGATGGACCTGGTTGGCAGGCGGCTGACAATGTGGAACTGACGCTTGAGAAAGAGTTCAGAAGCAGAGATAAAGAATTGGAAGTCCTCCATGTAGAAGTGATAATTGAAGCTGAGAGGGGATGAGGTCACCATGGAAGTGCAGAGAATGGAAAAGAGAACTGATAATGGGGCCTTGGGGACAGGAAGAGAAAGTGGACCTGGGAGAGGATTAAAGAAAGGTGCTTGTGCAGGACAGTCAGTCAGAGTCAGTGAGGAGAAGGGAAGGACTTCTCAGTGTCAGATGCGGTCAGCAGGTTTTGGGGTCACACAGGAAGAACAGTGTTTGGTTATGGCAGCCTCCCAGAACCTGCTCGCAGAAGGCATTCTAGTGGGAAAGGGTTGGGAATCATTAGGTTATGCCAGCACCATTCAGTGGAAATAGAATGTGAGTCATGTGTTATTTTACATTTTCCAAGAGTCACATTAAAAAAAATAATAAGCAGGAATTCCCTGGCGGTCCAGTGGTTAGGACTCTATGCTTTCACTGCCAAGGGCTCAGGTTCTATCCCTGGTTGGGGAACTAAGATCCTGCATGCCACGTGGCCAAAACAGACACAGGTGAGATTAATTTTAATAATATCTACTTTATTTAGATGTGCAAAATAATATAAATTCAACATGTAATATATTTTAAAATATTAATGGGATATTTGATATTCTTTTTTACTATTCAGGTTTTCAAAATCTGGTGTTTTATCCTTACAACACATTTCAGTTTGAACATGAAATTTTATTAGAAATGCTTGATCTGTATTTAGATTTGATAAAACTTGTAGTTGAAAAAGTAGGGGCTTCCCAGGTGGCGCAGGGATAAAGAATCTACCTACCGTTACAGAAGACGCAGGTGTGATCCCTGGGTTGAAAAGATCCCCTGGGGTAGGGAATGGCAGCCCACTCCAGTGTTTTTGCCTGGAAAATCCTGTGGACAGAAGAGTCTGACAGGCTATAGTCCATGGGGTCGCAGATTTGGATACAGCTGAGCACAGACACATACACAGTTGAAAAAGTATATTCACATACCCAAGTTTTTCCAAACATACAAGTTTTCTAGTAATGGAAGTAAATTACCAATTTAAGGAAAAAAAAATTTTTTTTGGCTGTTGCCTCGCAGTTTACGAGATCTCAGTTTCCTAAAAAGGGATTGACCATGGACGTAAAATCCTAGAATTCTAACCACCAGACCACCAGGGAACACCCTTAAAATTTAAGTTAAACAAAATTCATTTGAAAATTCAGTTTCTCTGTCACAGTGGCCTCGTTAAAAGTGCACACTAGCTGTGTGTGGCTACAAAATTGGACAGGGAGCATTTACGCAAAGTAAGACAGGTACTTGCAGGTACTGTGCATTTTGGAAATAGCCAGATCATCACTAAACATTCTTCCCATGGCAAAGCACTTCATAGGATTGGTGTTACTTAGAACACGTGGGCTTATGCTTATGAAATTTTTAGAATTGGAGGGGTCAGATCCTAAGTTTACTTGTGAGAAGATGAACTGTTTTTTTTTAATGTGCAGGTTCTAAAATTTAAAACAAGGAATTGAAAAAAATTGTTCAGGTCAGCAGGATGGTACATTGGTAAAAGTTTTTAAATATAACCAATTTGTGTCCTATTAGAAATGCTAGGTACAGAGGTTTACATCTAAGGAAGGGATAGTCAGGGAGATTAGGATGGACATGTACACACTGCTGTATTTCAAATGGATAACCACCAAAGACCTGCTGTGTAGCACAGGGAACTCTGCTCAGTGTTGTGTGGCACCGTGGGTGGGGGGAGTTCAGGGGACGGTGGATACATCTGTACGTATGGCTGAGTCCCTTCGCTGGACACCTGAGACTTTCACAGCATTGTTCATCGGTTGTACCCTAATACAAAGTAAAAAGCTTTTAAAAAGTAAATAACAGCAGCTTTAGCTGGAAGGGTAGCAGCACTGCTGCCCCCTTTTCCAACTCTGTGGAGCCAGTGAGATGAGTGGTTTAGGTGGGAGGTGACATCAGGATTCCAGGGTTCTCAGAAGCTTTCAGTCCTCGATCCCAGTCTTCCAGTGTGGGTAGAGGTGCATGAGGGGTAAGGGTGCCAAAGGCTAATTATCTTGGGCTTGAATCTCACTTCTCTTTGGCAGGCTGTTTGGCCATGGACTATTATACTCATTTTGTATTTCTGGACATCTGGTCCAGTATAATATTTACTAAGTATGAGTGGTTTATAAAAAAGCAGGTTCAGAGATTTATATTATATTTAGTGATCTCACTGATTTATACTGCTAGCTAGTTGCTAACTACAGCTTCTAAATAATAACCTGTAAAGATAGAAATGATCCTGAATTGTGCTTGGAACCAAATGTTGTTCACACTGGAAAGTCAGGCATTGGTTTTGGGTTGGTGCACAATTCCATCTTGGTGGACATAGAGGACCTTATTTTTCCATGAAATTTTCTTAAATTTCATATTTCTGTGAAATATAAGAATTTGAAGTGTCAGCTATTCACTGAAGTCCTGTTTTTAAAATCAATACGAAAATTAATTCCTTACCTTTTTGTTTTCCTTTAGAAGTGCATTTTAGTCATCCATGCCTTTGTTAAAAACAGCCATACTGTGTAGTGGTGGGCTTACGTGATGCCCTTCATTTATTTTTTGATATTTATTATTTGTTTTTATTTGGGTGCGCTGGGTCCTAGTTCTGGCACTGGAGATCCTCAGTGTACCTTGCAGCATTCAAGGTCTTTAGTTGGGGCATGTGGAATCTACTTTCCTGACCAGAGATCAAACCCAGGAGCCCTGCGTTGAGAGCTTGAAGTCTTAGCCACTTCCCCGCGTGATGTCATTTAATGGCTTAATAAGACCAGAGACCTAGCACAGGATCCCTTGTCCCCTCTCAGAGCCCAAAGCAGTAAGTCTTGTACCTCTAGATGCCATTGTTTGTGTGTGGTTTTTTTTTTAACCCTTTGCTTGCCGAAAATAATTGCTGCTCTTTTATGCCAAGAAGTTGCTGTTTTTAAGCTGAAGTTAGATGGCTAGTTGGGTAGCTTAGAACAGTGGCTTCCAAACTTTTTGATTGGATCAACACTGAGAAATATAATTTGCATTGAGAATAAAGTATTGTTGTTTAGTTGCCAAATCGTGTCCCAACTCTTTAGTGACTCCATGGATTATAGCCCGCCAGGCTCCTCTGTCCATGGGATTTCCCAGGGAAGAATACTGGAGTGGGCTGCCATTTCCTTCTCCAGGGGATCTTCCCAACCCAGGGATGGAACCCCAGTCTCCTGAGTCTCCTGCATTGGCAGCTTGAAATTCTTTACCATTGTACAACCTGGGAAGCCCCATACATAAAGTATGCACTAAAGCAAAAGTATTTTCCTTGTGATACTATGTAATATATTCTATCCTGATACGTTTTCCTCAAGTCCATTTTGTAAAACAAAACCCCAAATAAGCTGATCCCAACTACTAAAGTGGCTTAATGACCCACTCTGTGTTGTCTCACTCAAGTTTAGAGAAGGTTTAGGGGACCACTCAGGAGTTGGCCGTATTCCCAGACCTGGTCCCCACTTTGGTTGATTTTGGGAATCAGATTTGTCATTCTGCTCAGTTGTCACACCAACCAGATTCATAAGTGATTTTTAGAAGTGTTCATTTGCTACTTGAGCATGTAGAAGATGGGTATTTTTGATGACCAGAATGTTGTCCTTCCTATCCAGGGCATTCTGTTTGGATCACTAGGAACTGGACATCCATATTGAGGAATGGAGAGATTTACATATGTCCCCCTTCCCCAAATTTTAGAGAAACTTAAGTAGAAAAACCAGACTGCCAGATGATCTATTTTCTCTTGAGAAAGCCCCACAGAAAACAGTGTCATACTCTCTTTTGGGAGGGGTGATTCCCTGCCCTCTTTCCAGGTTTCAGGAAGACACATTTCCCCTAATTAACACATTCTGTTTTCAGATACACTTCAGTAGGTTTGATTAGTTTAGCATTTCCCACTGTCAAGGTACTAATAGGTTTGTCTGGGTAAAAAAGAAAAAAAAAAAAGGGGTCCTTTCCTGAATTAAACTGATCTTGCTTACTACAAGGACTTAGAATCTTTAAGATGCTAATATGTATTCAGAATCTTACAAGTGTTATGTATATATAAAATCTTAAAGTACCAGATTTTTATTTTTGTTTTTTAGGCACAGTTTGGAGTAATGCATGGTGTGCTTTCCATTTTAATTATTCCTTTCTTAAAACTACATTCTAGACAAGCAAGCTGGATTTGGCTGTTTCCCAGGTCTCTTCAGACACTTTAACATGGTGGTTCCCAGATGTAGTTTCAGGGAACTGTAACATTGCAAAAGCAATATTAGGGTCCAACATGAATTAACCAGTTTTAAATTTGCCAAGTAACAGCATTTGGAAAAAAAAGGCAACCCTATTTTTTACCATTATTTCAAAGAAAAGGCATTTTGACAAAGGAGTAGAATGCATAGTCGCAGAATAAGAAACATTTTACTAAGTTGAATATAGCTTTATGAAGACTATTACATAGGGAATGCAGATCAGCACAGGTACAGGATTTCAGCATTAGGGAATCACCCTAATTATAGACCATCTCTTAGCATGTATTACAATTAACTGTGTGCTCGCTGGTTTTATTAGCCTCACTTTATAGGAATACAAGTTCTGAGACTGCCTTCCTTCATTCTTATTTATTAACTATGATGATGGTTACCGTGTCACAGGAACTCACACTTTAAAAAAAAATTACTTCCTCTGAATATACTGTAACCAGATGACCATTCTACTTTAACATAAGGAAAAAAAAAGCCAACTCCATTAGGTGCTGAGCAGTTCTATTCTAATTGTAGAATTTAGAGCATTCTCTTCTATTCAGAGCCTGTTCCAAAGTTGATCTGATTTAATGAGGTATACAGTTGACCCTTGAACAGTGCTGGGGTTAGGGATGACAGTCCTCTCTGTGGTTGAAAATCCGAGTATAAATTTACAGTCAGCCCTTCGTATCCACAGTTATGCATCTGCGGATTCAACTGTTAAGTATTTACTCTTGAAAAAAAATCCACATATTAGTGGACACGCACAGTACAAACACTAGTTGTTCAAGGGTCAACTGTATAGTCATGGTGATTTTGTAAAAGAGGCCGTTAGCTCACGAAACTAAATAATATTACTTATGTACATTTCTGCCAGCTTGTTGGCTCTTGGTGACTTGTAAATAATGGCCATAGCTGATTTTCTGTCATATTACATATTATTTTTATATCCATCCTCCCACTCTCACATCTTAAACGACAAAGACCTTAAATCTGGCAGCCACACATCAAATGTCCCCTCTGTCTGTCTTCAGCGAGAGAAAGTGCTTTTTCGATGCACTTTACTCCTGTAATCAAGGGACGCATGGCCGGCAGCTCACTGGTCTGCCCTGCTGTGATAATGCTATCAGCTGGCTGTGGGAGTGGCTGTCCCCGTGAGGGCTTTGACTTTTCCTCATCAGAGTCCTCTGGCCAACAGAGGAAAAGGGGAGAGTTTGGGGTTAGCAGTGTAGGTAGGGTGTTCAGAAGCAGTATCGTGCTGGTAGACTTGGTGTATTGAGCGGGGCATACGCTGCGTCCTGTGTACTTGGAGAAATTACTACCTAAGTATTTGTGCATCAGGCACTATAGGTTGATGGGAATAGCACAATGATATAAAGACCTGGTTTTTCTTTTTGGAACACAACCAGTAATATGAACCTGCCTGTAATAAAGACAGGCATGATGCCAAGAGATCCTGGAGGTTGGAGGCAGAGCCTAGGGCACTAGGGAAGATTCCACCAAAGAAGAAGAATCTGACCTGAGTTGTCATCAGTGTGGTGTTTTTTTTTTTTTTTTTTAATATTTATTTAGCTGTGCTGGGTCTTAGTTGCAGCATGCAGAATCTTTGATCTTCGTTGTGGAACTTGCAGTCTTAGTTACAGCACATGAGATTTAGTTCCCTGACCAGGAATCAGATCCTGGTCCCCTGCATTGGGAGCGCGGAGTCTTAGCCTCTGGACTACCAGGGAAGTCCTTGAACTGAGTCTTTAAGGGAAGTTAGGAGTTGCTTGGGGAAGGGGTTGGTGAGTAGGGGAGGAGTGATATAACATAGGGGCTAAGAACTGAGGTTCTGAAGCCAGGACAGATGTATGATTAGGTCAACCCACTTTTGGGCAAGTAATATCTGTGTGCCTCAGCTTTTTCACTTGTAAAATAGGGGATAATAACAGTACCTGGAGTCAGTGTTAGCTACTGTTCTCATACTTTTTGTTGCTAGCATTTCAGGCAGAGGAAGTGGCTTGAACAGAGGCGAGGAGTTGGGGGTGGGGGAGTATGAGAAATGGTGAGATGTTTGTGTAGGCTGCCTGGAGGAGAGGGGAAGGGTTGGTTGGAATTTGTGGCCTAAGGAATCTGAATTTTATCCTGTAGAAAGCAGTTTTAAAACCTCAACTTGCCAGGGTTTCCCTGGTGGCCCAGTGGTTAAGAATCCACCTGTTAGTGCAGGGGACACAGGTTTGATCCCTGGTCCAGGAAGCTTCCACATGCCTAGGAGCAGCTAAGCCCATAGGCCACAACTACTTAGCCCGTGCCCTAGAGCCCATGCTCTGCAAGAAAAGAAGCCACCGCAATGAGAAGCACTGCGACTAGAGAAATTTCTCACACAGCAACAAAGACCCCAGCACAGCCAAAAATAAACAAACAGTTGTTCTCAATATTTAAAAAAAAATCTCAACTTGCTTCTGTTGATCTCCGTGTTGGGATCTGATACAGGAGGAGACACTGGGGGCAGTCAAAGCAAGAGGAGAGATTGGAGAATGTAAATTAAGTGAGTGATGGTACAGATGGAAAGAACTAGATTTTAGAAACAATTTGGTATTTCTGAATGGTGAAGTCCATTGGATGTGAGAAAGAGGGAGGAATTGTGCACAGGCCCCAGGCTGGGTGGAATGGGTAATGCCAGGAGTGGTAATGGGCATTCATTGGGTGGGGCAGAGGTGTTGAATGTGTAAAAGGGTGAGGATGGGGCAGACAGGCTTGTGTGTGCTTTGGACATGCTTGAGATGTTTGCTGGACATTTAGTATAGCTTGCCTGGCATGCTGCGGTCCATGGCGTTGCAAAGAGTTGGACACGACTGAGCAACTGAACTGAATTGACAAGTGAAAAGAACCATCTGGCGCTCGAGAGAAGTTGGGAGCCATCCATTTACATCTGGAGATGGTCTTCTAGGCCACGGTTATGACAGCACTCTCCTAGCAGATGATCAGAAGAGTGGGATGAAAACAGGAAAAAGGTGGTGCAAGAGAAACCCAGGCAGGAAGGAGTTTAGGGAAGTAAAGGAGGGTTATCAGGGCTGGTTCCTCAGGTCAGCCGAGATAAACCCTAGCTGTGGGCAGTTAGGTTTGGCCTTTAGGAGCTCAGTGCAACAGGTTCAGGGCTCCATTGAAGTCCAGCATGTTGTCATTCATTCCGCTTGCCGCTGTCTGTCACATTGGGAAGTCTGCCTGTGGGTTTTCGGTTTCTGTCACCACGGTGAGTAGCTCTAGGACAGGAACCAGTTGTGCTCACTTCTGTAACCCCAGCACCACACACACACACACACACACCCCTTGGTGGTGGTTTTACTGTTGAGTCAGTTGCTTAGTTGTGTTTGACCCTGTAACCGCATGGACTGTAACCCGCCAGGCTCCTCTGTCCATGGGGTTTTCCAGGCAAGAACACTGGAGTGGGTTGCCCTTTCCTACTCCAGAGGATCTTCCCGACCCAAGGATTGGAGCCACGTCCCTTGTGTCTCCTTCATTGTCAGGCGGATTCTTTACCGCTGGTGCCACCTGGGAAGCCCTCTCCAGAGATAAAGCTGGGAGAAAAGAGATGAGATCCTTGTCTTTGTGGGGCTTATGTTCTAAAGCATGAATCTGAAGGCTCGGGAAAGAACAAGTCCAGAGGTAACCAGCGAGGATACTGGGATGAACTCTGACTTCATCCGTGACCTGAGCCTGGTACCTAGGATGCATTTGCTGCAGCTAGTTGGCTTGAACAGAGGAGAGGGTTTGAAAATACAACGGAGCTGTGGGAAGAGATTTGCTGCATAGATGACAGCCTAGCCTTGGAGAGGGAAGAGTAAATTTGGAAATGGAGAGAAGGATATTTGAGGGAGTTCCCCCTGAGAGACATTGGTCTCTGAATAGGAGGCATTCCTCCCTGTAAAACAAGAGATGAAGTTTGAGTGGAGAAGGGTTACAGGAAGAGCCGTCTACCTACCCTGTGGCTTTTAGCTGAGAGAAGACATCCTCTATTTCTAACTGCAGCGCCCCGCAGCCGTGCAGGCTCCTTCCAGCGAGGCAAGGTGAAGAACACAGAGAGCTGGGGTTCGTCTGAGGCTGAGTGAGAACTGACCTGGGTAGGTAGTGTGGAGTACCCAGGGCCTGAAGTCTTCAGGGAATCCTGGTGAATGTTCATGAGATGCTGGGCTGGGCTGGGAATAAGATAGGACCAAGGTCAGGTCTTTCCTGAAAAGGAAAGAAAGGTCTGGGTTGGAGGAGGTGAGAACTTATGCTTTAGAAGGGAAAAATAATACTTTCTTTGTGCTTTGAAGTGCTTTATATACATTAGCATTTAATCTTCATGGCCATGCTAGAGCTGACTACAGAGATGTTAGGTATCGTGCCCAAAGCTGCACAGGTGGGAAGGGGTCCTGACAGCCTTGGCTGCTGAGTTTGTGCGCTTGATCACTAAGCCTGACTGCACTGGGGGGAAACCAGACGTGACCGCTTCTCCCAGGCCATAGCTTCACGGAAGTTTCCTGAAGTTGCTGAACCATCCTGCCCTTCTAGCAGAAATCTTTTGAAGTGGCATGAAAGGGATCTGTGAACTGTCCCCTGCCTTTTAAGTACATTTTACACAACATTATATTTTATATAGAACTCTCTTTTTCCCACCTGCCTTGCTCATGCCTAAACATCTTTGAATAGAGAAAAAAAAAAGTCTTTCACCGAGAAGACTTTAAATGCAGATCAACCTCGAGTTCTTTGGGCTGTAGCACCTTCTCGATTTACCTGTCCTCCCCCCACTAAACTGAGAAGAGCCCGAGCAGCTGGCACTTGCACCCGTTGGGAGGGCGGAGAGACTGAAGAGCAGCTCAGCTGAGAGGAGGGGGATCTGGCTGTATTGCCTGTTGCTGCGTCTACAGTGGGGGGCGGGCATTTCCAAGTTTGACAGACAAGAATGTGTTCTCTTCCTGGGGCGAGTCCCCGTGTGTTTTCAGTGACATTGGCTCTCCTGGAGAGCGAGTTGGACTTCTGCTGGGTAAGGCGTTAGGCCTCTGGCCCTGTGCCCTCAGCCTGTGTCTAAGGCTGTGACAGGTGACTCAGAGTTTAGGCTCTCTGCAAACCTGGGTTTGGGAGAGACATTTTGACCTTTGCTTGGAAGCCATTTGGAAGCACAGAGGCTTTCCAAATGAAACATGTAGACAACTTTATCCTCTTGTATGAAGACTCATTTGTAAAGATAGCAGTGTATATTCATGGTACCTCAGCAGTTTGTTTGCATTCTTTTAACTTTGTTCTCAAAGCAGTTTGGAAGGAAGGTCACTATATCCTCCATCCCTTCATGGTAAACAAATTTTCATGATTTAAAAAACACACACACACACCAAAACCACAGCTTTTACATGCCAGAAAAGCTTAGATATTTCAAATATCGAATGCACAGGACAGATAGATCATTTGGCACTGTTTGCTGACAGTATTTAGTTCAATTCAATTCAGTCGCTCAGTTGTGTCTGACTCTTTGCGACCCCAGACAGTATTTAGGTTCACTCCTTATCTTGATATTTTCTATGGAGGCCATGTCTTAACCTGCAGAGACTTCTGTACTTCTGCTTGGTTCACTGTTTGAGGCAAGCATTTTTGTCCTTTTTTTTTTTTTTTTCCAACACTACTAGAATGCCCATACTGCATCACATTATTAACACCTTTGGTTTTAAAAACTGCTTACTTCTGGATTACCCTGAAGTGGTCCAGTGGTTAAGAGTCTAGCTGTCAGTGCAGGGGACACAGGTTCAATCCCTGGTCTGGGAAGATCCCACGTTCTGTGGAGCAGCTGAGCCCAAGTGCTAGAGCTTCTGAGCTAGTGTTCTAAAGCCCATGCTCACGATGAGAGAAGCCAACACAGTGAGAAGCCCAAGCACCGCAACTAGAAAAAGCGCGCACGCAGCGGTGAAGACCCAGTGTAGGCAAACATAAAAATAGACATATAATATTAAAGAAGAAAAAACCAGACTGGTTACCTCTCCTTCATTTTTAGTGGTGTGATCTTCTCTCATCAGATATTAAATCCTAATATTTAGTCACTGGTGCTTGACAGAGCTGGCTAGGCAGAACAAACAAATGAATAACCCATCCCTGAGATAGTGGCCCCAGTGCCCTCAGGCCGGGGTTAATTGGGGTTTCTGAGACCAATTGGCAGCTTTATTTGGAAGTCAAAAGTAGAAAACATAACCTATTTATTTCTCATTTCTTCTCCTTCTGAACATTGATACTATTCTCTTAGGTAAAGAATAAAGTCATTGCTTGTTTTTAGGTCATGGAACTCTTGCTGGTATTTTTTCATGTTTCTTTGTTTTGGTCAGGGGCGGTGATAGGCAGACACACGTTAAACTAGCACTTATGACCCATGTTCTTTTGTAGATTCTCTCTTTGGTTTGTGTGACCAAACTGAAAAACACTGGTCTGAATCATGCTGAGTTTTTCCAGGAGTCTCTTGTGGGGTACTCACATTCAGTAAGTACCTATTACATAGCAAGTACTTCTCATGATCCCATTGAGTCCTCACCACAACCTGAAGTGGAGTTTGATCTTCATAAGAAAGATGGTGGGCACAAAGCTTAGTGTCTGATCTGAGACTACTAAACAAGGAAGTGGAGGAACTGGGGCTCTGATTCCAGAATGTATTCTCTTTCCAAGCCTTCTCAGTGGCAGCGCAGAATACTTTGTTAATTGATGGTAACCCCCTGTTTTATAAAGCAACGTGTCTTAAAATATGTGTTCAAATGATGTAAACTGATGGCTTTATGGGACTCCTCAGCACTGCATTGATAATAAATAATAACGAGGACAAAGAGGCCAATGCTGCTGGCATGCGAGGCAGGAGGTCTTTAGGGGGACAGTCCTGATGGCCATTGAAAGACATTTTTCTTTTTGAGCAGCATGATACATTAACTGGAAAGAGGAATTACTGAGTAGTTAAAAAGTTTATCTCAAATGATTAATTGAAAAGCCAAATTGATTAATAAAGAGACATTTTTAAAAGGATCTTAACTGTTTTGAGCTTAAGTAGTAATTCTTAAAGTGTAATCAAATAGAGGACTTATCAAAGCTATAATGAAGAAAATAGAAATCATTTGTAATTAGACAGTAATTAAAGGCAAGTACATGCCCAGTGATTTTAGAGTGCTTGAAAACAATTACTTTTCTTAAGTAGGTTAAACATCTGGGTTACAGGCTTGTTTACACTATTAATCTACTTAACAAACCTGTTCTTCAGAGATGATGTAAAAATGAACTTTAACTTAGCTGTTTGAATTATTACAAGTACCAACTTAATGGGTACTTTTTTTTTTAAGAAATATTTTTTTACACTGCATTTTTAAAAGTATTTTTCTTCCTTCTTCTCCTTCAGAACAATTCAGTCCTAAAGCCTCTTATGTAAGCAGAGAAGATAGGTGACCTGGTCAGGGTGTCAGAGCCCAAGTAGGATGCGGAGGCCTTCACAAGCAGGGAGGGTCTGGTGTGATGTGTTGGACCTGAAGAGAGGTGAGAAGGGCATGCAGTGAGGTTGGGGTGGCAGCACTGGGAAACTAGTTAAATATCCAGGGAGAGGATTGATCAGCTACAGATGTAAAGTATAATGGGAGCTAGCAACTCTGTTGGAGAAGGGAGTTACAGATATTGAAAGGGAGAAAACTGGAATGAATCTTGTAAAGTTAAGATTGGATGTATTAATGTGAACTCATGAATTTTAAAAAGTATTGATACGTATATATAGAGAGATATTACAGTTGTAAAATTCATGCATGTGTATTTATATGCATACATATGTGCCTACCTTTCTTTGTCCATAAAGAGGGTGGGGGTGCCTGGGAGCAGCAGTACATCAGTAGCAATGAATTTATCATAGGCCCAGATCTTGGCTTCTTAATACCATTTTCCACTACAAGAAACCCCAGCTTCTTGGACAAATGGCTGATTACAGGATTAGAGCAGAGAAGTTTGAAATGAACCTGGAATATCTTGTGCAAACAAGTTTTCAAGGATGCTGCAGGACAGGAATGCCAGTTTGAAGGAGCTCCCACTGGCTAAATGTGGGGTAAATTGATCATAAGAATTTCAGAAGTGATAGTCATTAGTTAAAACCTATTGAATAAAAGAGAAAACTGAAGGTTCTCACAATTTCGCATGCTTTGCAATAAAACCTGTGTATGGACTAATGAATAAATTCAAAATGGCCTATTTAAATTTTAAAGTGCCTCCCCTCAAAGTACTTACTGAAAACGAAGGGGGAAAAAAGAGTAACTTTACAGTGAAGAAGCATGGCACATACTGACATAACTAAGTGACCTGAGTGAACGTGACCAGCAGTGGGACAAATAATAGAGATTGTGTGATATTGAGTTGATGATACTTGTGATGATACTTGTGCCAAGATGGATAGCCTGAATCTAATCATGAGGAAACATCGGATAGGCCCAGTTTGAGAGACAGTCCGTAAATTAAGTGGGCTGTGATCATCTTTAAATGTTCAAGGTCATGAAAGTCAAAGCAAGGTGACGAACTATTTTAAACTGAAGGAGACTAAAAAGAGCTGACCTGGATCCTTTTATTTTAAAAGATCGTTGCTGGGATAAGAGCGAAACCTGAATGGGGCCTGTGGCGTTAATTTCCTGATTTTGATAGCTGTATTTTAGTTACCTAAGAGATTTTATTTTATTAAGAAAAACATACATTGAAGTATTAGAAGTGATGAAGCACAAGATTGACAACTTACTCTCAATGGTTCTGGGAGAATGAGCTCTTTGTACGATACATGCAACTTTTCTATCCATTTGAGATTGTTTTACAATTTTAAAAGAAGTTTGAAAAAATAATATTCTTAGAAATATGTAATTTTATGTACTTCTCTCTTAAATTGTGAGAAGTACATAGGATTAGAAGTCCCCCATTTCTCATTTTAAACCCTGCTCCTTCCCAATCGGGCTTCCCAGGTGGTGCTAGTGGTAAAGAACCTTCCTGCCAGTGCATAAGACAGAGACGCGTGTTCAATCCCTGGGTCCAGGAGATCCCCTGGAGGAGGGCATGGCAACCCACTCCAGTATTCTTGCCTGGAGAATCCCATGGACAGAGGAGCCTGGCAGGCTACAGTCCATGGGGTCACAAGGAGTTGGACATGACTAAAGTAACTTAGCACCCATGTACCCATCTCCCCAATCCAACTCCCTAGAGATACCACTGTTAACAGCTAATGCATATTCTTCTAGGCATTTTATTTATGTAGGAATGAATGTATTTATAATACATAGTAAATTATATTGAATGTATATATGGTATGCTGGCCACATTGCATTCCTAGCAATCAAAAGGCATAGTCCTTTTCCCCCCTGTAGTAGCTGTGTGGTGTTATATATGAGGTTTTGAAAATTTTGCCTGATGAATTTTGAAAGTCAGAGAATTGCTATTTGCTCTAGTTAAAGTAATTTAATTTGACGTTTTTATTTCTCTATACTATGCTTCAAGCGATGCTTTAAAAACTAGAATAGGCTTTTAAAACTTACTACATGACTCCCTCCACCCTTTTTTTTGTTTGTTTTTCTTTTTGCCTCTGGCAGATGTATTTTTCAAATGACCAACTTTCTGTTATAAGTTTTAGCAAGAATGTTTTCGCTTGTCACTTTTCGCGTTTGAAAGAATCAAATAACTTATTTTTAGGGATATTATAACTCTGGATAGATTGTGATTTTCCTCTACTCCATGAAGGAATGTAATTAAACCATTGCTCCTGATGAGTATTCATAAACTCTCATAGGATGGGAGATGCACTTGAAAACCGAAACAGAAGAGAGTGTGTCTTTCAAAAGGAGAAAAACCCATTTCTTAAAGATGAATCTGATTTATGTAATGCTTCGGTAGCAAATGACTTACTTCTCAATTTGTAGATGCAGAGCCCACAGGGCCAGATAATCACCCTGTTAGCTTTGCAAAGACCAAAATCTTTCCTCTGTGTCACTGGCCCATACAGATCTCAAGCTCTTGCAGATGTGTTAAAGGGGCCCATAGGCAGAATGCCTGCTGGAGTGGGAACAGGAGTGGACTGACTGAGTAGGGGGGATAACTGCAGGGCTGGGGGGCTGCGGGGAGGAGGACATCCTGTGTTTCCTCACACTCTTACTGTCTTTTCTTGCTAACCTCTCCTTGCCCAGGTTTTCACTGATATTTTGATCTAAAATACTTCTGAATTTAGTGAGGAGGACATCGGGGCCTATTGCCTTGGAATTTGATGAGGCCAAGGTCTGTGTTGAATGGGTTTCAGCTTTGAAGGTTCATGTTAGCTTAGCAACAGGTTCCCCAGAATGCTGGCCACTGATTATCAACCTGTCCTGTTGAATATTTTCAGTTCAGTTCAGTCACTCAGTTGTGTCCGACTCTTTTTGATCCCGTGGACTGCAGCACACCAGGCTTCCCTGTCCATCACCAACTCCCAGATCATGCTCAAATTCATGTCCATCGAGTCAGTGATGCCATCCAGCCACCATGTCATCCTCTGTCGTCCCCTTCTCCTCCTGTCTTCAATGTTTCCCATTATCAGGGTCTTTTCTAATGAGTCAGTTTAGAGAGAACTGATTTGTGGTGTTCACAGTGTTACTGAGCACACTTCACAGATAGTTCAAACAAAACACATTTATGGTCCTAAAGCGTTGGTATTTCCCAGCCCCGTGTTAGGACACTTTAGTGCATCACAAAGACCTCACATGTCACAACATGCTAAGTTTTCCCCACTGCCCAGGGTCTGACTTGCCCCCTTACTGGATTCCCATCAGGCTTGGTTCTGACTGTATGCCCCACCTTCCTCTTTCCATTGATCCATGTCCCACCACTTGCCCTTCCATAGCAGAAGTCAGCTACATGAGAGTACTCTTTGCTTCTACTTTAACCTCTTCAGGTATGTCATAAGGATGCAAAAATGTAATAGAACAAACTTGGGAAAGTCGCCTAGTAAACTCTTTTTTCCTCAGTATTTTTTATTGAGTACAGTCAGTCTGCAGTGTTGTGTTAATCTTTGCTGCACAGCATGTGGTTTGGTTATGCACGTATATGGCGTTCTTGTTTTCTATTCTTTTCCATTATGGTTTATCATAGAATATTGAATAAAGTTATCTGTGCCATACAGTAGGATCTTCTTGTTTACCCATTCTATGTATAAAAGCTTACATCGGCCAGCCCCAACCTCCCACTCCAGGCCCTCCCTTTGGGCAAGCCCCTCCCATTTGGCAGCCACCAGTCTGTTCTCTATGTCTGTGATTCTGTTTCATAGATAGGTTCATTTCTTGCTGCAAATGGCATTATTTCGTTCCTTTTTATGGTTGAGTAGTATTCTGCTGTTGTACCGCATCTTTATCCTTCTTTATCCATCTGTTGATGGACATGTAGGTTGTTTCCTTGTCTTGACTGTTGTGAATAGTGCTGCTGTGAACATAGGGGTGCTTGTATCTTTTTGAATTATAGTCTTGTCTGGATATGTGTCCAGGAGTGGGATTGCTGGATTGTACTGTTTGAGTAACTTTCATACTGTTTTCCACAGTCCAAGAAACTCCTTAATAATTACTTTGATAAATGCCACTTATGGAAGGGCTTTAAATTACAATAAATTCTACATTTAAGATGAAAATCTGAGAGCTTATATCCCTTCCTTTCTTGATATAAGCCTTGAGTTCAGTCATCAGGACAGTCTCATGCAGTTGAGACCTTCAACTTTTGCAGCTTTATCTTTTGTTTCCATTTCTTCAGAGCCCATTGCCATGAGCTTTGATGAAGACATGACAGGTGCAGCTGAGAAGTACCTTCAGAAATCACTGAAAATTCTGCCCCCATCATTCTGCAGGGTGCCGTGACCTAGAATCCAGAAGAGCTGTTAGTTGCAGGATTGGAAGTCTAGTGGCCAGCCTTGACTTGGACCTCTATCTTGTCTCTTCTTAAAGTGCCTGTCTCATGTTTCCTTCCCTTCCCCACTTTACCTTCTTGTCCTCCTTCCATCCAACTAGCATTGACGCCTTTAGCCTTTTATTTCTCACGCCTACCAGCCCCTCAATAAGTGAAAGAGAATCGAGAAAGAAAAGGAGCAGAAAGGAAGTCATCATAATGCAAAGTTTTGAGCAAAATACGTAACCCTGTATCTTTATGTTTGTCACACCTCTTTAAAGTTTTAGAGGATATGAATATTTTGTCTTTCTTATTTCCGTATAGAGCATCTGTACTGTGTTTAGACTCTGTGAGTTCTTTATTGTTTCATTATAAGAGAAGGAGTTATGGAGCAGGACCTTTTTCACGAGCTTGAAAATTTCAGTCAATCCAGTATTTATTCATGAATCGGAAGGTAAACTTGGCATGCAGGTTCAATTCTTTTCCTCTTTGTGGGTTTGCTGTGCCCAGTGTCCCGGGCCAGTGATTCCAGGTTTGCCTACTGCGGCTTTGGATTCCCCGGGACAAGCAGAGCCGGAGCAATGTATCTTCTTCCTGGCTGTTGACCTGCCCTGCTTCCTCTGCCCCACCACATTCAGAAAACTACCAAGTTACTAAGTAGATAGAGTACTTCTAGGTGTTGCAAAGCAGTTAGTGGAGCTTGGGTTTTAATGCCTGCACCATAGCAGGTTAAATCTCTGAATGGTAACATGTGTAACTGACCAGGGGGCTGCTGGCCTCATGGATGCTCTTCTGTGAGAGTAATTGACTCTGGTAACTGCCCAGCTGCCTGCGGCTATCAGGGAGCTCTGCTATATTTGTACCACCTGCTATTGTTCTCGGCAGTCACTGCTGCTGCTTTTTTTCTGTTTTTAATAAGTTGCCAGTTGTTTTTGTCAGGATACCAATAATTCACTGAAATGGGTATAGCAAAAATGTAATTGCTTTTTAATTTTTATTTTCATTTATCCAGTGAAATTATTGATATTAGGAAGACTCTTGGCAGTTGTTATTTTGAAAATATGGATGCATTTCTGTCTTAAAAAAACAGCATTGTTCAGTTTTTTCATTCTGAAAATGGTAGACAAGCAGGTAGCAGTGGGCACTTTTCCCAGCATAGGTTAATTTTGATGATGATATTAATTTCAGGTATATCCCACAGATATGATTTAGTAGTCTGATTACCTGTTCCTGGCCATTCCTGAGCCACAGGGGGAGTGTGCTAAGCCCAGTTCTGTTGGTTGGCTTGTTTGCATAGGGGAAATTGTCAGTGTCTCTTGTCTGTTTTGTTCAATGATGGTCCCAAGTGCTTGATAGAATAATGAATAATATTTGTAGCATTGTAATGGGCAAACAAGTGTAAATAAATAGACACCATTCACAGATTATTTGTCAGTATTAGGTGAGATCATGTCTTTATGCACCAATAGTGCCTCAGATTCTTTGGTGTCAACTTAAGGCCAGAAGTTTACTGGTATTCTAGATATGCTGATTCTGTGACATATATTAAGAAAGAATTTACACATAATGTATTAATGGGATTGCTAAAATCTCAAGATTAGTTGAGTTGGTTTGCCCACAGTAATGATCACTAGTCTAGAAGTCTGAGGATCCGAATGAGGTTCATTATTGAATCTTTATAGTGACTCATTAGTGTGACAATTGACATTAAAGCATTGAGAATTTTTTTTAAAGTAATTGAATAATTATTTGAAAGTTACCATTGTTAACAAACAGAAATACTAGCTTTTGTTACATTCTCAGTTTACCAATTATCTATTTGTTTTTTAAATATAATTATCTTAAAGGGTTAGAAATGTATCCTCTACAGCATACATTAGAGCATTTTCTTCTAAATCAGAAAAGTGGTTTTGAACCTATAATAGTGTCAACATTATTCTGATTTAGAGAACTCATCAAGTGAATTTGGGCAGCCTCACGGGACTTGATTATTAGGAAGTAATCATTCCTTTTGGATTCTGACATTAAGTTGGATTTTATTCTTCTCGTCTATTACAATACATAGGGGCAGTACAGTAGTATTTAAGAGATTTTGCAGTGGAACCAAATACTGGTTTCTGGTTCCAAAGTACCTCCTTGGGTCCTTGCTGCTTTAAACCAGTTTCCTCAAGTGTAGGATGAGGTTAACAGAATTTACCTCAGAGGTGTGATGGTTACATATTTAGGGTAGTGTCAACACATAATGAGCACTGAAATATTAGATATTAATGTGGTTATCAAAGGGCTCCCCAGGTGGCACAGTGGTAAAGAATCCACTTGGCAATGCAGGAGATACAGGTTCTATCCCTGGGTCGTGAAGATTCCTTGGAGTAGGAAGTGGCAACCTGCGTCAGTGTTCTTGCCTGGAAGTTTCCATGGACAGAGGAGCCTGGCAGGCTACAGTCCATGGGGTCACAAAGAGTTAGACACAACTGAGTGACTGAGCACACACACATATGGTTATTAAAATGTCTGACTTCTGTATGAGATGCTCATTCAAGAAGTTACTGGGCATTAGAACCATTTTGAAAGATCAGAGTTTCATCTCTTTTTAAGTGACTCCTTGTGTGAGACTATAATCCTTCAAAGTATTACTACAATAGCAACAGAAAATATAAGAAATTTGGAGCTAAGCCTCACAAGATCTCCGTGCAAGAAAATGTAAATTTTTATTGGATATGAAGATGTAAATAATCACAGAGCTCTGTCACGATCATTGGGTGAGAAGGCTCAGTAATTTACAGATGTAATTTCTCTGCAAATTGGCATTTAAATCCAAAGCATTGCCAATAAAAATCCCAGTAATTTTTCTAGAAATTGATAAACCAATTTTGAAATTTTTATGGGAGAAAGAACAGGAATAACATGTAGAAAGTGAAAGGCGCTTAGTTGTGTCCAGTTCTTTGTGACAGTGAAGTCCATGGAATTCTCCAGGCCAGAATACTGGAGTGGGTAGCCTTTCTCTTCTCCAGGGGATCTTCCCAACCTAAGGATCGAACCCAGGTCTCCTGCATTGCAGGCGGATCCTTTACCAGCTGAGCCACAAGGGAAGCCCAAGAATACTGGAGTGGGTAGCCTCTCTCTTTTCCAGGGGATCTTCCCAACCCAGGGATCACACCCAGGTCTCCTGCACTGCAGGCACATTTTTTGCCAACTGATCTATCGGGGAAGCCACAACATGTAGAAAGACTCCCCCAATTAGATGTCAGGACTTCCGATGAGCCTGTAGTAATGAACGCAACCTTGAAGAGATGCAGGGTTAGAGATGGATCAGTGGATCAGAGTGGAAAGCTTAGACTCAGACCTCCATGCATGTGTGGAATCTATAATAGAACTGCCCTCACCAGCCTATAATCAGTGGGGAGAGGCAGCAGTTGACCCTGCACATTAGCAGGGAAAGGATGGACTTGTCAGCAAATGGTGCTGGGACAATCTATATGACTGTATTAGTCTCTGAGGCTGCCATAACAACATATCACAATCTGTGTGATTTGTAACATCAGAAATGTATACTACAGTCCTAGAAGCTAGAAATCCGAAGTCAAGGTTTGGCAGGGCCAGGCTTACTCTAGGCTCTTTGTTTATGTGTTCAGTTGTATCCAACTGTTTACACAGGCTCCTTTGCCCGTGGAAATTCTCATTCAAGAATATTGGGGTGGGATGCCATTTCCTACCCCAGGGAATCTTCCCAACCTAGGGATGGAACCGTTGTCTCCTACATGGGCAGCTGGATTCTTTACCTACCACCACCACAACCACCTGGGAAGCCTGGGCGAGGCTCTGAAAAGTGAAAGTGTTAGTTGCTCAGTCGTGTCGACTCTTTGCGACCCCATGGACTGTAGCCTGCCAGGCTCCTCTGTCCATGGAATTTTTCAGACAAGAATACTGGAGTGGGTTGCCATGCCCTTCTCCAGGGGATCTTCCCAACTCCGAGATTGAATATGGGTCTTCTGCATTACAGGCGGATACCATCTGAGCCACCGAGGAAGCTCGCTCTAGGCTCCCTCTAAAAGGCACTAGGGACGAGTCTTTTCTTACCTCTTCTGAGCTTCTGATATTGCTTGGCGCAATCCTTGGCATTTCTTGGGTTATAGGTGCATCATTCCCACTGCTCCGTCTACCTTCATATCACCCTCTTCCCCCTGTGTGTAAGAATCAAGTCAGACACTATATGCAAAAATAAATACCAAATTGATTCAGTTAAATATAAAAAGATTTGATACATCTAGAAACAAATATTTCTGACCTTAGGACCAGGTCATGTTTTAATCACAATGCTAAAAGCAAATATTATGAATGAAAAAAGTTGATACATTCATGTTGATTGTAATTAAGACCTTACATTTGTCAAATGACATTATAGTGAAAGTAAGAGAGAAACCAGGAGAAAATATCTTCAGCACATACGATCAACATATGTTGAGTCCAGAGTACATAAAGAACTTCTACAAACCAGTAAGACCTAGTAGGAAAAAAATTAATGAAATAAGAATTTCACAGTAGAGAAAAATCTGAATGTACCATAAATATAGGGGAAAATTCAATTTAGTAATCAAGGAAACGCAAGTTAAACCACAAGGTGATAAGATTTTGTACTTATCCAGTTAGCAAAAATTAAGATTTTAAAACCCCAAAACTGGTGAGGATGTGGGACAATGAGAATTTTTATATTGTCCTGGTGTGAGAATAAGTTTCAGTAACTACTTTGGAAGTAGTGTAGAAGTATCCGGTGAAGTTGGAAAACCTGGACACTCTGTGACCCCTCAGTTCAATATGTGGACAGAAACCTCTGCCCACTGAAGAACTCTTGCATATACTTGCATAGGAGGCAAATGTTTACAGCAACATTATGTGCAGTAGTGAAATTTGGAAAACTGAAATGTCAGAAGGGGAACAGATAATGTGTAAAAAAAAAATTACATTGTGGTATATTAACACTGGAATTCTGTACAACACTTACAGGAATGAACTATAACACAGTGTAACAAGTGTATTTCAGGAATACAATGTTGAATGGGAAAAGCAAGTCCCAAAAAGAATAAAGTAGTATGATTTCACTTAAAAATTCACACTGTATAAAGTCAAGCATATTTATTAGGTTATTGTTTTAAGCATTACGTGGTGTAGGAAGGGAATGGTAAGCATCCACTGAGGGATAGTTAGCTCTTAGGATAGGAAAAAGTGAGGCCACAGAATGGACCAGGGGTTCTGAGTACTGGCAGTGTTCTGGTCTTTAGCTGAGTACTGGGTACACAGATCTTCTTCTGTGTGTATTAAATGTTTAATAATAAAAAATCTTAAAACTTTAAAAAATAGTTACTCTCAAGTTTTATTGTTTTTAAGAGTAGAAAAAGATGTCAAGTCTCTATCCAAAAATTAACTTAAGCACCAAATACTTATTTTTGCACATGTTTTGAATTCTTTGTAGCTTAGAGATGCTGGAAACAGGGAGAAGGGAAAGGCAGGCCCAATGGTCCTTGTCTGTCTCATGTCTCTGGCAGTGAGGAGGCTCCCGCCACTGCAGACATGACATTGTGTCTCAAGACTCTGCTGAAGGGGCTTTTATGGGCATGTGAAAGCATATTCACATTTTTAACAAAGTAACAATATGCCCATCTCCTGTTCATTTCATTTTTTCCTGGCATGTGAGTAACTGAGCCAGATGGAAAATGTTTCCCACATTAGGTTCTCTTTCAACATGTCAGCCATTTAATTTTATTGTCCCTAATCTCCTGTTGATAAGACTTCAGAATGTGAGTGGTTGACCAGGAGAGTCCAATTTATTCTAGTCAAGGTTGATAGCAGCCTGTTCTTGGGGCAGCCTTCCTTCGGAACATTTACTTTCCCACTAAGTTCTCCGGTACAGAAGCTTTTAAAGATAGCTTACACCTGCCCCTTTCCATTCAAATCATATACTGAACAGAGAGTAAGAGCACAGTAAATAAAACCAGCTTTCGTTTCCTCCAGCCCATCAGGACATGTAGTCATCTGTCCGGCAAGAAAAAGCCCAGGCCTTTGTTTCACCAAAGTAATAGGGAAAATTCAGTATTTAGCAAAAGAAGAAGTTTAAGAATATGGGCTTGGCATCAGGCTTCAGATCTGCCTCTCGTGTGTAAAAACTTTGTCATTTACTTAAACTCTCTGAGTTTCAGTTTTCTCACATAGTTCCACTCCCATAGTTTTAAGGACTAAAGGACTAATAGATGTAAAACACGTGATTGTTACTATTGTTGTTGTTCTTGGACCAGCTCTGACTTTCATGCAAAAAGCAGGCACAGGTTGGGTCCTTTGATCAGACATCTCTCCTGCCTCCCGCCCCTCAGGTTTCACAGGACACGTCATCTCTGCTTGCTATTTAACTAGTTGTTTGAGCCTGGGCTGGTCACATAAAATCTTTGAAAAGGCTTCTTCAACTATAAAACAGAGATTGCAATATCTGTGTCACGTTTTTGTGGCTCAGATCAAATCAAGTGAGATGAGACAGCAGGCATGGAAATACTATGTCCTCTGTGAGTATGGACAGTGTGGGAACTTGTCCATCTCACCCCCACCCCCTTCCAGGCGAGCAGGTTAATGTTTGTTGAATGTACAGCGTTTTATCTTTATAAAATAGCGTTGAAGGTATATGGCTTGGACAGGCTTTACTTAAAATTGATAAGGGAGTTTGTGAATCGATTTCTGCTTGCAGATTCATTAAGAACTATTTGATACTTTGGTCAAAATTATTTTCTCCCATTTTTTATGCTGTGCTTTTGGTGGTTAAAATGAGTAGGTGAGTCTAGAGTCTGACCACTTCTTAAATATTCCTCTTCATTGTAGGGGAGGCAGTGTTAGAATCTTAAATAAAGGCGAGGATAGAAACTATAATTTAACACACTCTTGGTAGCATTCTTCGATTACTCGTCTTTCCTAGACCTTAAATCAATTAGATAGTAAGGAAGAGAAAGTATTGGGTTGGCCAAAAAGGTCATTTGGGTTTTCCTGTAAGATGTCATGAGAAACCTGAACAACCTTCTTGGCCAAGCCAATAGTTTAATAACTCTGGTTTGCTAAGACTTCCATCATCATTAGGTTTGTTTCTTGCAATCCTCTCTTCCTCCTTGCTGGAGAGACTCATAGAGTGGTCAAGTTCACTGGGAAATATACAGACCTGTGTTGGAATTGTGATACCGCCCCAATACCTGTGACTCCTGGGACTCAGGCTTCTGTGCCCTGTAAAACTCCTGCTCCTTGTTACCAGCTCTGCTGTTGCTCTGATAAGTTTCTAAGCCCTAACTTAACATCTTTATCTGGACATGCCTGGGCACACAAGGGCTGCCATGCCCCAAACTGAACTCGGTATCTCTTGCCTCCCCCACTCACCCCAGCCCAGCATCCACAGTCTTCCCCTCCGTGCTCTCTCTTGATTGACAGCGCATTCTCTGCCAGTTACCGTAGTCTAGGAATCTGAAAATTTCCCTCGACCAGAGTTCCTAAACCTCAAAACTCTTTGGTGGGGTGCTGTCCTGTGCATTGTAGAGTGTTTAGCACTGTTTGTGGCCTCAACTCACTCGATGCCACTAGGACCCTGGTCCCCTTAGTGGTGACAATCAAATGTGTCTCCACACACTGCCATATGTTGCCAGGGGAGCAAAATCACCCTTCTTGGAAATGACTGTCTTGCACTTTTTTTCTTACCTCCCACATTGAGTCAGCTACCAAACCTTGTTGATACTGTGTCCTGAATATCTTTCGGAGATTTTTAGTTCAGGATCTTTTCTTCTGCCTGAACTATTTTAGTCATCCTAAGAACACCACCTGTGTTGGGCACCTCACATGCTTTATTTACTTGGATTTACATGTAATCCTCACCGCAAAACTTGCTGTCGGTCTCTGAGTTTGCAAACAACCTAAATCTAGCTCAGACCTTTAAACCAAAAGAGGAACTTCAGGGCCTGTGTCACTAGGAAGCCCAGGACTGCACCCTCCTCTGGACCGCTGGGCTGTGTTGCCTGCGCTGTGCCTCAGTGTGACAGGCTGTCCCCGCGGGGCAGCCAGAGACCCTGGCAGCTCCTCGCCTGCGCAGTCCTGACTGCCCCCCACCCAGAGAGGACAGTGGGACGGGGTCACCAGAACTCTGGCAGCAGTGCGCAGAGGCCCGTTCCTCGCCTGCCATAAAAGCTGTAGGGAGATGTCTCCTCTCCCCAGCCCACCTCCCCACCCCACCAGCTGAGATGTAAGGAAGCTGAGGCTTTGGGAGGGGCACCTTGTGCCCGGGTTGCGTTGTGGGTGGCACTGCGTGGGGTCTGACCCCACAGCCTTACTCTTGATCAGACCATGGGCTCCATCCTAACTCATCTGTCCTTTGGTCTGTCTCTTCCCCTTCCTTCTCTTCAAAGGTTAGCTTTCTAAAACAACAATTTGGTTATTTAAAACTTCGTTTACTTTGGTTAGTAAGTAGACTTCTTCCGTGGTCCCTTACTAAGTTCAAATTTAGCCTGAAAAATGAAGGCCTTTGTACTGACCCCTGCTGACCCTAGAACTAGCTCCTGTCCTTTCCCTGGGGTGCTTAAGGCCTCAGCCACCCGCAGCTTTGAAGTTGCCTGCCTCTGCAGTTTCTGCAGTCTCGTGGAGTGGTCAAGCTCACTGAGAAATACACAGACCTGTGTTGGAATTGTGATACCAGAGCCCTGGCTGGACCGCCCTGCCCACCGTGTCCCCCGAGCTGAGGTCTGTCTGTAGGACTGTGAACGTGGCCCTTGCTGGAGAGGCCTGGTCGGCCCCTGGGTGCCTCTCCTCTCTTCACCTTCCATTCTTGGCCTCTGCACCTTCTGCTGTTAGCACTTTCATTAGTATCCTTATTGCCAGCATTGGTTATTTTTTAAAAGCGTACCTTTGGGAACAGATTAGCTTGGAGTTTTTATGGCCTTTGAGTATGGACACAGGCCAAGGTTGTGGTCTCTGTGTGCTGGGTTTCTGCATGCTTCCAGCATGTGTCAGCTTTCCTTGTAACTGCGGCTTTGCTCCTTCCCGTGCGCCTTGCCTTTCCAGCTGGGTGTTTCTGATTTCTTCTTCAAGTTGTATGAAGCAGTACTGTCCAGTAGAACTTCCCATGATGATAGAAATGTACTTATACCTATGCTATCCATCAGGTAGCCAGGAACCACACGTAGCTCTTAAACATCTGAGATGTGACTGAGGAACGAATTTTTAAATGCTATTTTAATTTTCGTTTATTTATTGTGGCTCATAGCCACCATATGGGACAGCTCTGGTCTTGACTTTTAGTAATTACTTAACCCTTCCTATTAAATGAGACTTTACATCTTCTCATAATTTGTAACTTCTGATCTCCTGCTCTTTTTTGGAAAATTGTTACTTCAGTGCCTGATGGCGCCTAGAGTAGTAAATTTGCATTAAAATTGAATAAAGTAACTTAATGTCACTGAACTGTATACCTCAAAATGGTGAATTTATGTTGTGTGTATTTTACTACCAAAAAAAATGCCTACATGGTGAAGGGTTGTAAAATCCGCAGTGAAGAGCCATCAGCGAGGGTTTTGCCGAGGAGAGAGAGCGCCCAGAGTGGCCCAGAGAAGAGCGGCGACAAGTGGCTCCCTGCCCTGGGCCTGGAGAGGCTGGTGAGCGAGTGTGTCCCAGGCCTTGAAGAGCCCTGAAGGGCAGGCTAAGGAGTTGAGGTCTGGTCCCGAAAGCCATGGAGGGATTGTAAGCAAGCAGATGACATGTCTGGATTGTATTTTTATAGGGATCACTCTGGCTGCTCTGTGGGAAATGTTTCAGAGGGTGGCAAAACTGGACCATGTTAGGCCACTAACAATCACAGTGATAATAACAGCAGCTAGCATTCAACTTTGCAGTGATTCAGGAGGAGATGATGAGAGCCTGAGAGTGTGTGACTGGATTAGGAAAGATACTGTCTCTTATTTGAGAAATAAGATGTCTGTAGTTGAAGATTTCTTTATCAACTTTGCATTGTACTGCTGCATAGGAACAGCTCATCCAAACCCGACTGATATCTTGTTCTTTAATCACTCTTGAGATATGGAAAAAAGAACTCTCAATTAATATGACAAATGATAGAATAATATGTAAGGTCTTTTTCTTTAAAAATAATGTAAATAGGTGTTGGTTGGGGAGGGAGATGGCTGTGCCTGTAAAAGGGAAACCCAAGGGATTCCTGTAATGGAACTGTTCTGTTATCTTGACTGTGATGTGTTGGTGGTGGTTCAAATTCACACATGACAGATTCCACAGAAATACATGCACACAGACAAATGAGTACATTGTAAACCTGGTGAAATCTTAATAAGGTAGGTGGATTGTATCAATGTCAGTTTCCCTGGTTGTGATACTGTGCCACAGTTAGGTAAGATTTACCTTTGGAGGAGACTGAGAGAAGCGTATACAGGATCTGTGTTATTTCTTGCTGCATATGAATCTCCAATTACCTCAAAATAAAAAGTTAGAAACAAAAGAATTGCAAAAGCAGATTCCTTTGAAAGCGTCTGGCTTTCCTTTTATTTGGATGTTTCTTCAGTAATAATTTTGTAGAGAAGTGACTTGTTTTGATTACATTTGACACATTGCTAAAGAATATTTAGCTGTTTTGTCAATTCTGATAGGCATATTTTCTTTACCTTTTAACATCTTTGAAATATGGATGCATCTTACATGCATGGAGACTTGGCATTGTCAGTTTCACCGGAATGGTACCTGCAGTGTTGGTGTGTCTTACAATCACTGGTATCCTAGGTTTGATATTTGATTCCTGAGTCATTTGGCCATGTTGGGAAAGAACAGAAGCTGGTGAAAGGTTTGCTGGACCCTTTGTGTGTGTGTGTGTAATTTTTTTTTTAATATTAAAAATTCTGTTTCTCAGCTCTAGGCCCACTCTTCTGTATTCTGTTTTGTGATGCAAAAGCTGGAATTCTACCAACCTCATGTCTGCTTGCCACCTTGGTCTTTGGGAGGCTGTGCCTACAGGAGTGTGAGAGGCTGCCTACAGGGCCAGAGACGGAAGGAGGAATTTGCTTCTTCCTGTCTGCTTTCTCTTCCCAGGAGGCTCACTTGAGCTCTGCCCCAGCGATGGCAACGGGGCCTTCCTGTAGCAGCAACTGAATCCACTTTCCAGTTTTTCCAACAATTGCAAGACCAGCTTCCTTGCACCGCCCCCCTCCCGCCAGTCCTTGGCATGCATTCAGAGCCCCCGGCCCAGAGCCTCTTCCCTTCTTCCCCAGCCCCAGGGCCATTGCTACCTCTGTGATATCTCTGTAATAGCTCTCGCTCTCTCTCTGTCTCTCTGTGTGACTTTTCAGTGACTAGTTAATATCTCTGTACCTAGTTAATGATTCTTTTCATTAAAGCCTGTCTGCTGCAGGGACCGTGACCCATCCTGGGGAGGCCGGCAGAACCAGCAGGACGTGCAGGGCCTGTGTCCTAGCTCCTCTCGCGCACACGTGCTTCCTCCCCTGCAGCCAGGGCCCACTGTGAAACAGAAATCTGATCTCAGCAGTGGATTCCCATGCTCCCAGAGAAAAAGAAAATCGTTCATGGGGCCTGCAGGGCCTGTGGACCAGCTCAGTCTCACCTCACACTTCATGTCCTCTCCCTTCGTGACCGAGCCACACTAGTCTTATTTCAGTTCCTCAGCAGCCACATTTCTTCTTCCTGCACAGCCATGGCCGGGGCTGCTCCCTCTGCTTAGACACCTCTTTTCTCCCCAGTTTACTCTTTCTTCCATTACTCTCAGGTTATTTTTTAAAAATAGATGCTTCATGATTTTTAGAGTTTTAAAAAACATTTATTTGACTGCGCCAGATCTGAGTTCCAGCCCCTGGGACCTTTAGTTGCAGCATGTGGGATCCAATTCCCCGACTGGGAATCAAACCCAGACCCCCTGTGTTGGAAGTGCAGAGTCCTAGCCACTGGACCACCAGAGAGGTCCCTAGTCTCAGTTTAATTGTGGCCTCCTAGGGAACATTCTTCTCCCCTTGTCTTTCCCCCACCCCTCGTTTGTGCCCATTCTGAGTGCACTCATGGTATCTGAGCCCCTTTCGGCACTTACCACAGCCTCAGTGGGCATTTATATGTTTCTCTCTGAACAACTGTCTCTTTCCCCAGCTGCACCGTTAGCTTCTCATGAGGTGCAGGACTAAGTCAGTGTTTTTTGTTTGTTTCTTTTTTTATTGCTGTGTCACCAGTGCCTGACACATTTATGTGCTCAAATATTTGTTGAATGAGCAGGGATATTGTAAAATAAATGTTTATTAAAAGTAGGAAGGGGCCATTTGGTGATATCTTGATAGTAGATTAATTTTTATTATTAGCTAAAAAAAATTTAGGGAAGAAAGTCTCTTGTTGCGTGTTAAAATACTTCAGTAAAAATACAGACAAGGAGCCAAACCACAAGGAAAAAATCACTTATGAAACTGGAATTCTTGGTGTGTTTTTAGATTGCTGCCTTCTGAGATACTCAGATGAAAAGACAGTATGAAAACCTGTGCACCCCGCTGAAACCTAGCTCTGCATTTCCACCTCCTCCTCAAAAGACTGAGGGAGAACTTATCCTCCTTTCTTTCCTTGAGTTGCTGTTAGTCTCAAGTTGGAGATTCTGGCATAACATGAACCCACAATGTATGAATTTCTGCACTTCTAAAACTACTAATCCTAATTCAGTTTGGTGCCCGGTGTATAACTTTGCCTCCTTTCCTCTGTCGTCTCAAGGTCTTGGTCACATGAGCGAAGCCTTGCCCCCAAACTCGGTATACCCTACACATACCCCTTCTGAGCCCATTACCATACTCTGAAAACTCCTTCTGACCTCAGAAGCACTTCCTTCATTGTTTTTTTGTCTTCCATCACAGCGTTATTGGCATCAGCTTTTCAGTAGCTTACAATGAAAAAAGAGAGACTGTTTCTTCATACTTGTCCCCCATAGTCATTCCCAGATGATTTGATTGAAATTGGATTTTACTAATTCTCTCTAAAAGCACCATAAAATGTTAGGGCTGAAAGGAACCTGACATCCTCCTGCCCAGATTCTTTCTCTCGCCTGTGTGACCCAGAGCTGGCGAGTGTGGGAGGCAGAGCCAGGGCTCTAGACCCTCTGCCTCGTGTGTTCCGTGACGGAGCTGCAGACCTGCTGTGTGCAGGGCAGTGTCAGGAAAGAACCCACAGTGTGACTTCGTAGTTTTTTTCTAAGCCAGTCCTCTAGAATTTACACATCCAGGTTAGCATTGCTTTCAGAAAGCTGGCAGTGCAGATAATGAAAACAGTGCCCTAGCACTGGTACAATCTGAAAGAAAAGTTCCCAAACTGTTTGAGCCAAGAAAGTGTTAGTGGAATAAGCCTGCGTGCAGGCTTGGGCTTCCCTGGTGGCTCAGTGGTAAAGAATCCACCTGCCAATGTAAGAGACACAGGTTCAGCCCTTGGGTCTGGAAGCTGCCCTGGAGAATAGCAGCCCACTCTAGTACTCCTGCCTGGGAAACCCCATGGACAGAGGAACCTAGTGGGCTACAGTCCATGGGGTCGCGAAAGAGTTGGAAACACTGAGCAACTGAGCGTGCATGCAAACTATTTGAGCCAAGAAAATTGTTACTGGAATAAGCACGTAACCCTTCGAGATAACTGCTTTGAAGAGGACAAAAGTTATTTGTCACAGTAAATCCTGGTTTATGATTGTTACATTCTCTGACTTGTTTCTTTATAATAGTTTATAGAGTTAGGGCTACTATTTTCAGGGTGCTTATAATATTCTTGGGGCTCCTCTTGTAGCTCAAACGGTAAAGAATCTGCTTGTAGTGTGGGAAACTCGGGTTTGATCCCTAGGTTGGGAAGATCCCCTAGAGAAGGGAGTGGCAACCCATTCCAGTAGTCTTGCCTGGAGAATCCCATGGACAGAGGAGCCTGGTGGGCCACAGTCCATGGGGTCGCAGAGTGTCGGACTTGACTGAGCGACTAACACTTTCACTTTATAACATTCTTAAAAGCAATGACTTAACTTCATAATACTAGAAATAACTGTGAAATCCTATAACATGGTAGCGTATTGATGACTAGGTTATAGTGAAGGCTAGCTGAGCAGGGCAGGAAAGTGCAGTCTGAGTGGCTTTTGTAGGAGAGAGACACCATCCAGCCCAGGGATAGTTGGACAGACGTCCTCTTTATTTCTTTGTACTCACAATCATTTATTGAGGGCTTTTCATGTACCAGAGAAAAGACAGGAGGTGACAGTGGGTTCTGGTAACAGGAAGTGAAGGTGTGAGGAGGCATGGTAGGGGAGATGGAGAAGTAAATTGAAGCCACGGGCAGGACAGGGTTTAAGAGCCGGGTTCAGAAGTGGAGGTTTGATCCTGATGGGTAGCGTGAGTTCAGTGTCCAAATCAAGACACTTTGGAAGAACAACAGACTTAAACCAAACTTCCTGGGTATTCTGGGAAGCAAACTCACTGGGCTCTTGTGTTTTCAGGCTGATCTGGACAGATGACATCACTCACAAAAGACTCAAGTTGCTGTCCGAGGCAGTTATCAAAGTCAGATGAACCTTTATTGTCCCGTTACCCGATTGTGTAGAAACTGGTTACCAGTTCCTCCCCCAGGAGACCAGACAGACTGGTGTCTGGTTCAGCCTCTGTATCCCAGGACCAGAATAACACTGGGCACTTAGAAGGTGGACTGTCAGTATTTGCTTAGAAAAGTGACTAAGTGCTCCAGGCTGATAGGAATCCTTGCATTGGATCTAACAGGAAGACATGGAGGTGGTGAGCCCCGAGTGGGGGACTTCAGCTAGATGGAAAGCACACACTGTGGGCCCTCCATGTCCGCAGGTTCCCTATCCCAGGTTGGTTGAGTTCACGGATGCGGAACCCGCGGATACGGAGGGCCGACTGTATGCCATCGTTTTGTGTAAAGGACTTGAACTTCAAAAGGTTTGGTGTCCACGGATGGGGGGCCGAGGGGTGTGTCCTGGAACCAGTCATCTGCAGATAAAAAGGGCCAGCTGTTTGAAGGAGCAAGAGTCATTTCTGGATGCGGATATCATCTTAGCCAGGTCCAGACTTGGGAATGTTGGCTGGAAGAGGCCGGGCAGGAGTCTGGAGGTCCTTTGATTGCAGCGGGAGGACAAGTCAGTCCTGCACTTGATGGCTGGTGCTGTTGGTTGTTCACCTTGGACCCTGCTCCCCACCCCATGCCAGCCTCTGACTGCCATTTACCCTGTAGACTTCGGTTAAGTGCTTTGGTGTCAGCAGTGGCCGCACAGGTCTTACTGTGCCTTTCCTGTAGCAAGGTGGTTCCTGCCCTGCACCTTTTGGACTGGTTCTTCCCTCGCTGTAGAACGTTCTACCCCCACTTGGTCTTTTTCAAAATTCCGTGCTCAAATATCGCCTCCTTTCCTCGGAAGCCTTCCCTCACCTTCCCTGAAGAGCCCATTCTCCGATGTCTCTGGATTCTGTCCCATTACCCTGCCTGGTTTATTTTCTTCACTGGTCACTAAAATCATGTTACTCGATTCTTAGTTGGCTTACTACCTGTTTTACTGGAGTATAAGCACCATTTCTATCTATCTTTTGTCTATCCTGAATAACTACCTGGCACAAGGCGTGGACTATAAGGGGCCCTAAATGGTTGTGTGGGAGAAGAAAACATTACACAGGATTACACAGGAAAGCCCTTCCTTCTGGAAGAAAAAAAAAGAAAAAATCATTAGAAAACACAGGGACTTTATTAGCAACAGATTATGATAGAGCTCACAGCTGGTCTTGTTGAGTACTGCTCTTGTTGTAGGGTAGGGGTGGAGCTTGGAGCATTTTAGCCTATCCTAGCCTGGATGCTCTGGCCTCCTGAACCCTGGGCTTTGATAAGTGTAGTGGGAAGTCTTGCTGAAGGATTCTCTCTCTCTTTTTTTTTAACCTGTTTTTTGGGACGCCACGCAGCATGTGGATCTTAATCTCCCAGCCTGGGATTGAACCTGTGCCCCCTGCAGTGGAAGCACGGTATCTTAACCACTGGACCACCAGGAAGTCCCAAGGATCCCCAGGTTCTTTTTGTTTTTCCTTCTGGTTCTGTTGAGATGTAACTGACATATGGCACTACTTAAGTTTAAGGTGTGCAGTATAATGATTTAACTTACATTGTGAAGTGATTACCACAGTAGGTTTAGTGACGAGCCATCCCTCGTATGGACACAACATTTTTTTAAAAAATATGTTTTTCTTGTGTTTAGAACTCTTAGGATTTACTATCTCAAGAACTTTCGTATATAACATACAGCAGTGGTAATTATATTAACCCCCAGATTCTGTTGACCATGGACAAGCCACCGTGTTCCAGGAGCCGGAATCCCCAGTACGACCAGGAGCGGGATGGAGGGCTGGGTGGTGTGTGTGTGCCCAGGGGCAGTCTCCTCTCCCCTGGAGAGAGGGGTGGCGGTTGAGCCCCCTTCCCTCCCAACTTCCAGGGAACCTTTGTCACTCTGTCCAAGTTAGAGTGACTTAGAAGAGGGAGGGACTGTTTAAATCTTCCCTGCTGGAGGCAGAAAATAGTCTTGTTAGCATGTGTGCTCACTGTTGTTCAAGTGTTTGCTTAAATCATTTTATCTTCTAGGAAATTTTTCTACCTTTTGGTTAGCACCTCTAAGGTTTAGTTTTGGTACATAGTGTTTCCTTTTCCTTCTTGTTTCATCCTTTTTATTTTTTTAAGCAAAAGCTGTACATACAAGAGTGGAAAGCTTAACTGGAAACCCCAACTTGGCCAGAAAAATTGGCAGGAATGCATTCTCTTTCTTCACTTTCCTTTCCCTTTTAAAGCCTTTGTTTTAGAAAGAAGGAAATTGGTGTGTTTGGAAAGCAGTTGTTAGCTTTTCAAGACTGGGCTCGTTGATCTAATTTGGTAAGGGCCCAGAGCATGTCAAATAAAATGAGTGAAAAAGGTAAAGCTAAAGCAGGCGTTTAAGGGGAAAGCACACAAGTGTAATTTCAACCCCAGAGCCCCGCCTCACTCACTTTTAGTGAGAAGGCTTGGCTGTTCTGGGGAAGCGTCGGCTTTCCTGATGGTGGTGGAATCCCTGTGAGGCAGCCCATCTCTTGCCCATCCCAGCTCACCCTGTCCTCCTTACCCACCCCCAGCCAATTCTGTTGATACCTGTAGTGGTCTCTCTGCTGTCTAGACTCTTAGGCCCCACCAGCATGTTACAGGTTCCAGTTCTTCCACTGCAACACAGCATAGCATGCAGTTTCTTTTTGTCAGGACAGTGGTTTCCTTCTTTTAGGGGAATGAATTGTTTGACAGTAGTGCTTACCTGTTACATTCCTAAGACAGATCTGGGTGTCCAGCTGATGGTCTTAGACCCGTTGAGTGCTCAGGAAAGATGTAAAGGCAGATTTGTTTGGATGTTAGTTTTCTCTTACTGCTTACTTACTTACTGTCACTCAGCCGTATCTGACTCTGTGACCCCATGGACTGTAGCCTACCAGGCTCCTCTGTCCATGGGATTTTCCAGGCAGGGGTACTGGAGTGGGTTGCCATTGCCTTTTCCTTTTCTCTTAGGTGAAGATTATAGGCTCCCTTCTCACCCCCTTTATTGACTCCTGTCTGCCTTCTTGCTGCCCTGGCTCCGGGGCACCCACTAGACTTTCTGCCCCAGCCTGTCCTTGTGCCAGGTGACCTGTGTTTTAGAGTTCGACGGTCGCTTGGTGAGCCTGGAGTCTATATAAGGGGTGATCTAACTGACGGAGTATAATGGCTGATGTCCTGAAGGTAAGGTGTCCTGGCCCATCCATCTCTTTTTCCATTTTAAGGTGTAGCCAGGAGGCAGGATGATGACTCATACCTAATAATGGGGGCACTTTCAACTCAAGCCGAGGTGGAGACAACAGCAAATTCTTGTTCTTTGGAGTCTCCCCTGACCTTCTCTCTCTTCACAATGTCTCATGGAGGTAAAAGTTGGAAGCCCCTGAAAGTTCTTAATTGTCCGTTTGCAACTTACTGCTTGAGGAAGTTTTTACTCTGTCATGGCTGATCGGACAGCCTGTAGCCTCATGTTTGTAGCCTGCACAGTTCCCTGTGTGCCACTGTACAAATGCTGAGGTAAGGGGTCTACAGGGAATGGGGAGAAGACCAAGGGGAAATGTCTTGGCTATTGGAAGGCCTTAAGTGCGTGCGTGCTAAGTTGCTTCAGTCATGTCTGACTCTTTGTGACCCTATGGACTGTAGCCTGCCAGGATCCTCTGTCCGTGGATTCTCCAGGCAAGAATATACTGGAGTGGGTTGCCATTCCCTTCTCCAGAAGATCTTCCTGACCCAGGGATCGAACTGGAGTCTCGTGTGGCTCCTACATTTCAGGTGGATTCTTTACTGCTGAGCCACTTGGGGAGGATTGGAAGGCCTTAATTGGAACCAAAAGTTTGCATTCCAAGAGCATCGACCCGACAGGCAGAGAAGAATGGGATTTGTCTGGGGAATGGAGGGCACTCTCAGTGGAATCCAGGCTCCTGTGTGAAAGCTGAACAGTGATCTTTCTTCTGCACTCAGGATAGCATCAATGCTTTGGCTGCACATTTGACTGCCAGACCCATAATATATTGCTTACTCAAATAAAACAAATTTTTTAAAATTTAAACTTCTTTATTTTGAGATGATTGTAGATTCACCTGCAGTTGTAAGAACTAACATAGTGGTTTTTTTAAAAATACATTTTTTTTTTTTAAGGAAATAATCTTTACCTAGAATAGTCAAACTCATAGAATCAGAGAATACGTTGGTAGATACACTGAAGTGCGAGTTGGTGGGGTAGGGAGTGGAGATGGAGAATCAGTGTTTAATGGGGCTGAGTTTCAGATGGGAAAGCTGCAGCTTTCGGGAGATGGATGCTGGTTAGAGTTGTACAACAATGGGAATGTACTTACTGCCGCTGAACTGTACAGTTAAGGTTGCAATAGTATGTTTTGAGACTTACCACAAATTAAAAATTATTTTAAAAGAAGAATCTTGTCTACTCTACTGTTTCCCCAGTGGTAACATCTTGCTCTTTTTTTTTTTAATGACTGTATATCCCCCATGCTGTGCATTTGATCCCGTGACTCCTTTACGTTGTAACTGGAAGTTTATGTTTCTTAATCCTTTACGTATTTTACTCATCCTCCCACCTGCCCCCTCCCTTCTCTGGCAACCGCCTGTTTGTGAGTCTGTTCTGTTTTTTTGTTTTTTTAAGATTTCACATGTAAGTGAAATTGTATGATATTTGTCTTTCTCTGATTTCTTTCACTTAGCATAATACGGAGGATTTCTTTCTTTTTTATGGTCAAGTAACATTCCTGTGTATACATGCACACCACACCTTCTTTACCATTCATCTGTCAGCGGGTGCTCCGGTGGCTTCAGTGCCTTGGCTGTTGTGAACATAGAGGCACATGTATCTTTTCCAATTAGTGTTTTTGTTTTCTTCAGAAAAATACCCAGAAGTTGAATTGCTGGATTGTATGGTAACTATTTTTAATTTTTTGAAAAACTTCGATATACTGTTTTCCATAGTTACTACATCAGTTTACATTCCCAACAGTGTTCCAGGGTTTCATTTTCTCCACTTCTTTACCAGCACTTACTTGCTGTTGTTTTGATAATAGCCATTCTGACGGGTATGGGGTGATATGTGTCACTGTACTTCTGATTTTCATTTCCCTGGTGACTGTTGATGTTGAGCGTCTTTTCAGGTTTCTTTTGGCCATCGGCATTTCTTCTTTGGGAAAACGTCTAATCGAGTCCTCTGCCCATTTTTTCAAGTTTTTTTTTTATTTTTTGATGTTGAGTTATATGAGTTCTTTGTATACTTTGGATATTAACCCCTTATCAGATATATCATTTGCAAGTATCTTCTTTAAAATTGAATTTATTTGGTTGAAAAAAGTATACAGTTGTCTAACCGCCACCCAGCTTTTCCTTTTTTGATGCAGTAGTATTTACTAGTTTTTTAAAATGTTTCCTTCCAAGGAGTCTCTATTCATATATAAAGAGCTACACATAAGCCCTCTTTTTCTTATGTATCTGATAATTAAAGTACACTTGTTTGCATCTTGCTTTTTAAATTTAACAATATATCTTGAAGATCTATTTTCCTTAGTACATAAAGAGCTTCCTTTCATAATTACATAGTATTTCCTTGTGTGGATAAGCTATAATTTATATAACCAGCTTCCTAATTGATGGACTGTTTCCAATCTTTTGCCATTACAAACATGTTGCAGTGCATATTTAGGCATGTCATCTCCCACATGTGTAATTATTTTCCTGTGATAATGTTCCTAAAAGTGAGATAGCTAAGTCAAAGACTATGTACACTTTGATAGAAAACTTTTAAATTGTCCTGTATAGAGATTTTACTAGTTTATATTCTCACCAGCAGCATATATGAACACCTTCCCCCTGGCACCTTTGACAGCATTGTAGTTTTACAAATTTTGTCCTTGACAGTTCGGTAAGTGAGAAATGGTATTCCAGGACAGTTTTAATAATGCTATTCTTTTACAGGGAATGCAGTAGATTATCTTCTCAGATGTTTTAGATGTGAACTGTGAACAATGAGTTCATTTCCTTCACCTACTTTTCTGTTGGATTGTTGACCTTTTCCTTACTGATTTGTGGGAGCTCTTTATGTATCATGAAACTTAACTCTTTGTGATATAAATTGCTAATATATTTTTCCCAGCAAACACTGGTCGTGTTCCTGGTGGGTTTTTATCATAATAATGGTTTTAAAGTTTCTAAATATCTGTATTTTATATAGATACAGCAACCATTTGTTTATGAGATCTGAGTTTGTATCATAGTTAGAAATTAGAAAGTCTTTGTTTACTCTGTAATTATGAAAAGAGAAATTAGCCAGCTTCTTCAGTGCTTTAATGAAGAATATGCACTTCCTTCTTTCCTTTATATTGAACTCTTTCCTTCATCTAGAGTTTATTTTCACATGAGGTGTATGGTATGGGTCTGAGTAGAGTCATGGTGCCTCTTTAGTATGTCTCCGAAATGTGTCTCATACCTTCTTGTGTATTACCCAAGCCCCTCCTCTGGGGTTTTTGCATCATAGGTGCTTGATAGAAAGGAGAAGGCTGAGAGAACTGCTGCCAGAAGAGAAGCAGGAGCTGCAGCCCGTGGGCTGGGTATTGTAAGGTGCTTCCATTCACTGTTTCCAGTCAACACAGCCACTCTTCACGGCAACCAGCATGATCCCCGTTTTATAGATGCAGAAACTGAAACCTATAAGCCAGATAATTTGCCCAAGTTCCTGCCATGAGTAGAAACTGAGGCTCAAGATTCATGTAATTTGGTCTTAAAACTGTCAAGACTTCAGCTTGTGTGTCTCCTCTTTGCCTGACCTTGGTGGAGGGCCCTGCTTGTTGGAATGGATTGTACTTGGATATGGGGCTGTGGGAGATGGAATCAAAAGAACTTCGAAGATGTTGGAAACAGAGTCCTGAAACACAAAAATACAGAGAAACACTGTAGGCATTTGTTGAGAATCTCTAGACTCAGAGATTGTATAGATTTTGTATAGAAAGCATGATTCTTAACTGCTGCTGCTGCTGCTTAGTCGCTTCAGTCATGTCCAACTCTCTGTGACCCCATAGATGGCAGCCCACCAGGCTCCCCCATCCCTGGGATTCTCCAGGCAAGAACACTGGGGTGGGGTGCCAGTTCCTTCTCCAAAGCAAGAAAGTGGAGCCGCTCAGTCGTGCGCACCAGGCTCCTCCGTCCATGGGATTTTCCAGGCAAGAGTACTGGAGTGGGGTGCCATTGCCTTCTCCGATTCTTAACTACAAGGGGAAAAAAAGACCTTGATCTCTTGTTTAAGAGAAACTTAAGTGTTGTTTCAGAAAACCACAGTATTTACACTTGGCTATTACTGAGATTGTTAAAAGCATATATTTGAAATTCCTTAGATTCGAGTAATGTTATTAAAGGTTACAATGGTAGATTACTCTCTTAAAAATTTTCCTCAGGTGACCTAAGTAGAAATTAGGTACAGAATTGTGTATATAGAACCTTAAATATCATCTACAATTAGGCATCCTGTATGTGGTCTTGAAGCATCAAACACAGTTACATGTTGGCTTAGTTGTTACCAAAAGGCTATGTATAAATGGCATTTTAAATTTTGAGTCATCTTCCCACCTGTGTATAATTTTAGTTGAACAGCTGGGTCATGTAAGTTCAGGAGTTATCTATACTCTGTAGCTGGTTACTTATTAACATTAAATATGCTTATCTTTCAGAAATGTATATTTCCCTCAAGGTAATTCAATTATTATCATTCAACTTGCTAAATTTAAATGACAACTGGCATACAAAAGCACAACTTTCCATTTTTACTATTCTGAAAATAGAACACAAATTAAGAGCATTGACAAGTAGGGTACAACTGTCAACCTGTGGATCATGAATTCAGAGTTGATTTCCTTCTCTGCTAATTTTTCAATACCAAGATAAGTGTCACATATAGCACCCTTTCTCAGAGGATTTCCAGAATTAGAATAACAGGCATAGACTTAATAAAGTGGTAGTGGTGCTGTATAATCAGGAAGTTTGCACCCTGCCTGTCTCACTCATTGTTTGCAGTAAAGTACTGTGTGACATCTGAGGTAAGGCCCCAAATCGCCGCCTCTTAATTTCTGAATAAAATGCTTGGCTTTCTCTTAAGGCACATATCTAGAAAGACGTGCAAAAGTCACATTCCCTGGTGGCCTGTGATATGACAAGACCCTTCCCACCTTGGTCAGAGGAGAACCACATGGATCATTGTTTGAATTCCCTCCTTTTCTCCCCTTTAGATCTGAGTCATGCTTTTAAAGGTTTTCATGCCGACTGTTTAGCCCTGTTTCTTATGTGTGCACGGGCAGCCCTGAGAAAGTGGCTTGGTTAGTGAGAGAGGAGGGTCCAGAGCCTGAGTGAGGATAATGGCCCCCACTCGAGGGCACACACTTCCCCACTCCCTTCTCCTGTGTAGGAAGGCAACAGACCTCCGAGAATCTCTCCAAACCTTCTGGACCACCCCCCCCCCGCCCCCCACTGGGAGGGCACTCACAGGAGTCCGAACCTCAGCCCAAGCCTGCTGAGTCAGCATCTGCAGAGACCAGGCCCTGCTGAAGGTAGACATGTGCAAAGCACTTGAATCGTTTTGATTTCCTAGCCACCGAGTCCTCCTGGATGAACATGGAGAGCACATAATCTTAAGAGTTGTTTGTCATGCTTTTAAAGGGGTTTTTAACTTACTGTGATTTGGCTTAAATTGCAAACAATCTATTTGATTTCTAAGGTCAGTTATTATTATTACTTCTCTTGATGTATAATTGTGTTGACCCATGCATGGAAGCAAGCAAAGAAGGGTGGAAAAACAATATAAAAGCAAAAGCTCCTAAGTGTTTTGTGAAAGCAGTCCCACTGTCTACTGTTCATAAGTTGTTGATTCCTCTCCAAATGACATGTGCCTCACACTTTGGGTTCTCATTGGTAAGCTGTTTTCTTTTCTGCCAAGTAACCACACTTTGCTATTCTATTGTGGCTTCCAGAACCCTGGCTTGGACTCCTAAATCTTGTTTCTTTTCACTTTCTTTACTGTTGAATGCTAAGGGTAGAGTGCTTCTCTGGCTTTGTGTGTTTGGCCCTTAAGGTTTAAACATAGTCTTTAGTGGTTCCAGGATATAAATATTAAAAGCCCTCCTCAGGATGTTGCTCCTTAGTCTATTGAATACTTGTAAACTACTCCTAGTTTCAGGCTGTCTTTTGAAGCCTAGCAAGTACTTTCAGGAGTAAAATGAAAGATGATGTTAACAAAAATTTATTCACCAAATCTTAGGTCTTGAAAACCTCAGGGATCTTTTGAGCTTGAAGAACCTTAGTTTGAAGCAAACTAAGCAAGCAAAACCAAAAGAACAGTTGAAAAATTAGAAGATTTGATTCAGAGCTACAGTGTGAACACATCATAAAGGTGTGGAGGCTTCCCTAGTGGCTCAGTTGTAGTGAACCTGCCTGCAATGCAGGAGATGTGGGTTCAGTCCCTGGGTTGGGAAGATTTCCCGGAGAAGGAAACAGCTACCCACTCCAGTATTTTTGCCTAGGAAATCCCATGGACAGAGGAGCGTGGCGTGCTACAGTCCGTGGGGTTGAAGAGAGTCAGACTCGACTTAGCAACTAAACAACAACAATATGTGTGTTACCAGCTGAATGGAAACATCAGGAGAAAATTCCAGTGAACATGCTGGTAATGTATAGCAATCTAGAGAGTTAAAGCAGTGAAATGTAACAGTTTAAAAGTTCAGACATTTACCTTATTAAGATTTCCTTTACAGGAGGCTTCATTGCATTTAAAAATGGTACTTTACACTCACAGGAGTGTTATCCATGCAGAAGCTCCAATTTAAAGATTTGACATCTTAGAATGTCCAACCTGCATGAGATTTCAGCTGTTAGAGGGAGCTCACAGGTACCAGTGCAGTCAGGGCTCTGCCAGGAAAACAGAGGCCATTCCAGATTTTCCATGGAGGAAAGAGTTTCTTCTCCTTTTCATTTTTATTTTCAGCTCTATTGAGGCGTAATTGAAATACTAAATTAGAATTGAAGTGCTTAGATTTGAAGTGTTCAGAATACACGAAGTTTTGAACTGCGTATGCTTATGATGAAGAGTATCCATTATTTCCCACAGTCCCTGTGTATGTCTGTGTTGGCTGAGCTGGGGCTTAGTTGTGGCATGTGAACTCATAGTTGTGGCATGGGATCTGGTTCCCTGACTGGAGATCGAACCTGCCCCCGTGCATGGGGAGTGCAGCGTCTTAGCCAGTGGACCACCAGGGAAATCCCCCACAGTCTCTTTGTGCCCACTTGTCTGTCTCCTTTTGGCCCGCCCTGTCCCTTCCCAGCCCTCCGGTAACTGCTAATCTGCTTTCTGCACTTATAGGTTAGTTTGTGTTGTCTAAATATTATACAAGTGGAACATACAGTTCTCTTCTGGCTTCTTTCATTCAACATAATTATTTTGAGTTTTATCCACGTGTTGTGTTATCATTCCCCTTATTGCTGAGAACTGTTTTATTGTATGCCCTACCACAATTTGTTGATCCATTTACCTACTGATACACAGTTGAGTTGTTTACAGTTTTCAGTTCTTACAAATCAAGCTGTTACAAAGTTTGCCCATTTGAAGAATAGGGTTTTTTAAGCGTGTTATTAGATTTCCAGGGTTCTTTATCTATCTGGAGATGCATTCTTTATCATATAAGTGATTTGCAAATATTTTCTCCCAGTCTGCTGCTCTTAACAGCATCTTTTGGACAGTAGAAGTTCTTAATTCTGAAGAATCAAATTTATCAATTTATTTTCTTTTTATAGATCGTCCTTTTGTCTTTAAGGGCTAAGAAATAATTTTCCTAACCCAAGTTCACAAAGATTTTCTTTTCTGTATTTTCTTTTAGTTTTATGTTCAGGTTTGTGATCCATTTTGAGTTGAATTTTGTATGTAGTGTAAGGTCTGGGTTGAGGTGGTTTTTTGTTTTTTTTTTTTTAACATATGGCTGTTCAGCTGCTGCCCCACCATTTGTGGAGAACAGACTATTCTTTCTCTGCTGAATTACCTTTGTACCTTTCTGAAAATTAATTGTCCATTTCTGTATCGATCTATCTCTGGAATCTGTTTCATCCTAGTGAACTTTCTGTCTTTGTCTTGATGTCAGTACTGCACTGTCTTGATTACTCTATCTTTATAATAAGTCTGCCTGTCAGGTGCTGTGAGTCCTCCAGCTGTTCTTTGTGAAACTTGTTGGCTATTCTGAGTGCTTAGGAATTTTAAAAAGAGCTTGTCAATTTCTACTTTTAAAAAAGATCGTGCCAAGATTTTGATAGGGATTGTGTCAAATCTATAAATCAATTTTGGGAGAACTTACATAAACAGTGCTGTCTTCCAGTCTGTGAACACAGTATATCTCTCCACTTACTTAGGTTTTAAAAATTTTCTCTCATCAGCATTTTACAGTTTTCAGTGTACAAGCATAGGACTTTATCATCAGGTTTACCTCTAAGTATTTCATAGGTTTCAATGCTACTATAAATAGGATTTCTAAAAATTTCAGTTTTTGATTGTTGTTAGTATACAAAAATAGAATTGGTTTTATGTATTGATCTTATATCCTGTAACCTTGCTGAAGTCATTTATTAATTCTGGTAGCTTTTTTTGGTAGAATCTATTGTATTTTCCAAAAAGAAAAGGTTTTTCTATAGGGAATTTAAAGCTCACACAACCATTAGAAAGTTGGGGCTGGGTGGGGGTAGAATGCAAGGAGGCCACTGTTATTGTTGATGAGATTAGAATGCCAGGTTCCTAGGGAAGCATGATCTCAGCGGTTGTCTGCAGATCCAGTGTGGCTCCAGTTCATCTGGAAGCTGCTGTGAAAGTGGAAAGTCCTGTCTGCCGCTGCCTGTGTGTCTGCTTACAGCTATTTTCAGAGAATACTGACTTCCGTCTTCCAGAGCAGGAGCCTCTCATTGGCCATATCTAACCTAGAACAGACAGAGAATGGGATTCTTGGAAATGTTGTGCCAGGCTTCCCCTGCCAGCTGTCGGGGGCGGCAATGCTAGGCACAGAAGGCATTGGGAGAGATTCATGTAGGATCCTGCACTCAATCATGGAGCAGTAACTTAGCAATACTGTGAAAAATAGGGGTGAGAAGTGGCTGTAACTCAGAAAGAGGTGATTGCTGGGAAAGCAGATGGGCTCTGTGACCATTTTGACAGTGGGATATTATCTGGGATGAGGAAGTGGCAGGCTTACTCTGTTTGGTCCTGCCTTCCCCAGTAATTGGATGCTCACTGACACACGGGATATGTCTAGGGGAGAATGACCTCAGTGATGAGGGGCTGGAAAACCAGGTCACAGGTGAACTGTTTGAAGACTGTGTGAAAGCCTCTGGGATGCGTGATGGATGGCTACAAATATGGATTTAGAAGACTTCTGTGCAGTCTGGAAAGGAAAGCCTAGGACCAGTGGGCGGAAGCTATAAGGAGATAATTCCCAAAGCAATATAAGGAACTTCCTACACAGCTGCACTAAGACTGAATAAAGATCTTTGTTAGATCTTTGTTAGAGACTGCTGGGCTGGCAAGGCAAGAGTATATAAAGTATAAGAAGAGTCATTTCAAATGAGCTGTTTCTCAATCACCAATCTAACCCTGAAGGGTTTTGCAGGCGGAAAGCTCCCCTATCACTCGTTACAACTTTTGCCACATGGGATTTTTGAAAGTGAAAACAAGTTCTTTCAAATGTTTTTTCTTTCTTTTTCTGATTTGAGTAATTCCAAATAAACCTATTCCTTGCATGTACCTCAGTTTTTGTGGGATGTGGAGGGATTTGTGAGACACTTGGAGTCAGAGGTTATGTTCACAGAAGTATTGTTGCCGTATTTCACTGATTCTGAAACGCAGATTCTTTCTGTGCTTGACATACTTGAAATCTGCATTCCCCTACAGTTGATGGCCCCTTTCAACTATTGATAACGTACATTTGCTGTCATCATGGTTTGTTTGCCTGCACAGATGTAGTCCTAGCTATTCCTGATGTCGTTTCAATTAAATTTCATGCATATTTAGTATTACACAAGTTGTCTAACTGACTTTTAATATATCTTTATGAAGATTACACTGTAATTTGGCACTGAAACACAGATAGGAATAACAGGGCATAAGCTTGATGTTAATGAGGTTAATATTTATCCTTGGAGAAATCACTACAATTTCATATTTTCCTGGAAAGAACAGCCAAGTGCATTGTTCCTGTACTATTCAAAGTAAGGTCCAAGGACCAGCAGCTTATTAGAAAAGGAGAATTGTAGGTCCCCAACAAACCTACTAAATAAGATTCTGCATTTTAGCAAGATTCCCATTAAAGATTGAGAAGCATTGCTTTACACAACCACACATAGGAAGGTAACTCATATGTAGAAGGAGCAGTGTTAATTTTGTTGTTACTGTACCGTTGCAAAATCATGTCCGACTCTTTGTGACCCCATGGACTGTGGCATGACAGGCCCCCATGTCCTTCACTATCTCCAGAAGTTTCCTCACATTCCATCCTCTGCCCCCCACTTCTCCTTTTGCCTTCAGTCTTCCCCAGCACCAGGGTCTTTTTCCAGTGAGTCAGCTCTTTGCATCAGGTGGCCCAAGTATTGGAGCTTCAGTATCAGTCCTTCCTATGAATATTCAAGGTTGATTTCCTTTAGGATTGACTGGTTTGATCTCCTTGCAGCCAAAGGAACTCTCAAGCCACCATACAAAAGAATTGCCTGTCATGTATTACATGATGCAACTCAGGGCAGGAGAAATTTCTGCATCCATCTAAATTAATAAAAAATATTTACCTTTATTTTTCTTAGTTTAATGTTACTATTTTCTTCCCATGAGCCACTCAGTGTTAAAATGATTTTGATGCTTCAGTGTTGTTTGGCCTTGACTACTAATTTAATATCATGTGCAAATTACATTAGCATCCCATTAAATTCCCTCAGTCAGATCCAGCAAATGAAAAAACGTTAAGACCAAATCCAACACAGATCTTTGGAGTACCCTAGTATGTAATTTCCTCTGCCGAAATGGATTTATTCCAACATGCTCTCTTTCTGTGTGCGTTTTTAATTAAAAGCACTCTAAATGGATACTTCGAGCACTTTGCTTAACTCTTTTCATTGCACTCCTTTTGTTAATTGTCCTCACTCCAAATATGTGTGTGGTATCATTAATCCTTAATTGGTTATGACTGTTAATGGTTTTGTGTCTAGTTATTTTCTTACGTTTTATAAATTGTCAGGATTACCATTTGTCTTTTAAGGAAGTAGCTGTCTATACAAGTCACATATATTAGATGTGCTTTGGTAAGCTTATATAAATCTGTGTTGGACAGAGTTCTTAGTGTCAGACAATGGAACTTAACTCTCACTGCTGCCAGCGGTTTATTAAATGGTGATGCTGTCTCACAGATCCTTGGGAATCACACCACAGACTGGGGGCCCCATGAGAACTTTTTCCTCTTCCTATACATTCAGGAAACCACTGTTAGAGGTTTCGGCTCCAGGACCGCATCATGTCTGCTCCCTGAAAAGAGGGGTGCCCTGCACCCCGTCACTTCCCCAGTAAAGTCACGCACAAGCGCAACTTATTGGCAGAACATAAGTCACATTTCAATCTCTAGTTATAAAGGAGTCTGGGAAACAGGCCAGAAGGGGCTTGGAGTTGATGTTGGCTGAGTTGACGTACTCCTCCACCGCAAAGTGAATTAATAGCTTTTATTACTGGTACAGCACTAACATCCTCAGTAAAAGGATGATGCTATGGATCACGTGGTAGAGGAACATTTTAAACACCCTGTGGTGTCATATTTATCACATACCTAATGTACTGAAGACACAAGGAACCTCGATTGATAAAACTGTAACAGCTAATTTGAACGTATTAGAGAGAAGTGTAGATTTTAGCATATTTTGGGAAGTACGTTTTTTGAACGTCAGGACCACAATGACTTCTAAAGCTAAAGTTCTTTTTGACTCTTCTGTGACTTTCATGAAAAACTGTTAAAATATTCGTTTGAAATAGAAGTCCTTAAAACTTTTAAACAGATAACTAAAAGATGAATCCATATCTGAGGCTCTTTTTTTCATTAAAATTTTTATTGAGATAATTGTAGATTCACATGTGGTTGTTAGAAATAACACATTGAGATTCCAGGCACCTTTTACCCAGTTTGTGCCAATGGTTTCTTCTGGTGGAACTATAGTATAGTATCACACCCAAGATACTGATTGATACAACTCACTGATCTTGTTTAATTTCCCCAGTTTGTGTGCTTATTTGTGTATGTGTGTGTTTAATTTTGTAGTTTTATTACATGTAGCTTTCCTTATCTATCACCACTATCAAGAGGCAGAAGTCTCATCACCTTAAGGACCGCTGGTGTCACCCTTTTTTATAATCACCCTGCCTCAGCCCCCAGCAACCCCTGACAGCCACTTATCATTTCAGAATGTTCTATAAATAGATTCATACAGTATATAACCTTTGGGATTGGCTTTTGTCACTTACCATAATCCCTGGTGATTCATCAGAGTCATTGATAGCTTGTTCTTTTGCAGTTGGTTTGCTTCTGGCACATTTCACCTGTTGGGTGGATCTGTTATATCCATTTGGGTCTGTCTGCCTTGATTATATGTGGTTATAATCTGGGACCAGAGGTGCCACCATACTTACTGACCAGAAAGCCATCAGATGTTGACGGTGTTGTAGCCAGTTGTTCATACCTGAAAGAAAGGGCAGATACTCTTTTCTCTCGGGTCAGTATATTGGTGACTGCTGCTTTCAAAGTATGAAGCTGCCAGCCGTGCCTCTGCTTGATGCTTGAGGCTCAGTGGGCTTGAGCGCATTAATTCAGGAACCGCTGGCTGTGATTCCAGTTTTTGGAAAGAGGTTGATCTCTTACCTGGCTTATCACAAGCTGTGAATTCACCTGTCCAAGGTTCTGGTACTTTCAAAACACCAAAGGCACCCCAAAGTCCTCGTAATCACCGACTCAATGGACATGAGTTTGAGCAAAGATAGTAAAGAACAGGGAAACCTGGTGTGCTGCAGTCCATGAGGTCGCAAAGAGTCAGATATGACTTAATGACTGAACAACAGCAAAATACTGGTAAAGGTGGAGGGCAGAGTTGTCTGAGTTGTGAGGCGAGATACAGCTGTTCAAAAATTTAAGCTGAGGGCCACTTCCTGGTGGTCCAGTGGCTAAGATTTCCCATTCCCAATGCTGGAGGCCTGGGTTCCATCCCTGGTCAGGGAACTGGATCCCACATGCCGCAAGTAAAACCAGGCGCAGCCACAATAAAATTTGAACTGAGAGTGCCAGGAAGGCAAGCAGCACTGCTTGTGGAATTGTTGGCCTCCAGCACAGAGCTTGGCAAGTAGGCACTGAAATAGGAAGGAAGGAAAGATGAAAGGAACAGAATAGAGGAAAGCTCTTAAGAAATCAAATGCCTTTTTTTTTTTTTTTTTTTTTTTTTGGTGTGAGTGAGGACTGTTACAGAATAAGCACAGAAAACTCTGAAGTGTGTGTGTGAGTTTTTGCTGTGGGGGAGGGGTGCAGTGGGAGGAGGGAAGAAGAAGAGTATCCCTCCCCCCAAAAATAAAACCCCAAATTCACACCAAGCACCTTCCCATCCCAGGATCTTTGAACTTACTGTTCTCTCTGCCTGGTCAGTCACTCTTCTCCCAGATAATTTCCTTCATTCCAATCTCTCACTGCCTCAGAGAGGTCTTCCATGAATGCACATCTGTGTCAAGTAGCCTGCCATCTTCCCTGCCCCTTCCCTCTTGGTCACTCTCTAGCTCCTTTCTCAGCTTTGTTTTCTTTGTGACGTTGTTTGTGGACGTCTGTCTGTCTGTCTCCGTCTGGATCATCAGCCCCCAGGCCACTGTTCCACCCCTAGTGCCTGGGTCAGTGCCTGGCACATCATAGTAACTCCGGGTCTGTCTGCCGAGGGGCTCCCCTGGTGGCTCAGACGGTAAAGCGTCTGCCTGCAATGCGGGAGACTCGTGTCCAGTTCCCTGGGTCGGGAAGATGCTCTGGAGCAGGAAATGGCGGCCCACTCCAGAACCCGTGCCTGGAAAATCCCATGAAAGGAGGAGCGTGGTAGGCTACAGTCCATGGGGTCACAAAGAGTCAGACACGACTGAGTGACTTCACTTAACTAATTAAATTTAATTGAGGCTTTTTCTTTTGAACCATGTCCCATTGAAAAGATAGAACAGCGTCGCTTGCTCTGTCATCATGCAGCTTGGTAACATTCAGCGGAGGACCTCGTGCGTCCTAGGATCTGTGCTCGGTGCCTGTGATAAGAGGAAGAGGAAGGGCAGCATGTCCAGGGACTTCACTGTAGCGAGTGCAGGCCTACTTGGCTTCCCTTCCTGTCGTGACAGGTGCTCTGAGCGGGGCAGGCCAGCGCCTGTGAGGACAGGAGCAGCAGTTCTGAAAGTGGGAGGGGGAAAATGGGCTTTTCATTGACAGAATTAGAGGTGGAGGAAGTGTCAGTTTGTGTGTGTGTGCGTGCATGCGCGCACCAGGAGGAAGTGTCAGTGTGTGTGTGTGTGTGCGCGCGCGCGCGCACCAGTCCCCAGATGTGTCCCTGTGAGTTTGAGAAGTGCGGTGACACTCCGCAGGGCCCTGCTACCCCTCTGATCTCATCCACCGGCTTCTCCCTTATTCCCTCTACTCCAGCCTCCTTGCCAAACACTCCAGTATCACTCCTCCCTACTTGCTGGTCCCTCTGCCTGGAATCCTGGCGCAGACAGCCACGTCTCCCTCACTTTTGTGGGTCTCCATGCCTAGGCCCCCTTAGCAGAGAGGCCTTTTCTAACCATCATGTGTGAGGTGGAACCCTCTTCCCTGCCTGTCATTCCCGGGGCCAGACGAGAGGCAGGGCAGAGGTAGTGAGATGTACAGAGGAGGGTGTTTCTTAGGAGTTGAAGTTGTCAGGGAAGGCTTCACTGAAGCAGACAGATACTGCGCCAGAACTTGACACACAGGAGGACGCTTTTTGCATCAGGCATGCACAGTAGATGAGGGAAGTGTGGAAATAGGACCTGCACTGTGAATGGCCTTGGATGTCAGCTCTAGGGAATTGTCATCTAGCTATTCCAGCTCTGAACTTCCCCATGAGGTCTTGGAGACTTTGAATGTGTGAAACAGCAGGTTTTTAGGAATGCCAGCATTGTCACTCTCTAGTGTCCTGAACTTGCAGACAGGAGTCGTGCTCTGCTTCAGCTCAGATGAACACTGAGAATCTCCCGTTTTATTCAAATACTGCCTTTCTCAAAAACAAGTCCCTTGTACATATGTCTTGAAACTAGTAGTTGTTTATTAAAAAAAAGAAAAGAAAGAAAATAGTTGTATTTTCTTCACCTTAGACATTTTAGGAGTAGTTTTGGCTTTTTACCATTCTAGATTTATTCTAGATTACGGTGTTTACACTTGCATCTGGCTAAGGGTAAGCTTAGCATGAGAATTTAGAGTAGTGATTTTCAACTCCAGCTACATGTTGGAACCACTTGGGGTGGGGGCTTTGGGAAAAATCCCGTAGATTCCTATATTATTGTTCTGGAATGTTGCCTCTGGTAATGGTTTACTACCATTTAATCTTTGGCCCCTACCCAAGGTTTAACACTTGCCCTGGTATAGGCTTTGTAACAGAAGGATCACACTTTGCATTTGGTGGTTGTATCCCTTTAGTCCCCTTCCATTTGGAACAGTTCCCCCATCTTTCCTTGGTGTTCGTGACCCTGAAACTTTTGAAGATTTTAAACCAATGATTTTCTAAAATGTCTCCCAATTTGGGACTGTTTGATGTTTCTTTGTGATGATATTCAGGCTACGCATTTCATAGGATTAATGCTGTGTTCTCAGAGTCTCTTGACAGGTTACTCATAATTTCATTGTGTCCCATCATTGATGATATTCATGTGGGTTACTTAACTAAGGTGCTATCCACTAGGCTTCTCCTCTGTGTAATTATTATTTTCTCCTTTGTAATTAATAAGTGTTTTATGGTGTGGTGCTTTAAAAATTACGTGACTATTACATTCCTTGGTATTTTCAAGGTATTCACTTATTTCTTTCTGTATGGACTCAGTTTTCCTATCTTATACAATGGCTTATAATCTGTTACTATCATTACTTATTTTTAGTGTCATATTGTCCCAGATTTAGCTTGTAAGACCCTCTTCAGGCTTTTGTGACCATTTGACATGTCTCATCATTTGTCAGAGATTTTCTTGCTTGTTGGCAAACAAGCATTGCAGCTCATTTTGTGCTTTTCATCATCAAGCTCCCAAATTAGTTCTTTCTCAAAAAAAAACAAACAAACAGTGATTCTCTTAGTGAAGGATGGTATTTAGAAGCCATAATCTGGGTTTGAGGTATGTTCATAGCTACTATGTTTGGATGTTGCTTGTTCCCAAGCCCTCTCAGTGATACAGCTAGAGAATAAGTATGTGTATTTGCATACATGAAGGAATATACACATAGAGACACACAAAGTTCCATCTGCTTTTTTTTGTTATGTTTATCCCTATGTATTAAAAATCATGAGTTCATGCCAATAACTAATACTGATCCAACTCCACGGGGTTCATTTGAGTTTTCTTTTTCCATTTTGGTAACTCCTTTTTTCCATACTGAGAAACCTGACTGTTACCATCCTTAATGTGTTACTGGTCAGTCCCCCATGTAACTGATCTCTCATCACTACCACCATAGATGGGTGGGTGCCCTCTTTACCCCTGCTGGGCTCTGACACAGCATAGAGATATTTCAGAGTTCTTTAAATGATGCTAAGGTGCAGCCAAGATACAACACAATTGAGATAGAATAAAGGTGAACCCCACACTTTCTGATTCATTATTAGGTGAATGATAGGTTAAGTCAGGTTTGGTTTGGGAAAATGAATTTTTCCTAAGAAAGTGAGATTTAAAGAGAAGACTCAATTCTACCAACACACACAGCAAAAGATCAGGGTGAAAGCACAGTCTGTCTCCTGGAAAGCTTCAAAAAATATTTGTTTTGGAAATAAATCTGCTTGTAGTGAACATAAGTTTCAATCCCTTCCCCTGAATTACCTGTTTATAGGAAAAAATATTTGAAAAGGTTAGTTTTTTTAAGAATGTGTCTCATTAATGACTAACTGCTTTTCTTTGTTTTACCTTGCCTTTTTAAAATAAACTTTTACAACATTTTGCTTTTTAGAGCATTGAATATTTAAACAGGAGATACTCATTCAGGCTATGGTTGCTCTTTTTCTGTAGTCAGTTGTACTTTAAAATATGGAAATCAAGTTACAGTAACTGGGTCATGAGGAACCCCATCTTCTCCTTCCATTTGCAGCCAGAGGAAGCAAAAGGTTCTAAGAGCCAAATATAACAGGTTCTGCAGCCAGCCTACCTTAGATGGTCAACATCTATCTCGCCAATTTTCGTAAATCCATTTTCGTAAAGTAGTACACAACTGCAAGTAGATTTTCACCAAGAACTTCACACTTAGGCTGATGTACACATAATCCAACTCCAATGAAAGCAGCCTTACGCCTAAGGAAATTATAATAAAATCTCTTCTTTATATTTTTTAAGTTGTCATGGATGTTTGGCTTCCCAGTTGACTCAGTGGTAAAGAATCTGCCTGCAATTCAGGAGACGCAGGTTCAATCCGTGGGTCGGAAAGATCCCCAGGAGCAGGAAATGGCAGCCCACTGCAGTGTTCTTGCCTGGGAAATCCCATGGACAGAGGTGCCTGGCGGGCTACAGTCCATGGGGTTGTAAAAGAGTTGGACACGACTTAGCAACTAAACAACGTGGACAGCAGCAACATAGGCGTTGTGTTGGAATGTGAATTGTGCACTTTAGGCTTTTGTGTGTTTATGCCCAGAAGTATAGGTGAAAGGGCAGCACCTGTGAATGTAGAAAGAGCCACTAAAAACTTGATGTAGAGATGAAGCACTTCGTTTGTTTGTTCAGTTCTTATCTTCTGTAAGTGAAGTGTGCCTCCCTGCTCACGGCAGTGTGCCTCGGTGCTGGCCCTTGGCTCCTCCTGGGTAGGTTGGGCGAGTCGAGCCCTTCAGGAGCCGTCACTGTGGTTTTGCCGTCTGCAGGCATCGAACACTTTGCTTTAGTTTGTTTGACTTTCAACTTAGCCTTTATCTGAGTGGTATCTATGAACCATGGATTTGCTGTCGGGTCCCCTAAAACCACAAGTATTGCAGACGGCATCTCTTCAGTTGTTGGGAACTGGGAGCTCGATCTCTTAACTCTTCTTCCAGCTCTGAAATTCAATAAGCTTGGCATCTGGGGTTTCCAGCTGGGAGTTTTGATGTTAACGCCAGTGGTGGTTTATGCGTTTTTCCCAGTTGATACATAGAAGTAGAACTCGTCAACTTTCTATATATATGTTAGAATATTAGATTGTATATAAGAATATTTTATGTAATACAGTAACTATTGCATTTTGCAGTTATTTTTCAAATGTGAGGGACAAATTACATGATTTTAGTTTCTTAAGATTTGGTACATATTTCTCCAACTAGAATATTTATTTTTATGTATTATTTTTATTTTAATTGAGGAGAGCAAAACCTGATGATCCTAACTGTGAAATCACCCAGTACATGGATTTACAGAACCTTCAATACAGCCTTAAAAACACAAGTAGAAAACATGTAAAACATTCATTGTTAATAATGTAGAAGAAAAATACAGAATTTGTAACATAGGGTTTTATATTCACTGCTCTGAAGATGTCTGGGAAAACACCTAAATTATGATAAATACCTGTATACTGTAACTGAAGTCATATATTCTGCATTATTTGTGGTGAAGACTGTCAGAAGCCAACTGAATGTTGTCATATAATCAAATTATGTTCTTTGCTTAGTGGAAATACAATAATCATGTATGTGTGTGTTTAGAAAGATATTATAAAAACTCACTCTACTGAACTTCTTTAAAACTAAACTTGATGTCCTGTTGCAAAAGGGGTTACAGACCAAAATAAGGAGGATAAGTAAATACGATGGGTTTTATGTATCCTGCTAGCTTAAATGGAGTACTGTGTTCTGCTCAGTCAGAGATGAAGTGTCTGTCGCCTTGCACACCATCTATAAGCATTTAATTTGCTACACAAATAGACTGTGAATATAGATGTTTAACCTTGTGGCATGACATTACTTTAACAGAGAGAAGGAGCAAGAAAGGGAAGAACAGTTAATGGAAGACAAGAAAAGGAAGAAAGAGGATAAAAAGAAAAAAGAAGCCACTCAGAAGGTGGGTTTAATCAGTTAAGTCTGTCTTTACATCCGCTGCATATCTAGAATGAGTTGCCTTGGCTTGGATGCCTGACATCTTAATAATGCTACTTGAGGCATTAGTTTACTTGAGATTTGAAAGTGGGAGAAAGTTAAAGACCCTCACTGATTATCATAAAGTAGATGTTAAATTAATGCTGCAGCTGATTTTATTGAAAACAACAGTAAGTAATATCAAGAAAAACAGGAGAGTTACCAACACTTAAATGCTTGTTGTGTTTCCTTGTTTGTATCATAATTAATCTCCATTTTCTTAAGCAGGTTTATGGAATGATTTTTCAAAACTTGTGAGTTTGCCTTGATATTGTCCTCCTGGTCCACCTACAATGTCACTTTATATGAGTCTGCTTTTTGATAATTCCATTAAAAAAAAAAATCTCCCTCAAAGTCCATAAAGAATCCTCCCTCAAAGAGGATCTGGGGGAGGGGGGGGGCAGGGGCGGGCACAATTTCCCTGATGGTTCAGTGGCTAAGACTCTGTGCTTCCAATGCAAAGGCCTGGGTTGGATCCCTGGTCAGAGAACTAGGTCCCACATGCCACAACTAAGAGTTTGCATACCACAACTAAAAATCCCACATGTTGCAACTAAGACCTGGCACAGCCAAATAAATAAATATATATATATTTTAAATTAAAAGAGGATCTGGTGGGCCTGCTTAGTGCTCTGAAGGTGATAGTATTGCATGGCTTTGAGGCATTTGCTTAGGGAGAAAGAGATGCTAAAAGGAAAAAAAACATAGGACCAACAGATGTCAACTGTCAGGACTGTGGGGAACAGAGAGTGGCTAGACCTCCTGCCCTGTCCCCTCTGCCCTGGCCATAGTCTGAGCTACCTGCCTGCCCTTGCTGCTCTTTTAGCTCCAGGAGCTTCACCTGATGGGCTCTGGTTTGGCAGGGGGCTTTGCTGCCTTTGCAAAGTGCCTGGCAGGATCACTTCACCTCCAGTTCTTGTTACCACTGTCTGACACGCTTGGGGAGCAGACCCTCACTCTGAGGCAGCTTTGAGGGTCCCTGCTATGGAGCCAGGTTATTGAAACTAGGTTTAGAGAGGGGGACAACTGTTAACAGGATTCAGAGGCAACTCTGGATTTAGAACAGACTCAAGGCATTCAAACTCAAGGGACACTGCAAGTTTCCCCTGCATCATTAGATAGCATTTCCCTTAATTCAGTTCTCTGAATTGTTGAAATCACGTAGGAGTGCCAGCATAAGACCCAATACTGGAAATATTTTCTGACTTAGATTGCATGTGACCCTGCTGCATTAAACATGTGAAATGTAGTTTATCTTCAAGGCTTAATTAAAAGGAATATTCATTATTGTTTGGTGCCGTAATAGACTACTGCACTCTTTAAGGTTTTGTCTGCTTTTAATTGTGTTTCTGGCTCTATTAATAGTGGCGGGCTCACCATCACATCTTCATGCTATCAGGATACCTGCTCTGATCTGAGCTTGTTGAAACTATCTAAAATGATGGTACAGAGTCGGAATTAAAATGTCAGATGACAGCCCAGAGGCTTTTTTTATACTTGGTGGACACAGCCACCTTCCACGTCATTGAAGTTGTTATATGCGGCCCCACCAGCTCTGGGGTGTCAGAGGCGTTGTCCCTGTAGCCACACGTACTGACTTTCCTATGGGAGTGATGGGAGAGTGAAGCTCAGTGAGGCTTTCTTTCCTTAGGGCATTCCCATTTCACCTACTGAACTGGTACAAGAAATGGATTTTGCAGTCTGTGGAAATGCATGGTTATAAGCTGTCCTCTGGGGACCTTGAACAAAGGCTGATAACAGGAAAATGCCAAATAGAATGATTGTTTTGGGCCTTGTGTACAGTTCATCTTTGTTTTTCACATAGGTAACAATGTCTTTTAACCTGAAATACCAATGCTAGAAGTGATTAATAATAATATGCATCTGTAAACCCCTGTTGTGGATCCCCCTAATAGAAAAATGACTCAAAATAAAAGATGGTGTGAGTTCATTCAAGAGTGAATTGGGATTATTTGTGCAGAGAATTTCGTACGTACAGCTGGAGTGTCTACCCTGTGTGCTTGCATCTGCTGTAAGAACTGGTTTAAAAGTTATGGCCAAGAGAAGTATCACTGTAAATGAAATTTCACATGGTTAATTACGAACATTAAAAATTTGGTCACGTTTGTTCAAAAATGTTCTAGATTGGCTGGCATAGGATCTAGGCTTGACACATGGCCTTTGATATTGTTTTACCATCCTGAATCATTGTATAATTTCAGAATTAGATTCTGATTTAGCACTTTTAAGGAGCAAGCACAAAACTCACCATGTGACTGTCTTAGTGGTTTTTAACCTCACTGTAGAGACAGCATCTCAACTAAGAGGCTTAAAATGTGCTATGATGCAAAGAATTGTAGAGAATGTGCCAGTGGCCCTATAATGGGGTCATACACTCACTCAGTCAGCGAATATGTGGTGCCTCTTCTTAGTGCTTCCACATCTTTCTCACAGCCTACCCCATTGCTTTATAATCATCTCTTCGTTTTCCCCATTAGACTGGTAAGTTTCTCGAGGTTTTACTCATATTTATATTTCCAGTAACTCAGACAGTGCCCAAGACAAAAGCATTACTCAAAAAATGTTTGTTTAATAAGTAAATGGTCAAGAATGAATGCTAGCAACATAATGTTCATGGAGAACTGACTTTTATTTAGCTAAATTAAACTATTTATACATAGAAATTAAACATGAACTGCTTTTCCATTGTTCTCAGTGGTTATGGAGGTTTGTTCTTTCTAGAACCATCCTTGAATAAACGGTGTTAGATTTCCAGTTATGAAGGAGGTGTCTGAGAAGGATTTTGCCTCACATTCATTAGGCTGATGCTGTTCAAGGATCATTGTTTAGCATTAGCAGAACCCATGCTTTGATCTTCCAGCTTTTCACTGTCTTGGAGGACAACACTTTTAAAAGAAACCACATTTTAAGACACATTTGTCATTAGTTGGATTTGTTGCTTATAGCTAGGGAAGACATTGACTTCCAGTAATAACTTATCTTCCAAATGGCATTCTAAGAAGTATTTATTTACCGTGGTATAAACTGCTATAAGGAATTGATATGTGGTTGCAAATCAGTTCATTCTTGGATAGGTGGGGTTACAGAAAAATTATACAGTAGAACTGAGCTCTGTAACAATTAGTACTGGGAAACATTCATTTTAAGAGGCTGCCTAGCACAAATTCAGTACAGCTGATTTAGCTTGTCTTTTAATGCAAGAATGTAAGAAACACTCCAGGATGTCATCCAAATGGATTGTTTAATTCAGTGGTGTGCTGGAATCCATTTTGAAGCGGGCTGGTTAGCCACAGGACAGGCCTTCCGAAGATGAGCATGTTTTCATGAACGTCCAGAGCAGTAACTTAGTATGATTATCAGCCACAAATAATCAGACCTCTTCTTTTCTATATGAATATTTTGGTTACAGAAGTTGGAGAACCAATACAAAAAAATTTTTTTGAAGATTAGCAATTGGGAACAGGGGGTCAAAATAACCCATGATCTCAATAATGTGATTTAACCCCTGTTGGAATTCTGGTACATTTCCTTTGGTATGTCTTATTCATGACCTTTTGTGGTTTTGTTTAAATATTATAAGGCATGGATAATTAGATGCCCTCCTTTATTTTCCCCTCTTAATAGCAGAAGAGTTTTCCATGTGGCTCCTAGTCATCATTTCCAAACTCTCTCAAAACCCATTATTATATTTAGCATGTCCAACCTTTTAGGTTAATCACTTCCAGAAATGTATTCGTTACTATATAAAGAAATACTTTCAACAAAGCAGTCTATATTTGTTCAAATTTGTGTGTGTCTGTATGCTCAGTCATGTCCGACCCTTTGCAACCCCACGGACTGTAGCCCGCCAGGCTCCTCTGTCCCTGGGATTTCCCAGTCAAGAATGGAGTGGGTTACCACTTCCTTCTCCAGGGGATCTTCCAATTCTAGGGATCAAATCCACATCTTTTATGTCTCCTGCATTGGCAGGCAGATCCTTTACCACTGCTCTACCTGGGAAGCCACATTATAATTTCAACCTTATTGCTCTATTTCACATTATTTTCTATAAACTTTGATAATTATAATAGCAAACAGTTATTGAGCATTGGTATAGGTTATCTGGCTTAATCTTTACAGCAGTCCTTTGCAGAGAGATACTTTTATTATCCTCATTCAACAGATAAATAGAAAACTGAGATCACACAGACAGGAAGTGGCTTAGCTTGGTTTTAATCCAACTTTCCTACTGTGATCTCTGATGCCTCTGTGCATAGGCCCTTAAACTTTGCTTTCTAGATTTGAAGTCAGGTGTCTAGGTCCATACTCACAGGGAAATCTTTTTGTATCTGTGGTAAATTTTGTTTCTGGGCCTCATCCATTTCGTTTTCTGGATGTCAGAATGGGAAACACTATCCCCAGTGCAGGGACCTCATTATTTATCAAGAGTGAGTGCTTTTTGTCTTAATTTTTGGACTCTTTCATAGTGATGGTCATGTAAGATATAGCCAGACATATAGCCATTGTCTTTAGAAGGATATCTGAGATGACTTTTTCTGAGCTTTAGCTCTGCCTATGTATCTGACAGCTTGAATTATTTGAGGTATCAGAATTACAGTAATCTTATAATACTGGTTTAGAAAGCAAGTCTCATTTACCTATGTGTGTTTATTTTGCAGGTCACGGAACAAAAAACCAAAGGTAAAATTTTCTTTTTCTTCCTTTTTAGATTTGTGCTCTTTTGTGTTGAGATTTTACACTTGCCGACTCAGCCTCCAATCCACTTGATGCATGAGGGTGGGTGTAGAATAATTAAGGTTGGTTGTCTGCAGTTACTGAAGAGCAGTAATGACAAAGTAAAAGTACTTATACTAGTGTTTCTAGTTGGCCTTATCTTTTTTAGGAGGCAGGAGAGTAGATAGAGTAATTCCCCATTTTGACAGTAAGGAGGTCATGATTTTGAACAGAATCTTTTCAGAGTTTTTCTTGAAACAGTAACAAAAGCAGCACACTGGCCCGACTTTACAGATGGCAGCTGCAGAGAGTTGTTAGCCACCTTGATCCGTGACAGGCATTGAGTCTGAAAATGAGTGTTATATTTAGGGTGGTCACACTGTCTTCTGAGCTGGAGCCTAGAATATGCTTTTTGAAAAGATAATGTACTTTACCGCTTACAGAATAGTGATATGTGGTAAACAGAAGCAGATATTCCTGAGGTCATTCTCAACGTCTAATGGTCTGCATGTTTTCAGTTCTTTCTCTTCTCTTACTTTTGACTATGCAGTCTTGTCTGTGATGGTCATACTTTGGTCAATCCCGTTAAGGACGAGAAGCATCATTCCTTGAGACCAGTGTTGCAGCTCCTATCCTCGCCCATTTGAATATGATGTTCTCTGCTAGCATACGCACTCAAATTATCTGCATAGAGTTGTCAAAACACCCAAACCCAGGTCTCTTCCCACACCCTCATGGTCCCAAGCCGCAGCCATAGCAGGTATACTTAGGGAAGTTCTGTAGATGACCACAGTATATGTCCCAGATTGAGAACCACTGTCCTAAATGAAGGGAATTGTGATAACCTGGGGGAAGATAGGGTCATAGAGAAGCCAGGCTTAATGAGAGCTTCACTGAGGACTGGTTTCTCCATTGTTCTGTTTTGTTTTGTTGGACTAAGCATGTCACACAGTGATGGAAGACTAACAAAGGCAGTATTAGTTTCTTATGGAACTTCGTTCAGGAAAACAGATTCTCATATGAGTAGACATTACTGCCATATATTTCTAATTTAAAGGCATTTCAGGGAATTCCCTGGTGGTCCAGTGGTTAGGACTCCATGCTTCCCCTGCAGGGGACAGATGTTCGATCCCTGGTTGGAGAAATAAGATTGTGCATACCTCATGGTGCTGCCAAAAAAAAAAAGATAAAAGGGAAAGAAAGGCATTTCTTTTTTTTTTTTTCCATTTATTTTTATTAGTTGGAGGCTAATTACTTTACAATATTGTAGTGGTTTTTGTCATACATTGACATGAATCAGCCATGGATTTACATGTATTCCCCATCCCGATCCCCGCTCCCACCTCCCTCTCCACCCGATCCCTCTGGGTCTTCCCAGTACACCAGGCCCAAGCACTTGTCTCATGCATGCAACCTGGGCTGGTGATCTGTTTCACCCTAGATAATATACATGTTTTGATGCTGTTCTCAGAAAGGCATTTCAAAGGAGAAAATAGTGTAGAACTTTTTACTGATTTATAAATAAACTGAGGAAAACTTACTAGTTTTAATTACTTTAATTAGTTAAAATAGTGTTCTCCCTTTATACTTTGTCAGTTCCTAACCCAGAAATAGGCATTATTTTGAAAGTATCTCTGTAAATTACTTGTTTGAAATATAAATTATACTTTACAATAGAAATAGAGTTATTGATCATGAAACAGTGTCCATATTTTCTAAACCAACATACTATCTAGGAAAGGATTTTGGCATATAAGTGTTTTTATAGGACTTTTTGATGACTTATGGCGACAACAGATGAGAAAATTGGCCTTTTCCTGAAAAAATCCAGACTCTGTGGTTACTGGAACACAGTGATTGGGTTCCTGGGCCTGGCCACAATTTTTAATACTTGTGAAGCCAGGGACCAGTTGAGCTGTTGAAACAAGCTGCTCTGTATGTTAAGTGGTATTTCTGTTGGAAAACTGAAAATCCGTTAGATTTTTCTTTCTTTTTTTATTTGTACCAGGTCTGTTCTTAGAATCACATTCCTCTTTCCTCTGCCAAAGCCCTAAAAGTTAAATTTTCTTTTTTACTTCTACCAAAGTTTTCCTCTGTTTAGGGTTTTTCTCATACCTACCATAAAATGGAGTACAGTTTCACAGTTTCCATATTCCCCTTCAAAAATTAAAGTAAAATAATCTGAAGTGAGCGGAGCGCCTGTTTTGAGTCTCATAATGGATTTAATTGTTAGAACCAGAGAATAAAAATAAAAATTATCCCTGAGGTGTGTTAGACCATAAGAAGAGGGAGGCCCTGATGTTACCTTTTTTTTATCCCATTTTACAGCTATATCTTCATCTTTGTACCCAGGAGTCTGCCTGAATCCCACTCCTCTTCCCTCAGCTGATGTTTCTGGGTCCTGTTCCTCTTCCCAAAGATGATGCCTTCCTTGGGCAGCCTCCCCTGAACCTGAATCCACCTCTCTTTCCCCAGCAGACCCTATGAGAAAAAAAGAAAAGACTGTGTTGGTGTCAAGGCTCTGGTTGTACAGAGAGGACTAAAGTAAGATTTGTCCATATTTTGGAGGAAAAGTAGATTCCCTGTATATTTTTTTATCTTCCATCTTTTTTTTTTTAAAGGGTGAGGATTTCAGAGAGAACAGAATGGGCTTTCAAGTAGAGGTGATGGACATGGGCTAGAGCTGGGCCTGTTCTCAGGTAATAAATACTGAAAGGTACTTAGGTAGCAACTGATCTCGTTCATTAGGTATTGGTCTTGGAATTGGAGACATTTGTAGGATTGATAAAATAGACCAGATTTAACAGGGATGAAGGATACAATTAGTATTAAAGACGTAGACTATGTAATGGAAGAGTTTGGACTTAACCACCTAGTGTTATTGGGAAGGTATTAGGTCTTAGGGTTACAGTGGGGTTAGTAGAAGTTACCAGTATGAACTGATTTATAGAAACACAGCTTTAAGCTACATTACTAGAAATACAGTATCTAAGCAGGGATTTGCAGTTCCTGTAATGGGCACCGCTCTATGGAAAGGAACAGAGATTGACCTCTGTTGAATGGACCTTGAGGAGTTCAGGCCAGATTGGTCAAGGAATTGGAACCTGTGTCCCCTCTGGGAGGCCTAGATGCTGGAAGAGGGGAGGGAATGTTTAACCCCCAAGGAAAGACTTTCCACGTGGGGAAGCTCTGATAACTTCAAAGATTTGAGGGACTTTGGTGCCTGACATTTAGCATTTCCTTGGTAAATGTCTGTTGGCGAGTCAAAGAAACAGGGAAAAACTCCCGGCTCAGTATAAATTAAAATTTTTAGATATTATTGTACAAAGCAAATTCATAATCTTCACCCAACTGGGACACAACAAAAAAACGTTTTCCAATCATCATACCTTGGATGATGGACCATTTTATTCCACTGGCCAAAACTCTTATCTTTGAGTCTATTCAAGAAATCCTGTTACAGTGACTACATGGTGCTCATTGTAATAACCTTCAGTTCAGTTCAGTTGCGTCAGACTCTTTGCAACCCCATGGACTGCAGCACTCCAGGCTTCCCTTCCCATCACCAACTCCTAGAGCTTACTCAGACTCATATCTATCAAGTCGGTGATGCCATCCAACCATCTCATCCTCTGTCGTCCCCTTCTCCTCCTGCCTTCAATCTTTCTCAGCATCAGGGTCTTTTCCAATGAGTCAGTTTTTCGCATCAGATGGCCAAACTGTTGGAGTTTCAGCTTCAGCATCAGTCCTTCCAATGAATATACATGACTGATTTCCTTTAGGATGGACTGGTTGGATCTCCTTGCAGTCCAAGGGACTCTCAAGAGTCTTCTCCAACACCACAGTTCAAAAGCATCAATTCTTCAGCACTCAGCTTTCTTTATGGTCCAACTCTCACATCCATACATAGACTACTGGAAAAACCATAGCTTTGACTAGATGGACCTTTGTTGGCAAAGTAATGTCTCTGCTTTTTAATATGCTGTCTAGGTTGGTCATAGCTTTTCTTCCAAGGAGCAAGAGCCTTAATTTCATGGCTGCATGTACTAACCTTGGGTCTGCTCTAATTTGAGCTTCCCTGGTGGCTCAGTGGTAAAGAATCTGCTGACCAGTGTAGGAGATGGGGGTTCAGTCTTTGGGTCGGAAAGACCCCCTAGAGAAAGAATTGGCAACCCAGCCCAGTATTCTTGCCTGGGAAATTCCATGGACAGAGGAGTCGGACATGACTTAGTGACTAAAACAACAAACAACAGCCAGTCTAATTTATTAATATTTAAGACAGGCTCCACCCCCACCCCCCAGGTTCAACCAGTTCCCATTAAACTGGGAATTAAATCACTAATGATTTAATGAGGAGAGGAACTTCCAGTGAGATGATCTGGGCAAAAGCCATTGTGCATTGAGTTTGGGGAATGAGTGGGAGGTAAAGAAACAGAGACAGTGCTTAGAGGTTGCTGAACAGTGTTGAGCTTGCATCGGCCACTCTGTGTGTCATCAGTCTTTGAGATATTTTTGTATTGCCTTGATTATTATTCACCAAGAAATTCTTCAGTCTAAAATAATGTCTTTTGTAGAACATGTTTGTATTTTAACTATTACTTTTAAAACGTTACTGGAAGATGTTTTTTTGGTTTTGTTTTTTAATGTTTGATACCATCAAGGTATTTAAAGAAAATAGTTTATTGGTCCTGCCCATCTCAGAATTTTCTTAAGAAAACTTTTATCTGAAAAAGCATCTTATTGAAGTTTTTCAGAAGTAGAGGCAATTAGAAGCTCAGACTGTAAGATGAAATTGGTATAAAATAATGGCAACAGAGAACAGGAAAAGATTCAATCATTAGAGGAAGTAAATGGTTTTCAGTGGTAAATGAATGGAAATTAGAAAGTAGGATACCCAGTTTTTTCTACAGTGTCTTTATTCCCCTTTGAAGCAAAGATCAGGTTTAAGCCACAGACCTTTTCTCTGGAAAATAAGAAACTTTGTCTTTATTTTGAGCAGCTCATCTTCAGAAATATTTGTACAAGCTGCAAACCATTAAGATTCAGAAGAGAAAAGAGAGGACCTGAGAAGTAATTCAGACTTAATCATAGTTTCCCTCTCCTCGGTTACCCCTGATGTTCTGGACTATGACGTGATACCTGCAGGGATTCTGATGTCTCTAGTTGGACTTCAGGATGCAGGTTGGATTGGGCATCCTGCCTAACACCTGCATTGCTCTCCAGTTAGTGCTTAGAGTGTAGTAAAACAGGGTAAAAACTCATTCAAGCCCTGAAACAGTTTGCTCTTAACATGTAGTGCAGGAGGCTTTTTCTGGCAGTGTCCTAGAGTTTTGAATGAATAATCTCCCAGGAGGGAGCACTGTGTTGGAAGGAGGATAGTCAAAAGGTGGTCCCATTTTATTATGACTTTATTACTTATAGTCCATTGTACCTCTGATGTGATGGTGGGAAAATGCCCTGAGAGCTTTGCAGGGAATCTTATGCAGTATATGATATCTACCAGATTTCTTCCACTGTGCTATGAGTGAGTGATTCGGAGTTCATCCAACTGATGTTCAGATCTCAGCTCTATAGGCTCTTCTTACCATGTCTGATTCTATTTTAGGGAAATGAGTGACAAGCCTGGTTACTTTATTTATTTAGTTATTTATTTATTTTTATGGAGGACACGGAAAGAGTGGCTTTATTTCTTTGCCAGGCAAAGGGGGAACACAGAGGAATAGTGCCTCAAGAATTGTGCCACTTTCCAGGTGAATTATTGTTGTTATTTAGTCACGGATTCATGTCTGAACCTTTTGCGACCCCATGGACTGCAGCCTGCCAGGCTTCTCTGTCCATGAGATTTCCCAGGCAAGAATACTGGAGTGGTTTGCCATTTCCTTCTCCAAGCCTGGTTACTTTAAAGTGGCGATTCTAGTCTTTTTATAGAAGGGCGGCCCTGTAGAAGCATAATTCCTTCTGGCCTAAAAGCTAGTTGGGAAGAATTTCCCCCAGCCTTCATCAGCTTCTTGCTTCTTCTCACAATAAGAGGAGAAGAGATTGGAAATGCTGTGTGCTATGGAATCCTCCAGACACAGATAGAAAATGGATCATTAAATAATTCATCTGTATTCATCCATTTGTCAGTCATTTATACATTGGTCTTTATAAGTCATGCAAAGTCCACTATATTAATAATACTGGGTTAGCCCAAAGTTAGTTCAGGTTTTTCTGTAAGATGTTATGGAAAAACCCAAATTAACTTTTGGATCAACATAGTATTAGGTAATGACCTATTTATTTTCTTGAGAAATACATCTATTTATTTATCTGTTCATCCTCTCACCTCTCTTCCTTCCTGGGAGGCACAGTACTGCCTCATGATTCGCTAAGGTTAGACAAGGGGTTTAAGCCTCGAAGTTACTTCAGGCTCCTGCTCTTTTTTCTTCCTGTTACTCATAGTACCCCAGTGTCCAGCGGGTGTAGATTGGGCCCCCTGATTTCTGATGATGTAGCTCTCTCATAAAGAAGCCAGTTCAGTGAACAACCTGCTGACCCAGCATGGTTTCAGCGGTCAGAGCAATACTGCCCCCAGGGCTGGTGCTCCCATGTCTCTGGGGCTCAGGGACTCTGGCCTCAGAGTCCTCGGAATTCCCAGGCTCGGTGACTGATTGTGTATTGCTGCCACAGGGTGCTGCCAGGTAAATTTTCCTGGAAAGGGTGGAGTCTTTTGGTAGGATGAAGCGAGGGATTTGCCAGTCCAGAAGAACTTTCTCCGCTGGGTGGAAGGGAAGCCAGAAGAGTCCAGCAGAGCTTCATAGTCATCTCACATGTTCCCATCCTTCCTTGTTTGCCGTTTTACAAGGGAGGGAAAACCTTAAATATTTAAATAGGGAAAATATCTACATTTTGAAATTTTTATTTTAAATGAATAGTTGAAAAAATACACATAAGGTCCACTTAATTTTTTTTTAAATAAAGCAAAGAGATTTATAACATTTCTAATGTTTACACAGAATGCCAAATAGTGTCTTTAAGTTCAGCTGGCTGTAGAAACCAAAACCACGTTGATCTTGGGATTCTGTAAGCCTGGTTTCCCTTTAGGGGTATACTTTGTGCCGGGCCCTAAGAAAAAAAAGTGAAAGATGGGTTCCTGCCATTGAGGGTCTTCTGACCTGGTGGGGAGAATGATCTACAAATGGAGAATCTCAATATAAACAGTTTTTTCAATGGCACAGAGATGGACAACGTGGTCCAGGAGCACACATGAAGGGGGCTGAGCATACCTACTCCAGGGACTTCGGGTAAAGTTTCTTTAAGAATGTGGATGGAGAGAAAGGGCTGCTGGGCTGAGAGCTTTGAACCTTTCCCAGGGGTTTTGCCTGCGGTCTGTGTGCACCCTTAGGCCTGCTAGGCAGCCCTTCACGGGGCTCCACTATTGATTTCGGGGAGTGAATGGTGCTTACTTCCTTCTCTTCCTTAGTTAATGGAATGTCATTCCACGATACCGCGGTGTTTGAATCCTTGTCACCATCACTCTCCACCCTTAGCTATCTCCAGTAAACTGAAGATGCTGGGGGATCCGGAAACACCTTGTCCCTCAGAGTAGGATGAAAGGAGCATTGTCTTATTGGAACCTATCTCATGAACACTTTCTTGAAAAAATAATCTTCAGAAAAATTCACTGGATTTCAAAGGCTGTTTCCCCATCTCTCTCTTTCAGTGCCCGAAGTGACGAAACCAAGTTTAAGCCAACCAACGGCCGCCAGCCCGATTGGCAGCTCTCCATCGCCACCAGTCAATGGTGGCAACAATGCCAAAAGGGTGGCAGTGCCGAACGGACAGCCGCCCAGCGCCGCCCGCTACATGCCTCGGGAGGTGCCGCCTCGGTTCCGTTGCCAGCAGGACCACAAAGTGTTACTGAAACGTGGGCAGCCCCCTCCACCGTCCTGCATGCTCCTCGGGGGCGGGGCAGGGCCTCCTCCCTCCACGGCGCCCGGAGCAAACCCCAACAACGCACAAGTGACAGGAGCGCTGCTGCAGAGCGAGGGTGGGGCCGCACCAGGTGAGCGCACCGCGGGCCAGCGAACAGGGGCGAGGGGGGCGGGGCGGTTGCAGGGAGCCAGCGCATCACTCTGTGTTGCCTGTCTAAAGTCTGCAAGAAGCATTGATTATGTAGACTGAGTTTAGTTAGTGTTAGTCACTCAGTTGTGTCCGACTCTTTGTGACCCCATGGACTATAACCTGCCGGGCTCCTCTGTTCGTGGGATTCTCCAGGCAAGAATACTGGAGTGGGTGACGATTCTTGTAGACTCTTGGGGTTATTCAGAAGATGGAGGAGGAGCCCAGTGTGCGATGTATACCAGCATTTCTCTCCTGAAACTGGGTTTCAGTGTCTGGCGAGTGTCTTCTTGGCCTGCTGCTCTTTGTCCACATTCTTCGTTGCCTTTTTTCCCTCCTCAGACAAGAGCATTACAATTCAAGCCCCCATCGCCCCAGGTGCCTCTTCAGGTGTGGGGCAACTGGAAGTGAGGCTAGTGCAGAGGCTGGTTCTGAATCTCAAGACGTGCATGTTTATGTTCCTGGAAATCTGGGAACAGAGAGAGAATGGTCTCTTAGATTATAATGCAGAACTTTGGGAGAATTCCACATAATACCATCCTATTAGTAGATTTGTAAGATCAATGTTTCTTTATAGAGAGCCCTGGATTTTGAGCTCTGTTAAAAATTGTATGTATGTATAAGAAATCTTTACCTGAAGGACTCTGCTGGAAGTTTTGAGAGTTTTTAATAGATGAATGCTAAACAGCCAGCAGCCAAGAACTTCCAAATATCATCCCCCATTTTTTAAAAACTTATCAAAAGATTTCCACTTATTCTTCAAATGTTTTTTTGAGATCATACTCAAATTCAGAGCTTGAAGACCATCAAGTGTTGGCAAGGACAATGAATTGGTGGTTGTTAATGGTAGGATGCTTTATTCTAGTTCTGATTTGAACATAGAATTGCCTAGAGAATTTTTTTTTAACCATCTTATGTGCAAAGTAAAGATGGAGAGAAAGCTGGCAGTGACATAGGCCTTCATACAGAGACAAGTCCTGTTCATGAGGCTTCCTTTGGTAGCTGTCAGGATAGGCCCAGCCCAGACAGAGAAAGGCTTCCTGGCCCCTTGTCACCAGCTGCAAAGGGAAGTGTGAGGGGGTGTTTGTGTCGGGCACTTTAGCTGCTGAGTCTCGCCAGGCCTGGACGTAGACGTGGGTCCAGCATGAGTCACTCTCCTGTTTACATTCTTAAAACCAAGGAGGCCCCTGATCTCAAGAGTTTGAGATTCTCTGCTTCCTTACTTTTATATGGCGCTGTGTAATATTTTTTTTGAACTTCATATTGATTTAAAGCTGTTTGGTTAAAAAGAACTGAAATAAGTTTAGAGGAAATTATTGGTCTTAAAAACAGGTCATTCCCCCTCCCTCCCATGCCAATCAAATATGCTCTGAGCCAGACTCTTTTTATCAAGTTCCTTGGGCATACAAACTGATTCATGCTTGTCTGCCCTGGCATCTAGCTGGGTGGGCATTCAGCAGCTGCTTACTGAGCAGCAGTGCCCTGGCTGCCACATGGGATTTAAACGTTAGCAAGATAGGTCTCTGCCTGGAGGGCATTCATGTGAGAGAAGGAAGAGGCGAATGCAGTACACAGAGCAAACAGCTCCAGACAGAGAAAGGCTGTGTTCAGGTGGCGAGCTCAGGAAAACTTCATGGAAGAAGTGGCACTTGAACTAGGCCCAGAAAGATGGATAGATTTCAGTGTGTGAATTCCGAAGGAAAAAAAAACAGGTGCCCACGAGGAATGCAGCCAGGGTGAGAAGGCACAGTTTGTAGAGTGTGGGCGTCATCAGAGAAAGCAGGGGAAGGGGAAAATGGAAGAGTCAGTGGGTCCCAGGTTGTGGAGCATCTTCATCAGACCTCAGGCCCAAGAGTTTAGCTTTATTCTTATGCTAAACTCTCCACTCCTTTCCATAGAGCAGTGATGGAGTGAAAGATGTGCTTTATTAATACTGGGGGTGTTTAGAGTGGGTTGCAGCTGTAAAGCGAGGATGGGCTATTAACTGCATTGTCTCAAGATATGGGAAGTCCGTTCTCTGTCCCTGGAAGTAGCATGAGGATAGCCTTGAGAGGTGCTGTGGGGGTAGGATTTAGCAAATACACCAACCAGGCAAAACAGAAGAGACGACTAAGATGGGTATGATGCAGTTAAGCAAGGAAGGCAGTGGGTAGAGAACTAGTTTGTGGGAAGTGATGAGCTCGCTTTGGGGGTGGTTTGAGCTCGAGGTGTTGAGAGATGATGCATGTGCCGCTGTGCTTAATGAGACCATCTCTTTCTCAGAGTCAACCCTTGGAGGTGCTGCTGCTTCAAATTATGCAAATTCCACTTGGGGCTCGGGAGCCTCCTCCAACAGCGGCGCCTCCCCCAACCCCATTCACATCTGGGACAAGGTGATTGTAGACGGGTCTGACATGGAAGAGTGGCCTTGCATTGCCAGCAAAGACACTGAGTCTTCTTCCGAAAACACCACCGATAACAACAGTGCCTCGAACCCTGGCTCTGAGAAGAGCACTCTGCCAGGAAGCACCACTAGTAACAAAGGAAAAGGGAGCCAGTGCCAGTCTGCAAGTTCTGGGAACGAATGTAATCTTGGGGTCTGGAAATCTGACCCTAAGGCTAAATCTGTTCAATCTTCCAACTCTACTACGGAGAGCAACAATGGACTAGGAAACTGGAGGAATGTGAGTGGTCAGGAGAGAATTGGACCTGGCTCTGGCTTCAGCAACTTTAACCCAAATAGCAACCCATCTGCCTGGCCAGCGCTGGTCCAAGAAGGAAATTCTAGGAAAGGGGCATTGGAAACGGAGACTAGTAATTCCAGTGCGCAGGTTAGCACAGTAGGTCAGGCATCCAGGGAACAGCAGTCAAAGATGGAAAATGCGGGTGTTAATTTTGTTGTCTCTGGCAGAGAGCAGGCTCAAATTCATAACACTGATGGACCAAAAAATGGAAACACTAACTCCTTGAACTCAAGTTCACCAAACCCCATGGAGAATAAGGGAATGCCCTTTGGAATGGGCTTGGGGAACGCCTCCAGGAGCACTGATGCCCCTTCACAAAGCACTGGAGATCGAAAGACTGGGAGTGTTGGATCTTGGGGTGCAGCTAGGGGGCCTTCTGGAACTGACACAGCCTCTGGACAAAGCAATTCTGGAAACAATGGGAACAATGGAAAGGAGAGAGAGGACTCCTGGAAAGGAGCTCCTGTTCAGAAATCAACCGGGTCAAAAAGTGACTCTTGGGACAACAATAACAGGTCTACGGGTGGGTCCTGGAACTTTGGCCCTCAGGACTCTAATGACAGCAAGTGGGGTGAAGGGAACAAAATGACATCCGGGGTCTCTCAGGGAGAATGGAAACAGCCGACTGGGTCTGATGAGTTGAAAATTGGAGAATGGAGTGGTCCAAACCAACCAAATTCTAGCACTGGAGCATGGGACAATCAGAAGGGCCACCCCCTCCCTGAAAACCAAGGCAGTGCCCAGGCTCCCTGTTGGGGAAGATCTTCCAGCTCCACGGGAAGTGAAGTTGGAGGTCAGAGCACTGGAAGCAACCACAAAGCAGGAAGCAGCGACAGTCACAGTTCTGGCCGCCGGTCGTACCGGCCCACACATCCCGACTGTCAGGCTGTCTTGCAGACTCTTTTGAGCCGAACTGATTTGGACCCCAGGGTGCTCTCAAACACCGGCTGGGGCCAAACTCAAATTAAGCAGGACACAGTGTGGGACATTGAAGAGGTGCCAAGGCCCGAGGGGAAATCTGACAAAGGAACTGAGGGGTGGGAGAGCGCTGCCACACAGACCAAGAACTCAGGGGGCTGGGGAGACGCACCCAGCCAAAGCAATCAAATGAAGTCTGGATGGGGAGAGCTCTCAGCCTCTACAGAGTGGAAAGACCCCAAGAACACAGGAGGCTGGAACGACTATAAGAACAACAACTCTTCCAACTGGGGAGGAGGACGCCCGGACGAGAAGACATCTTCCTCTTGGAACGAGAACTCCAACAAGGATCAGGGGTGGGGAGGTGGACGCCAGCCCAACCAAGGATGGACTTCTGGAAAGAATGGTTGGGGAGAGGAGGTCGATCAGGCGAAAACCAGCAATTGGGAAAATGCTGCGAATAAACCTGTGTCCGGGTGGGGCGAAGGTGGGCAGAGTGAAATCGGGACTTGGGGGAGCGGTGGGAACACAAGCCTGGCTTCCAAAGGCGGGTGGGAAGATTGCAAAAGGTCTCCGGCGTGGACGGAGACAAGTAGACAGCCCAGTTCCTGGAACAAACAGCACCAACAGCAGCAGCCGCCGCAGCAGCTACCACCACCACAACCCGAGGCCTCTGGCTCCTGGGGAGGCCCAGCCCCACCACCTCCAGGCAACGGACGACCTTCCAATTCCAACTGGAGCAGTGGGCCGCAGCCAGTAACCCCCAAGGATGAGGAACCCAGCGGTTGGGAAGAGCCATCCCCGCAGTCAATCAGTCGGAAAATGGACATTGATGATGGCACTTCCGCGTGGGGAGACCCCAACAGTTATAACTACAAGAATGTGAATCTGTGGGATAAGAATTCCCAAGGGGGCCCAGCACCTCGAGAAGCAAACCTGCCTACCCCGATGACCGGCAAATCAGCATCAGGTAGGCGATGGCTTTTTCTTACAGATTTTGGTGAAGAAAAGCAATCCTAAACCAAGGCATTTTTATTAAGAGGTATTTATTGAACTTAGCTTCGTTCTGAGACTCTTTCCTGCTCTAACTGTAGGCTGTTGTCAACAAAAGCTCTCTTTATATCAAACGTTGGTGACGACAAGTGCTGGTGGTACATGGTAATGCTCTTTCTTGGTAAAAGGGAAAGGTGGCATCCCTGGGTTAGTCTTACCCCTATTTTATTTTTTATTTTTTTGGTAATTGTATCGGTCTGCAGAATTAGAAAGATTTAGATCTTGCCAAACAAACTCTGCTCTAGATTTAAAAATAAAGAATTAAAATTAAAAAAAAAAGAATTAAAATAGGAGCAGAAATAGACCTAATTTCCATTCCTGTTCTGCCTGTGGACACGTCCTCTGTGTTGCTCTTTCCCCAGCAATGGGAAGCCGTCTGTGTTTGTTCTTGCAGAGACCATCAGAAAACACTAGAGCCAAGCTGGGATCTGGAAGGTTTCCATCACTTTCCAGATGATTTTTAACAGTTAACCTCTGAAAGTGGCATATTTTGTTATGGAGATTGTTGTTGTTCAGTCACTAAGTTGTGTCTGACTCTTTGCGACCCCATGAACTGCAGCACGCCAGGCTTCCCTATCTTTCACTTTCTCCCGAAGTTTGCTCAGATTCATGTCCATGAGTCATTGATGCTCCATGAGTCATTGATGATCCAACCATTTCATCCTCTGTCGCCCCCTTCTCCTTTTGCCCTCAGTTTTTCCCGCATCAGGTCTTTTCCACCGAGTCAGCTCTTTGCATCAGGTGGCCAAAGTATTCCATCACTTTACAGGTGATTTTTAACAGTTAACCTCTGGAAGTGGAGCATCATGTGGAGATTATCTCATGATAATCAGTTGTCCAGAATTAAACTTTCTTCCCTCCTTCTTTGGATAAGAAACATCATGCCTCATAAATTAAAAATAGTGCTGATAAAAACTTATAAACGGAGGCAGTTTTAAAATGTAGTGCTGGTGATGGTTCTTAGTTTAGCATTGGCAACTTGAATGCCCTTGTGTAAATCAGCGAGTTAAAGGGATGCACCCTTAATTTGTTTGGATTATTTGAGTTAAAATTAATCATAATAATTTTCCACTCTCCAGAGGAAGTCTGTAATGTTCAGTGAATCCAGTTATGAAATGATTACGTTTAACTAGTTTTGTTATTTTTTTAATATTGAAAAGAAGACAAAAGAAGGAAATGAAGATTTGTTTATTAATTCCCTATGTAGAACATGTAAAAAATTTTCTTCATGTAGTAAAAACCTTCAAACTATATAGAAAAGCAAAAGGTAATAAATAAAAGAATCTTAACCCTTAGAGTCTCTGCTTGCAGGTTTTAGAACTTTGTGTGCCAGTCAGAAATTTTGTTCATGCCGGTAGCGAAATATATCCTTTAAACATTTTACACAGGGGGAATTGTACTATATACACTGTTCTTCACCATGCTTTTCTCATTATTCTTCAAAACTTTTCATGTTAACAAATACATTTCTGTCTTTCAGTTGCTTCGCATATAGTATTCACTTGATGGGCAACTCACGATTGGTCTGACTGGTCCCTTTTTCACAGATATTTGGGTTGTTTCCAAATGTTTTCTGACAGTGATGCCATGAGCATTGTTGTACATGTAATTTCATCTACTTTTACAAGTACATGTATGGTATAATTTCCTGGCAGTGGAATTACTCTACCAAAAGTAAAAGTGACAGTGCCAGGTGTCCTCCATGTAGGTGGTATCCACATTTCTGTTTCCTCCCATAGAATTCAGGAGGTCCTGTTCCTCCTCCCTTCACCCCCACTGAATACTACAGTGTTCATAAATCATTCTTTGAGATGCGTGTCCTTTCTTTACAGTCTGGAGCAAAAGCACACCATCTGCTCCAGATAATGGTACTTCAGCTTGGGGTGAGCCAAACGAAAGCAGTCCTGGGTGGGGCGAGATGGATGACACTGGAGCGTCGACAACAGGCTGGGGGACTGCACCCTCCAATGCTCCAAATGCCATGAAACCTAGTAAGTATACGGCACTCTTTTAGAGGGAGTCTCTGTTAATTTGGAGAGTCACACATTTTGGGGAGGGCTGCTATTACATTATCAGTTCAACGAGGTTCAGGACCTTGGATCTTTAGTGAATGGTTAGTAGCAAATGATGGGGACTTGGCTTGGCATATGTAAAAATGCTTACAGTGAACTGAAAGTCGTAACTGATTTCATTTTTAAAATGAACTGATTTCATTTTTAAAACATATTTACTTACTCAGCTATGCTGGGTCTTAGTTGCGGCACAAATGCTCTTCCTTGTGGCACGTGGGATCTTAGTTCCCCAACCAGGGATCAAACCAGGGCTCCCTGTATTGGGAGCATGAAGTCTTAGCCACTGGACCACCAGGGAAATCCCTCATTTTAACTTAAGTTTAATGTCTGGCCAGAGCTGAAATTCTGATGTGCCTTTTTTCCCATAGTAAGTTAAATATTGCTCACTGTTATCTATTTTGCATTTCTATGCTCATGTTGGTATAAGTTAAAAAAAATAATTCCTGGCATTTAACATGGAACAAGGTCTCTGCTGCCCAGTGACTTCATCCTTCTGCTCCTTTCTTTCCCCTTTGTCTCTCTTTTCATACTCCCACCCACACAGGGACATTTAAGGTTTCTTGAACCCAACAAAGATTTCTTCATTTGAATTTTTTAAACAAAGCACGTCACACTTATTCATAATCACTGATAATCTAAGCTATACTTGATCCAGCTGGCAATGTGTACTCACAGTAATTTGCAAAACTTCGTAAACGGATGCTGCAGAATGTCCCATTGGATGATCCTCAATTTAAAAATTTAATTTCAAGTGCCTGTTTTCACTTTTTTGTAGTTTTCTTAAGAAGTATTCCAATGTCTCTTTTCTACCATATTGCAGAGTTAAGGGATTGTCTTTTGATTAAAAAATGTGGTCAGACTGAATTCTCTGAATTGGAACAAGAATAAATTCCATTGTCAAGTTTATTTTATGATATTTATGATTCTAACCATACCACAGGATGGAGTATCATCTTAGCTCTCTGTATTCTGGAAACACTCTTGTGCCTGTGTAACTTGACTGCATTTTGAAAATGGCAGATCTCCTTCACTTCATAGAAATAGCTTGATAAAGAATTTGATCTTGTCTTTTCTTTCATTGTAAAATTGCTTCTATCATCATGGGAAATACCATTCTGTATACTTGGAATAGATCCAGAACACTGTTGAAAGGCATAAACCAGACCCTTGGCGCAAGGAGGCACTTTAACAGTACTGAAGATTTTTATGAGTCTTTTCCAACTTCGGGATCATCTTTCTTCCACCACAGAAATCACTTTTCTCCAGATTTATAAAAGGCTTCTACTCACCGGGATCATCTGTGTCCATAGCTAAAGCTGTAGTTATCTTTCCCCCTTCTCTGGGTAATTTGAACATGTAATAGTCATGGGAGGGGGCTAGAAAGTCACAGCCTACTAATCAGTGCTCATGGTGATTTAACCTGTGATCTTGTCTAGACTGTAGATGCCTTAAATCTGGTGTGGACTCCATGACTTCAGTATTGGAGCTCTATTTTTTTAATCTCTCTACAGGAAATCATTTGTTAAAAGTGCAGCTCCTTTCTCTCGAAGAAGGGTTACATGGATGTCTTTCTTCTTTAAAAGGGTCAATATGTCACTTATGTTGGGTTTTTAATTCCTGTTGCTTGTCAGAGGATGTATAAAGCCTCTGCTTACGTAATAGTGGGTAACCTCCTATGCAGGAGAAATGGTCCTGGTTATCCAGAAGCGGGGAGAACAGCCCCCAGGCCCTGCTTCTTGCTGTTCAGTCACAGAGCCCATGCAAAGGGGGGCGCTTAGTGAACCCCATAGAGGGTTCATCCCAAGGTTCACTTGGGCGTTGCTGGGAGATGATGCCACCATCTGAGGAAATTGACTACCTAGCTATCTACATACTTGATTGGTGCCTGGATGGCATCATAGGCCTGGTCCCAGAGCCTGGCAGCAGAAAGACCTGGAAAAGCCACTTTTCTGGCTCTAGACTCTTCGTGTGAAGCAATCTGAATCAAATAACTTCCTCCATAAATGTCTTGTCATTTTGTAAATTGGAGGTGTGGATGGAGCTTCTGGACTGCCCAGATTCTGGCAAAGAGTCTGCCTGCAGTGTGGGAGACCTAGGTTCAATCCCTGGGTCGGGAAGATCCCCTGGAGAAGGGAATGGCTACCCACTCCAGTAATCTTGCCTGGAGAATCCCATGGAGAGTGGAGCCCAGCTTGTTACAGTCTATGTGGTCGCGAAGAGTCAGACATGGACTGAGCAACTAATGCTTTCATACCTTTTCATGGAGCTGCTAGGTGGGATAGTATATTTCCTTTCTTCTATCATTACCAGAAAGTGTACCCATACAAAATTTTCAGAAAGAGATTAAGGATTTATCCCAGTCTCCAAATTCAAGATCTTTGTTTAAGAGGAAATGTTGGTGGAATTAACTGGAGCCTGATGATGACCTACTTCCTTGAACAGTTGAGCACTGGTTTCCCTGTCTTTGTTCTCCCTTCCACGTTCTGCTCCTACATTTCCTCCTCCTGTCTTTTATTTTATTTATTTATTAAATATTTATTTATTTATTTAGCTTGACCAGGTCTTAGTTACAGAATGTGAACTCTTATTTGTGGCATGTGGGATTTAATTTCCCAATCGGGGATCAAACCTAAGCCCCCTCCATTGGAATCATGTAGTCTAGCCACTGGACCACCAAGGAAAGTCCCTCCTCTGCCCGTCTTTAAAAGCCATTGCTTATACATTGTCTTTGTCTAGGATCTTTTTAGTATCCAGTACCTTTTAAGTGTGTAAATCTAGTAACTTTCAAATTTTCATGACTATTTGTGAATTTCTCTTCTTTCACTGTAATTTTGATATTCAAAATCTAGTACAGTTTTCTTTTTTTTATCCATCTTTCATGTTCTTTTCTTCACTCCAAACAAGGTTGACAGTTGTTTTTTATCCTGCCTCATATTTGTAAAATCCGTTACAAAGTACACCACGTATTTCCTCTCAGGAGGGTAAAGCTAAGAAGTGCAGTACAACATTCTCATTAAGAGTAACAGATTTCTTTTAATTTAAGTGTGAAATTTCTTGTTAAGTAAGTAGTGATAGGTTCTTTTCAGTTGGGGGATTTCTGTCTACACTGCGTGAGGGGAAAAATCATTGAACTAGAAACCAGGAAATCTTGATTTGTGGTTTATGAATTTACTGTGTGTCGTTGACCCTTTTGGGGTTTTCATTCTGTCCTCTAAAGTTGGGAGAATATTTGCCTCGCCATACAGACCGATTCTGTATACAACCACAAATACACTAAAATGCTGTATTTACAAGGAATGACCATTGTGGGTTTTGTTCTATCGCCATTGCATACAGTTGGCTTGCTCTTTTCTTAAAGATTCTAAATCTATGCAAGATGGCTGGGGGGAGAATGACGGGCCAGTGGCAGGAACTCGCCATCCCAGCTGGGAAGAGGAGGATGATGGAGGAGTCTGGAACACTGCCGGCTCTCAGGGAAGCGCTTCCTCCCACAACTCAGCAAGCTGGGGACAAGGAGGAAAGAAACAAATGAAGGTAGGCCGCGTTAGAAATACTGAACTTGCTTATTCATTCTTAGAAGGCAGAACTGAGAATGTTTTGGTGGAAGAAGCCACGTAGCTGAAGTCCTTGCAGTCCTCAGTGATGGAGAAAATACTTTCTTCAGAACACATAACTGCTTCCTCTTTACCCCTCATCTTCCTTCCCTTGAAGTCTCAAACTACAAAATTCTCACTCTGGATAAAATGGAATTTTCAAAGAAACAAGATTTTTCTTTTCACTTCAATTTCCATATTATAATAATTCTTTAGGAATTTTCAGGACACCCTTTATAAATGTTTTATGCTTTTGTGTTCTAAAGCCTGATCAGTCCTTAGAGTAGGTCCCCATGAATATGTATACGGGAAACCACAATAATATGGTTTCTCCAGCAACAATCAACATGACTCATTTTTGTCTGATTTGGGAAATTCCAAGGCCCAGAATCCTTTCTGAAAAAAATGAGGTGCCAGTACATAACCCTGCATTAGCAGCTAGGTGGTTTATCTCTGTCCTGTATCAGTTGTGTCCTACACTTTTTATTTTCTGGATTGTAGAGCAACTTAGTTTCTCTTTTGATTTTCATAGTTTAATGAGGACTTTGGTTTTCAATCTAGAACCTGAATGACTCTCAGTAGGAGCCCTCTTTTTTCATTCCAGCCTCTCATTCTACAAATACATTAAGGGAAAAAAAGTTGGGCAGCCATGTATGTTATTTCAGCACAGGAGCCTTGCTGCTCTAAGAAACACTTCATAACTAAACTTCCTGGTTTTCAGGTACTGGACACCATTTTAGAAGGTCTTCAGTTGACCAAGGGGCTGAACCTTCAGCCCCTTCTATGGGATTTTTGTTCTGAATACCATTGCTTTCTTTTATAGCCTGCGAATGCAGGTTGTTTCTGTTAGAAACGTTTTGTTTAAGCAGTCATTTACAGTTTTCCCCCATAAAGGACTTTTATTTTCTTACTTCAGTCACAAAATTATTCAGTGAACTTTCTAACATTTTTAATACATTTGCATTGTCTAGTTTTCTGTGGCTTTCTTTTTATTATTTACAAATTAATAATGAGACCAGATTCTAGGAAGACTGCTGAGGAAGCAACCAAGTGAAAGGTACTAGCCCACTCAGGGAACCACCAAGATTCAGTGAGTTTAACTGGGAATTACCTGTTTCTGTTCCATGACTGATGATTCTGACCTTTCTTACTGTGTGTGTGTGCACACACGCATGCGTATATTCCAGTACAGCTGACGTAAAATTGACTATCTTAACCAATTATAAGTGTACAGTTCAGCAGCATTAAGTGCATTCACATGGTGATGCTGTCATCACTGACATCTGTCCACAAAGCCCTTCTCATCTTGCCAACTGAAACTTTGTACCCATTAAACAGTAACTACCCCTCCTCCCTCCAGGGAGGGCTTTTTTGACCTTTAAACCTGTAGAGGTACCTTAACACTCTCAAAAATAAAATTGACATGAGCAGTAGCATCAGAACACACAGAACTTTTACCTGGAAAATGCACACGTACACAAAGCCACATCATCTCCAGCCCCCACCAGGTTCCCATCATAGTTCCACTCACCTTCTCCGTAGAAATAAAAGTGGAGCTGATGATTGGTTCCTTGTTCAGCAGAGAAGTTAGTTTGTCCCCTGAAGAAACAAACAAAACCCACACTTGCCTGCCTTTGCAGTAAACTTGGTGATGGTGTCTTCTGCTGACTTCTTTCCACTTTCCATAGAGCCCAGTGTCCTTTATATTCTGAAAACAAGCAGATGAAAGTGCTGTGTGGATGAGCTTCTCCTTGTATCCACACAGAGAGTAATGACCAGTTTAAACAGGCTCCTTTCCAAATAACATGCACTGGCATCAGACTTTTTCTTGACTCCTGTAGAAACCGGCTTGGGTTACAAGGAGGAACTGAGAGGGAAAGTACTAGCATGCAAGCGTTATATTTTAGAAAATCTGATGTTGACCCTTTATAGGGTGAAAGCCCTAGCTGACCATTTATTTTTCTAGTTACTTCTAACTCAGTGCAACGAATAGAACAAGAATGAAAACATTGATGTAACTAAGGCCTATTACTTTTTTGGACTAACAGATCTATCAAAATAACTATAGTTAAAGAGAAATAGTTATGGTTGAAAAAGGTAAACTCTTGGTTTTACGTTTTTCATCAGTACTTATGCAACTCAGGAAGTTGAAATCAATTATTTGATTCTGAGGTTACATATTTCATTTCTGTAGTGCTCACTCAAAGGAGGAAACAATGATTCATGGATGAATCCTCTTGCCAAACAGTTTTCAAATATGGGATTGCTGGTAAGTTTTTTTTTTTTTATAGGTGTACTATATCCTAACTTTTACATTTAGTACAAATTTTAAGACCACTGCCATATATAGTACAAAATGACAGACTAAGAAACTGGTTACGCAATGTTCCTGATTTGGATGAGGCAGTGTTTGTTCTCTATTCCTTTTTTCTTAATGAAATAGTCCAGTATTTAAAGGTTACAGCTTTTAAACGTGTAGCCTTTGTATCCTTTCTTTAGAAGGTTAGGGAAGAAAGAGCCAAGGACTTAAAAATGTATTTAACTTTTGCTGACTACTGTACCAGCTTTAATATTATAATTTAAAAAAAAAAACCTAGCCATAGCAGAATGACTAGGGAAACTATTTGTGATTAATTATATAGACAATTTTTGTAGAACTTTAGTTTTTTGGTCTTTGGGGAGCAATGTGGGGACACCCTGTCCCTGGTTGCCAAAAGACAGATGACTTGGCTGCACAGTGCAAGATTTGATGACTTGACAAGTCACGAGAAGACGTTGTCATCATTTGGCTCCACTCAGGAAATTTAATCCTGAGCCGGCTGGAACTTGAGGACAGGGGTGTGTTTCTCCAAGCAGCTGTTTAGCTATCACTGTGTCCATAGATTTACTGAAGCCAATCTGATGTGAAAACTGAATTTAAGAATAGAGGCACCAGCGGCAGTCAGAATTACTCTCATGAAAACTGTTACTGTCTTCATTCCAGTTGAAGGTTCATTTCCAAGGACCTGGTATAGTCCTAGATGTAAAGTAAGAGTAAGGTGTGGTTCATGCATGAATAACGCTGTTTCTTCTCTAAGTGTGTTTAATTCCAGACTTTAATCTTCCTCACTGTTCTTTTATTTTTTTTCAGAGTCAAACTGAAGATAACCCAAGTAGCAAAATGGATTTGTCTGTAGGTGTGTATCCCCCCACGGTTGTTGTTGTTTGTGATCCTTTGTTGGGATCCCTGCTCGCTTTGAATTGGGATGGGTGCGGTTCCTAGACTCACATTCCACACTTGCTCTGTGGAAGGCACTAGGTAGGGATTGAAAACTAATGACGACAAGAACCAAGAAGTGTAAGTGAGTGGTGTGTGCCAGGTATGAACAGTTGAGGCTTGAAAGCCACTGATTCACTGTGGAGAGCCTGTGTACCACAGAAAGGAGTCGGCCTCCGCGCAGTTCTTGGCACTTGTTGCCGTGGACGAGTGTGTGCTCAGCTTTGCCAGATCCTTCACTGTTCTCAAGAGAGGCCAGAAGTTCTTATATGCTTTTAGTTTTAAATATTGAGAACCAATCCAGATTTTAAAAAAAAAGTTGTGGCCAAACACATGCTGTCTGTGACCCTGCCAGAGTCACTGTCAGGTGGCCAGGCCTGTCTGCACCAAGATGTCATCAGTTCAGTCAGTTCAGCTCAGTCGTGTCCGACCCTTTGCGACCCCTTGGACTGCAGCATGCCAGGCTTCCCTGTCCATCACCAACTCCCAGAGCTTACTCAAACTCAGGTCCATCAAGTCAGTGATGCCATCCAACCATCTCATCCTCTGTCATCCCCTTCACCTCCTACCTTCAATTTTTCCCAGCATCAGGGTCTTTCCCATTGAGTCAGTTCTTCACATCAGGTGGCCAAAGTATTGGAGTTTCTGCTTCAGCATCAGTCCTTCCAATGAACATTCAGGACTGATCTCCTTTAGGATGGACTGGTTGGATCTCTCTGCAGTCCGGAGAACTCTCAAGAGTCTTCTCCAACACCATAGTTCAAAAGCATCAGTTCTTCGGCGCTCAGCCTTCTTTATAGTCCAACTCTCACATCCATACGTGACCAGTGAAAAAACCACAGCCTTGACTAGACGGACCTTTGTTGGCAAAGTAATGTCTCTGCTTTTTAATATGCTGTCTAGGTTGGTCATAACTTTTCTTCCAAGAAGCAAGTGTCTTTTAATTTCATGGCTGCAGTCACCATCTGCAGTGATTCTGGAGCCCCCAAAAATAAAGTCTGCCACTGTTTCCATTGTTTCCCCATCTATTTGCCATGAAGTGATGGGACTGGATGCCATGATCTTAGTTTTCTGAATGTTGAGTTTTAAGCCAACTTTTCCACTCTCCTCTTTCACTTTCATCAAGAGGCTCTTTAGTTCTTTTTTGCTTTCTGCCATGAGGGTGGTGTCATCTGCATATCTGAGGTTATTGATATTTCTTCTGGCAATCTTGATTCCAGCTTGTGCTTCCTCCAGCCCAGTGTTTCTCATGATGTACTCTGCATATAAGTTAAATAAGCAGGGTAACAATATACAGCCATGACATACTCCTTTCCTGATTTGGAAGTAGTCTGTTCCATGTCCAGTTCTAACTGGTACTTCTTGACCTGCAGACGGGTTTCTCAGGAGGCAGTTCAGGTGGTCTGGTATTCCCATCTCTTTAAGAATGTTCCACAGTCTGTTGTGATCCACACAGTCAGAGGCTTTGGTGTAGTCAATAAAGCAGAAGCAAATGTTTTTCTGGAACTCTCTTGCTTTTTCAATGATTCAGTGGATCATAGAAAAGCAATTCTGCCTTTTCTAAATCCAGCTTGAACATCTGGAAGTTCACGGTTCATGTATTGTTGAAGCCTGGCTTGAAGAAGTTTGAGCATTACTTTGCTAGCGTGTGAAAGTGAAAGCTGCTCAGGTGTGTCTGACTCTTTGCGTCCCCATGGACTGTAGAGTCCATGGAATTCTCCAGGCTAGAATGCTGGAGTAGGTAGCCTTTCCCTTCTCCAGGGGATTTTCTCAACCCAGGGATTGAACTCAGGTCTCCCACATTTCAGGCAGTTTCTTTACCATCTGAGCCACAATGGAAGCCCTTGCTAACGTGTGAGATGAGTGCAGTCATGCCATAGTTTGAACATTCTTTGGTGTTGCTTTTCTTTGGAATTAGAATGAAAGCTGACCTTTTCCAGTCCTGTGGTTGCTGCTGTGTTTTCCAAATTTGCTGGCATATTGAGTCATATTAGGGACCAACTGCCCTTTACAGGTAGAGCAGGTGCAACATTAGCCCTTCATCTGGGGGCTCTTCGCAGTGATGCTGTTGCTCACCTGGAGGAGCTTAAGAAAGAATCAAATCTGGAAGAAAAGAAAATTCCTGGGAGATTAAAAAAAACAGCCTGTGATCTGTGATATTCTTAAATAGAATAACTTAAAAATGAGTTTCGTGTCACTGTACAACAGCAAATTCATAGACATGTGGAAGAAAGTGGAATAGTCATTGCATCTGGAAGATGACATTGTACCAGTAACCATCTCCCGTGTTCAACTCAAGAGTTCTAAATTTTAGGGTAACAACCATGCCTGTTTGCTGTTTGTAGTCCTAATAATTACATTTCACAACTGAAACTATTTGTCTAACAGATGCTAAAAAAGCAACAAGATGCACATCCTCTCACTGAGGAGGTTTGAATATAAAAGCAAGATATATTCATCAAGCATGTCAATAACTAGTTTAAATATCTTTTTAGTTAGATTTTGACTAGGTTAGCCCTAAGACTCTTTCAGTCTTCCATAGAAAATGAGTTTCAGCTGATATATGTTGGGGGTTTTAGAGAGATTGTTTGTTTTGTTCTTAAAGCATCCTTGTATGTTTCAGGGAGGACCATCAGCAGCCTGAAGAGTGAGAACTCTTGTCTATACCTGTACCCCACAGAGGGTTGTGGGACAGGTTACTCTTGGTCATGAGGGAGACATTGATGGTTAACATTTTCATTCTTTCTGTGTTACTTTTCAGGGAGCCTTCCAGATAAAAAATTCGATGTGGATAAGCGAGCAATGAATCTCGGGGATTTTAATGATATCATGAGGAAGGATCGATCTGGGTTCCGTCCACCTAATTCCAAAGACATGGGAACCACAGATAGTGGGCCTTATTTTGAGAAGGTGAGTTGAATCCTTGGTTTAAGATAATAATTCATGAGAACCACTTTAGTTCCCATTTGTCTTTTGATAGTTAATTCCAGAAGGAAGCATAGAATTACTGAACTGAGTGAAAAAAAAAACAAAACAACAAGCATCACCTGCGTTTGAACGGTGACATGAAAATAGTTGATATTGACAGGTGATTAGGCAGCAGCTAGAACCATCTGTCTTTAGAATGTGAGTATTGTGAACAAGGTCTAAGTTTTGGGGAATTTATGAAGTTTGGAGGGGGGTGTGGTCTGACTGTAGGGGAAATGCACACTGAAAACATGTAGAAGAAATTCTAGAGACAGAGTTATCCTGAGTTCTTTTTTCCGCTACTGTGCAATTGCAAATTAAATTTTTCAATCTTGTGCAAATACCCTATGTCTCCTAAGGCCTTGCCTTTTAGCTTTGTCAAGATGACCGAAAACTTTCTCCTTTGCTATTTCTAAAAAAACTCTGTTGTCTTCTTTTTCCATTTCCTTAATGATCTGTTTTTAGTTACGATGGTGTCTTGTTCAAATTCTCAACTACCTGTTTTAAACAAGTCATTTATACCTATCTGTTGGGATTTTTAACATTTCTAATGGAGGAGGTCATTACTTGTTTCAGAATACCAACTTGCAATAGTGCTGGTCTTCAGAAGGCAGTTAAAACCAAAATTTGTAGATTTGGCACGTTTTTGACACCACTGATGCTGGTCCAGACAGCAAACATATTCACAAGAAGATGACTTTGGCTTCTGTTTCAGCAGCCACATAGTTACAGTCATCAATATTAGATCCCTGAAACTGAAATGTCTGGCAATTTTTATCATAGTGCAATGGACAGAATGTGTTACTAACTTAGAGGATATGAATCTATAGCAGAGAGGATGACAGATGGTGTCTGTTGGGCAAAGTATGATGGTGATGATCAGATCCAAATTCTATCCTCGTTTACTGCTAATACACTCTAACTTTGTTCCTGGTGTCTCTCTTTTCCCTTCTTGCATTCTGTTGCTTCACTAACCAACACTCATTTCGATTGGCTAACTGCTACTACTTTTCAGCTGACTTTGCCTTTCTCCAATCAAGATGGGTGCCTTGGGGATGAGGCTCCCTGCTCTCCTTTCTCCCCTTCTCCCAGCTACAAGCTGTCTCCCTCTGGTTCCACACTACCCAACGTCAGCCTTGGAGCAATCGGCACAGGGCTCAACCCCCAAAACTTCGCTGCTAGACAAGTAAGGAGGCCTCTCAAATTTATAACTGCTTGGCTGTGGCCTCGCCTTGGCCCTGGTCTGCAGTTTATTGCATCATTTGTCTGTCTTGGGAAATTTGTTGATTACTGAATGCACAGAATGATATTAAGTCTAGGCTTTTTATTTAGCTCTTTCAGCCCATAGAACCCATCTCTCTTCATGTTTCTCAACATGGATTTTATTTTAAATCTGTTTCTTTTGTCTTCCCATTTTTGGTCATAAGTTCATGCTTCATAAGTTAGTGAGTTGCTGGCTTAGGAAAATGTTAAAGAGGCTGTACAGGTACCTTCTATCTAATTTAGCAACATATTTGCCATTTTGAACATTAGATTGAATGGCAAATACTACCTTTGATGTCATTTCAATCTAATATAATTGCTAATTAAAAAATAGCACCAAAACTAATAAGATTAAATATTTGTGGGTTATGGCAGCTTAGAAATCCAGTGTCTTCAGGTATAAAATTGCTTAGGCAGAGGTAATTTATGTCTCACATAATGAAGCTTTGAGAAGACCACATCCTGCCCAGTGTTTGATTCAGGCTGCAGCAGCACCTTTCCTCAGATTGGATCTGCTGGTCCTCCAAGGAAGGGCTGTGCAGTAGAGCCACCTTGCTTTTGCAGGCTTGAGCGGATGCAGCCGGCCTCTGTCTGTCACCTTGCAGTAGCTCTGTTGTAGTTTTTGTGAAGAAAACCAGAAATCTAGAGACAATTCTTTTGCGACAGTGGCTCCAGCAGTATTTTCCTAGCCTTATTTCCACGACTACTTACTTGCCCTCTGGCCTTCACCTCTGGATATCATGGAAAGACATTTAATTATCAGTTGTAGCCATTCCCTTTTCCCATGATGACTTTCACATATAGATGAAAAGCTGGTATAAAACACGTCTTACTCCGTAGTCCTCAAACTGCTTGTAGATCTTTCATACGCTGATTGTTGCTTAGCACATTTTGAAAAATGGATCATATTATGTCCATGTGTTCAAATTGGTTAACTCTGGGTTGGGAGTTACAGGTAAATTTTTGTTTTCTTCCTTTATATTTCACTCTTTTTCTTAACATTTCCACAGAGGACGTGGCTCTGTATTGCTTATCTAAATAGAAGGAAACAGTTACATCAGTTTTGGTGGAGAGGAGGGCTCTTTGGGTTGAGGTATAGAAAATATAACATAGTCTTCACACTCCTGGTGAATGGTGATTATAAATATACTCCCAGGACCACCTGATTATCAGATACTTTTAGTACATAAACTTTAAGTGACCAAACTCGCTGTGCATTGGACTCTTAAAAAAGATTGTTCATCTTCAGTTTTTTATCTCTGGATTGCCACAAAGTCCATTGTAAACCACGTTGATATATACATGTTCTATCCAAATAAGGTTATGGTTTTTCCACTCTGTTTTCATGAAGAGTTAATAAAAGACATAATTTGAAATTTAAGAGTTTGGTTCAAATCACAGAAGATTTTGATCAGCTTAATAATCTTGTTTTTAATTTTTTTACCTAAGTTAAACACTGTAGTTGGGGCAAATATCACCAATAATTATTAGGTTCAGGTCATCATAAAAGTCTCACACACAGCAGTGAACTTTTAGAAATATATATATATATTATATAAAGCTTTTGATGGCAGTTTTCCCAATCTCGAAATACAGTTTTTAAGAAGAGTGAATTGTATGATTACCATTCAATACATTACTGTGCAAAATAGGTACTTCTGAGCCAAGAAGATGACCAACTTATGATGCCAAGATTCCATATTGAAAAATGGTCCAGTGCTTCACTTTGTGCAGAAACATGGGCCTCATGTTGCCAGACATTGTTTCTTTTCTAGAGGTACTGGAAATAAATTGATTAAAAAAAGAGAGAGAGAAGGTGGGAGTTTCTTGGTGGCCTAGTGGTTAGAATTCCAGGCTTTCACGATCACCCGGGTTCAACCCCTGGTTAGGGAACTGAGATCACACAAGCCGTGTGGCACCCCTGCCTCAAAAAAGGAAGATTTAACAGTTAATAATGAATAAAAATGATCTAAAAAGGGTTTTATTTTTAAAAAGAGAAGGTATTTTTTTGTATAAACTTACGTTGACTTAACCTTTGTTATTATCCATCAGAGTGCTTGGTGTGGCTTATGAGACACTTGATCATGAAAACCTAAAACCTTTGGTGGGAGTAGAATGGGCTCTTTCTACTTGGAATAGGAAAGTAGGAATTGATTTTACAAAAACTAAAAAATCTAATATCTCTTACCAGAAAGAGGTTGAGATTTAAGATGACCCCTACAAAGCAGGTTGGGAGCCTTACAAAACATGGATCTGGGGTTTAGCTGTCAGAAACCCCACCATCCAAGGACCCTCCCTTCCATGAATAATTGACATCTATTAACTAGGTCATTATTTGATAGTAAAGTGTAAGAATCATCTTAGCAGAATAGTCTTAGCAAAATAAGTGTTTCCTATTTTCCTGGGAATGGTTAGTATTATAGGAGCTAAGCTCCTGAGTGCTGCTGCTGCTGCTGCTAAGTCACTTCAGTCGTGTCCGACTCTGTGCGACCCCATAGACGGCAGCCCACTAGGCTCCGCTGTCCCTGGGATTCTCCAGCAAGAACACTGGAGTGGGCTGCCATTTCCTTCTCCAGTGCGTGAAAGTGAAGTCGCTCAGTCATGTCTGACTCTTCACAACCCCATGGACTGCAGCCTACCAGTCTCCTCCGTCCATGGGATTTTCCAGGCAAGAGTACTGGAGTGGGTTGCCATTGCCTGACTACTAGGGTCTCAGAAAAGTTAGAGCTGAGCCATTTCACCTCAGAGTGACAAATTTGATTAGTAAGACAGGAGAGGTGCAGATATTGAAGTTTCTAGAGCTAAAGGTCTTTTCATGTTTAAACAGTCCTTTGGGAGATTGAAAATTCATGACGAACCTTTGAGTTTCTTTTATGAGATATACATAGATTTTAATTGCCATTTCTACTTTATGTTCACAGTCATTTTTATTTTCAATGCTTTTAAGTTCATTAATTTCCCTGAAGCAATCCCTTAACCTGTTTTGAATCATTAAGCCATCAAAATATCTTTAGGGCTCTAGAACTTAATGATGCCATTATAAAATTCTTCTGTAAAACTACCTAAATCCCCACAATTACAGGGATAAGAATGGTGGTGGTGACCTCAGCTCAGAGCCCACAGACTTGGTTTAAGCAGTGGTGCAGCCGTCTTCACCAGTGGTGTTTGGTGGGATGTTCGTTTTCAAGTGTATGAAATTGGTGGGTCATGGATGTTTGCAAATGATGCACTCATCCTACAGACCAGGGCTTGATTGAGTTTCTGGGAATACAAAGAGGGAAATTTGAAGCTGGTGGTGGAAAGACAGGGTGGACGATAACTATAATATGATTTGATGGTGGAGCCTGTCAAAGAGTTTTCAAGTGTTTTGAAAACAGAGGTGGGCTCAATGAACTTGAATGTAAAATGAGGAAAAAGGTCTGGGGGAAGATATTCTTGATGAGGATGACCTCTGAGCTGGCACTTGCAGAGACCGAGTGAAGATGATGTAGAAAACTACATCAGGCAGGGGCAACACAGCATCAAGTCTTATTGAATATGGTTTCAAGGGCTATCGTATATAGCCCCACTTTCTATAGCTCTCTGATTGGAACAGTCTTAGAAGTACCTCAGCGAGTTGATCCTCCAGAAATCAGGGACCTAAGGTTGTTTTTTTGTTTTTGACAGACTTAAAACATTTTTTTATACAGCCCTTCTTGTTTTTCTTTAACTGTTAGCTTTCAGAGATCAGGAAACGAAATATACTTCTGTCCCATTATCTCAATAGCCACATAATAGTCCATCTAATGAATGGCTGTAGTTTTTGACTAGACTGATAGTCATATATTTGAATGAGAAGTCACAGGTGAGTAATACTTTGTGTGTCCCTGGAATGATTTTTCACTTTTTCCCTTTCTTCCTCTTTTATCTCACTCTAGGATTGATTTACATTTCCTCCTTTAGCACAGAAGGGACCAAGGAGACCTAAGACAGGGGAAGGGTGTTCAGATCAGGAGTAGGGTCCTCAGGGAGCCAGGCTCACAGTTGAGTGACACTGATTTTGTAATCAAACCAGCCAATTTAGAGAAGCTATATCATGGTATTTTTTTACAGCTGATATGATTCACAGTCCTGCAGTTTTTACTCAAGTGCCTTTCAAATTGGGTCTCAGATTCTATAGTTTGAGAATAAATTTTGTAAACCCAATCTTAAAAAAGTAGTTATATAAATGTTACACTGCCTTTACCTTTCAATAACAACAAATTAGTGCTTTTTCTAACATTTGACAAAGTTTTGACCCTTTTGGTTTGTATCAGACTACAGGGTGGTGGTGATATACCCATGATTGAATTTGAATACTTATTCCGAGGTCAGGAACTTTTTTCAGTTACAACGTTCTGTGATTCCATGGAACACAGGATGCTGCTTCTGAGGGATAGGAAACCTGAACTGTTCTTATGTGCATTTCTTCCTCGTGTTAACAAAAAGCCTCACTGTCACTGTTCTGTTCACAGGGTGGCAATCACGGTTTGTTTGGAAATAGCACAGCACAATCGAGAGGCGTGCACACCCCTGTGCAGCCCCTGAATTCTTCTCCTAATCTCCGGGCACAAGTGCCTCCCCAGTTCATTTCCCCCCAGGTGCGTACCTTCATGGGTCCACAATTCAGAAGTCAAGTCCAGGTGGTTACCAGTTGTCAGCTGTCTGGTTTTGTGGGCATAAAGGAATAACAGTTACCTGTCTAAAGTGAAAAATCCAGATGCCAAGGATCAAGATTTTTTAGAACAGGATGGCAAATCTTGTTTTTTGTCGTTGTTTTATCTTGCATACAAAGTAGGTGTTTTTGCATGAAAAACATTATAATTCCTTTTAGATCACCTGTATGTTTTTCCAATACCATATTGATTTTTTAAATTGTGTATGATTAAAACTACTCTATAAATTCTGATGCATCAATACTCAAAAGTTGGTTGCCCTCGAGGATTCAGGGAAGCGCCAGGTTCTGGGTTATTCTTAAAATTTTTCAGGCGATACATACTAAAATACTGACTGGGTTTAGAACTGGTGAGGTGGCAGAAACTCATTCACGGAGCAACTTCGCGTAGGACAGAGTCCTTTGGGTACCATGGGAACCCTTTAGGGCCCTCCATTAGCAGGAGATGGTCAATGAGTTGTTCGGGGGTTTATAGGTGAGAGAATTATGCCAGTCTACCACATACTGCCCCTCATACCCCTTTGTGGGAAAAATAAAAGCTGAGAAGCTGGAGTAAGGATTCAGTGTGTGAATCAAGATTTAGAGCTTTGGGTCCATCCCATCGTATAAAAGGGGTTAAGGTACTTACTAAATCCAGCTAACACATTGTGAAGGATAAGGTTCTGTTTGGGGTATTTTTTTTTTTTTTTTGATATATCTTTTGAGAAAGAAGTTAAAAATATTTATTTGAAAAAAGTATTTATTTGGAACCATAATTCGTAGATTTTGTATGTTACAAAACATTGAGTCTCTGTCCATCTTAGTAGAGAAGGAGTGTTGAATGTGCCCCCTGTTCCGTCTTCAGTCCTGTCTGGCAGTCCACTTTGGTCTCTCTCCTTCCCCTTCCCTCTCTCTCTGAGTTCATCCATCCTTCAAGTCCCCGGTAGACAGAGCTGTTCCTGACTTTCCCAGCACTTTACAGCAGCAGCATCTTGACTCTTGGAGCACTTGCCAGCATGCCTGGGTGTCAGGCCAGCAGTCGTCCGTGGTGAGCCAATGTCAGTTGCCTTTTGGCAGTGCCGAGATGAAGAGGAGGCTGTCTCTACCATGGCAGCCTCCTGGAGTTGGTGGTGATGGTGGCAGAATAGTTGGCAGATGGTGTGCTGATGTTGTATGGAAATGCTTAACAGGGTCAGGGAGCTGGGTGGGGCCTCACACTGGTAGTGGCATTGAAGCTGGGTCTTGAAGAATGAGTCAGTTCCCTGGGCATGGCCGGAGAAAAGGTGCCTCCCAGGAGACAGGAGTAGTTTATGTAAGGGCAGTAACATCTGGAAGAACATGGCCGTTGTGGGGAAGCACGGTTATCAGTTTGAGCTTGTGTAAGCAGAGGTGTGCTGCCTAGAGGGGAACAGGAAGGAGCTTGTCAGGAAGTTTGGGACTACAATTGGAACAGTTTTGTTTGCCTTGCTAAGGAGTTTGGACTTTGTCCTTTGGTCACCATGGTTGGTAATCATTATCTTGGCTGCTGTTTAAAAATAGTTTCTGGGTCTTCCTCCATCTCCTGAGACACTGTGCCTTGGGACCTCATTACCCCCAGGTGATTTTTACCTGCTCACTAGAGTTTGGCTGCTCCTGCCAAAGACTGCCAAAGTATTAGGCAAGATAGCACAGTGATACAGAAGACATGTGTGAATGACAGAATCACTAGAGCAAAGGAGCTCAGTCACGAAGCTAGTGCAGGAATCCAGGTACGGCTGTGGCTGTGGGGATCAAAACCTTCTTGTGAAGGTCACCGGTGATCTTTGTGTTGTGGATTCCAGTAGTCTGTTCCCCAGTTGCTTTTTAGTAATGTATCAGCATTTCACCCAGTTGATCACTTCCTCCTTTTTGAGACTGTTCATTTGGCTTTCAGACACCCTCTGTATTGGTTCTCCATATGCCTTTTCTTCTCTGTCTACTTTACAAGTTCTTCCTCACTTCCCCCATGTTTAAACATCAGAGTACCCCAATCTCAATATTTGAACCTCTTCTCACCACCTACAGCTACTGCTGGGTGATCTCACCCAGTGGAATGATTTTAGAATGCTGACAGTTCCAAAATTGTGACTTCAGCCTAGTTCTCTCTTCGCAACTCCACATACTTCTGGCATCTTCACTAGGATGCCTTATAGTCATCTGAAGTGAACATGCCTGAAACAGAACTTCAGCTTCATCCCACTCTCCCCTCAAGACATCCTCTTCTTCCAAGAACGTGGCACTCTCATCCTTCTGGTGCTCTGGCCAAAGACCTCACAGCCCGCAACCAGTCCAGCAACAAATCCTCCCTTCACAATGTCGTCCAGCATCCAACCATTCCCTCCCATGGCCGTGGTCTCCTGACTGGTCCCACCCTGCTTCATCCCCCACTTGCTGCTTCAGGTCTGTTTTCCACCCAGAGTTCAGACTCATGCTCTAAACCTGCACTGTCCAGGGTAGCCATTAGCCATGTGAGCACTTGAAATGCAACTCGTGGGATGGAGGAACTTAATTTTTAGTTTTAATAGATACAAATTTAAGTAGCCACGCCAGGTTAACGACTACTGTATGGACGATGCAGATGTAGAACACTTCTGCCAGCACAGAAAGTTCAGGTAACTGCTCTCCTGGCACCCTCTCTCCCAGAGATCACAAAGCCAGCTCTCACTGTGGTCTTTGAGGCGCCTGGTTGCCTCTCTGCCCCCATGCCTGCCCTCATGTTGGCTCAGGCCTCTCCAGCCAGCTGGCCCCCAGTGCAGCACATACTTCTAGAATGCTGTTCTCCCAGATTGCCACGTGGCTCCTTCTCTGTTTTCTTCAGAGCTCTGCCTCAGCCCCACCTTATCAGGGAGGCTGTCCCAGGCTGTCTACGTTACAGGACCACTGTTAACCCCCTACCTCCCACCCCCACCCCGGGAGTGAAGTAAGCTTCAGAGTTGCAGGACCTGTGTCTGCTCTGTTCGCTGCTGCATCCTGAAGATCCTGCAGAGTGTGTATTTTGAGTTCAGTAAGCATATGTCAAGTCACGGGAAGATGCATTTCAGAATGATCTAGAAAGTGGACTTGTTAGACAAGCACAGTTAACTTAGTTAACTAAGTTTTCTTGGGGGCTGCAAATCCCTTGGTGACCGAAGTCGTCTGCTCTGTTTGGAAAAGAAGAGTACTTGTGTTCTCGTACACTTTTGAAATGTGTTTATTTAGCAAAACATGGTTAGCTTTTATTTAATGCATAAGGAGGGCAAAATATTAAACAATGGAATCTTCAGGTTTTTTCCTGGCATTTACATATTTTAAAAGATGAAACAGTTGGGTAGGTTAAAAAAAAAATTCAAGTAAAGAGAATATAATAACCACACTGAAAGTTTGGATTGTGCAGAAAAAATTCTTCCCAAAACTATCCTCCCACCCCACTGGAAGCAGTGACAAGAGTTATATTTACACAATCTCCAGATCAGTCTTTGTTCATATTCAAGCACACTTTTCACATAGTTGCGTTCATGGTCACGATAGCCTGTTATTTTTGTGAACATTGGGTCATAATAATTTCTCATCACTAAGACAGTCTTTGGGTCGATCATTCTTAGTGAAGAAGGCAAATGTTCTTTCAGGTAAGCTTGCTCTGGTTTGCCTTTCCCCATTATTGAGTGTTATTTCTAATTTTTTCACCGTTGTAAGTTAATGCTATGGAAAAATCCTTATACGTTATCTTTGCCCACATTATTTCTAAATTTAGTTGCCCAGAATTAAATTTTGGGTCAAAGCACATGACCATTTAAAATTGATGAATATTATCAGATTCCACATCCATTCTAACCGATTTCTAGGGACAATCAATAATTAATGTAGATGTGGGAAGAAGACATCAAAACTCATCTTTGAGATTTTTTACAAGTGTTCCAGACCATGGATTTCTCTCCCTTGTCTTATTCTTCCCCTTTCTCAAGTATTCCGAGAGTGACCTGTTCTAGGTTTTTGTCTTGGTTTTAAATGGCTGTCTTTTTGCACCTGTAATTCTTTGTTTAATGCCATATTGACTCCAACTTGAGCTTCACTTTCTCCAACCAAGCTGGAGATTGAAGGGCTTTTAAGCCAGAATAATTAATTCCCTGCTATGGAAATGTTCAGACCTGCACTTTAATTACTCTGCAACCCAGGTATGAATAGCCGCTTGCCCAGGAGCCCAGTGAAGCATCTTTCTAGTCCTTTTATATTCACTGGAGGAGGATAGTACCATGAATCTGAAGAAGGGAGAAGATGAGCAAGGCTAGACAGGAAGTCCTCAAAGGGCAACCTTAATTGTCTTTTCTTAAAAATTACAAATGAAAAGAAAAAAAATCAGGAATGATGTATCTTTTACAAGTTTTTTATTTTTAATTTATTAAAATGATACATTAATAAATTTAAATTTATTTATAAATTTTAATTTATTTATTGCTTTGTTGCTGCACGTGGGCTTTCTCTAGTTGTGGTGAGGAGCAGGCTTCTCATCGCAGTGGCTCCTCTTTTTGTGGAGCACGAACTCTAGGGTGCAGGGTTTCAGTAGATGGGGCACATGGGCTCAGTAGTTGCCCTGTAGCATGTAGTTCCTTCCTGGACCAGAGATAGAACCTGTGTCCCCCGCATTGGCAGGCAGATTCTTAACCACTGGGCCACCGGGGAAATCCCTTGATAGTCTTTATGGCTGTCAACATATAGAACATGTGAGATGCTGGCATTTAAAGCAAAGTGCAAAAATACTTTGTGTTAGCATTTCTTTACTTTTCTTTACAGTCTTTCTGTGTCTGTCTTTATATTGTTTCATGTTCCCTTTTTTGAACTTTATGTAATAAAGTTATACAGTATGTAACCTCTGATTTTTTAACTTCACATTGCTTCTAAGATTTTGATTTGGGCAATCGTGATTCATATTGCATTCTACTATATGAATATACCATCATTCATTTACCTATTGAGTGGTTTCCAGATTTTTGCTGTTTTGAGCAGTGCTGCTGCAAATATTCCTCTGTCTCCTCGGATGAGTTTCTCTGGGGTATTTCTGGGCCATGGGCATGTTTTACTTTGAGTGGTGGTTTCTTTAGCTAATTGTGAGTAGAAGACGGCTGGGGGGTCATAGGCTCCTGGTTAGGGATGTCAGCTATTCTCAAGACTGAAGAGAAATGGTGATCAAGACACCAGCCAATTTATCCAGTAGAGCTTTTAAAACTGAAAGAAGGGAGGAGAAATGACAGTTCAAATAATGGCTCTTTATTTTGGAAGCCAGTAGGTTGGGAAACAAAATAAGCAAAGGAGATTTCCCCATGAATCATAGACGAAAGCTTTGGAAAGGAAGTTAGAAACAATGGTCATCAGTGCAGACAGCCTGAAGCAGCACATCCAGTGGGAATGTAACAGGAGCCACATAATGGAATTTAAAGTTTTTAGTAGCTGCATTTAAAAGATAAGAAACTGGTAACATTAATTTAACAATATATGTTCTTTAGCCTGAGGGCTTCCCTCATAGCTCAGTTGATACAGAACCTGCAATGCAGGAGACCCCGGTTCAATTCATAGGTCAGGAAGATCCACTGGGGAAGGCATAGTCTACCCACTCCAGTATCCTTGGGCTTCTCTTGTGGCTCAGCTGGTGAAGAATCTGCTTGCAATATGGGAGACCTGGGTTCGATCCCTGGATTGGGACGATCCCCTGGAGAAGGGAAAAGCTACCCCCTCCAGTATGCTGGCCTGGAGAATTCCATGGACCATAAGAAGAAACTGGTAACATTAATTTAACAATATATATTCTTTAGTCCAGTGTATCTAAATTATTATCATTTCAACCTATAATCAACACTTCATATTAAAATTTTTACTTTCTTTTTTAAAAGCCTTTGGGCTTTCAAAGTCGCATCTTTGAAATCTGTTGTGTATCTTACACTTGCAACATATCTTGGGGATTCCCTAGCAGCCCAGTGGTTAGGACTATGCACCTTCACTGCCAGGGCCTGAGTTTGACCCCTGGTCAGGGAACTAGGATCCCACAAGTCATGCTGCATAGCCAAATTTTTTTAAAAATTTAAAACTATAAAGTCTAAAACACATCTCAACTTAGGTAAGCCATATTTTTCAAGTGCTGAAATAGCTACATGAGACTAGTGGTTAACTTACCAGACAGCACAGACCTACCAACAAAATTACTGTATTCATTTCTTTCCTAGAAACTGCTGCAACAAATGACCACAAACTGGGTAACTTAAAACAATACACATTTATTCTCTCCTAAGTTCAGGAGTCTAGGCATCTGAAGTCAAGGTGTCATGAGGGTTGGTTGGTTCCTACTGGTGGCTCCAGAGGAGACTCTATTCCATGCCCGTGGCTGCTGGCAGGACTTGGTGTTTTTGACTTGTAAATGCATCGCTCCCGTCTCTGCCTCCATAGTCACATGGCGTTCTTTCCTGTGTTCTCTAGACTTTCTCTTCTCCATCTCTATGTCTTTTCCTCTTATTCTAAGGACCAATCATTGGGTTAGGGCCTCTTGCAATCCAGTATGTTGTCATCTGAAACTTGATTTTGTCTACAAAGATTCTACTTCTGAATAAGGTCACATTCTCAGATCACAATTGCATGTGAATTTTGGGGGAACATGATTCAACCTAGTATATTTGCTAAACCAAATGAACTTAAGACTCACACTGAAGGTGGTAAATACAGTTTCATGAGTCACAGAGGTATAGTGGTCTAAGACTCTGGTTTCAGTTCAGTTCACTCGCTCAGTCGTGTCCAACTCTTTGCGACCCCATGAATCGCAGCACGCCCGGCCTCCCTGTCCATCACCAACTCATGGAGTTTACTCACACTCCTGTCTGTCGAGTCGGATATAGTATAATAGTGTAGGCCGTATCTCCACTCATAGTCTCCTTACCTGCCCCTGACCTCGCCCTCCCCCTGAGAGAAGGAAAAACCCTATTAATACAGTGAGCTTAGAACCACTGTATCATAAGACAGTAAGTTAAATCATACTAGTGCCCATTTGGGTGAACTCAACGGAGAGATGAAGAATTATTATTATTTGAGGGGAGTTGTTGAGAATCCCTCATGTTGGCCATTAAGCTGGTGCCGAGGCAGAGTGCACAGTCATGGTATGCTTGCTTTGAGCTCCTGTCTGCCAGGGGTGTAACTGTTAAAATAGAAAATCAAATAATGGGTTGGTTTTTTTTTTTTTTCCCAGTCTTTTTTTAATTGAAATATTGTTGATTTATAGTGTTGTGTAGTTTCAGGTATATAGCAAAGTGGTTCCGTTTTCTGTATCTACGTGTCTGTCCTTTTCTCAGATTTTTTTCCATTATAGATTATTACAAAGTATTGAAGGTAGTTCCCCATGCTATATAGCAGGTCCTTGTTGTTTATCTTTCTTTATATATAGCAGTGTCAAGGTTTTGGCAACACTCAGCATCTCATAGAGAATGGAGAGGAAGCATCTGAGAGAACCATTACTTTAAATCAAAATACTTTCCAAAATGAGAGAATTGACAGTTTAAGTGAAAGTGCTGAGGTCTTGGAAGGAAAACAAGTTGATGAGCCACGTATAGCAAATTTGAACTTGGATGTTTTTAGACTGGAAAGCGTCAAAGAAAAGATAGGCAGGTATTCTTGAGAATGTAGCAGAGACTAGTGACTCAAAAGTATTAGGAAGCAGAAGAATTTGGATCTGACTGTGATGTTAAAGAAAGATAAGATGGGAACACCCCATGGGTCTTCTGATGACTCAGTTTTTATAGGGGCATTTTTAAAAGACAGAAAGTAAGGGTATGCAAGCAAGGGTGAATGAGTGTCACGCTGGGGGGTTAAAATCAACAAAATAAGCCTAGGCTTACAAAAAACGTTGGCAGGTCGAAAGTGTCTCAGAGCTTGGTTTGGTGCAGTGTGGTGACTGGGAAAAGAATCATTGCTTTGGACTCTTTGTGTAAGGCTGACTAAATGGGAATAAAAATTTTACTGCTTTTGTCTTTTCTGTTAAGAATAAGGGTTAAGATGAATTAAATCCTTCAACAGAGAAAGAATTTGTGAAAAGAATCGCAGAACCCTGATCTTTGAAGAATGCTGGGGGTCTTCAAGGAGGAGGGTTTAAATAATGACACCTCCCTCTTTTCTGCCCAAATTCTGAATTTTTAAGGCCAAAGGGGGAAGGCCTCCAGGGGCCTGAATGTCTCCTACAGGCTGCCGAGAAAGCTGATACTAGAGAATGCAAGCTTCCTAATGCTGAATTCCAGACGTACCCCTTAGTAACTGAAATAGGGCAGTCCTCCCTGGGGGCTTGCTGCCAAGAAGTAAGGGAAAGAGGCCCCAGAGTGCTGTGATAAAGGTGTATGCTCCTCTGTTTGGAGCTTCGGATCAGAAACAGGAAAGAACTATCCCTCCCCTGCAAGGAAGGAAGAAGAATGGGGCCATTTCTTTTTTAATTTTTTTTGAAAGAACAAGGAAAGTGGCTTGAAGACTGATGAACTTAGTGCCAATTCTAGGCAAGATTCTAGACAAGATGATCAAAAATGTGATTTCTGAGCACATGTACTAGAAATCAAGAATCATAGTTTGCTAACATGTTTGAACATAACCCATTTTCTTCACTGATTTTTGCTCAAAAAATGTTGGATTATAGGAATGATAAAGTTGTCGTGTCTCTATTTTGACAAGTCACTTGACAAGCTGTCTCTTTGTTTTAGATAAGATGAAAAAATATAGGCTAAATGCTAAAACAGTTGTGTTGATTAGAAATGATTGACTGTTCCTGGACTGATCAGTTTCAGATTGGAAGGACGTTTTTAGTAGCATGCTACTAGATTATCTTCAGCTCTGTTCAGTGTTCCCATCAGTGACCAGATGGGAAACACAAACTGACAATAAGTGAAATAATAGGTAGAAAATAACTTGGTGAAGTGACCATTAATAAGTTAAAATATAAGAGAGGCTCATTCATCTTGTAGGTTTTATCAAGCATCTACTGTGTGCCAGGCATATAAAGATAAATGTAAGGTCCTAAGGCTCAGAACATAAATTAATAAAGTTTATAAACCCAGCTGCTTAAAAATTACATGGGAGAGTAAAACATATTTTAATAATTGTAGATTTTAATGGACTGTGTGAATTGGGAGATGATCAGCTACGATCAGAGAAGCTGAGATCTTAGGAACTGTTAAGAGCATGGCTTTTAAAAGATGAGTTCGTGATGGCAATGTCTACCCAGTATTAGACAACTTCAGAAAATGGCTTCTCTGTAAATGTGAAACTGAATGGGTTGAGAAATTGAATGATATACAGGTGAGAAAACTGATCCCAGTTAGCCTGGAGATTAGATGAAGGGTAGGTGTAATCATTGTTTGTGGACATCTGAAGAACCACACTGTGGAATAATAGGAACATGTATGGAGTGCATTTCTAAGCATTTGACATGGACTAACTCATAAAAACCTCAAACAGCCACTGAAGTTAATTTTATTCTTACTCAGATTTTTTAGATAAGGAAAGTGAGGCTCAGAAAAGTTAAGTAAGTCCCTTGCTCTGAGTCATACTGCTTAAAAATGGCAGGGCCATGTAGTCTGCCTGTAGGACTAAATTTTTGACCAGAATGCTATTGATATTAAGGGACTAAGTTTGTTCTCCATGGCATTCACTGATTCATTGGGTTCAGTGAATGTTTTTGGGGGGGCGTTGTTTATTTGTTTTTATTTTAATTGGAGGCTACTTACTTCACAATATTGTGATGGATTTTGCCATACATTCACATGAATCAGCCATGGATATACATGTGTTCCCCATCCTGAACCCCCCTCCCACCTCCCTTCACAGTGAATGTTTTTATAGCACATTTCCAGTAATAACTTCTAAGACAAAAGTTATGTTGTCATTTGTTTTTTTCTTGCAGATATTTTACTGATTGTGAAATTCATAATTGTAGAAAAGCTTGGAATGTCTAAAAAGAGAATGAAAAAACTGCTATAACCTTAACCACTCAGAAGATAACCACTGTTAATGCTTTGGTGTATTTCTCCTAATTGTTTAATATTTTTCATAAACATTTTTCAAGGAAAATGTTGACAGTGCTTGCTTTAGCTTTATTGAGATTGTTTTCATACAACACACATTTTTTTTATTTTGATAAATTCTGAAAGTTTCTTTTCTTGGCTAGGTTTCTGCCTCAATGCTTAAACAGTTTCCCAACAGTGGCCTGAATCCAGGTCTTTTCAACGTGGGGCCCCAGTTATCTCCTCAACAAATCGCCATGCTGAGCCAGCTTCCACAGATTCCCCAGTTTCAGTTGGTGAGTAGCAGATTTTCCTCCGATAGCCAAAAGGTTTTTTTATTTTTATTATTATTATCACTTGCTTCATTTCATGCAAACTATTGAATGTGTTTAAGGGTTGATACGTCAGCTCGACTCTTAAGCACACTCAGTTTGACCAGTAGGCCAGGATCTTGATGGTACTTCCCTCGTGGACACTGATTCGGCTCACAAACCCTTGCAGTTTTCCCAGTAAATTCACCTTAGGAAGCTTGGGTCCTCTCTTTCTCCCTTATTTTGTAGGCATGTCAGCTTCTCCTGCAGCAGCAGCAGCAGCAGCAGTTGTTACAAAACCAGAGGAAGCTTTCTCAAGCTGTGCGCCAGCAGCAGGAGCAGCAGGTATGTGGCCTCGGAAGGGCCCCCTAGTGCTCGGTGTGGGAATACAGCTCTGCTTAACCTCTGATGGTGGAAGCGGATGTTGCCTTATCACGTGTCCGTTTTTCCCTTGGGCCTCCTCACTTCCAGCTGGCTCGAATGGTGAGCGCCCTCCAGCAGCAGCAGCAGCAGCAGCAGCAGCAGCAGAGGCAGCCCAGCATGAAGCATTCGCCATCTCATCCCGTTGGGCCCAAGCCACATCTGGACAACATGGTACCCAACGCGCTGAATGTGGGGCTCCCAGACCTTCAAACCAAAGGGCCAATACCTGGATATGGTTCTGGTAAGCTGTTAGCATGCAAACTGCCTGTTGAAAAATAGCTGCCAGTCACTTTCTCAGCCTAAGGGTTGGACTTCCATTGCGCTGTTTTCACAGCAGCCGTGCTGGGTCAGTAAATATTCTTATTCCTCTCTTGCAAGTGAGAGACCTGATTTGTTGATATGTTTCCTGAAGCTCGTCACACAATTAGCAGACAGCAGAGACAAGCTTCCACCTTCTCTGGGTCCAAAGAAGTCTTTTATTACTTGTGAGTGGCAGTCAGCTCTCCTACCACCAGGAATTTTTTAAAGCCCATTTGTACCTGCTGTGAGCGCTGCACTCGTCTGACGTTATAATCGAGTAAATTACGTACAAGTTGAGAGGCATTTAGCTCTATGGATAAAATTACCTTGAAAAAAATGAGGAATTAAAATTATCAGGCAAACCAATAAAATTCTTCTGATGTTAGTATTTCATCTGATTTAAATAGAATTAGCACAAGTAAGGTTATACCTTTGACATTCATCAAGAATTTGTTGGCAGGCGAGTCGTAGCTCTTTCAGAACTGGGGAACATGTTGTAAGCAGAATCCAACCAGCGAGGCAACGGTGATTTAAAAATAAAATACAAAAGTTAAAAAAGTACCACCCGCTACAGCGGGTCTCTTCTCAGATTGGCAACATTTTGATTTTCTTTTGGTAAGGACTTTACTGTTCTCTGCCATCTCAAAAACAAGGGTTTAGGGAGACTTGAAAGCTGTACTCAGGTGACAGAGGTGACCTTGAACAAATGGCCTTGCTCTCTGTGTTCTGTGAGGTGCCTGCTGGGGTGAGATGTCCACTGCCCACTGGGGAAGCCAGGGACTCCTTGATCCTGGGTAGTTTCAAGCGAATTAATGTCTAGATTCTTAAGTTCTACCAACTGTACTTTTTCTATTAGAAAAAAAAATTGCATATTTATTTATTTGTTTTATTTTTTGACTATGGTGGGTCTTCACTGCTGCTGCGTGTGCTTTCCCTAGTTGCGTCGAGTGGGGCTGCTTTCTGTCGCAATGCGTGGGCCTCTCATTGCAGTGGCTTCTCGTTGCGGAGCACGGCCTCTGGGGCATTAGTAGTTGTGGCTCGTGGGCTCTAGAGCAGACTCAATAGTTGTGACACACAGGCTTAGTTGCTCTGTCATGTCATGGGATCTTCCCAGAACAGGGATCAAACCGGTGTCCTTTGCGTTGTAAGGTGGATTCTTAACCTACTGGACCACCATGGTAGCCCCTGTACTTTTTTCTTAAAAATGATTTGCATGAGAACTGACTTTTACATTCCATTTGACATAAAAGAAAGTCAGATGCTCCATCATCCTGTATCCTATCAGAGCATGATTCTCTGGAGCTCCAGACAAAGAGGAAGCCTCCCGTGATGACTATCAATGGTGCCCTTACCGCTAGGTTTCCAGTCCTCACCTTCTGAATCATGTGCCCTGTTAGGGATGAGGCCTGACATAAGAGCCTGGGTGTGCTGCTGTGTGTTCAGTTGTTCTGAATTTAGACGGTGTACATGAGTGATGTAGGGGCAGCAGTGCTTCTCTTCATCCCCTTTTGTCAAAGGATGTGTAGTTCTTGAAGTGGAATCCAGTCATATGAAGCGAAGAGAACATCTGGAAGCCACGAGTGGCTTTTCCACATGTTTCAAGAACACAGTTCTTTTCAAACCTTCTCAGTGCTCATCCTGAGGGCTTGTCTTAGTTGGGAAGACAAGCACCTAGGAACAGCCCGAGCAGTATAGGTTAGTGAGACTGACTCTTTGTTTTTTTTTTTTTTTATAACATTTATTTATTTATTTATTTTCCATTTATTTTTATTAGTTGGAGGCTAATTACTTTACATCATTACAGTAGTTTTTGTCATACATTGAAATGAATTAGCCATGGATTTACATATATTGCCCATCCCGGTCCCCCCTCCCACCTCCCTCTCCACCCAATCCCTCTGGGTCTTCAGGATGGCTGCTATCCAAAAGTCTACAAGCAATAAATGCTGGAGAGGGTGTGGAGAAAAGGGAACCCTCTTACACTGTTGGTGGGAATGCAAATTAGTACAGCCACTATGGAAAACAGTGTGGAGATTTCTTAAAAAGCTGGAAATAGAACTGCCATATGACCCAGCAATCCCACTTCTGGGCATACACACCAAGGAAACCAGATCTGAAAGAGACACGTGCACCCCAATGTTCATTGCAGCACTGTTTATAATAGCCAGGACATGGAAGCAACCCAGATGCCCATCAGCAGACGAATGGATGAGGAAGCTGTGGTACATAAACACCATGGAATATTACTCAGCCATTAAAGAGACTGACTTTTTGAAACAGATGTTTTCATGGCGAATAGGTAAAGCCTGTGGATTTCCTTTAGAACGAGGTGTGCACCAGTCAGTTAGTTGTTAAAAACCTAGAATCATAATGTATTTATTTTCACTGACAGTCTTTATAACATCTTTACTATTTTCTACTCCCCTATTAAAAAGTAAAATTATGTGTTGGCTATAAATCTGTTCATTTTCAGCAGTGTATGTATACTTCTCTTGTTTATTGAATATATAGAAAAATTTTACCATGATGTCTTATTAATAATATTGTTTGTGATTATTATACTTAACTATTCCTAATGACCAAAGGATCAGAGTTCAGTATTTATATATATGTACGTTTACTGGATACATTTCATGGTTTTTTTAATATCATTCCTGTTTCATAAATAACTTAAAAATTTAGTTATGCATTATTATCCAAATTAAGGAAAAAGAACATACTGACTTACTAACATTCTCATCTGATAACTTAGTAAACAATGGAATTAGTTTTATTAGGTCTATATTAATTGTGATATGACCACTTATAATCTGCCTTACACAGTGCATTTTGCAGTTTATTTCAGTTACAGTTTTTCTTAATTCATATCACCAATTTATTGGAATTGAATAACTGAGACGGAAAACAAGTCTGATTTGGCTCCCTATTTTGAATAAACCTATAGCTGTAAAGTTTTGATGAAAATATAGGTAAAGCATTTACACAGATTAAAGTTTTTCCAAAAAAAAATGTATTAAAATGAATGTATATATTATGAATATAAATAGTGCCAAGTATAGCAGAGTAAAAAAGAAAAAAGATAACCTGCTAGGCTAAAGACTAGCAAGAATAATTAAAAATTTCTTAATGTTTTTTCTTAATACATTTTGATAAAGCCTCTATTGATATATTTTCTCAGAATTAAAGAGTCAAATGACTTTCATGACTGCTTAACTAACCCTTAGCTGATTGTTTTTGTAAAATAGTTTCTAATTTTCTGCTTTTAACAAAATGGAAGATACACCTAATTGAATTTTCAAGTGATAATGACCTGTCTAAAAGTTATGTTTTAGTATTTATCTTATTGAACTGGGAGAAGGAAATATATCCAAAAAGTAATGTAAAGAAATAATTGATGTAATTACAAGGCTCCTAGTTTTCTCGTCTACATATTTGTGTAAACTTTCTTAGTGCTTTATAAAGTCTACAAAAATTTTAAAAATAGGAATAGAATAGTGTGAACTAGATCAAGTCACAGTCACTAATACCTGAATAATCTAGATACAAAGTCATTCATCTTATTAGAAAGTGCACTTCCAATAAAATTTTACTTTTTATGTTTAAACTTTATCAAAATATATAATATTTCTGTGTGTGGTATATCCAGTGAAAAGTAGAGATATGAATAATAGAGATTATTAAAATAGCAGAAGAATAACTGTATCCTTCCTGGGATTATGAAGTGTCAGCAACACACGTGCATGTGGACATGGATTAGAACAGTTGTGTTAAAGAGGCGACTGTGGATGATTTCTTTTATAATTTATTGCTTATTATAATGATTATGAAACCAGGAATTTGTTTTTTCATCTACAACAAAAAATAGCAGTAGTGGAAAATATAGAACTGTAGACAAAGAGAGTACAGGAGTGATAAATTAAGGACCAGTTAATTTGAGTTTCCTCAAGGAGGTTAAGCCAAGCCTTGAGCCGAGTGGTAGTGATGAATAGACAACAAATTAGAGTGTGTGGCCAAGAAAGTCATTCTGGCAAGGACAGATAAGGTGGTCAAGGGCTTGTATATGTAGGAATGATGAAGTAGATAGAAGGCATGTCCTGGTGAAATGAGGCCCTGGGAAAGTCATGGGCATGTCTTATCTCTGATTGTACCTCAGCTCCTAACACAGAGCCTGGCACAAATTAGGCTCTCCATAAATACTTATTGGACTGAATGAAATGGCTTGTTTGATTGGAAGTTCTGTGTCGGGGAGCTGGAGGATCACGTGGAGGCCACTTGATGAACTGAGAAAGTATGTGCTTAGTTGCTCAGTCATGTCTGACTCTTTGTGACCCATGGACTGTAGCCCACCAGGCTCCTCTGTCCATGAGGATCTCCAGGCAAGAATACTGAAATGGGTTGCCATGCCCTCCTCCAGGGGATCTTCCCCACCCACAAATCGAACCCAGGTCTCCTGCATTGCAGGCGGATTCTTTACCATCCGAGCCACCAGGGAAGTCTGTTGATGAAATGGCAGATCAGGTCTGTATTTTCCTGGATCTAGATGTGTGATAGCTCATGAGCCGTGCAAAGGTCATGAGTGGGGTGCTGTCTACAATAGCTTCTAGAGCCCAGAATTTGCTTCATCCTGATTTGTTGAGCACATTCCATCCTCACGTGAGACCAGTCACTATGTGACATCAAAGAAAGACACAGAGTTACATAAAACCTTGCACTGATTTTCCTCTCATAGTTTTGGGTTTGTAGATTGAATCTTTCAAGGCACTTTTTTCTCCTTTTTGCCTTCTTTATCTTTAATTCCTTTTCCCTTGCCAAACCTTGTTGTTTAATTGTGGTGCTGCCATGTCTGGGTAGCATCAGATCTCCAAGTTTCTAATGAGAAAGATGCCCGCTTTACCCAGGGTTCCAACGAGACAGCCTCAGATGGTAGGAGGGTTAAAGTGGGTGTGGCATGGTGTCTGGCCTGGCTGGAGCCACGCGCCTGCTAGGTCAGAGGGAACTTCCACAGACCCTGTGCTGAGGCATGGTGGGAGCCCTGCCGACCTTCTTGGGTGCCCGTGCTTGCATGTTACTGCTCCACTAACTGTAGCTCGTTCTCCTTTTTCTGTTTACTTTTTAAATGTATTTATTTATTTATTTGGCTATGCCAGATTTTAGTTGTCACATACGGAATCTTTTAGTTGCAGCGTTTGGGATCTGGTTCCCTGACTGGGGACCAAACCTAGCCCCTGCATTGGGAATGTAGTGTTCCCAATAGACCACCAGGGAAGTCCCCCACTTTTCTGTTTTTTATTAATTATTCTTCCCCTCTCAGTTTCAGCTATTTATTTTAGTCCTTTATTTTTCTTTTTTGAGCAACAGTTTGAAAAGTATTTAATATATTCTAACCTAAAACTGATGGTGTACCTTGTGAGGCTCCATCAGCAAGCCTCTCCTGTGTGACTTTAACCTGTACAGCCCTCTGCAGTGGGAAAATCTTACTGCCAGAGCCCTCGCTAACAGCCTAACACTTGGGGGCACACTCTGAATCTCTCACCAGTTGCCTGTTCAAGCTTTGGGGTCTTCGTCATTGTATAAAAACTTCTTTCAAATTGACCTCCCGTGGTCTACCCCATTCTGACACTGTCAGTTCTCTTTGTAAAATACAAACTTAGTTCTCTCTCTCACTTGGTAAAAAATTCCTTTATCTCCTATCTTTGCAGGGGGGCGGGGAGTTCTAGACTCCTTGGCCTGACATACGTAAGACCCTCCAAGCTACGGCTCTTCATCTCTCCCCAGCTCACTGCATCCATAGTCAGCCAAGCATTGGAGTTACACTGGGCTCCTCATCATTCCTTAAGCACCCCAGATTGTCACCAGTTAGAGCTTCGCACTTGTTTTTCTTGACTCACTCACCCTCCTGCCCTAGGCCCTAGATCAGCTGTTCTTCTGCAAAGCCTTTCCTCCCCTAGAGACCTTACCACAACTTTAGGGCTGCTGTTGCACCATGTTGGTTTGTTGTGTGGACATTATCTCAGTTGGAGAACGGCTGGTCCCCATTCCATTTGACGCAAACCTGAGCTAAATAGATAACGTGAGTGCACATGTGCCCCGAGATGTTCATTAGATGACATCGTACATGTTTTCATACCTGAACAGAGTCGTCCCTTTTGTAGCAGGCAGGAGCCCACACCATTTTGAATCAAAATACCTGTTTCTAAGTGAAGAAAACTTCATGTGAATTGGTCTTTTAGTGACCAATGAAGCCATTTATGGGTTCTGCCTCAGACCTCTTGGTTACTAATACTAGAAACTGATTTTAAAAAAAAAAAAGACCTAAAATGTGCTTTTCCATTTCAGGCTTCAGCTCTGGCGGCATGGACTACGGCATGGTTGGTGGGAAGGAGGCTGGAACAGAGTCTCGCTTTAAACAGTGGACCTCCATGATGGAGGTGCCCTCTGTAGCCACACAGGAAGCCAATATGCACAAAAATGGTAAGACACACAGAGCCTCATGACCTGGCGCTCTTCCGATCCTCAGAGGCCTTGACACAGGGTCCTGTAAACTTACTCTGAAGCACAGATCTTCAGCTTTTTCTTAAACAGTCTTGATTCCATCCCCCCACCCCTACCCCTGCCATGATCACCTATGAGAGCAAGATTGGGGTTATGAGTATTTCAAACTGTAAGAAACTTAAAGTGCTAGTTGTACTTAAGGAAAGCAAAATTTTCCCACCTGCGGTAGGATCAAGAGCAGTATCAGTGAACTTGAGCTCCCCTTAGGGTAAAACCCTCATAAATTGCTTAAACGAACAGAATCTTTTCAGAGCTACGAGAGAGATCACAGTAAATATGTATCATGTTGACTTTTTCAACACTTTGATCTCCAGAAGATGACTAATCAATCAGCACATGAGGTCTGGACTTTGTACCAAGCTTTCTTGTTCTTTATGAATTACAGTGTCTGCAAGACAGCAGTTGAAGGTCTTGCAGGCTTTGGTCGTGAAAGTGGGTCAGCCCTTCATCTCTCTTAATTCTCTGTAAGAGCATCTCCATTTCCCTGTGAAACGGATAAAAGGTCTTAGGACCTTCCTTTAGCCTTTGCTTCAGTGTTTGTTTCACTTGTCAGTAATTTACTTGGACTCTTCTGTATCCATGAGAACCAAGTGTAAATAGGTGTCAGAGTGGCTCCTGCAGCAGCTTCCTGGAACCTTAGGCCCATTAGTCTGGAGCCTTTCAGGGTTCTTTTCTAAACCTGCTCTTTCAGGTGCCCTTCTGGAGGCTGGTGAAGTGGCCCTGTGGAGCTGTCTGCCTGCTATCCCTAAGTATCATCATTTGATTTCTTATTACAGAGTCAGAAATGGTTTATTGAAATGTCCAATCTGTTTCTGAACTGAATAATCCAAGCTCTGCATCTCTAGCTTTGGGCCCTCTGGCTGCTTCCTTAGGCTTGTGATTCATCAGGACCCTTGTCCCTAAAGAAATGATAGGCGTGTGATTATAAATGCACGTGAGAAGTGGTCTTGAAGGTAAAATACTCACTTGCCACTTGAGAGCTTACAGGTCACGTTTTCCCCATCTCCTGAGCAATCCCCAAGGTAATTGAGCTTTTCGTTTTCTGCTTCTTCACTGTAATGTGCCTTTGAGTCAGGTTCCTACCAGTGGCTCCAGAAAAGCAGATGAGTTCTTAGTGGAGCATGAAGATTGTTTTGAGAATACTTGTGCTAGGCCACACCAAGCAGATTAATCAGTCGCAAACACAAAAAAAGTTTTTTGGTTTTTTTTTTGTCCATGCCGTGTAGATTTCAGGATCTCAGTTCCCCAGCCAGGGATTGAACTCATGCCCCCTGCAGTGGAAGCATGGGGTCTTAACCACTGAACCTCCAGGGAAGTGCCTACACAGCTATTTTAATACCTTACCCTGGAAGTAATTTTATCTGTTTATAAGCTGCATCCTTAGAGTACATCAGGCAACACAATATGGCATGTAAAATTCATTCGAGAAATAAGTAGAATGGTATCTTACAGAGGCCACAATTTTCATTTAAAGCTCATTTTTTGTTAGTTTAAGGGAATTACTAAGCTTTTAATTATTTTTTTCTTGCCTCCCAGCACATAAGATGCATAGAGGGGACCCAACAAAACCCCTGAAACACTCTGAGGAGAGCAGTTCTACAAAGGATTTGCTGTTCTTCGTGTGTGGGGCCCAGGAGCTCAGCACTGCAGAGTTCACGGCTGGTCTTGTGCTGGCAGAGACCGTCGGCAGGAACGCCGGCTCACTGCTCTGGAATTTAAAGCAATTGCAGATGCTTTTCTCTCCAGCAAGCTCCCTCTGTTTACTCTGCTTCTTCCCCTAAGCTAGGCCTGATCGGCACTTAAGGACTTGAGTGGGTTGGTGTCAGTAGAAATGTAGTTAAAAACCCTTTTATGTGCCTCAGATTGTTTAGTATTTTTCCCATTCCTCATTCTTGAGTCATTAGTGTAAAGATGGTGGGGATGATTCATAGTTTATGAAAGTTTCTCAAGTTAATTTCATAAGACCATGGAGTTTTAAACTGAAAGGGGCATTCAGAAATGAGAACAGTGCTGTGTGCAGAAATGCAGACTGAGAAGCTAGAAAGGTGAGATGAATTGTCATGGTCATCCTTCTTCCTAATTATGCACTGCCTCTCAAGTGTGAACACCTCATTCCAGGACCAGATCCTGGAGACCGTATGTGAGTTCCTGTGAATGAAAGCTCAGCGAGTTCTGTTCATAGGAGTCCTTTCTGCTGTGAACGCCTCACCTCTCTTTTTTCTCAGGCGCTATTGTGGCCCCTGGTAAGACCCGAGGAGGGTCACCATACAACCAGTTTGACATCATCCCAGGTGACACACTGGGTGGCCATACGGGTCCTGCTGGTGATAGCTGGTTACCTGCCAAATCTCCACCAACAAATAAAATCGGAAGTAAATCTAGCAATGCCAGTTGGCCTCCAGGTATTACCGTCCAGAAAATGGTGCTTTTGTTTCTGGGGTATCATTTGTTTTGTAACTGTTAATTTCAGGTTCTGAACAGATTGCTTTTGGCCACCCACTTTGATTTTTTTCATCTAGTTAATTTTTTCTGCTTTTCTTTGGAAAGCGCAGATTTTCATGGGGGGCAGAGGTGGTCTTTGCTCTGTAGAGTTCAGTCAGGAAGACAGGGTGGATGCTGATCACCTGCAAAACAAGTTACTGAGTAGTAAATACAGCGTGGGCACAGATGCATCAAAGGAAGTTAGCGGAGTGCAATCTGGGGATGAAAGAAAGGTAACTTTGGAGCTCAAACTTGGCATTTATCTGTGCAAAGGATTCCTTGTAACCTGGCTTCTTCTGAAATGTCCAGTGAATTGATACATTTTTCATTCACCAAGTATTTATTACCAGGTTCAAGGGATGTAGTAGACTAGTAGAGCAGTGAGAGTATTTGCTGTTTTTCCTCTTTTATTCTGATACATGTAATCTATTTTCATTGTAGAAAAGTTGAAAATTTTTACTAAAGCAAAAATAAAAATGAGTTTTAGTCTGTGTCCTAAACCTTTTTCTATATAGTATATTTGTGCTACAAATACATATAGTCTCTATTACGTATATTATTCATATATGTTACATACCATTCTTCCTCCTCATGATTTGGAACATAAAAGTTTATTAATTCTGTCATATAGCTCTAAATATGATATAAAGAAATTGTAAACACATAGATTCTCGGCCTTCTCATGATAAGCCAAATGATTCCTGTCAGTTTTCCCTGGTCATTCCAGGAGTAGCAATCATCTGTGTTTTCTTTTGTGCATCTGAGCCAATTTCCCAGTGAGATAAAGGAGAAGTATCTCCTCTCCAGCTCAGATATTCTCCCAGTTTTCACCTTGATGCCCCCACAGTTGTCCTGAGCACCACACTACTCAGTCCTGCCTCCCAGCCCTCAGGCCTGAATTGGCCTGGGAGCCGGAAGGGCAGGAGCAGGGTCTGCCCCCAACCCTCACTGTCTCTGGTATCAAGTTCCTAGGCACAGAGAGGAAGCAGGTGAATGTGTGGTGACAGCACAGGAGTGCTGCTGGCAAAGCATGTGTTCAGGCTGACTTTTTAAAATTTATTTTATGATGAAAATCTGAGCTAAAATAGCTTCAGAATTTAGACTTTTCATAGACTGATTTCTTTTATCAAAAAATGACTTAACCACATTTTGAACAACTTCCTACCTCGATCTAATATTTGTTCTCCTTGTCTCAGAATTCCAACCAGGAGTGCCATGGAAAGGTATCCAAAACATTGACCCTGAATCTGACCCCTATGTCACCCCAGGAAGTGTGCTAGGGGGTACAGCCACATCTCCCATTGTAGATACTGACCACCAACTTCTGCGGGATAACACCACAGGTAAATAAGTGAAACCCCTCATGTTTATCCAGCACCCAGTATTTTTCTGTTTGGCAATCTCTGGCTTCATTTGTATTCTCTGGTGTCTAGTAATTACACCAGGAAATGCAGAACTAGGTAGCTTTGCTTTTCACATTTATTTTTTAGATTGTCCTTCCTTTTATCGAAGGTCAAATAAAATACTTCAAGATTTGACTAGTTCCACTGATACGTGTCTGCAGTTTTTTCATCTTGTTCTTCATTTGTCATCTAAAGGGTCTAATTCTTCCCTCAACACCTCGCTGCCTTCACCTGGTGCCTGGCCCTACAGTGCCTCTGACAACTCCTTCACCAACGTTCATAGCACTTCAGGTAGGCATGTGACCCAGTTCTTCCCCTCTGGCTAGCACTTTCCTGTCAGGTTGCCTTGTACAAAGGAAATTGGCGTTTGTTTCTTAAGGAAGAAATTATAGCAGCTGAACAACACAGGTCAGCGTGGATGGAGAGACACCTCTCAGATTGGCCGCGTCCCTGGGGAACTTGCAGGCTCACAGAGGCAAGATGAGACAAATACCATTTAGGACCAAGGCAGATGGTGACATCATTCAAGGAGCTGTGGGTGTTGAGAGGACAGAGGTTATATCCTGATGACACAAGTGCTTTTCTTTTAACCAGTCTGCCAAGAAATCAGGGGCCATGGGAAGAACCAGTTAAGTTCAGCTTGTTATTTCTAAGGCAGCCAATTAGAGCTTGCTTTTCTCTAAAAATTCTTCCACTTAACAGACAAAGGCTAAGGGCAGATGGCCAAAGTGAGAAAAAAGAGGACCTTGGTTAATTCTACAACATTTGCTGAGTTCCTTGTGTGTGTGTATGTGTGTGTGTGTTTTGTTTTGTTTTTAAAGACAGTTGGGAATGGAAAACTTAATGGATATGAAAAAGCCTTTGAAGTCACTTACTTAGCAGAACGCCTTACAGATTGGTGAACCAGTCATTAGTAATTGGCATGTTGGTCTTGCAAAAGTTGGACCTTAAGCCATTAAAGTCATTAAGGCTTCTGCTCTTTGTCCAAGTGAATGCAAGTAAAACAAATTCTTAGCTACCTACCAAGACACTGCAGGTTAATGACCTTACGTATTGCCTTCTTTCTGTTTCCACTTCTGTGTCCTACCGACAGTACAATAACCTTCAAATGCTCCTGCAGACCATGAAGCATGCTAAGCCTTCAGCATAAATTCTTATCTTACCTTCACCAAAATCTGTGGGGAAGCTCCTGCTATAATCCCATTTTGTAGATGAAGAAACTGAGACTCAAAGAGCTGATAAAATTTATTGTAGGTCGCAGTGTGTAAAGGAGCCAGCTCCACGTTCCATGTTTCTGCACACTACCCTCCATCATTCTTTCATAGGACTTCGACCAGAGTGGTACATTTGTCACAGTTAATGAACCTAGAGTTCACAGTTTTGTTTTTGCTTTTTTCTTTTTGACTGCACTGTGTGGCATGTGGGATCTTAGTTCCCTGGCTAGGGATTTAACCCATGCTCCCTGTGGTGAAAGCTCAGTGTCTTAACCACTGGACTGCCAGGGAAGCCCGCTGTGTCCGATTTTTAAGAGGTACCGATGTAGGACTGAAGACCTAGGACTTCTGCCTTTACATGTAAAAATTCATTTTTACCTCTTTTATTCCTGTAACTGCCCATATCCCTTTTTTTATCTTTTGTTTACAAGCAGATGATCACCTGAGAGGTGACCCCAGGCATCACCTGGACTTGTTTAAAATTGAACGTATACCTCCTCCCCACCCCCAAAGAAAGAATTGTCTTTCTTTTGTAACTAAACTCTCACTGCTTAGTGGTGCTGTCGTGCATCACTTAGTCGCAGCATCTCTTCCCTTTAGCCTCTTCCTTACTCTTTCATCTCCCCCACTTGCAGGATTCAGGCACTGATAACGCCTCCCAAGTGCTTTCTTCTCTCTTACATCCATTTCTTCTCTTCCATTCTTTGTGCTGTCACCCAGGTTCTGACTCTCATTTGAACACTACCTACTAAATCTGCTGCAAAACTGATAGTATCTAAAACTTGGGTCAGCCCCCAGTTGTCCTGTATGGCCTCCTGTACCTCTCTGCCCCAGGAATTGTTCAGCCACAATTGCAGGGAAATGTATTTGGTCCAGAGAGAGTTCAAGTTGAACCTCGGTTTGTATTTTCCTGTCTTGCTGAGCCCATCAATTTCTATCAATTCTTCAAGACTTGTCTTGGCACAGTCTTTGCTGACAGCCCGGCATTCTTTTTCTCCTCCTTGTATTGAGCAAATATGATGTTCCCTGGGGTTACAACTGTTCATCTGTTCCATCTTCCCATCTGAACTTGAAGTTCTTGAGAATAACTGTTTATATTACCCATAGCACTGATTTAGGACCTAAGTGAAGTAAGCGCTTAGTGAATATTTGTTGATTGCAATTTTAAAATCCACTTGAATGTTGCTGTCTACTATTCTGGATCAAGAAAAGTATAATTTTTAGTGTAGTTTCCATTCAATCAATAAGTATTTATAGGATAAATACGTTAGTTCTGCCAAGGTTCACATTCTTTGATATCTCTAAGACAGAACTTTAAGGGTGATTTCCTTGAATTTATCTTCCTTTTCAGGTTGTATTTAGTTAAGAAGCAGTAGAGAATTAGTTATCTTTTTAACTCTTTGGGCTTGCCTGGTGGCTTAGACAGTAAGGAGTCTGCCTGCAATGCAGGAGACCCAGGTTCAATCCCTGGGCTGGGAAGATCCCCCTGGAGGAGGAAATGGCAACCCACTGCAGTATGTTTGCCAGGAAAATCCCATGGACAGAAGAGCATGGCGGTCCATGGGGTCACAAAGAGTCAGACAAGACTGAGTGAGTGTTAACTCTTTAGCTCATGTGTTAATATGTCAATTCAGAGTCATAGTCACTGAGAATTTGTGTTAGATAAGCTCAGAGAACAATATCATTTTGTTACTCTTGAAACATCTACTTATTTAGACTCTAAAACTATTCGTGTGTATTTGTAAAATATATGTTTGTTGGCAAAACTGATGTATCTAACCTTATTTCCTCCTTCATTTTCTCTTCTTTTAGCAAAGTTTCCTGATTACAAATCAACATGGTCCCCAGATCCCATAGGACACAACCCCACTCATCTCTCCAACAAGATGTGGAAAAACCATATTTCCTCAAGGAACACTACACCGCTGCCCCGCCCGCCTCCCGGTCTGACCAACCCCAAACCATCATCTCCCTGGAGCAGCACAGCACCCCGCTCAGTCAGGGGGTGGGGGACACAGGACTCACGGCTCGCCTCTGGTGAGGAGCTGCCCAGGGGAGCATCATTATTCCAACGCAAGGGGCTCATGCTCACACACAGTTGAAGACATTGACGTCTTCACAGGAGAGGAAATCATGGTTGTTGGGTAGAGGGAAAGGTACCTCTTGAGTAGAAAATTGAAGGCAGCCTATAAAAGCACAGGGACCTGAGAACTCCTGAGGCCCTGATGGAGTAAAGAGGAGAACCTTGGGAGCAAAATGTTGTCTTGCAAATAAGGCGTAAGAGTGCGCAGGGTCACAGTCTAGGAGGAGAGAACTGGCTGTTGAGTTCAGGATAACGGTCAGACAGGAGATTTTTTTTTTTTTTAATATATTTACTTATTTGGCTGCATCAGGTCTTAGTTGCGTCATTCAGGATCTTTCCTTGTGGTGAATGGGCTCAGTAGTTGCGACATACGGGCTTTTTCTAGTTGTAGCACAAGGGCGTAGTTGCCCCAGGGCATGTGGTATCTTAGTTCCCATACCAGGGATCAGACCCACTGCCCTGCATGGCTGGGTGGGTTCTTAACCACTGGACTGCCAGGGAAGTTCCAGGAGAAGATGATTTATAAAAGGAGGCAAGAAACGTGTGTGGGCTCTGTGAAAATGTTTCTCACTTGTGGCGTCTTAATTTTTTTGTTTGTTCTTCCTGATCTTCTTTCTCATTCCTTCCAGCCTCTACCTGGAGTGATGGTGGTTCAGTTCGTCCTAGTTACTGGCTGGTTCTTCACAATCTCACTCCACAGGTAATCATGCTTTCTTGGAATTTTTCTGGCTGAGACTTGATTGTATTAAGAGAGAGACACTTAAGAGATGTGGGGGTTTAGCCGATAGGAGAGTTCATTTACTTCCCAGTGAGTCTCCCAAACCAAGGCCCAAAGCCTACTTCTGAGCCAGGGCGGGGAGAGGAGGGTGTTGGCCACTCGGCTTCATGCCTGCCTCCATGGTGATGTTAACACGTGTAGTTTGTAACAAGTGTAGGGTGGTATTATCTGATGAGTTCTGTTTAGCAGAGATAACTTGCTTTGTGGATCTGCCTGTCAGAATCTGGAACCAAGCAAAAAAGTTACCTGTTTCTGTGTTGCTCATTCAACAGGACTTGAGGCTCCCTGTCAACCATTTCTGTGCTTCATTCATACACAACTGACCATAAAGTTCTATGGAGAAGGAGTGTGTGGATTTCGTGACTGAAATGCCACACGTCTGCTCTTGCTTTTCCGTCCATTGTCCTCTTCTGTGTAGATGGCATTACTGGTTCTCTCTCACAAGATGTGCTCTCTGGGTTGTTGTTACAGTGGTGGGGTTTCATTTGCACCAGATCACCCTCCCTTTCACTTGAGTTGCCTGATAACTGACACGTTTGTAGCAACAGATGTTGAGCACTCAGTGAAGTGAAATGAACCCATGGAAACTGAGACCATGGTCTTCCATTGGACTTGACAGCCCAACCTTTTAACAGCACCTTGTAAAAAGAAGTCAATTAGACCTCCCGCCCCTTGACACATTGAGTGAATTGTCTGACATTTAATTCATAAATGGATTCACTGGCACCTTACTAAGCCAGCATTTTCCAGACTGTTCCCATGGGGTATTAATAGGTCTCTGGCCTAATATGTTTGAAATATATACTTGATTAGACAAAATTAAATAGATACCTTCACCGTAAGACTTCTTAGACCCTTTAATATGCTAACATGCATTATGATCCTCTGTGGGGAAATACAGATTCTCTTCTGTATTTGCCCAGTGAACCTATTTGTGGGGAGTAAGTCCAGGGCTCATATTTTAAGGTTCACATTGAGATAGACAGTTTTCTAAATACAGTTAGCATGAGAAACTGTCTGGATTAACTTTCATATCTAATCGCCTCAGCTGAAGTTCCTGGGTTATTTATTCAGCTAAGAGTTGACTGAAGTATGAACATTTTATATCACCACCTTCAGAACTATATATGCCTCACTATTTCTTAAGTTGTCACAGTGTGGTGGGTGTAATATGGTTAGGATGAGAGAAGCAGTGTTGAAAGGAGCCTGTATTATCATAAAAATAGTAAAGGTACAGACTACTATGTATAAAAGAAGTAAGCTGAAGGGATATATTGTACAACACAGGGAATATAGCCAGTATTTTATAAGTGGAGGGTGATCTATAAAAATTGTGAATCACTATTATACACTTAAAACTAATGTAATACTGTAAGTCAACTAGACCACAATTAAGTTTTTAATTTAAAAATAATATTTAAAAAGAAGAATGGTACTTATATTTGTATATAAATGAATATAGGGCTTGACTGAGTTTATATTAGAATTGAGTCATTTTAAAAATCAAAAAGACCTAATAGCATATTAATTTCAACTGTAGCTTAAAAGAAAGTTATATAGTCAGATCTTTGGGGACCAGGATAAATTTATTGTCAACACCTACAGTTTATTAAGAGGACCTCTGTCCTGAGAAATCACTTGTGACATATACTGACATGCTGATATAGTCAATTGTCGATTACAAATGCTGAGAGCTTTTCTTCAATCATTTTCTATTAAGAATTATAGTGAGACTGGCAGTTTCCATCCTGCAGGATTTCCATGGTAAAACCACAGAATGTTTCTACCACTGCTGCAAGGAACACAACTTTTTAAGGCTGTTTTAGTAGTAATTTGTTTCCCTTCCCCCAAAATGAACCAGAAGGTTGGACTGAGCATCTCCAGTAAACCTAGCGAAGATCTGAATACAAATGCATCGACCAGAGTGAATCAACAGCTTTGTTCTCTTAAGTCATAGGTGAGGAAGGGCAGTTGTCCCAAATCGCTGAACATCCTCATGCTGAGAGTCTGATAGGGTGAGTGCCTGTAACCTTTGGTTATCCCGGCCGTGGGCAACAGAGGGCACAGAGAAGCAGGCAGAGGTGGAGTCTGTCCTTGGGACGGCCGGGGTAGGAGGAAGAAGGCATCAGAGTTGTCGGAGTGAGGGCGTCCATCAGCATTCTGTGTCGTCAGATGGTCAGCAGTGCCTTCCTTGTTTGTGTCTTTCTCTTCAGCTTTTTGTGAGATTGGAGGAAGAACACTATGTTAATAATGTTGCTCAGAACCATGCATGTTTTCCTAAATTCTAATTTGGTTAACCATTTGGTTTCTGTGTTTTAAGGCTCTACCAAACAACACAGGTTCACTCATTTACCTCTTAAGGAAAATAGACTACAGGTTGAATCATATGCTTTTCGTTTTGAGCTGTATTTATACAAACATTTTTTTATCTGCAAAATGGGCACAGGAGATCTGAACCCAGTGCTTTGACTGTCTTTAGATTTGCTTTGAAGACCCTGTATTCAGCGCAGAATATTCAGGGGAGTCCAGTGCAACTCCCCTGCCTCCAGTTCTTCAGTCATCTCTCCAAAACTAATTTAGTACTGAGGCTGTTAGTTACAAACCGGAAGCCCTCCTCACTCTCAAATACAAGAAAGGTCTCCTGACTTCCTTTCCCACCCCACTCCAGTTTTTATCTCATGGCTGTCATTACTCTTTAGATTGATGGGTCAACCTTGAGAACCATCTGCATGCAGCATGGCCCACTGCTGACATTCCATCTGAACCTAACCCAGGGCACCGCCCTGATCCGATACAGCACCAAACAGGAGGCGGCCAAGGCCCAAACTGCACTGCACATGTGAGTACCCATCCTGCCTTCTGAGACAGACATGCATGAGGAGGCACACGTGAGTACCCAGGCACGTGCTTGATGAAACAGGGATGCACAGGACATGCACACAGGTGGCGTCATCACATGACCAGTTGCCTGCATACTGAGGTGGCTGATCTCATCTGCCTACATAAGCACGGATGTCATATGTGTACCTGAGAATCAGAATTCCAAAAGTAACAGATTTGTACATTTTGATACTGTAAAACAAAGCCACTATTTAGAAATGAGACACTGTAAGTGCTGTCCCTTTTCATAATAGAATCTCGCTGCTTGCTTTGGCCTCTTCGTGAGTGGTGATGAAATATTGTGGTCTTAGTTCTGCCTACATTAGGTGGGGCTGGATCAGACCCTGACCATCCTCCTTCCCGCCACCGTCAAGGTGGTGAACAGGGAGGAGCTGCCTTCTCATGGCTGCAGGTGCCACGATAGAAAGGTTCACACAGAACAAGCAAGCGATGGGGAGGCTTAAACAGTGAGCCCAGCCTGAGATGAAGCAGCGCTTCCGATTTCTGGAGCTGGGTCACCTTGATGCTTTGGACTGTTATCTTTTACCTCCAATGGAAAAAAGAGGCCCAACATTATTTCACTTGACAAGCAGATTCTGTATCCCAAGGGATATTGCCACATAATGTCATCTAGTAGTCTTTGGGTATCTTGAGATTGAGTGATACTTTATTGCTCTAAATCAGTACTTCTCAGTCACCTGGTGGTCTGGTTAAAAGACACGCTCCGATCCTGGGGATGTGAAAGCTGCCAGTGACAGATGTGCTCCTTTGAGTAGCGAGGACTCAGGATACTCCGTCTCCATGCATGCTTCAAGACCTTCCTCAGATGCATAGCTTTCTCCCTCCCCTTTTTTCCAGGTGTGTGTTGGGAAACACTACCATCCTGGCTGAGTTTGCCACCGATGACGAAGTCAGCCGCTTTCTGGCACAAGCTCAGCCCCCTACACCTGCGGCAACCCCGAGTGCACCCGCCGCGGGCTGGCAGTCCCTAGAGACCGGCCAGACCCAGTCAGACCCCGTCGGACCTGCTCTGAATCTTTTCGGCGGGTCCACGGGGCTTGGGCAGTGGAGCAGCAGTGCCGGCGGCAGCAGCGGGGCCGACCTTGCCGGCGCCTCGTTGTGGGGCCCCCCCAACTACTCTTCTAGCTTGTGGGGAGTCCCGACCGTGGAAGACCCTCATAGGATGGGCAGCCCTGCTCCTCTACTACCTGGTGACCTTCTGGGAGGAGGGTCGGATTCAATCTGAACTTAGAACTTTCAACTCTGACCTCGTGACCTTTTTTGGAACAGCAGCAGCACTAACTTGACCTTTTCGTTTTTTTTTTCAACTTGCAATAAATACATTTTTAAAAGGAAAAAAGAAAACGGAGAGAGAAAAAAAAAGGTGGGTCATTGACAGACTGTCTGAGCACATAGTTGCCTCCCTTCTAACTTCAGTTTTTTCGTTTGGAATATGAATCCAAAAAGAGAACATATCACTCTTGAAATACTTGAATCATGAACGCCAACCTAGAAAGACAATGTGAAGCAAGTACACATACCATTTAAATTTAAACACAAAAAAAATTAAAAAAATTAGTTTCTAGTTTTTCACTTTTTTCATGTTATATGGAAGTTGTTGCTAAGAAACATATATACTGAAAAAAAAATAGCTTTTTAACTTTGTTTGCACTGGGTGTGTTTCCGTCCTTAGGTCTACCATGTTTGGGAGGGAGGGGAATTCAAAAGCATTGTTAGGGTGGGGGAGGGAAGACTTGACGGAGCCTCACTTTAAAAACAAAAACATAAAAAACCTAAAAAAAAAAAAAAAGGAAAAAATTTGTGATTGGCTGGTTGATAAATACCAGTGTGTTCTGGCACATGTAACTGCCCAGGCATGCTCGTTCTGGTATGTGTGTGCACGTGTGTTCATGTGCATTCGCGTGCATCCTTCTCTCTGTCTCTGTGTGTGTGTTGTGTGCCTGTGTCCTCCTCTTCCTCCCCACCCCCAATTTCTCAGAAAGCTGCATTGCTGACAGTCTGCAGGCTGGCTGGCCGGCCATCTGCTTTTTATTTTTATTTTATTTTGTTTTTTAACTATGAGAACACAGGAGCCACGAGCACCTCGGGGATCCGCTGCTGCTGAAGCCACCCCGTTGGGCCGTATTGAGATGAACAGAGAGCTTTTTTAATGACGAAAGCAGGGAGCTCCTTTACATCTGCGAAGTAGCCCGAGTGAGTTTTCCGTAGCTTTTCTTTCGACCTAGCAGTAGAGTGGAGCACTGCCATGTCCCCAAAGCCAGGAGAACAGGAGGTACCTCTTGGAGCAACTGTGTGTTTATTTCTGTTTTGGGAAGTAAGTGGCCACTGGGCACATCTGAATATCCGTTCAATTTCATACTGGCCTTTTTGTTAGTCTGAATGGGAACAGACAATAAGACAGTTTTTAGTGCTGTGATGTCTCGAATACAAAAAAAAAAAAGCTTATTTCCCCTTTCTTGTGTAATCAGGAATGAGAAATTGGTCGGAAAGTCAGGTAATGCTGAATTTAAAATTTCTCTTGGTTCTCTATTTTATGAAAACAAACAAACAAAAAAGGTTGTGAGCAGCCTCCTGCAAGCATCTGCAGCTCCTCCTCTCTGCTCCCTTCTTGCTGAGCGTTACCTGTGCCAGGCCGCGGCGTGTTGGAGCACCGGGCCATCACTGACAGAAACGTTTACTTAACGAATGTTCTTAAACCAGTGTGTACTTCAAGCGTTTCCTTTTGTTTCTCTGTGTTGTGTGTATCCTGTGTATGTGGTTTTGCTTAGGCAGGTATAACTTAGCAAAGACTTTAAGTATTGCACCTTTTTTTGGTTTTGACCTCTTTTTTTTTTTTTCCCTTGTAATGTTGCTTTTTTTATTTCGGTATTTAAAGACTTTTTTTTTTTTTTAAGCATCAATGTAGTAGTACTCTGGGCCGAATAGGGGGCAACTTTTAATCCACAGTTATCACCAACATGTATGTATTTATGTTGGAATCAAAATGTATCAAACTGCTTTTTGTGAAGAGTTACAGCAGACCTGAAGGGGTACCCCTTTATACAAAGCAGATGGCTGGCGGGGCGGGGGGAGGGGGGGACATGTGCCGGTGACGTGCTAGCACTTGTGTGGACACCCCAGTCTGCATTATACTGTTTAACATAAAGTGCCGACATTCTGTACCAGCAAATACCTGCCCATTCCAACCCTTGGTGGGAGCAGACCTCTACTGTCCTCCATAACTTGCTGCTAGTGAGGACAAGGGAGTTTTTCTTTCTTTAGCATCTTTAGTGAAGGATACAACAATGCCTAATAATGTATTTGACTTATAGCTTGTGTCTGTGGGTGGGTGGGTGGGAGGGTGTGTATAGGAAAAGGCAAAAGCTAATTATTTGCATTTAAGTGGTTTTGTGAGACAAAGAATGGGAATTCTGTAGTCCTCTCGGCTTACTCTGTTGATAAACCTAGCCTCAAAGAGATTGGCACACGTAACTCAAGTGAGCATTGGCTCGCTCAGGTCCTTCTGAATCCTTCGCGGGTGGGTGGTCAGACTTGAGTTCCCAGCGTTGGTTTGGTCCCATTGGATGCCTTGTAGAAAACTAGCTGTGCCGTCTGGTTTTCATCGCCACCACGCCCCTTCCACTCTGCCCACGCACAAAATGTCTCCTTCCAGCCCCCGCCGACCGCTCTCTTCGTGGGGGAGGGCAAAACCCTGCCAAGTGTGGTGACCTCCAGCTGAAGAGCAGCTGTGTTCAGATATCCACAGAAGGCTAACTCTGAGTGTCCCTGGGCCGGGCGTGTGTCCGGAGGCTCACATGAGCTTGTGGTGACTGTCCACGCCGCTCTTGGTTCCCTTCCGTGTCCTGCCCCACCCTCCTCTTCCTGCCTGTTGGTTCCTTGACCTGCACTATGGGTTAGTTGAGTTCCTTACGATACTACGGTGAAAGCCGGGTGCTAGAGCCCCTCTTGTTTACAAGACATAATGAGGGATTTGAAATATGTAAAAAAATAAACAAACATGAGAAGCTAAAATGTTCTTCCATCATAAGCTTAAAGGGAAAAAAACTAAAAACTTAAAAAAAGACCAAAAAGTGCGTATATATATACATATAAATATATATTTTAGATGAAGACTAACTCTGGGAGCATTTAACAGTGTTTTTTGTTTTTGTTTTTAACATTTATTTTCCTGCTTTAAAATCTGCAAGCATTCTCAGGAATTCTAGGGTAGGAAGCCAGTTTTTGGGAGATGGTTTATTTAACCGTATCTTATCCTAGATAGACGGCCGTTTCTTTCCTGTTAATAAACTTTTACAAGTTCCTGAAACTTCAGAAAGTTTAAACAATTTTTACTTAAAAAAATGTAAAAAGTAAAGATTCCAAAAGTTATTGTCATACTGGGGATCACACATTTTAAAACACATAGAAATATTTTTTAAAAATTATCAATTTAGCAGCAACAAGTAAATTGACTATCTTAAAAAATATGGGAGAAGGATTAAGCTTTATAAGAGCTCTATCACGGATTCATTTCAAATTATGTATAATTTAATGGGAGAGTGTTTGGTGTATATAAATGGGACTGCCATCACTTTGTTTCTTTCCATTTAAGACTGAGCTAAAATCTCCCTGAGGAATTTTTATTTTTATTTAATGGAACCTTTCTCTCTGTCTCCCCAACCCCAGCAACAAAAGAAAGGAAGAAAGAAACAACAGCTTAAAAAAAAATAGTGACTCTAATCTGTAAAATATTACGGTTGGATTGCTGAGAATCTATGTAAAGAGTTAGGAAATATAGGTTAATAATTTTTGGAACAAATTTTAAATGTAGGCATTACTAGAAGAAAAATATCTATGGACTGTTCTATTAATGAAGAATGTCTGTCTTACCTCCATTTGCTATGGGAGGAGGAGAAAATAGTAGAAGAATCTAATAAGGAACAAGTGATTTTACTTTTTTTAGCTCCCAGCTACTGTTGTGCTCATTTTAATTGCTGTTTTGAAGATCTGCTGCTTAATTATCCCCATCCCTCAGCCGGAGATATGGAGTATTTCCTGTCAGTTTTTGGTGATGTTGGATTCTCCTTTTGTATTCCCTCCTGGGGCCAGGGGTTAGAATTCCCAATTATGACCACAGCTGCTTTTAAACATCTAAGCTTCCCGGTAGGGAAAGAACCTCCAGCTTGACAGGTAAAGGGAGTGGGTGGGGTTGCTGCCTGCAATTTCTCTAAAACCGCTTTAGTGCCTTCGTACATACACTCAGACATCCTGAGCAGGGGGAACACGTGTGTATGTGCATGTGGTCTTGTCCCTCCAGACGGTGAGATGCCTGCCCGTTACAGAAATTAGAGTGGTCTGGACAGGCCCCAGAGGCAGTGGGCTAAATGCAAAGTCATTAAACAGAGATCAAGGAAATGAAAAGTATGCTTTTATGTCTCGATTATGTGGGATGCCAAGGGCCTTCCTTGCACTGTGCATCAGCTTCTCGAGTGACAGCTGCAGTGACTTGGAACTTCTCTTTGTGTCAGGCCAGTAGGAAGGGGTTCCTGTTTTTCTGCTCTTTCCTTTGTCTCTTCCCTTTCCCATCAAGCTCCCTTTTCCTTATCATGTTGCTGGAAGCTTTGCTTTAACTGGTTGGCAGTGACCTAAGAACAGGATATAGTGGGGATATAATGGAAGAGAAAAACTTCTTTTTCCACTGTATTCCTTGGCAAGAGCCATCTCTGCTGGGAGGTCAGATGGCTTCAGGACACTTAGAAATGCAATGGAAGCATCTTTTCTTCCACCACATTCTGGCATGGGTTCAGGGGCTTGCTGGTCACCTCGAATTACACAGATTCACTTTGTGAACATTTTGATCATGTACATTTGAGCTTTCCAGTTTTTACCAGGTTCCTGTCATTTTTTTTTTAGACACTTGATTACTAGTGGCCAGAGGTGTCCAGCTCTCAAATATCATCAACTTGGTTTCTGTTGACCACATGAGTGGCCAAAAGGAAGGAAGCACTAGAAGGGGAAGGGAAGCCTTCCATCAGACTGGGGACCTTCCCTGGCAATTGAGATCCAGTGCCATGACCTAATTTTAGGTGTTTAAGAAAAAAAAAGTACAGATCTCCGAGACACTGTGATGAAATGGATGGTCCGTGTGGCATCTCAGATTCCCCAGTCCCCAGCCCTTGATCTTTCTCATTTACAGCATTCACAGATGTTAACTTAGCAGCACTGCAGGTTAAAGTTCCAAAGCACAGTCTTTCATCAGTATCCCCCAGTCAGTCAACATTACGCCTCAGTTGCCATTCAGTCTGTTTTAGCAGCTTGATTTATGATTGCTATGACTCCTTTTCTAAGAACTCTCCCACCTTTTCTGACGTGAATGTAGCATAAGTTAGCAATGGGTTCTTCCAAGTTCCTGTGGGTTGAATGTGGTGTGTAAGGATATGCAGAAAGAAAAAAAAAGAAATCTCTTTGAGTATTTGGAAGAGAGCTATTGTTAATATAGCTAGCAGAAGCTAAAATTCCACAGGCTCTTAGCTAATTACAAGTATTCACTTTCACCACTTTTGTGGGGGGAGGGGCAGTTTTTGTAAGGTTAACAGCCAGATTCCATATTGACCTCTGATGCTGTGTACTTTTTCATTCTGTTGTTTTCTCTCCTGCCATCTTGACTCTTAAACAGAATGAAGATGTCTGTGTGCTGAGCAGAACGTTTAGGCCTAGCGTTTTCTCTGCCATGTAAACAGGATATTTTCAGCAGATTTGGCTATAATAGTCATCTCTCGGATTCGGGAACAATTGAGTCTTTATGCAGGAAAGGTCCCCATCCTCAGAGTTCAAATGCAACATGCAAGACTCTAGGTTATTGTTCTGAGTTTGGGTTTTTTTCTTTGCTTTTACTTATCTATTACATCTTTAGGAGTAGAGATACATTTTTAGCTGGCTTTAAAAAAAAACTCCTCCAGTGTTTTGCCATACTTCATGTATATGCATTAACTACGCTTCTTAGTGTTACTACAACGAGAAATCTTGGTTCCCTCCCCACCTTGAGTGTACAAATAAGGTTATGTGCGATAGTGCAGATGTAAATAGCCTCACCCATGTGTATAAATAAACTGTCAATCTCTAGACCTCAGCAGTTAATCAGAAAACGGGCTGCCCTCCCCCTGGGCTGCAGACTGTGCCACAGCCTCTCTGCTTTCTTATCCACAAGTACAGGGTATCCACACAGTCTAGAAACAGGCAAGTATATAAGCTGTCATCAAGGTCATCATCAGTCTGTTACAAAACATAGAATATTACCTCTTATTTCCAGACCTAGTGCACACCCTGTGATAAGGCCTGTAGGTATACGGCCAGTGCCAAAGGTGTGTGTATTTTCAGAGCTGGTCCCCGTTTGTGGATGATGGCATTGTTTTCTTGACCTGAAATTTGACAAAGGAGGTATTGGCAAAACGTTCTTTATTTGGAATAATCATCGACTTCAGGAATCTCTGAACATAGTAATAACATGATTAAAATTGAACAGTGACCCTGCCCGCTCCAGCAGAGGAAGAGGCCTTGGACACCCACAGGATGGTAAAGGGAACACCGGTCAGGAAACAGCCCTTCTCACCACCAGCTGGGTCTCCATGGCATCCTCGTATATGCAGTCACTTGGTCTAGATCTGGATTAATTCCCAAGTATTTGATCCTTTGAGTGGTTTTTAAACTGGCAATCTCTTGTAATAACCTCCAGCCACCACCAAAATAAAACAGCAAAAGCGATAGAAACTGCCAGTGTTTGCCTCACAGAGTTTAAATAGTTTCCTCTTCAGCTAGCTGGGCATCTGAATTTGTTTTTACCAACTCTGCACGCCAGGAAAAATGGTACTGCCCTGAGCAAAAAGTCTCTGCAAAATTCAGCTGTTGTTTCTTCTTTGTGACAAATGCTTGACTTATTCACAGAAGGAGAAAGGTCAGAAAGAGGCAAGTGTCTTGTTTTAAATGAAAAGAAATAGTATTTCCCTAAAGCACTTTGTGCCTCTATTTCATTTTCAAACTATAAATCATTGCTTGGAAAGTGAATTCCCAATTGGAATTGATCCCTTTTGAGCCAATATTAACAAGCTGGGATTGTGTCCTTTTTTTTTTTTTTTTCCCCTCAAAAAGTGGAATTCCTTCACCGCTGCTGGTGAGCAGCTAAAGAGTAACTGTGGAGCGGCTTCCAGTGTGATTGTGGAGCTGAGTGCCTGCCTTCCCTTTCAGCCCCCCACTTCCCTGGACCTCTTACTGCATCTGGAAGGCCTTCTCCTTGGGCTCCCGAAAGGCGTGCACAGTGCTGGGTGGGCGGCAGCACCTGGCTCGTGGGAAGTGATGGGAGGCAAGCTGCCACCTTGATACAGGACCGCCCTGACAGCTGAGCTTTAAGGAGAGGAACAGTGTATCTTACGTGTGTCCACCAAAAATGGAAAAGGGGGGTAGGGTATTTATATAAAACAGAGCAAAAAAACCTTTGGAACCCTTAAAGAAACCACACCTTTTAAAGGTAGCAGAGTTTTCACCAAGTGATGCATTCAGCATGGCACGTCTCGCCAGAAATCTCGGGCTGAGTTAAAAGATAATGTGTTTAAAACACCACCTCCTTTTAAAATTTTGTCCAAGGAGTTAATTTCCTAAGTGTAGTATTCCTGAATGTGCCTTTGTGAGTTCAGAGACCGTCTGTTTTAGGAAGAACCTACCCATTGGGATAAAACAGACGGTCCCCTTAGTCTGTAGGAAAGTCAGCATTTCTCTGGGCCGCCGCCGTGGCGGCCGTGGGTTTTCAGTAGCATCAGTGTTGCACACTGTGGAGTCATGGGGAAGAAGTTCGGGGACTTGGGACAGGGAACGAGGAGGGGATGGTGCACGGATGACGGACACCGGGGTAGTCCAGGAGTGCAAGTTGAACGTCTCTCAGCATTGCCTAGTCTTCTCCGTGTATATGTGTGTGCGTGGCTGTGGCTGTCTTAGTTTTTGTTTTCCTGTAAGCACTGGAGAATTGAAATCTGGTAACACGGATTTGTGACACATCTGTGCACATTGAGCGGGCATTTTCTCACTCCTGCCGCGCACAGAGCAGGCAGCGCGTGGCCACCCTTTGAGTCTGTGTCCTGAGAAGGCAATTCTTTTCCCAAATGGTAGTCACATAACGTTGCTGTTTGTGCGAACAGGGTATATTACATACAAGGAAAAGGCTTTTGAAAGGATGAGTTGGACACGTTTGAGAAAGAAAAGCGAAAAATCAGAAACCATGTTTTATTTCTTCAGAACCATTGTAGTTCAACATTAGAAATCCGCAGTGTCTCCTCCTTTGTTTCACGTTTGCTTTAAACGATTCCGCCTCTTCTCCCCACTCCCTCCTAAAGAGATATCAAGTGAATGCTAAGGGCCATTTCCATAATTCCTCAGAACTCCCCAAAGGGGAAAGCAGTCCCTCGCAAGATTCCTCCAGCTTCATTCAGGAAGACCCGGGGCGATGCTTCTGCGCTAGCTCCGTCCTCTCTCATGGCCTTGAAATGTATTATTATGCAAATGTGAATTTTGATACTGAATTTAAGAAGAGGTTGTTGGATTTTTCTTTTTTTTTTTTTTTCTTTTCAAAAAAAAAAGAAAGGGGTCCCATATGTGGTCATCATTGCTTCTTTATTTTGTAACGTGAATTGTAACTATGCATTCTGCAAAGGGGGGTGGGGTGGGGGAGAGGGCAGAAAGGGGACGGAAGTAGCTTTGCATCCTTGTTCTACAGTTTCTGTGTCCATGGTGTGCCCCCCGTGCTGGCAGGGAAGGGGAGTGAGAGCGAGAAGCCGTAAGGTCCGCACAGTGAGGTATACGGGGCCCTGTGAGCCTCAGCCGGCACTTCCTGGGGGTGGGGTGGGGGGCGCCATTCCTACCAACTAGTGTGGTCCAGGATCTCCATCCTAGCTGTGCAGTGTTAGCTAGCCTGGTGCAGCATGAGGCCCCGAAGGCCCTCCACCCTGCCTCACTACTGTTCTCTCTGGAAAAAAGTTCTCACCCTTTGCTGAATTCAGAACCCTTGCAAGCTCAGGAAACCATGCCTCACTCGTGCTGACCTTAATCTTTATGTCAATTTCAGAAACCTCCTCCTCCTTGCTCCATTTTAATTGTTTTTATTTGATGTTTTTAAGTGAATTTAATTGTAAGGAAACTCTCTGGAGAAGAGGACGGTTGCTTGACAGGCCAACGGGGCTTCTCTTTCCCAGCCCCTCCTGCTCTGCCATATTGACATCTCTGCCGCCCTTGCAGTTATTATGCTGTGTGTAGCTAGTGAGCAGGGAGGTGTTTGAAAGCCTGCAGCCTCCTATTTGGTCCTGACAGCATCCCTCTGTTGATCTTGCCTGCAGTGAGTCGTGGCCTCTGCGTTGCTCTCATCTAGGCATTTTTGGCAACACACAGTGTCCTAAAGCAAGAAACAGTGTTTCCATGCAGCGCTTTTGCTGTTGACATTCACAGTACTGTAACAAGTAACAGACTTGATCAGTCTCCTCGTGCCCCTGCGAGCCTGCACAGGCACGGTCTTATCAGGGTTCCAATCTGTTAGATTGCCTTTAGACAAAAAAGCAAACACACACAAAAAACAGAATTCTGACGTTTCAGCTAACACAAAACAATACCTCCAGGTCCACTTCCCTTGCAGCGTAGACCTTTAAACTCCCCTCCTTTTCTGGCCATCAGTGGGTTATCCTTGGAAAAATACGAACGTGTAAATAGCAGGATAACTTTTGCAATGATTTTTTTGCTATGAAAGTAACCCAAAAATATGATATTTTCCATATTTTTTTTTAAAGCCATAGGAAGTTTCAGCTCTTTTTCTTTCACATTTAAGAAGAGAAAGCAGAACAGATCAGGGGAGTGGACTTGCATTTGTGGGGTGGTGTTCTCTCTATCACCTTCCACACACAATGACGGCAGACCAGTGTTTAACCCCTGTTTGAAATAGAGGCCATCTATTTCAGCTCTGGGTCCAGGGTGGGGAGTGTCTGGATTGCTCTCTTCTGGAAGATCCGTCACCTCCGGGGACTCCAGAACATTTTCTCCCTGAGACCTTGCACTCTCAACCTTCCTCAAACCACACACACTTTGAGTAACTGTAGATCATAAAGAGAATCAGTCCCTGGCATTTCAATTTTGTGCTGTAGAATTCATAGCCTTGTCACTGTGATGCTCTGGAAATGAGTTGATTTCTTGTTTGGAAGGAAATTCCTCTGAGACATGCAGACAGCCTCCCTGAAAGGCACTCGCACCCTCAGATGTCTCTCTACAAGGCTTGAAGCTGAAGTTAGGTGGAGGGAAATAAGTTTAAGCAAGTGCTGCTTTTAAGGATCTGTCAGCTATTGCGCTCCTAGATTTGGCCGCTTATGAGGCAGGATCAGAATAGATCATTAGAGATAGCTTCTTCACAGCCTCCTTAACTCCCCCCATCTTAAACATAAATCCTGTATCTGTCAAGAAGCCCGTTGTAGGTTGGGCTCCCTGATCTTTGTCTAGTGACGACTTCCTTTGAGGGGAAGAAACTTGATAATAAATGCACGTATATTCACCACCCACCTTCTGATTTGGGCGCTGTCGACCTGCGGATTTTGTTTTCTCTGTGTGATGGCCCCTTTTCTATCCGTTCCTTCTTCTGGTCCCTCCTGAGGTTTTCCTGCCCTTATGTCCCTAGGGGGCGCTCCCAAAGGGCTCTGCTGATCTCTGCACTTCTATGCTGGGACACATCCCCCGCCACCCTTTGCACACACACCAGTGACCAAAGTGTGTCCAGTGATCTCACAGAAGACATCAAAAATGGTGCATGCACCGTGAATGTGCTCACAGAGACACGTGCACAAGATTCTGCACCCTTGGCCTTAACCTCAGTATGACTTTAGGTGCAGGAACATTTTTAACAGGTTTTAAAACAAAAAACAACAAAAAAACCTTTCTGGGAGGAATAAAAAAAAAAGATGCAACAGTTCAACTGTGCCCACTCCTAAGTCTCCATCATTTGCTTAGGACTTACTCTGTGCCCACCCCACCCCCTCCCTGTTTCAAGTAACTAAAACCAGACAAAGAAAAGCGACCTGAGGAGAGGTTTCTGGACTATTTTATCTTTCTCCATGTGGATGGAGAGATATATGCTGCTTTTGGGTTCCATAATCCTAGGGGGCTATGTTTACATAGTAAAATACATCCTACCAAATCAGGAAACTGAAGAATGGGAATCTCTGCAGTGAGAGTTAGGTCACTGATGGTGAACAAGAGCAGTGAGGGCCTGGGGGTGGGGCAGAGGAGAGATTGGGAAGCACCCCCTGGTGAGGGGCGGTGTTGCCCCTCAGTCCTTCCCCCGCCCCCGCTTCTCTCCTTGCCCCCTTTCACAGACGTGCAGAGAAGGGCATCAGAAAGAGGCTGGATCTTTAAAAGGCAGCTTTCCAACTTTGCACACAAACAGGTAACAGGAAGGTACAGCAAAAACCCTCTCATCTGAAACACTGTCCACAGAAACAAAACCTGTAAACGTGACTAAATGGCTGCACAATTTTTATGCTCTCTGCAAGTTACCTAGAAGTGTTTTGTTTTTTTTCTTATACTTGAAATAGCTTTTACAATATTATTTTGATGGCTTTCTTTTCTCTCTTCTGGTGGGCGATAGAGAAAGTGGATGATGGGGTTTGAGGGGAGAAAAGGGAGGATATGGCATTGTCTTTTTTTTTTTTTTTCCTGAAACATAGAGGTTTAATCAGACTCCCATCTGTTGAAATTGCTCCTCATATGACTGGTTTTACATGGACACAGAAACTAGGCACTTTAGAGGTGCACTTGCATGGCAGGCTGGGCCCCCCTTTTCTATATTTTATTTTACCTTTTTAGTATAGTGGTACTTAAAATCACTGGTTCACTTAAAAAACAAACAATAAAATGTTAAACTCTACTAATGTACAAATAAGCTGAAAAGTTGCATTTTATGTGTATTTTTTGCCATAGCAGGTACTGTATTTCTCATGCTGGATTTCAAAAAAAAAGTCAAAAACAAAAAAAACTAAAGGGTGGTCTTTTATTGGATTGTGACAGGTTGAGTAATAAGGAATTAAGTCGTCGTCATTTCATTAAAACTGAGAGATGATGTAATGCATATATAAGAGTTTTCTGAAGGGTTTTTTTTTTTGGGCTTTTAAACAGCTTATTTTTGTTTTTGTTTAGTTTTTTATTTTATTTTATTTTGGAAAGATATGATTGTATTATGTGCAACTCAGTTGCTTACATTATAACTTACAAAATATTTTTGGGTTCCTGGAAAAAAAAAAAGAAAAAAGACTAATAAATGTGTTTGGCTGCTAAGCATTTATTGTGGTTTCTTGTTTCCTTCTGCCCATTTCCTTTGCTCACTTGTTGTGCATTTTTTCCTGCTCTTCTCCGTCACCCTGGTCCACACATGAAAGCTGACTGACGTTCGGCCTCTGAACAGGGCCTCCCCTTGGTCCGTCTGGCCTTGCTGTGGTTTGTGCTGCTGGGGCCTCTGGTTGACCAGTCAGTGGTGGGCTCGTGCTCCTTGCCACCTACGGCGCTCCTGGGTTTAGACAGTCTGAGAAATTCAGGTTCTCCTGCTGCCTTTTTGTCGCCTTGTTTTCGCCCCATGTGCATTTGGGAGGGGAGCTGAAGGAAGGACAATGCATGCTTGGGGCTCTGCCACAGCCTGGCCAGGTAACCATGTGCCACCTCTGAACAGGATGCCACCTTGCCCGTGCCTTTGCCCTGCTTTCCACGCTCACCACTGAGGAATGGGAGAGCCTTACGCTAAAGGCCAGCTTGTTCCCATCAGAACAGTCTCATTTATTGTTCACTGGGGGAGACTTGTTAGATGTGTGATCACGCAACACCGCTTAGAATAGTGAAGGGGAAGAATGGAAGGAAATGAATACACTGTCTCATTCCCAGGTCGTGTTGTGTCTTGACTGACCTCAGAATGCTGAGTGAAACAGATAGTACTATAGCAAAGTCTGTTTCATGAGGAAACGGCAACTCAGCAGAATTCAATCAGCTTGAACTAGGTAGCACTGACTGACTGCTTCCTATTAGCTGGGCACTGCCCTGAGGAGACCATGAGACTTGATCATTTAATTGAAACCTGTCTCAGTCACCATACTGGGAACCAAGGTTGGATTCCAAAATTACCACGCAAAAATGCCTCGGCTTCCAGACATCTGGAATTCTGAAAGAGTGGTCTTAAGCAAGTCTGCTTTACAAAGGGGCTAGGTCATATATCACTTACTCATTACCATAAAATACGTCAACACTCAGATATGTGAGGGGAGGAGAGGTGAACTAGATGTCAGAAACACCTTGCGGGCCTGCCTATGCCAAGTAAGTATTGTTTTTGTGGAACTGAGGTGGTCATTGCAAAACCTCTGAAGACCTCTATCACTAACACTTTATTTTAAATGTTAGTTATTTTTTAAATGCATAAATTGCTGAGTGTGGGGGGCAGGTTGTAGAATTGAAGATGGCTGTCAAGACTTTAGCCTCTAACTCAGCCCTCCTCGCTGCTCTGGGTTCTGCTGCCACCTTAGGTGACTTTGGCTTGGGAAATCCATCCTAATGGCCAGGTTTCTGCACTTCCCCAGTCACTCTGGCCACACGCTCTCCTTGTCGTTGTTTAGTCCATGAGTTGTGTCCGACTCTTGATGAACCCATGGACTGTAGCCCTCCAGGCTTCTCTGTCCGTGGCACTTCCCAGGCAAGAACACTGGAGTGGGTTGCCATGCCTTTCAAGGGGTCTTCCTCACTCAGGGACTGAACCCAGGCCTCCTGCATTGGCAGGTAGATTTTTTACTGCTGAGCCACCTGGGAAGCCCCCTCCTCATCCCCTAATTGCTCCCCTCCTGAATCCCTAATTTCAGCATCTTTGACTTTGACCTCCTGTCTTCCCAACTGATACCTGCTCCTCTTTGGCTTTGTTTGGTTTCATCAGTCATTCCAGGATGCTGGCCTGTTTACTTCCTTCAAGTCCATCAGCCCTTTCCTTTTCCCACATCCTTCCTAAACCAGTTTAAATATAATAGCCTATAATTTTAATAAAAATGGTTGCTAAAATTCCTACTTTGGAAAAACCTTATTTTGTTTTCTACCAGCAACCAAAAGCAGCATCTCTTGGGGGGTGGGCGGGAATCACTGCAGAGCAGATAAGGACTCCTGTCAACCTACCGTAGCCAGCCAGCAATGAGACCCTGATACTGCCAGCAAGCATCCTGTGTCCACTTGATACGTGGAGAAGATCAGAGGTATCAGAAGAATTTCTCACAAATTCCTGCTTCTAAACTCTAATCAGAGAGGTGCTCCCGTCAAGTGTTTCTTCCTCCAGTGCTTGAGATCCTTTCCCTTCCTCATCCCTACCTTGGCTTTTTCTTTTTTTTTAACCATTTTTTTTAAAACTTTTTGTTTGATATTGGAGTATAGCTGATTAACAATGTTGTGACAGTTTCAGGTGAACGGCGAAGGGACTTAGCCATACATACACATATACCCATTCTCCCCTTCCCACCCAGGCTGCCTCCTTGGCTACTTTTAACTCTGTATTCTCCGTTCTCTATTCACATGATCAGCTGTCACCCCCATCCCTACCCTAAGCTCCTTGATGCTGTTTTCTTCACAAAATTTAAACACTTTCTAAATGATCTTGTTTAGACTTTATTACACATCTCCTTCACTGGAATGTAAGCACCAAACCCCCCCCCCCAAAAAAAAAAGGCAGAGTTCTTTGTTGTGTTGTTCTTCAGCTTAAGCATCTAAAATGGCTTTAGTTACCATCTGTGTGCTGAAGACTGCTAAATTTCTATTTCCAACCCTTACCACTGGGGTCCAGACTAGTGTATATATAATTGTTCATCATTTTGAGACACCTGGGTATCTTAATGGCTTTGCAAACTTGGTAAACCCAAAAGAGAAGTCCACCTGCCTGCTTGGCCCTTCTCCCACCCCAGGGTAAATGGCACTGCTATCCTTTCAGCAATAAAACCTAGAAACCTAGGAGCATCACTGAGTCCACTCCCTTCCTTACTCCCCATAACTAACCCATCTCTTCCTTCATTTCCTCTGCTGATTACTTCCTGTGCCCAAGCTAGATCACCTACACCCCTAGGCCTTACCTAGTCCGCTACAATAGCCCAGACTGTTTCTCACGTGGCATTCACTCCAGGTCCCTGCCCCCAATCCACTCTACACATAACAGCTGAGATGATATTTTTCAACACATAAATCTAATGAAGTCATTCTCCAGCCTAAAACCTCTTAGTGGTTTTCCATTGCTGAGAAAATCCCAGATATCCTTCTTTCCTACAAGGTTCTGTGTTTGCCTTCCATCTACTCCTCTAAAGGTATCTCCCTCTTCTCTTTCCACTTTTGTCCTCTCCACTCAAACCTCCTTAGCTGACCATTGCATCCCAGTGCCTAGTACAATGCTTGGCGCATGCTAGGCACCGCTGAAATGAACAATCCTCATGAGTAACAGAATTTGTTTAAGAAACTAGGTTGTTGTTTGTTTGTTTTTTTTAAAAAAGAAACTAGGTATTTTAAAAGCCTGAAATAAAAGGATAGATGTAAAATTCCCGATTTTAGAGATGCTGCTTTAGATATAGTGACAACCAGCTGCAAGTGTCTAGGTGGCCTTTGAAGATTAAGAATCAAAACTCTGAAGAAATCTGTGGACTCAGAAGGTAAGACTTGCAGATGTGTGAACAGTTTCCAAGGGGAGGAAACGTGGGTGAAATCTTGAGGAAATTCCCACCACTTCCTTTTTCAGAAGTGAGAGAAGGTTGGATCATCAGAGAAAGAGCAGTCAGAAAGAGAGGAGAATCAGTACGTTTAGTTTTCAAAACAGGAGGGAGGGGTTGTCAAAAAGATTAAATATTTCAATCAGCCACAGGGGATGACTTAATACAGGAAAATGGGAAATGGACTCAGAAATCAAAATTATTTAAATATGTACACTGGGAAGCTTGTTCCCAGTTCTTAGGTGGCCTACCCTGTTCCATGCATGTCCACCCCCACCCCCACATCGACTTTATTAGTGATTTTCATGCAAAGAGGCAAACATATTATGGCAAAAGGCCTTTTGATTTCTTTATTAGAGAATAGACTGATGATCAATGAAGGCAGTTGAGAGGATATGAAGACAGCAGAAGCTGCATCAGTGCTAAGAAGTCAAGCAGGGAGGACAGTGTGTTTACAGGAGCCCCAGACACGAGCCAGGTAGGAAGTTGGCATCTGTGTTACCTGGCTTTGCTCCTCACTGTACACCTGGGGACCATGAGCATATTTTACAGGTAAGAAGACCCATGTGCCAAAAGATTATCACCCAAATCACAGAGCTAGTACCTGGGCAGTTCTGGAACAGTGGGTGAAGAGGCAGCCAGTAAGAGAGATTTTCATAAGAGAACACGTGAAGATGATTCTGTAGTGGAAGAGATCTGTGCATTTCACACACACACCAAAGGGAGGCAGAACTGGAGAGATTCAAGATAAAATAATTGAAAGAGCAAGATCCTCTCCTGAATGAAGAGAGAGCCTGGAAACAGAAACTCTTACAGGAGGAGGCAACAGCAGAGAGAAGCAGAGCCAGTGAGGTTGGACAACCGAGGAGACTGTGAGGTTGGCAGGAAGTACCGTGGAATGCGAGGGTAGTACACTCAGCACAGCCCGGCAGCGACAGTCCTGGAGCAGTCTGCAAAGAGTGCAGAGTTGTAGGGAGTGGCCTTCATCTTTCCAGAACTGCCCTCACCCCAAAAAACCAATCCTCTGCAGCTCCAGAGGGGAGGTAGGTGAGGAAAATGTGGGTGATAAGCCCAGGTAACTGATGGGCTTCTCTAATGGCCAAGGCCTTCCAGGATTGGTGCTGCAGTCCACTCTGACAATTCTGAAGCCCCGGTGGAGACATGAAGGATCTATGGCCTGAAGACACTGAAGGAATGTGAGAGACTAGGGGAAAGGGAAGGGCGATGTCAGGGTCTAACTTATATCGTGGTAACTGTGGGCCTTGTTTCCCTTTGTGGGCTAGGTGCCTCTGAACAGCATTCATTCACTCAGCAAACACTGAGCACCTATGCTATGAAGTCCTGTGCTGGATCCACCTGCCAGAGACACTGGGGACCGAGGCAGGCATGATCCCCACGCACACCAAGTTTGCCATCGATGGAAAAGGCCAACAGCACTGAACTCTGGTGAGAGTTACGAGAGAGGCCCTATATGAAATCTGAGGTGGGAATGGAGAACACTACAGGGGAGGTCCGTCTATTTTTTAGTAAATCATGAAAAAACAGCAGAAATGGAAAGGTGACAAAAAGTTATTTTCAAAGAAGAGATCTTGCAAATCTTGAGATCTAATCAGAACTTTTAATATCCCTTAAGTCTTACGGTTACTGGGAAAGGGGCCAGGGCCATTCACCTCAACCAACAAGCTGAGAATTAAAAATGGACGTCCCCTTATAGTGAGACACTCAAAAACAAGTAATTTCAAAGCAATATAGTAGCTGCTACTGTAGCACAAAGGAAAGAATACATTTGAATCTGGTAAGAACCAGGGGCCTGGAGCCTGTCCGCCTACACTTAACTCCTAGCTCTTGCCCTGACTCCTAGCTCATGCCCTTCTAGCCACGTGTGAGCTATCTCAAGACGGTCAACCCCCCCATGCCTTCGTCACCTGAAAAATGGGGATCAGAATAATGGCCGGCATTTGTTGAGAATTTACTCTGCACTGGAGAGTAATGTATTGTATTATTTAATAATACCTGAACAATTCAGAACCCTCACATGGATTTAATGTGTAAAGCACTCAGGACAGTGCCTGATACCTAGTGAGTGTTAAGTGTTAGTCCCCAGTACCCTCGTTAAATTAAGAGTTAAGTTAAAGATAAGAGTCCAGTACCCTCGGACTCTTTGCGACCCCATGGACTGTAGCCCACCAGGCTCCCTCTGTCCATGGAATTCTCCAGGCAAGTATACTGGAGTGGGGTAGCCATTTCCTTCTTCAGGGGATCTTCCCCACCAAGGGATCGAACCCAGGTCTCCTGCATCGCAAGCAGATTTTTTACCGTCTGAGCCACCAGTGAGACCACCATAAACGCTAGTGGTTTTATTATTAGTGGCCAAGGCAAGAGTGGGTTCATCAGGTGACATTTTCTGACCTGGACCTTGAGTAAGCTGTAGGGAGAAAGTGTTCCAGGGCGGGGAACTCAATGCCGACTTCCCTTGTCTTGTACTTGTCTCAGAACCGGGCGGTAGGAGTAGGGGAGGGGGAGAAGACAAAAATAATAGCCAAAAAAAAAAAAGCTTTCCAAATGTCTTGGACATCGATTTGATGTCCTCAGAGCAATCCTAAAGGCGGGTCTTAATGTATCTTTTTTCGGATGAGAAAACTGAGACGCAGAGCTGCAGAGGTTAACTTGTGAAGCACTGATCACGTTTCTCGTAAAAGGAAGAGAAACTCTTGAACCCTCAGTAGCGAAGAGCCTAAACCCAGCAGCCTTGAGGTCTCGGGTCTCCTGGAAACCCCGGGGGTGGAACCAAGTGGAGGAAGTCCCGCCCTCGGACTTCCGCTTCCGCCCTCGCTGACCCTGTCGGCTCTGGCAAGGTCCGGAGTCCGGCATGGCCGCGGGGGGAGACCGTGGCGGGCGGGAGGCCTGCGGGCACGACAGCTACCGCTCGCCGCTTGCCTCCCGTTATGCCAGCCCGGAGATGTGCTTCCTGTTTAGCGACAAGTACAAATTCCGGACCTGGCGGCAGCTCTGGCTGTGGCTGGCGGAGGCCGAGCAGGTAACGCACCTGGAGGCGGGCCCGGCCCTGCACGTGCCAGGCTGGGACTTCCAGCGCGGGCTGAGCCTCCCCCAGCAGCTGCCCCGCTATTTTCGGCCGGGTGTTCCCCTTCCGGAGGAACGGCCCCAGGAAGGCCAGGGCAGGAGGCCCAGCCGTCGCCACCTGTTACCTCACATGTTTTAATGGTGGAGGGTCGGATGGACGGTGGGCGGCGAGAAGTGCAGTTACCGTTTCCGGGAGTAAGTCTTGGCGGTTCCTGTAGGAGTGCACCGCAGAGTGCTCCTTCCGTGCGGTTGTGCTCGCTTCTGTACACGTCTTTACCCGGTTAACCCAGAAAGACTTTGCAAACTAGGGGGCGGTTTCCCACGTTGTAGGAGAGAAGACCAAGCCCCCATGACGTGCCAGTGAGATATTTGCTCCTAACCATCATGACAACCCACTCCAGTATTCTTGCCTAGAGAATCCGATGGAGAGAGGAGCCTGGCGGGCTATACAGTCCATGGAGTCGCCAACAGTCGGAAACGACGGAAGCGAGTTAGCACTCACTTATTAATAAAGGAACCCGGGTGTGAACCCATGACCTTGCAAGCCTGACTGAGCGCCCAGCCACCTCGCCCTCCACATGCCTCTGTGTAGTCAGAGACCTGTCACTGCAAAATACACATTTGCTGGGCCATTGTTTCCTCTTCACTAGACCGCCTTTTTTTTTGTCTCTGGGGAGAGAGAATCAGGGTAGGGGGTTATTAGATGCGAGTTATGGGTTCTGAGAGCTTCATGTAGAGGTATTCTGCCCAGCGGTTTCAGAAATAGCCCCAGAAGTATCTTCACAGAAGCGCTGAAGGAAGCTGAGAGTGATCCAAAGAGCTATAAAGTTTCCAAGAAAAATGGCACAACAAGCAAGATGGCAGTCCTCTCCGAAATGACATATAGTAACCTCAGAAACAATCTGAGTACCTGCCTAGGACCAAGGTATAGGGTCCCCGAACAGGAAACTTTCTTCCTAGATTTTACCCCTTTCCTATCACCTTGCTCAAGAAGTAAAGTAGTACATGACACTAGCAGACAATACTCTGTAATGGCTTATAAAAGAAAAGAATCTAAAAAACAGTGGATGGATATATGCTAACTGATTGACTTTGTTTTTCATCTGAAACTAACACATTGTTTTAAATCAACTATACTCCAATAAAAAAAATTTTTAAATGCTAGCAGATGTTTCTAGAGTGCCTGCTATGTGTGCTCAGCAGTTTGAAGACCTTAAAAATTAATTTACTAATTCTCAAAACAATTCTTTATAAGTATGTGATTCCTGTTTTACAGAGGATAAAATGAAGGCACAGATTTCATAAACAGCTCAGATAACAATAGATCAGGACATGCAGTGTGTTGTGGTTTGTTACCTACTAGCATGTATTCTGTTTTCTGTTTTACTTGGTACTCCGTGTAGATGAGGTTGGCGCCAGTCACCATAGCTTGTAAGAACTTCAAGCTGGAATGGAAATGTGGAGTCAGTATGTATCCTTTCCTCTGCCCAGTCTACACATTGCCTGAAATGCATCCCATTTTGATATCTCCTGAGTCTGTATTATCTATTAGCGAGGGTGTCAAAATGAACAGCATGAAGTACATAATAATTTAGTAGTTAAAAAAAAAACAAACTTGAGGAATGAGAGTTTCGGGCAAGTGCAGAAAATTCGTCCACCTTGGATTTTGAGAGGATGAGTTGCTTGGGGAGGAAGCAGTTTGTCCACACTGCCCCCTGCTGTTCTGTTTTGGGAGGAGCCCTACGATGTCTCCGCTCAGAGATCCAAGGCAGCTTGGCCAGATGTAGTGTGACCGAGGAATTGAATTTTTACTAGTTTAAATGTAAATAGCCACATCTGACTAGATAGGTCTTAAGATGTGAGCTCCTTCTCAGGACCAGGCCTTGGGACTTTGAAGTGAGGTTTGGGTAAAATTCACCAATGTACAGATTCAGCACTTGGCTCGAGGTTTCTGAGCTGCCTGTGGGCTGCCAGCTGTTTTTTGTCAGCCTGATTTTATTCAGTGATGGAGGAATGTAAGATGTTGATGTGTTTGTTTTCTCATTAATATCTCCTGGAATTGCTTTCAGTTGCACTGAATTCACTGCACATAATTTGTTGGCAGAGCTACTAACAGCGTTGCTAATTTTGGTTTCTCTGACTAAATCCATCTAGATCAGATATAAAGCTGTGGCCAGGATCCCACACTCTGGGCACTTAAGAGCTGAGCACTAAAGAGTCTAAGCAATAAATACCACAAAGCTCTCCTTTCAGGGAGTCTGTACACCCTAGAGAGGAGAGATAGGCTCAAAGATGTGTAAAAATGTCATATGGCAGTAAGTGCTCTAAATAAAACCAGGATAAAGGGATAGCGAGTGACACTGAAGAAGGGTGTTTTATGTTGACGTCAGGAAAGCCTCTCTGAGGAGATGGCGTTTGAGCCCAGAGACCAGAACCTGTGAGGGAATGAGCAGAGATGTCGGGGCAGAAGGAACAGAAATCAGGACCGCGTTGTGTATATTGGAGTTTGCTTAGAATATAACTTGCCATGATTCATTTAGAAAGTTTCCTGGGGACTTCCCTGGTGGTCCAGTGGGTAAGAATCCACCTTCCAATGCAGGGGATGCAGGTTCGATCCCTGATGAGGGAGGTAAGATCCCACAGGCAGCAGGGCAACTAAGCTTGAGCACTGCAACTACTGAGCCCGTGCCCTCAAAAAGAGCCCACGTGTCACAGCAAAGGCCCAGCGCAGCCAGAATTTTTAAAAAAGAGAGTTGTTTCTCCCTCCCCATGTCCTTTTAGTTTAGTTCCCCCAAATTTTAGTTTAAGAATTGGAAGGTAGGGCATAAACACTAACATGAATCAGTTTTCTTTTTTACTGTCATTTCCATTCAAATAATGTGACATAAGAAGCTATTTCATTTTTTTTTTTTGCCTGTTCTGCAGGCACTGGGTTTGCCTATCACAGACGAACAAATCCAGGAGATGAAATCAAACCTGGACAACATCGACTTCAAAATGGCAGCTGAGGAGGAGAAGCAGTTACGACATGATGTGATGGCCCACGTGCACACGTTTGCCCACTGCTGCCCCAAAGCTGCTGGCATTATCCATCTTGGCGCCACTTCCTGCTATGTGGGAGACAATACAGTAGGAGCCCATGCTGTTCTGTCCATTAGGACTCAGGCTTTATAATGCGTTTATACATTTTAATTGATTTTGTCCATTTTAGGAAGTGACTCTGTAGGTCTTAGGATCTCAGTGCTCAGGAATTCCCTTCTTTTGGTATCCTTCCAGTCTAAACTGTAAGCCCCTAGTGGCCTCCATAAAATGATGTACAGATACTGCCTATACATCAGTATGCTGGACATAGCTGAGAGCTTAGCATTTTAGTGGCCAAAGTAGTTTTCCAAAGGGATTTTCTTTCCAAAGTCCTTTATAACTCTTCGCTGTGACTTCTGAAAAGAAAAGGTAATTGCATTATAATTCTTAAATCCTTTAATTAGCGAAAGTGTCTCATAGTCAAACATGAAAAAGTAACAAGCAGGCATTTTTCCTAAGAGTTTACTAGGTGAGCACTTCATATGTATTCATTTTTTCATCACAACAGGCATAATAGATGCTGTTGTCTCCATTTTTAAATAACTTTATTAAGGTATAATTTAATACCATAAATTCACCCATTTTAGATGGATAGTTCAGTGAGCTTTAGTAAATTTATGCAACATTCAACCTCGCCACACTCTATAGAACACACGCCTCATCCCAAGACAGTCTCTCTTGCTTGTTTGCCATTAGTCCCCACTCCTGCTTCCAGTCCCAAACAACCGCTGAGACCTGCTTTTTGTGTCTATAGTTGTGTCTTTTCTCGAAATTTCATGTAAATGGTCTCAGAATATATAGCCTTTGGCTCTGGCTTTATAATCCCCACCTCCACAAATGAGGAAACTTAAGGAGGCTGAAGAACTTGCCCAACCTGGAAAGGATACAGACCTGGGTAGAATGACTCCAAACCTCTGCCCTCGTCACAGTGCACCCGTGGGACTAGAAGTTAGAATCCAGATACACTTCCAGTTCAGAAAGAAGCCAGTAGTTTTTAAGTTGCCCCCAAATAACTTTTTTTTGTCTAAAGTGGTACATAATTAAAGGCATCTGTGTATAGTTAGTGAGTCAGATAATGGGAAAAGAGCAGTCCTCTAACTTGGAGTATCCTTTTTAAAAGTACCTAGTGTGTAGTTGGGCTCAAGTTAACGTCTCAAGCATGTGTTGGAGTTGCTTGCAATGCTTACATCGTCTCACTCCCCCAAGAATGGCTTTAAATTTCCTAAACCTCGATCCTTTAGTTCATGCCTATTTTTGTTGTTAGCAATGACAGACATGAAAAAAAAGGGGGGAGGGGAGCAGAGACTAATGGAATGTGCCCTGTGGATTCTTAGAAACTCAAATGCTACTGTCCGGGAAGATATAAACCCTGTTGACCTGGACATCTTTGTCATATTCATGACAGGGCTGCCCCTTATCATTTTCTAGTTAAGTTAGATACCCCTTAAATAGGGCTTTTGGAGGAGGAAATGGCAACACACTCCAGTGTTCTTGCCTGGAGAATCCCAGGGATGGGGGAGCCTCGTAGGCTGCCGTCTATGGGGTCGCACAGAGTCTGACACGACTGAAGCGACTTAGCAGCAGCAGATAGGGCTTTATAAGCATAAAAGCTTTGTGCTTATAGATCCTAGCAGCACTGCTCTCTCAGTTGGTGGACTTTTAAGATAGTAATCAGAAGAGTTGTGTTAGCAGCTTCTGACTTGTACACTGTATTGCTGAAAGTGAGATAGGCAGCTAGCTAAGAAACCCAGATGTGACAGCCATAAAGTGTTAGGTCATAATGTTTGGGCAAAGCTGATTAATGTAAGACCACTGCATTTTCCCTTGCAGGACCTGATTATTCTCAGAAATGCATTTGACCTGCTTTTGCCAAAGGTAAGAAGTTGACAAATTTCCTGCCAGTCCTAAGATCCCTGTGACAGGAGATGGGCACCACCTTGAATAAATCAGCACAGTATAGATCTAAATAAGTTACTGTGTACTCACATGAATGATCCTAGATCTGATCTCTAGAACTAATTGTCTCTTCTTGAGTTAAAACACTGTATGAGTTAGCGGTTTTAAAGCATAGCCTTTTAAGTGAGGGAAGTGTAACCAGCAGCAAGGTGCTGGATTGTGTGGGTCAGATTATGATTTTGTCTGTTTTTCTTCATGAGCATGCCAGTGGTATTAAAACTGTGCAGAAATAACTTGTGGCATTTTAGGTCATCAACTCAGTTTTTGAATGTTGTTTGGTACTTTAAGATACAAAGAAGAAAAAATGTGGCCTCTGCCTTCTGTGAGCTGGAAGTGTAATTATAGATGAATTTGTCTCCAAGTTTAGTTCCTGTTTATGCAGTGCTCAGCCTGAATTCACTCTCTTTCTCCCACACCGTCTTCTTTGCAGCTTGCCAGGGTGATCTCTCGGCTGGCCGACTTTGCCAAGGAACGAGCCAATCTCCCCACCTTAGGTTTCACACATTTCCAGTAAGTGAGAGGGTTACCTCTTGGGAATTGGGCTTATTTATGGGCATCCAGCTTCCATTTATTCCTGCAGTTCTCCCTTCTCCATGGTAACCTTGAGGTTAAAAAAACTCAAAACATAAGCACTTGGGATGCCTATGAGGAATGAACCTTATACCTACCTTAAAAGCTGTATTGCTGAGAGAGTAGACCTAATGGTTCGCTTCATTGGAAACTATGTATACAGATACGTATACAGAAAGTATTCTCGTTTTGTTGTTGCTGTTTATAGGCTAACACTTCTGGTATCCCCTTTGCCTACAGGGAGATCTTTTAATGGTAGGGAGGAGGTTGGAAAACAGATCCTATTTGGGTCACAGGGCCTGATCCTTCCTTTCCCATTCCAGGAATCAGTGCTGGTTGGTAGAATCAGCCCAGATGGTTCTTCAGGTCAGGATAACAGACAGCTAGTTGGGGTAACTGAAGGGCCAGAGTTTAGGTGGGTACCTTCCTGTGGTGTGAGTGGGAAGGAGAGGGGCTCTCCCAGCCTTGTGCCCCAGAAAGGGGGCACTCTGACTGCTCCCTTAGATCTGTTTCCACTCTGCCTCTCAAGAAAGTGTTCTTGATTCAGTGATTCCATTCTTGAGTATTTAATGCAAGTAATCCAAATTATGGAAAAAGCTATATGTACAAAGATCATTGTTATAATACTATTTATGATGGTAGTGTTGGAAACAATCTATAAATGTCCAAGAATAAGAGAATAATTAAATAAGACTGTAGTATATACATAGGTTAGAATAATCACAGCCAGGAAAATGACACTTGTTAGATTAATAAGACATGGGAATGCTGGAGAAGGAAATGGCAACCCACTCCAGTATTCTTGCCTGGAGAATCCCATGGATGGAGGAGCCTGGTGGGCTACAGTCCACAGGGTCGCAAAGAGTCGGACACAACTGAGTGATTTAACTAACTATGCACGTAGGTCATTGTAGGGAAAAGACAGCATATAAATTGTACAAAGATTGGAAGAAGGTACACCAAGATGTAAATACTGATTACTCTGGTTTTTTTTAATGTGCAAGCATTTTTATGATTACCAAGTAAAGCCCTTTTTTAAAGCCGATGATGTCATATTTAGATTGCTAGTGGCAGGTTTCAAGTGATGATACTTGAGTCGTGGTGTATTGGCATTTGCCTTATATTTTGATGGGATAGGTATTGCTATGGCAACAAGGATATCATCTCCTGTAACTTAGGAAATCCTATTGAGTTGAATGTAACCTTCCTTAAAATTAGTGCCTCCATTGTTGGTTGCAGAAACCAGGATTTGTTCATGTGAGGGGACTGTTGCTCCGTGTGTGTGGCGGAGCCGTGACAAAGGTTGCCCTCTGCGCCGGCTCCCGCCACACCTGGCATCACCTGTGTTGCAGCCCTTCTCCGGCCTCTGCTAGAGAGTGTTCAGGGAATACAGCCATTCCAGTATTCCTCTGGGGATGGTGGGATGAGAGGTGTCTGCTGCCACAGTTAGCAGGCGTTAGGAACTCAGAAAATGGTATTGATGCATAGATCTCACCTCAGAATGGATCAGTCCCTGCAATTAGAAACGGCTTTATTGAGATACAACTAATGTAACATAAAATTCACCCATTTTTTGTATATTTACAGAGTTTATGCACTCATTACCAGTGTGTAATTTCAGAATATTTCCATCACCACCCCCCGCCAAATGACCTGTACCCTTTAGTAGTCCCTCCCATCTCCCCATTCCCTGTCTTCTGGCAACCACATATCTGTTTTCTGTTTGTGGATTTGTCTCTTGAACACTTCAATCAAGTAGAATCATGTAGTAGTTATCTCCTTCTGACTGGCTTCTTTTCACTTCACATAGCATTTTCAGTGTTCATCCATGTTGTAGCATGTGTCATTACTTAATGTCTTTTACAACCAAATAACATACCATTGTATGGATATGCTGCCTTTTATCTGTTCACCAGTTGCTGGACATTTGGGTTGCTTCCACTCTGTTGCTGTTATGGGTAAGGCTGCTATGAATAGGTCTGTGCAAATTTATTTTCTTTATTATACCAATAATCTATTTAAGGAAAACTACCTTAAGATTAATTTGGGATTATGTGTCTGCTTTGGACGTTCTTAGTGGGGTGCCTTCATGTCGCCGGTTGTCAGTATCATTTGCCTAATAGGAGAGAAGGCTAGGTAATCTATTAGAACTCTGGCTTTATTATAGTTTATTCATAATCATGTTTTATATTATAAACAGACCTGCGGTTGGCTGGCATTGATTTAGACTGAAGACAAAGCCATTAACTGTTCAGAGTCCTCTGATTGTGCGTGTTTCCAGGTTGTTCTCTGTGGCTCAGCTCGGTCTTCATCAGGTCTCGACTCTTTCCAAAGTCCTTTCTTTCCTGCCGGTCTAGAGTCACAGTCTCCAGTGTCTTCATTTTACTTTTTGATAGCACTTTAAAAATGAGCAGATATCTTGCTTGTTTGCTTTTTTACACTGCAGTATGAGCTCCACGGGACAGGGACTTGGTCTCTTTTGTTCTTTGTTGTATTTCCAATACCAGGAACACATTAGATGTTTGGCAAGTGTTTGTTATGTGTGTATCTCTTGCCAAGATCTGGGGACAAACAAAGCAGACATTGTCTCTGCCCTTAGAGTGCCTCTTGATGATGAAGCAAGAACTATGCTAGTGGCCCTTTAGTTTTATAACCTTTGAATATTTATAAATGACATTGAATCTGCTTAACTAGTATTTGCTTAAGCTTTTTAGCTCTTGTTTTGTTTTCATTTTAATTCTTTCCCTTCCCAGGGGTAACAGTGATTATTAGAAGAAGCAACAAAGGTTTTATGAAACAAGTCATTAGTTTGAGACTTCTGTGTGTTCTCTTTGGGTTGTGTTCAGGCCTGCTCAGCTGACCACAGTTGGGAAACGTTGCTGTCTCTGGATTCAGGATCTGTGCATGGATCTCCAAAACCTGGAGCGTGTCCGGGATGAACTGCGCTTCCGAGGCGTGAAGGGTACCACCGGCACCCAGGCCAGCTTCCTGCAGCTCTTCGAGGGAGATGACCAAAAGGTGTGCGTAGGGAGCGACCTGGGCGAGGCAGGCCCAACCGTGGGAGCGCCGGAAACAAAGCTAACCCCAGGATGGTGGGAGCGATGGATCTTGGGGTGGGTGCAGTCTCGACTGGAAGGGTACTGAAGGCATAAACCTGGGCAGGATGATGTGTCAAGATGTTTTCATACTAAACATGCCTGGATTTCTATGGGGATGTCTTTTCTTCCCAAGGTAGAACAGCTTGACAAGATGGTGACAGAAAAGGCAGGATTCAAGAGGTAGGTGAGTGGGGAAAGTGTCAGCCTCCCTCTTAGGTAATAAAAGGCAGTATCCCTCCAGATTTGGCCTTAGCTGTTGTGTTGTTTTTTTGGGTTTTTTTTTTTTCTTTTCTGTGTCTTTCCACCCATTTCCTTCTATCTCTAGTGTGATTTTGTTTTGTGGATTCTATTATATTCCTTACGATTTTTAAGGAAAAAGGGAGCTGTTTAGTTCTGAGTTCAGGAGAATAGCCTTAGCTGTGTTGTTTTGGTTTTGTTTGTACTGAAGGCCTCTGACAGGTTGGTCTCAGTCTGTCTATTTGCTTCAAGGGACCCAGGCTCCCCTGTGGTTCCTTGTTTTTGTTGTTGTTTTTGTGTAAAATATTTCTTTCTTTCTTTATTTGGCTGCAGTGGGTCTTACTTGAGTCATGTGAACTCTTAACTGTGGTATGTGGGATCTGGTTCCCTGACCAGGGATTGAACCTGGGCCCCCTGGATTGGGAGCACAGAGTCTTAGCCAGTGGACCACGAGGGAAGTCATCCCCCACCCCTCACTTCACCCCCCACGTTGGCTCCTTGTTTCAGGCACTTCACTGGGCTGCAGCAGGACAGAGGCTTGCTGGACTGTTTCCTCCTCGGGTCAGGGCGGCCACCCGGGTTTAGTAAAAAGTGGGCTGGGAAAGTGCAGTTTCTTCCTGGAGCCACTAATCTGCAGTCCTGGACTCAGTGCAACTTAACACCTCAGTGAGACCAAGCCTTTGCTCAGGGTCTGCATTTGCTCACTTGTCTGACACAGTTACATTTTGAAATATTTTCACTTAAAGGTCTTTTCTATTTATTTCTAGGGTTTTCATCATCACAGGGCAGACCTATACACGAAAAGTAGATATTGAGGTGCTCTCTGTGCTGGCTAGCTTAGGGGCATCGGTGCACAAGGTAAGTGGAGGCAGCGGTGGGTAGTTGGCACCACAGACTCACCCCCCAGCCTTAGGCTCCGACTTCATCGTGCTCTCAAGAGATGTCAGATAGCGCTGTTAGTAATTTGGGTCTGTCAGGGGAGCCTCTTAAGTGAAGGTGTGAAAAAGGATTGGTTCCAGCATTCTCCTTAAGTTCATCTTGCCATGGTCTGCCCATGATATCTTAAGCAGTGTTTCACCAGAACATTCCCTTGCTGACGGTCGGCTCAGTGGCAGCACCCAAAGAGCTCGCCTCCTCCATCAGTCTAGTCCCTGCCTGGGCCCCCCGAGTACTGAGAATGTGGGTGACGCCTGTGCCCCTGCTTCCCTCAGATTTGTACCGACATACGACTCCTGGCAAACCTCAAGGAGATGGAGGAGCCCTTTGAAAAACAGCAGATTGGTGAGTGTCGTGTGGAGACCTGGAAACACCACGAGATGTGGGGGAGGTGGGGGGGGGTTATGGGCGCGTGTGAGCAGTTCAGCCAGCAGCCTGCTCGGCCTCCCACTGTCCCCTGAGGTCTTCCTGCCTTTGCTTCTTGTCCTTTGCATGGGCAGGCTCAAGTGCAATGCCGTACAAGCGGAACCCTATGCGCTCAGAGCGGTGCTGCAGCCTGGCCCGGCACCTGATGGCGCTTGTCACGGACCCCCTGCAGACGGCATCTGTGCAGTGGTTTGAGCGCACGCTCGATGACAGTGCCAACCGGTCAGTGGACGGGGCATCACACAGCAAGCTGGGGGGGCACAGAGGGGCCTGGGAGAGACAGACTGCAGAGCATCCCTGTATTCCCTCCTGTCCGTAGGAGCCGGGAGTCTTAACAGGGGGGGCGGGAACACAGTACAACGTGACATGTGTTAGAATATGTACAGGGTATCCTTGTGAGGGCAAAGGCTGGGGGGGTGGAGGAGTCAAGGGAAGCTTCACAAGGAGGCGATGCTGTAGACTGAAGAAATCTAGCCATTTTAACATGTCAGACAAAGTTGGAAGCACATATAAAGCACAAAGGCGGGAGAAGGAACAGTTTGGAGAGTTAATTACTGGTAGTCAGGTAGCCCTGGAGAATGAAGTCTGCAGCAAAAAATGAGGTGGGAATGCTCGTGGAGAGTAGCCAGTTTATGAAGAGCCTTCTGGGCCCTAAAAAGGAGGGTAGATATTGTTCTGAAGGCAGGTGGTGTCAGCTGTGGTATCTTGGCACAGTGACCTGATCAGGTCCGAGATGGGTCAGAATTAATTAGTAGTTACTAATAAGGTACCAGCATGCATGTGACTTTCTACTTTATGTATATACTTATTTGAAAGCAGATTCACTCTCATTTGCTTGTATTCTGCTGGAATTTCTTGAGAGGAAATGATCAGTAGTTAAAGTCAACTCTCTGGATTGTGTTCATAATCCAGGATTTATGGAAATAAAACTCAGAACATGTGAACTCATTTGGAAGTCAGCCATCGACTGTATTTTAGCAAACTGTGACCTAGTCAGCTGCGCCCACTAAAACACCCTGCAACAGTTTGGAGAAGCAGTTATAAGACAGGATGCTAGTCAGAACAAGTTAGGAGGCTGCTTTAAAACCCCACGTCCACGCTGGCATGGCGGCGGTGTGACTGGAGAGGATGTGGATATAAATTGATGTCACGGGGACTGGCCTGGGCAGTTGGCTAAAGTGGGGGTTTAGATGGAGATGGGGTGCTGGTGCCATTTCCTGAGGCAGGAGCTACAGGAGAGGAAGAGTAGGGTGAGGAGCTGAGCAGGAGGCAGTGGAGAAGAGTCTACATTCAGTTCTGGGCTTGAGGAACCTACCGATGAGCCGGGTGGAACTCTCCAAATAGGTATATGGCCTGGCGCCTGGGCAGGTGGTCTAGGAAAGAGGTGATAGATTCAAGGGTCATCAGGATATTGAGGCTGTTGAAGGGAATTGTCCAAGTGGCACATCTGGCATGAGACGTCAGTAGGGCAGCTTCTTGGGACACACCCTGCATTTCACGGAAATTGTTATTTGTTTTAAGCGATAACTGAATTGGCTGTTTGTTTTTCTAGGCGAATCTGTTTGGCAGAGGCGTTTCTCACTGCAGATACTGTACTGAATACGTTGCAGAACATTTCTGAAGGATTGGTGGTATACCCCAAAGTAAGAGGCCTCGATGAAAAACACAGTATTCAGGAGGGGTGGGAGTGTGGCAGGGAGTGGGACCTTGTGCTCTGGAGTGAGCGTGTTGGGGGAACACTTCCCAGCCAGAGCTCACTCTCCACATTGTGACACGAGCTCTCGGGATCAAGTCTGTGGAATTCGTAAACCAGTTTATAGACCAGGGAAGAAGCAGTACTTTGAATTGGCTGAAAATTGTCTGCCAGCCTGAGTCATCAGCTCTACTGTGGCTGGAGGGGTGGACTGTTCACTGGCCCGTTTGTAGGTACCTGAGGCGGATGGGTTTGTTTCCATCCTGCTCTCAGTTCCTGAAGTCAGGCCCTGAACGGGAGCAAACTTGAGGTTTGAGGAATTTTTCTGATGAAGCAACTTTTACAAGTTTACTAAAGTCAGTATCCCTTTTTAAAATCAAAATAATACTCTGGAGTATGAGAAGACTTAAAAAATACAGTATAGTATAGAATAGAATTCTTCTACCTTCTTTCTTTGTGGTCATGGGAGGTCACGTCCCCACTGTGCACGTTTTTGGTTGTAGTTTACATGTTAACTGTGCGTATGACTTTGTAACCTGAGGCATCCTTCCTGGCGCTTCACTCTTACAGGTAATTGAGCGGCGCATTCGGCAGGAGCTGCCTTTCATGGCCACAGAGAACATCATTATGGCCATGGTGAAAGCCGGGGGTAACCGCCAGGTGGGTAGCCCCTTGTGCTCCTGCATAAATTGAAAGTACTGCACCTTTGGTCCTGCTTGCCTCCCTGAAGAAGGGTGGACGAAGGTGTTTCTGTCCTTCCATTCAGTCATGGTACTGGTGCAGAACAGTGACAACAGACTGCCATAGAACAGGCTTATCTTTGGAGGGTGATGGTGGTGAAATCAGTTAATTAAAAAGTGACTCGCTTAATCACTTGTAGAAAAGGTCTGCTTTCAGTGAAGAAATTAGGTCTTAGTTTCCTTGGGAAATGACAGGAAGTGGGCAGGACATAAGAGCAGATGGTTCATGAAGCTTTAGAGGAGGCCTTTGTAGCACCAGCTATAGACAGCATGGACGTTCAAATGCCTGTTACTAGTGAGCCACCAGTGCCTCCTGTATTCCCAGGATTGCCATGAGAAAATCAGAGTGCTCTCGCAGCAGGCAGCTGCCGTGGTCAAGCAGGAAGGGGGTGACAACGACCTCATCGAGCGCATCCAGGCTGATGCCTACTTCAGTCCAATCCACTCCCAGTTGGACCATTTGCTGGATCCTTCTTCTTTCACCGGCCGTGCATCCCAGCAGGTAACCATCAGAATGTTTCCATGGGGCTGCAGTCCTTCCCAAATGCACTCTGTTTACAGCACTGGGCTGCAGAGCCTGGAGTACAATCTATGTTTCTGCTTCAGAGGAGGTACGATGAGAATGGGGCTAGTTAGAATTCAGGGCAGGTTGCTGCCTGAAACTTAAAGTGAAAGTCGCTCATTTATGTCCGATTCTTTGCAACTCCATGGACGAAACAGTCCATGGAGTTCTTCAGGCCAAAATACTGGAGGGAGTAGCCTTTCCCTTCTCCAGGGGATCTTCCCAACCCAGGGACTGAACCCAGGTCTTCCCGCATTGCAGGTGGATTCTTTACCAGCCACAGGGCAATCTAAAACTTAAAAATTTGGTTATTTTGAGAATGCCTTAAGTTCATTTCTCCCTGAGGATTTCTCTGGAGTTCTGCTTTGGTCTGGAGCCTGTGGTGTAATGGACAGATTGGGTTTTATTGTCAGGTAGCTCTGGGTTCGGGCTTCCTGGGTAACTCAATTGGTAAAGAATTCACCTGCAATGCAGGAGACCTCGGTTGGATTCCTGGGTCAGGAAGATCCCCTGGAGAAGGGATAGGCTACCCACTCCAGGATTCTTGAGTTTCCCTGGTGGCTCAGACGGTAAAAAATCCACTTGCAGTGCAGGAGACCTGGGTTCCATCCCTGGGTTGGGACGATCCCCTGGAAGAGGGCATGGCAACCCACTCCAGTACTCTTGCCTGGAGAATCCCCCTGGACAGAGGAGCCTGGCGGGCTGCAGTCCATGGGGTCACAAGGAGTCGGACATGACTGAGCGACTAAGCGCAGCGCAGCAGCAGCTCTGGGTTCAGTCCTGACTTCCTGCGTTTACCGGCCGATGGGATAGAGATCTGTATCTCAGAGTGTGGGCTGAAAGGCCTAGCTTGGTGCATAGTTAAGTATTCAGTAAACATTTGTCACTTTTCCTCATGGCCTTTTGAAGATTACAAGGGCTAATTCAAAAACACTTATTGAGTGCAGACTAGGTGCTCAGATTGTGTTTGGGTGCTGTGTTTAATTATGGTGCTTTAAAGATGAATAGATAATCCTTATCTTCAGGGAACTCAAAACTTAATGGTAAAGGCTTGTAAATAGGTCAGTGTGATACCAAATACAGGCAAGAATTGAGGGAAGCACACCTTTTTTAGGATCACAAAAGAGACAACCCTAGGGTAGTGGAAGTTGGAAAAGACTTCTCAGAAGACATGGTGTCAGAGCTGAATCTTAAGGACAATTAGGAGTTACTTGTGGAGAACACCAGGATGAGAAGAGATGACAGATGGATAGCTGTCCAGCATGGGAGAGAGTAGCCAGATTGTCAGGTGCCCCCAAAGTAGCTAGGATTAATGTAGCAGACAGATGGGAACCTATCATTTATATTTGAGACACTCTGATGTACTGGATTTGAAGGACTTAAACTGGAGTTGAGAAGATCAATAAGGAGGCTGCTGCAACGGGTGAACGGTTGGTGACGAGGGCTTTGAGCCAAGGCTGGGGTAGGTAGATGCGCACAGGGCACAGATCCGAGGGCTGTTAAGGAAGTTAGTCACTTGGAAGCTGGTTGAAGGGGGAGGAAGGAAGAAGCATTATGATTTTAGCTTTGGCAATGGGTGGAGAATGGTGAGACCAACTAAAAGGATACAGCAGGCTGGTTGGGGTGGGGGGTGGGGGGCGGTGGGCAGCAGCCTGGTGGGGCAAGCTGCCTATGTTTAGGGAGAGATTTCTGCAGAGAGTTGAGAAAAATAGAAGCTCAGTGTTGGCATAAAAGTTTGTCCAAGTAAGTCTCTGTGTTATGAAGTGACATTGAAAAAAGGATTCTCAAATTTTAATGTTTTCTTCTGTCTTGCATTTGCTTTCCTCTTTGACAGGTACAGAGATTCTTAGAAGAGGAGGTGTGTCCCCTGTTAAAACCATATGAAAGTGTGATGAAGGTGAAGGCCGAATTATGTCTGTAGAGTTGGAAGAGAATTAAACAAAAACCATTGTTGGCTCTGTTAACTTTTATTGCCGAGTCATAAAAACTATTACTCTAATGCCATATTTTATTTCAGGAACTGTTAACCATAAATTAATACAGCACTTTTTTTTCTTTCCGTGGTGCTTTCACATTTCTCACGTTTGCAATGCAAAAATAAATTGCATTGTAGTTGGACTGTTTTTCACAGCAACACAAGTTTGCATAATAAATGTAGCTCATAGTTTGCACTCTACTCTTTCAAGGCACATTTTCCAGCTAGTCTAATACTTTTTACATGTTCACTTGATTGCGAGATAGTGAACAAATTCTTGGCCCTCTCTTCTGAAAGTGAGTTTTATCTAGGCCTTGCAAAATAATCTGGATTCAGTGATTCATTATGGCCACATATCTACATTTCAGTTGTATTTGATGAGAATAAGTAATGAAATTTAGAGCTGCGATAAATTGTTAAAGAAACTGATGTGATCTTCATGCTGACTCAGCTGAAGTTGTACTCAGCTTCATTTGCTCTTTGGATAGGGCTTGTCTGTCAAGGAGATGCTCACTGGATGTATTGATCTCGTCAAGGCATTTGACAGTCTCTGATCCTGACAGCTGACTGAACCAGCTGCTGCCAGAGGTGAGAGAGAGTGGATGATCACCCCCCTGGCAGGAAAGCACTATTGTTGTGCCACAGGCTTCTGTCCTGGGCCCTGCCTCATTCTGCATATTTTTCCAGCAGAAATGAAAAGGAAGAAAGCTTATTTCTCAGGTTTGCAGATGACACAAAACTAGGACAGTTAACCAGATGTTTATTTGGTAAGATAATTAAGATGTCATCCAAAGAAAATAGATTAATATGCTGTGGCCAAAATGAAGAAGATAAGGTAAAGGTAAGTAAGTCAACCTTCAACTCGGTATGAACCAGAAGTGGTTGCCAGTGAGATCAGAGTTTTAGGGTATGTTGATGGTAGCGTGGTGTTGGGCAAAGCCATCAGTCTCCATCTTCCGGGCTCATGCTGTTGTGTTCAATTTCAGACACCCCATCTGAGGAACAGAAATAAACACAAGAGCCAGCCTCCAAGGAACATATGAGGAGTGGTGAAGCAGTGTTAGGGCTCAGACCTTGTAAGAGAAAACTTGCTATTGCTTCAAATATTGTCATGAGGAGGAAGAGAGACGCAGTTGAGACCTGTCCATACCTGTGGTTGAGAGTCTAAAGCAGGTTTGGGCCCAGACGTCGGAACTGCTCTGAGTTAGTGCTTCTCCCCACACTTCCCCCTCAAATCACCTAGTAATCAGGAGTGGGAGTGTTGTGAGGGTGCAACAGCCGAATCCTCCCCAGGTGTATCAAATCAAAGGCAGCCCGAGATGAAGAGCTCGACTTGTTGGGAAGAGCAGGACGTGATCCTTAAAGTCAAATCTAAAATACAGTTTAGGGTGACTGGCAGGCATGGACCACCTGGAGCCACATGGCATTTCAGTTCTTCTAGAAACAATTTGATTTCTGTTGTTAGTCCTCTCTTGTGAGAGTCTGGGAGGTATGTTGGAAACTACTAGGTCTGTGACCCAAGGGATTAATCACAGAGTGCTGTTCAGACACATCATCTACTTCCTTCTCTAGTACAGGCTTCCAGAGAGGAAGCAGGTACTATCAGAGCGTAATCTGAGAGCTAGTACATACCACACACGGCGGGGGGAGGGGGGGGTATTGGACACCATGGGTTTTAGTTAATAAATTTCCTCATAGCAAATAAGGAAATAGAATGCCAGTCTTGTTCTGACAATTCTGATTGTTAGTGATCTGTGGTTTGGCTGGTTTTCCTTTCTGGGCTATTGGAGTGGGCGGATTTCCTTTTTTCATCCTCTTTTGGTTTTATGTTTATATACTTCTGATATACTCAAGTGCAATTTGCTATTTTAACATTTTTATTAAAGACATTTGGGTGGGTGGCAGGTTGTCTGAGGAGAGAACATGGCATCTCGAAGATTAGATTAAATTCAGTTAACCAGTGATGCAAGAAACCCCAGGATCTGAACCACCAGAAATTAGAATCTGAACCATCCAGAAATCAGGATCTGGGCAGGCTGTGGGGCCAGCTGCAGTCAGACACCTGGGCAGTCACCACCCTCTTTCCCTGGCTGATGGTAAATCTCATGATAGCCAGGAGAGCCTGGTGTCCTGCAGTGGAAGCACAGAGGTTAGGTGCCTCCAGAATAGTGATGTAAACCCAGGGTCTGACATGAAGAAAGTACTCAGAGAATGTCATTTTCCTTTCCAAGCCCAGGAGAGCTCACCAACCTTCCTCTCTTGGTAGTTAGTTGGGGAACAGGCTGAGACTTGATGCTGCTGTTGGTTTGGTGTGCTTACCAGGGGTGAGTGCATCCTAAACTTGAACCAACCAGAGAATGGAGGGCGTGTCAGCATAAAAAATGAATAGTAAAAGGTTTTTAAAAAGAAAAGACTAGAAAGCTACATAATGAAATAGTAAGTGTGGTTTCTTTAAGGGGATTTTTTTTCTTCCAGTTTCATTGAGGTATAATTGACAGACAGCACTGTATAATTTTAAGGTGTACAGCATGATGATCTCACAATAAGCTTAGTAAACCAATTTTTAATTAAAAATATTTTTCTTACGAGAACTCTTGGGATTTACTCTCCCAACAACTTTCATATGTAACATACAGCAGTGTTAATTATGGCCTGCCAGGTGGTGCAATGGTAAAGAACTCACCTGTTAGTGCAGGAGACGAAGTAAACTCATTTTTTATTCCTGCGTCAGAAAGATCCCTTGTAGAAGAAAATGGCAACCCACTCCAGTATTCTTGCCTGGGAAATCCCATGGACAGAGAAGAGCCTGGTGGGCCACAGTCTGTGGGGTTACAAAGAGTCAGACATGACTAAGTGCGCACATACACAGTGTTAATTATATTTATCATGTGCAATATACCCCTAGTTCTTTGTAAGTGGAAGTTTGTACATTTTTCGGGGAGCAGGGGCAGGGCTGAACTGGTTGGCATGCAGAACTTCCCAGACCAGGGGTTGAACCTGTGCCCCATGTAATGGAAGCACAGTCTTAACCACTGGACCACCAGGGAAGTCCAAAGACATACCTTTTGACTGCTTTCAACCAGTTCTCCTTGCTCCCACTCCTTACTTCTGGTAACCAAAAGTCATGTTTTTCCTATGAGTTTTTTTTTGAAATATAATTGTCCTACAACACTATGTTAGTTCTTGTTAATCAACATTGATTTGATATTTTTATGCATTTCAAAGTGATCGCCACAATGTCTAATTATAATTTATCACCATACAAGATATTACACATTTATTAACTATATTCCTCACACTGTACATTTCATACCCATGACTCATCTATTTTGCAAATGGAAGTTTGTACCTCTTAACTTCTGTCACTGACTTCTCTCTCCTCACCCCCTCCCTCCTGGCAACCGCCTGATTGTTCTCTGTGACTCTGTTTCTGTTATTATGTTTTTTTGTTTTTAGATTCCAAATATAAGTGAAACCATACAATATTTGTCTGCTGACTTACTTCACTCAGTATCAGTTCAGTTCAGTCGCTCAGTTGTGTCCGACTCTGCGACCCCATGAATCGCAGCACACCAGGCCTCCCTGTCCATCACCAGCTCCTGGAGTTTACTCAAACTCATGCCCATCGAGTCGGTGATGCCATCCAGCCATCTCATCCTCTGTCGTCCCCTTCTCCTCCTGCCCCCAATCCCTCCCAGCAACAGTGTCTTTTCCAATGAGTCACCTTTTCGCATGAGGTGGTCAAAGTACTGGTGTTTCAGCTTCAGCCCTTCCAATGATGTCCTTCCAAGGACATCGGTCCTTCCAATGAACACCCAGGACTGGTCTCCTTTAGGATGGACTGGTTGGATCTCCTTGCAGTCCAAGGGACTCTCAAGAGTCTTCAACACCACAATTCAAAAGCACCAATTTTTCGTATAGTAACCTCCAAAACCATCAATGTTGTTGCAAATGGCAAGATTTCATTCTGAGTAATATCCCATTGTGTCTACCAAATCATCATTACCCACCTACTGATGGGCACTTGGGTTGCTTCCATATGCCAAAATATGGCCAAAATAGCCAAATGTTATAAATAAAAATGTAATCAGCATAGGGCTGCATATCTTTTCTAGTTAGAGGTGGAATTGCTGGATCATATGGTAGTTCTATTTTTAATGTTTTAAGAAAACTCCATATTGTTTTCTGTAGTGACTGCCTCGATTTACATTCCGCATACACAGTGCACAAGGGTTCCCTTTTTTCCACATCCTCACCAGTACTCATTATTAATGCTTTTGCATGTAGCTATCCAGTTTTCCCAACACTATTGAAGAGGCTGTCTTTTCCCTATTTATATTCTTGCCTCCTTTGTCGTAGATTAATTGTCCATATGAGTGGACAACTTCTGGGCTCTCTGTTCTGTCTATTGACCTACAGCTCTGGTTTTGTGTCAGTACTATACTGTCTTGATGACTAGCTGTGCAGTATAGTTTGAAATTAGGGAGTATAATACCTCCAGTTTAGTTCTGTCCCAGGATTGTTTTGGCTCTTTGGGATCTTTTGTGTTTCCATGCAAATTTTTCTAGTTCTGTAAAAAATGTCACTGATATTTTGATAAGGATTGCATTGGATCTGTAAATTCCCTTGGGTATGGTCATTTTAACAATATTCTTCCAATCCATGAACATGGTATATCTTTCCATCTGTTTGTGTCATCTTCAGTTTCTTTCGGCAGAGTCATAGTTTTGCAAGAACAGGTCTTTTACCTCCTTATTCGGACTTATTCCTAGGTGTTTTATATTTTCTTTTTGCTTCTGTGCATTCTTTCAAGTTTTGAATGGAATTTTTATTTAAATTTTAGAAAAGTTTTAGATTTACAGGAAAACTGCTTATAGAGTTTCCATATATACTGATTGGTTTCCCTTAAAATTGTATGTACCATTTCACAGTTATTAACCAATTTTGATATATTAAAAATCCTTAATTTTTAGCTAATAACATTTTTCTGTTCCAGGACTCTGTCTGGAGCAGAAATTATATTTAGTCATGATACATTTTAAAAATACTGAAATTCATAATTCCCTCGTGGTCCACAGGTTAGGGCTCTGCAGTCTCACTGCTAAGGGTCCAGGTTCAGTTCCTGGTTGGGGAACTAAGATCCCACAAGTCACGTGGTGCCACCAAAGAAAAAAAGATTAAAAATACTGGAATTCATATACATTACTTACAAGGTATGTTCTTTATTAGAGATGTGGTCTAACGGACACAAAATTTAGCTATTTCTGAACGTGTGTATGTGCTAAGTCACTTCAGTTGTGTCCGATTCTGTGACACTATGGACTGTAGCCCACCAGGCTCCTCTGTCCATAAAATTCTCCAGGCATGAATACTGGAGTGGGTTGCTATTTCCTACTCCAGGGGATCTTCCCAACCCAGAGATTGATCCCTAATCTCTTATATCTCCTGCACTGGCAGGCAGGTTCTTTACCATGAGCACCACCATAACTAGAAGTAAAAGCAAAATTTGAATTTTCAGTTCTGGATCTGGTGTGACCTTATGCTTACCTCATTTAGTGCTGTGTATTGTACCGAAAGATTCTTAGAGGCCAAATTTTTGAAGAGGATTGCATGGGGGATGGTTTAAGTGATGAGTATGGGTGATCATTTGCCCTGGTGAAAAGTATAATCATGAAATGTACAAACTCAAGAAGGAACTGAGTTGGATTTCTGGCCCAGATTTCAACATAAGCACTTCAAAGGATGAGCTGATCTGTTGGTGACTATTGGACAAAAGGTCAAATGAGAACTTTGGGTGTCACGAAACAGGAGGCCCTCTATATCTTCTTGTGTAACAAGGTCCTCTGGCCTTAGAAAAGCCAGTTAGAGCTGCCCTTTCAGATTCTAATGCCTTATTTTGTGCTGAAAGTTCTCTTATATTGTGGTGGTAGTGGGCCTTCCTCTATAGTGAGCCAGAAGTTGTGGCCAGGTGAGTCCCAGCCCAAGCTGGTGTGGAAGGAGGGGCTCAAAGGAGTACTTGGAAGCTACTGCAGACCCCTCTTGTAAGTACAGGACTTTCCCCATGGGAGTTTCCTAGGAAATAAGTTCTTATCAAAGGAGACACAGATGAGGTTGAGAGGGAGCCTGGAGCCATGAATGCTTCAAAAGTCATTTCCATCCACAAATGATGTAGCCTTTCATTGATACAGCTCTAGGGCGCTGAGAGGTTTAAAACTATGGGAAAGTTACCCCTCAGACAGGACTTCATAAAGCTATAATGAGAACAGCGCCAGGGCCAAGGACAGTTGGCCCTTGAAGCACATGCGGCACTGACCTCTGTGGTTGAAAGTCCATATATAACTTTGAAGTTGACCCTCTGTTTCTGCAGTTCCTCAGCCACTTACCAGTTCTTATGATTTTGGCCAAGTTCTCTAAAATTTTAAGCATAAAATTTGCCCCGCTTTTACCACAGGAGTGTTGTGAATAACATAAAAGTGGTTTGTAAAGTGAGCATAATACCATGAGGTCATGACTGAGAATGCCTTGTGTTGTGTATACTTCATCTGTGGTTCCCATTAATTCACTGCATCATTCCCACCTTGGAATACCCTTAGAAATTTGAACTTAGTTTAATAAACAGCTCTAAAGCTAAATTGTCTTCCTCTTCCGAGTAGGGTGAAGTTTCTAGAGAAATATTTCTGTAATTCTGTTGTAGTTTTTGGTGACCTTTCTAAAACATGAGAAGTGCTTTATTTTTTTAAAACTAGAGCCTGATGTCAACTGGGACCTGGGTATCAAATGGAGTTGGGCCCAGCTACTGTCATGGACTGTTCAGTCACACTGTACTTTAACATTTTCTCAAATAACAATCAGTTCTCACAGCAACCATAGGTTCACGTTCTCATTTTATGGGTGAGCCAAATATTAACGTGGTTGATAAGACTGAAATTCAGACCTCTGACTACACCCTCACTGTATTATGCCCGAAAGACCTCAATCAATTTGTTACAATTTGTGACTCCTTCCAAGGCTTGTGAATTGTGTAAAGTGGGTCAGACTGGTCTAGGACTGGTTTGTACACCCATAAAGAAGGCGCTTAAGTATTTAGAAAATGAACATCAAGTAAGCCGCTCCTTCCCACAGCCCTGCAGCTTCTATCCCTCAGCCTGACCACAGACCTACCCCAATATTCCCCTAACTCCTCAGGCTGCAATGCAGAGGAGAGGCCAAGTGGGCCTCGCCAGGCCAAAACTGGGCTTCGAAGGTCACACCTCCCACCCCTGCGTCCTCTGGAAGACGCACAGTCGGTTTCGAAAAGAGCTTGGTATGCCGGGTCCAGAGGCTCGCAGACCCCGCCGCCCCTCCCGCCCAGCGGACCCAAAAGACTACAGCCCCCAGAACGCCCCGCGACCGTCGGCTCGGCCCGGCGCGCGTGCGTGGTGGCGCAGCCGAGCGCTGACAGGGGCCGAGCCGCGCGAGTCAGAGCAGGGTTGGCACCGTGGAGGCGACGGCGCCCGGCGGTGGGGCAGCTGGACATCCCCCGCGGGGCAGGTGAGTGCCGAGCGAGAGGCTGGTGGCGACCCGCTGGGTCTGCAGGGCCCGGCGCCCACACGTGCACCCCTGGTGGAGACGCGGGGGCTATGGAGAGACCGACTGACGCACGGACTGGCAGATGGACGAGCAGAGAAGCCGGGAGGCGCTGCCGCGCGGGCCGGCCGGGCCCTCGCTCGTCAGGCGCACAGGGTGGGGGTCTAGGCCGGCGGTCTCCAGTGGCTGGCTTGATGAGGTCGGGTGCGGGGCCATTCGAGGCGAGGACGGTGCTCGGGGCGGGGGTGGCCTCCCGGCGTCAGGAAACCCCCTGGCCGGCCCAGCGAGAAGTGGGGGTCCCCGGCGCCCGAGCTGAAGTGCTCTGGGGGCTGGACCCCCAATACAGCCCCTCCCGCCGCTGGGAGCAATTTACAGGAACCGCACCTCACGCCGGGACCCTTTTCTTTGAAGGAACGGCAGCCTCGGATACATTTACCGTAGCAAAGTCTTCCTCAGGTGTGACTTGTAACTTGACGTTGAAGATTCAGGTCTGGGGTCAGAACAAGCTTAGATTCTGGTCAGACTCAGAACTCACCGTATTATGCGTTTTCTAACACTGGAGACACTGAGGCGCGTATTATCCGGGATCAGCCTGTGTGGTTAGGATCGGAATTTTGAAAATTATTCTCATGGAATAATGATTCAAGATGCTTTTTATACGGGGGGAAAGGATGATTTGAAGTTTCTTTTCAGTGACGAATGACTGTTACCATGTTTCCAGTCTTGTGCTGCCTATGCGATTTGTGGTGGGTTTCTGGCTTTTTTTATTTTTATTTTTTTTGCTTTCTGGTGAGATGTTTTGAGCTGTCTGGAATATTCTTTACCCTTCTTTCTTATTCTTCCGTGGTAAACTCAAGTTCCTAATCAGACCCTGTTTCACAAAAACTGAATTTTCAGCCTCGACTTGGTTACTTGTAGCTTTTGTAATTGTTTGTGATTAAGTTTGTAGATAACAAATGTTCTTCCTGCTCCTTTTCCTCCTCATCTCTTTTCCATCTTCCAGTTGTCTTTGAACGCTAAATGATAGTTATATTTTTTGTTTTACACATTTATTTCTGTGGTCCTTGATTAGCTGGTAATTGATTCTAATAAAAGACATCTTTCCTGTATTTTGATAATCCCAGGTGCCTGTAGCGTTTTCATCATTACTTATTACATTAACCTAGGCTTTCACCCACTTCCATATACCTTGTTAAGCATGGGAATGTGAGATCTGGGAGAGAGGACTGAGGTAGGGTGTTTCTCTTGACCAGATATAGGTAACAGGTGAACACAACCCATGAGCATTAACTTTCTTTTTCTTTTTTTTGAGCATTAATTTTAAATGGCTGTAGGGATTTCTCTGGCAGTCCAGTGGTTAGGACTCCACTCTCTCACTGCTGAGGGCTGGGGTTCAATCCCTGGTGAAGGAACTAAAATCCCACAAACTGCATGGCACGACAAAATAAATAAATGACTGTGAACAAAAATTATTTAAATACTAATACTGATTTGGGGAACTTAAAATGAATCTGACATCAGAGTAAAATACTGAGAAAGGACCTCAGGGACCATGTTTTATCATGTTGCCTTCTTTCTGTGCCCAGAGTGGATGCTGGGGACACCTTGATGGCTTTGAGACTTAAACAGTGTTCTGTGTGTTTGTGTTTTTGGTTTCTCTCTTCCCAGTTCTCAATGAATGTTTTGGCAGGAGCTCAAAATCTGGTACATTTGATAATTTAAAGCCAGTGTCATCTGCTTATTCTGCAGTTTGTCTCTCTTCCTTAGCTGGTGACATCACTGATTTTCCACAGGAGCCCTTTAGGAACTCATGCAGTCTGTCGCGAGGAAGAGGAATAGCATGGAAGGTGGCACACACAGGTGAAATAAGGACCCTGTTTCTTTGCCATCGCATATTACATGTAGAGTGAGACAGAAACTCTGGACTAAAGCACAAACTATGTGGGAGGTTTAGAACCCCAGAGTCCAGGCGTCCACGTAGGTAACAATGATCAGTACCACTTACTGAATGTCCTCTGTTTGCTCATGCTGTAACTGCCACAGTGAGGTGCAGGTGTCCTCACTGTCATTTTATGTGGGTGTGAACTGAAGTACAGAGGTTAAGTGGTCTGTAGATGTAGCGACAGGGCCAGAATGCAAATTCAGGTCGCTAATGCTGACACCTCTGGTCTTTGTACTGTGCTGTACTACCCTACCAACACATACATTCAAATCTTTCTCATTTTTCTTAACAAACAAACAAAATAAGCCGCCTTTACTGTGGCCATGTTACTTCTTCACAGTGCTCTCTTTCTCCATCTGTTTCCTTTCTAGATTTGTTCATAAAAAAAAACTATGTCCTTCTCTTCCCTTTAGTCCTTAGTTCCTTTCAGGCTGGCCTCCACCATTGACTTTATTGAAATTGTTCTCATGAACTCCACTTGGCCCTTGATTGAATACCTACTGCATGTACCATCTTCTAGACTTAAAAAGAGGCTGAGGTATGGTTCTTGTTCTGAGAGAGTTTAGGACCTAATGAGGGAGAAAAAGAATTTCATATGTGTCAGTATATGTTAACTCTTGACCATGCAGTCTTTGCTTTTGGGAGTAGGGGAGGAACAGTTCCCTAAGAAGGGGACACTGGACAGACAACAGAGAGAAAGCCTAAGTTGTTGCAGACAGTGGTATCAGGACTGCATGGTCAGGTGTGGATTTTTAGGAGAAGGTGTATCTCACCAGTGTGAGATGATACAGTTGAAACATGTGGTATAGGCTTTAGAGTCTGACAGGCCTAGCAACTGAGCCTTTATTTCTTCCTTATACCTGTGTACAGTGTCAGCTCTGTGAAAGCAGGCCTTTGTGTTTTTCACCACCTCACTCCTCTCTTCTGAAACAGTGGTCATTAGATGTTTGTGGTGTGAATATCTCATAGGATGTTGTTCAGCACGTGGGAGTTAGTCATACTCCCAGCAGCACAGTGAGACTGAAGTAGTGAGTGGCCATCCATCCGTGTGGTTTAAGAACTGATTTTTGAAGACACCATTGTTTGAAATAGTACATGTGTGATCACCGCCCCTTTTTGAACATTTAGGCTTGTAATTTATGCTCACAATTTAGAACAGAGACATTCACCTCTTTTCCATAGGTACAGTTAGCTGATAACTGTTTTCGCTTTTAATATTATTCCTCTTTTCTAGTTATAAACACATCTCTGCTTTTTCTAATTGTGATGTAGGTTTTTTTTTTTCCTGCTAATATTGTGAATTGTTTTGGGAAGTTAATTTCTTTGGAATCATTACATACCTTTACCAGTAAGGGTAACATGAGAAATGAGATTGAAAGCTCCAACCCAGTTATCAGCAGGCTTATTCTTGGGCAAGGCCAGATTTCCAATTAGGACTAATAGATTTTTTTTTTCCTTAACAAAATCATACAACTGTTCTGGCCTTCCTTGATATCTAGTTAGCCTTTCAGCTAATATTCTAAAGACATGAAGCAAAAGATGATTTCCCTCTTCTTGGGTTTGAGTTTCATTTGTAAATATCCTTAATTTGTGTGACTTGAGTTTATAGGGTTAAAGTCCAAATACCACCTTTTGTTCCACTTTTGAAGTCAGTAGGATGTAGTAATTAGCACCTACAATAAAGTTCAAATTCTGGCTCTACCACTTTAAATTTTGAAAACTTAATACAAGTAATATAACTTCCCAATGTTTCATTTTGCTCGTCTCTAAAATTGGGGTAATTACTCCTACTACCACCACTCAATAATAGCTAGTGTTTATTGAGTGTTTACTATAGACTTGGCATAGTTGTAAGAATTTTATATATGTTAACTCAATTTTCACAACCATCCTGTATATTAGTATTATGCCCACTTAAGATGAGGAAGCGGTGACAAGATGGCTACCTGAGAGTTGTAATAAAGGTGTTTAATAATCTAATGGGTAGTTGTACTGAATGATCTGTAAAGTCCTCCTCAACTCTGAGACAATGATTGTCTGTTTGAAATCTAAGTCTCCAGACTCTGGGCCCTAGAGATTGTTCTAGAACAGATTGTTCTTGCCTTCCCCACAGTGCCAGCCTGGTTTCCTATTGTCTCCGCCCCACACCCCTGCTTCACCCAGCGCCTTACCTTCTTCACATCCTCTTCTCATTGAGCCTTCCCTGAAAACCTGCTTTAAAATAGCAACTTCTTGAAATTGCCTGGTCCTTTTCCTTATTCATTTTACTCTGCAGTGCTACTCATCACCAGGCATTCAATGTGGTTTCTTTTTTTTATTATTATTTATTTTTGGTTGCATTGGGTCTTGATTGCTGTGCAGGCTTTCTCTAGTTTAAGCGAGTGGGAACTATCTTCGTTGTGGTATGCGGGCTTCTCATTGCTGTGGCTTCTCTTGTTGGGGAACACAGGCTCTAGGGTGCAGGGGCTTAGTTGCTCTGAAGCTTGTAGAGTCTTCTTGGGCCAGAGATTGAACCCATGTCCGTTGCAGTGGCAGGCGAATTCCCAACCACTGTACCACCAGGGAAGTCCAATGGTTTCTTATTTTTTTAATTACCTGTTTCCCCTCTAGAATGCCATACCCTGGAAAAAAGAGACTTTTATCTGTTTTGATCATTGCTCATCACTTAGAACACTGCCTGGCACATAGTCGGCACTCAGTAAATGTATGTTGAATGAATGAATAGTTCTTCAACACAAAACATAAATGTTGAGAGAAAGGACTAGGGGAAGTTTCACAGGAGTGTCATTTAAGCTGAGCACTGAAAGACTGGTAGACTCTGGACATTTGGAAATGGGGGTGGCTTTCTAAGCAAAGGGAGCAATATGGATACAGAAGCATGTTGAGACAGCAGGGAGAATATGTGAAGGGAAAACAAGAGCCGACCCAACAGGTAGATTGGGAAACACTGAAGAAGATGAGGGGAGAACCAGGTAATTGGGGCTGTGCTTCAGGAAATATTAGTCTAGTGTTTGTTTAACATGAATGGATGGATGGAGAGTCCGGAGGTGCAGAAACCTGTTAGGAGACTTTTACGGTGGCCCTGAAAAGTGACCAGGTCTGGGTCATGGCAGTGGAAAGAGATACCTAGAAATATTTTAAAGGTAAAATCAATAAACTTTGCAACTTAGTCAGTGTTGGGAACAAAAGAAACATAGGAGCCAGAAATTACCCTAAAGTTAGAATATGAGTGTCCTGAAAAAAAGAGAGAAAATCAAAAGAATCATTTGGGATGGAATAAAAATAGATTTATGTGAGAAATACAAATTTGATGTTTTATGGGGTAAGTCAACTGAAGTCATCCAACAGCAGGAAGTTGGAGATAGCAGGACTGTCGTCATGACTACAGATAGAGATTTATAGCTTATCTGTATGGCAGTGAGAGCTGAATCCCCAATAGGGACAGAAATGGATTCCACAGTAGTAATCCATTAGGAGTGGATTAAAAAAGAGAAGACCAACTTGGGGAATGTTTTGAAGGAGTCTGGAGGAAGAAGAGGAGCCTGCCTAGAGGCAAGCAGAGAAGAAGAAGCCGTGTAGTCAGAGTCCTAGGAGAACAGCTTCAAGGAACCCATGCAATATCAGACTCAAGTACTGCCGGGGTTTAGGAAGGTGAGGCCAAAGGAAGAGGGTTCCATATGGTGACAAGGAAACCACTGGGAACCTTTAAAAAGTCTAGGTGGTAAGAGAAGCAGCTTCAAGTATGAGCTGGCTGGTGAGGCATGGGAGCAGAATTCTATTCTGCTTTTGAAACTATGGCAGTGAGGCAGGGGAAAAGAGACAGAGAAGTAGGAGACTTGAGCGGGTCCAGGGAGAGCGGCTTTGTTGTGGTTTGTTTTACTTAAGGATACGGGAGATCTGAGTACTGTGTGCACCAGACATGAAGCCAGTGGAGAGGGGGAAGAGATTGAAGATGCTGTCAGGGAGGTGGACTGAAAGGTCTTGTGGGTGGAGGAGTCAGCCTGGGAAGGGAGGGAGGCTACTTCTCCCCCAAGAGGAGAGGACGAGTGAGAGAGGAAAAGGTGAAAAGACTGAGCAGTGTTGCTGGGTGAAGGAGGACGTGGAGGAAGCTAAGCCTAGTGACCACGGCTTTGTGAAGGCTGGAAACCAGGCCATCAGCTGGGAATGCTGGCAACAGGGGAGCGGCGCTGGGCCTGAAGAAACACGGGAAAGGCTTGAAAGCACTGCAGAAGCATCCGTCAGGTCGGCGAAACAGGAATGAAGTTGCTGAGCAACAGTGAAGATAAGTAACTCCTCTACCTTATTTCCTGGTCAGGACAAGAACAGCGTGGGCAGAGCCTGAGGAGGACTGGTGTGGAGCTGGACAAGGCCAGCTGGTCAGTGTTGGTTTCAGTTTCAGTGTTGGTTCAACGTGGTCGGGTCATTTCCTGTGATGCAGGAATTGGTGTATGGACCTGGTTGTTGAAATCGGCAGTTATTAAGTATGAGATATAAAGAACTGCCAAAAATATTGCAGATTATTTAATGGAAGGCAGGCCATTAAAGGCAGGAAAGGTACGGTCTGCCTAACTGATGTTTTACAACAGCAGGATGACAGCTTCCTCTGACATCTTTCCCAGAATTTCCAGTGATGCTTGCTGCTGATCTGAGTGCCTATTTGCCTGTTCCCAAGTTGTTCCCAAGTTTTTGATTCAGTTTGAGGTGGGGTAGTGGAAATAGAACACTTAGCTTCTGGTCCAGCTGTCTCACTACTGTATGGCTTTAAATTAGTCTTTTGACCTCTTTGGCCTCAGTTTCTTTCTTTTGAAAAAAGTAAGAGGGAGATGAGCACAAAGGATTCTTCTAACTCCATCGTACATGACTCTTGTTATAAAAGTGTTTGTCCCACACCCAGTACTAAAGAAGCTAATGATCTCTAAATGTAAGTGCAGACTGTAGTATGGGGAGTCTCTCCTAATTTGTATTTAATTTGGAATTTTCATAAAAATTCCTGTTTCTCAGGGCTCCCCTGTGGTTCACTGATTAAGACTCCATGCTTCCACTGTAGGGGGTATGAATTCAATTCCTGGTCAGGGAGCTAGATCCCACAGGCCACATGGTGCAAACCAAAAAAAAGAAAAAAACTTTGAAAAAAGATATTTATGTCTCTTAGTACTGTTGCTGTGTCACGTTTTGACCCTACCTGGCTCCCCCCGGGCTCTATGCCCAAGTATAGGTGCATGTTCTTACACACACCCAAGGGGCTTCAAGGTCTTCCAGAACACTGTGCTGCGGGATTGACACTCAACTGTGCTGGTCAGCGTGGTAGAGAGGGACCACTTAGGAGTCTCTTCTGACCCACTGATGCTTGATGCAAGATGCTTTACCTCTCTGAGCCCCGGGTTCAAGTTTAAAATGAAGAGTGCTTAGCAAGTATGGATAAATGCTTAATAAATGTTATTTTTCTTTCTTTCGTTCTGTCTCCATCTGCTGACTGCCACAAAGTACATAGGACTGGATTACCATACTTTAGAGTTAGTAGGGAGGTGTTTTCATCTCTGCAAATGAAAAATTCCCAGTAATGATATAGGTGGTGTGGCCAAATAAGTGACTTTGTTTTTTTTACTTCTGTGGTTTAATTACATGAGGAATAGAGACTTAGGTAACTGTATTTATGATCCGTTTCTTTTAAGTGCCCTAAGCTTCTATTGTTAATATAAAGCTTTAAATTTTTTAATGTCCCCCTCTTTTTTTTTTTTTTTTTTGCCAGTCAGCCCTCAATGAGCTTTATTTTCCTCAAAAACTCTTGTCTACATTTTTCTAGAGCTGCCTGAATGTTGAGATAAGGTTAGCTACCCATTAATTTGCTTCATTTTACTTTTAAGGCGGGTGGTGGCTGCTCCCCAGCCTTGGTGGTGGGACTGACAAGATCCATGCACTGCCTTGCTTCTGTTTTCCTTGCCACAGTCCAGGTGTTTCCAGGCCGTAAATCTTAGGGGAATGATCCTGGGAGGTACCCAGGGAAGTGCCCAGATGACCCTGGATGGTTAGTTTACAGGAGGACCTGGAGAGAAAGCCTGGTGTGGAATCAGCACAGGAGAGCCTCATTGACCTGGTACTGCCATGCAGGAAAGGGAAGGTGTACCTGGGCTTGTGGAGTTCTGGAGGGAGGATCCTGCTTCCCTCTTCTGTTTTCAGTCTGATCTCTGTCTTGCGCAGTCAGGCCTAAATCTTGCCTAAAGGAACACTATCTGTGATCACAAAGAAAATATTGACTCAGGGATGAGGCCGTGGGAGTGGAGCGCAGAATGGGGTTGGTTCCTAGGTCGTTTTGCTCTTTTGCTAATGCCAGTTTGGGAGGAGGCAGCTGAGACTTTTGGATGTCTTTATTCACTAGGCAGATGAAGAATCAGTTCAGTTCAGTCGCTCAGTCGTGTCTGACTCTTTGCGACCCCATGAATCGCAGCACGCCAGGCCTGCCTGTCCATTACCAGCTCCCGGAGTTTACCCAAACTCATGTCCATCGAGTCAGTGATGTCATCCAGCCATCTCATCCTCTGTCATCCCCTTCTCCTCCTGCCCCCAGTCCCTCCCAGCATCAGGGTCTTTTCCAATGAGTCAGCTCTTCGCAAGAGGTGGCCAAAGTATTGGAGTTTCAGCTTCAGCATCAGTCCTTCCAATGAACACCCAGGACTGATCTCCTTTAGGATGGACTGGTTGGATCTCCTTGCAGTCCAAGGGACTCTCAAGAGTCTTCTCCAACACCACAGTTCAAAAGCATCAGTTCTTCAGTGCTCAGCTTTCTTCACAGTCCAACTCTCACATCCATAGATGACCACTGGAAAAACCATAGCCTTGACTAGACAGACCTTTGTTGGCAAAGTAATGTCTCTACTTTTTTAATATGCTGATTAGGTTGGCCATAACTTTCCTTCCAAGGAGTAAGTGTCTTTTAATTTCATGGCTGCAATCACCATCTGCAGTGATTTTGGAGCCCCCCCCCCCCCCAAATAAAGTGTGACACTGTTTCCAATAGTGTGAATAATAAACGTGTTTTCAACAAGCATGATTGGGGTGACTAGAAGGGGGGAGCCAGTTCTAGATTAGTGCCACTAGCCACTTTATCATGATGTTCAACTGGGCTCAAGTCTTGAGGCTTTCTTTCCATATTTTGATACTTGCTTCACTTAGCAGCCTGCCCTAGGAGAAAGTGGTGGGTTCCGAGGTCTGAAAGAAGGGTGCTACAGCCAGAGCATTACAGGAGTGTTGAAGGCTGAGACATGAGGCTGGAATGGTCAGCAGGGACTACTTGGTCATGCAGTCTCATAAGCCAAGTTAACAAATGTGGGCTTTTCCCCAGAATTCGAGGGGAGAAGGAAAATTATTGCATTTAAAAGGATTTCTGTGTAAGGTAGAGAGTAGATGGGGTGTGGAGGGCAGGGGGCAAGACTAGAGAGAGAGATTCTGTGGGAGTCTTACAGTAACTGTGACGGGGAGGAATGACCACAGCCCCAACTGAAAAGAAGCAGCAGGTTGAAGAGAAAAAGGAAGTTTCAGAAAACATTAGGAAAGGCCTAAAAGTTGGAGGGTGGAGGTAGGGAGACTGGGACTGCATTAACTTCAATGCCCAGGTCTAGCTGGAGAACGGAGTGGTGGCTATGCAGTGATGCCAGCTTCCTAAGGCAGGGTTTCCAAGGGAGCTGACAGCTTAGTTCTGGAGTGTAGTAAATTTGAAGGATGTGGAGGAGGGCCCCAGTGGGCAGCTGTACATGCCAGCCTAAGGTTCAGAGAGGTGTCCTGGAGATAGAAATTGGCGTCATAAAGTAAACGAGGGTGCAGAGAACCAGGGAGGGTCTAGGACCGACCATTAAGGCACCTTAAGAAGCAGCAGAGGAGGTGAAACTGGGAAAGGAGACTTAAGAAGGCGAGCCAGAAGGACCAGAGGAAGCCCTGAGGTTATGACGCTGAACCTGAAAAGTGAGTGCTTCAGGAAGAAGGAAGAGGTTACTGCAGGGCATGCTAGTGCTACTGAGAGATCATGTGTGGTAAGAACTGAAATGTCTTTGTGGATCTAATGCCCATCAGCAGTGTTGGGGTGACCCTTTAGTACACCAGGCCTGTGCTGAGCACTGATAAAGCAGAGACAAAACAGAGAAAATGGAAAGAACATGACACTGGGCATTTCATTTAATATAGCAAAGTCATCTTGGGAAAAATTGTAAGTATTGTTAAACTTCCTCATACTCATTTTTTATGTTGAATTAAATAGGGAGCACCCTAATCTTTTTTATTCTATGGCTGTCTGAAGGTCTTTTTTTTTTTTTATGTTTAGCCTTATTTGTTTAAATAGGTTCATTTAAACATTAAATAGGTTCACATTAAAATGGTTCAGAATTCAAAAGTACAAAAGGTTACTAAGTAAAAACATCTGCTACTTCATTCCTCTCATGTACAGCCTTGTATTTATGTGAAAATTTCCTCCCTTTTCCTGCACAAATATTTACCATTCCTCTCACTGTTTTTCTGCTTGATTTACTCATTTTGCAGTATATCTCAGAGATCACTCCCTATCATTGCACAGATAGCCAACCTATCCTTTTTCATAGCTGCACACTATTTCATTATAGAGATGTATTAATTTATTTAACTGGTCCCCTGCTGATGGAAATTTAGGTTTTCTAATATTTTACTACCTAAAATTTTGTTGCCACAAACCGTGCTGTAGGGAGTTACCTTGTATGAGTCTTGTTTCTTAAGTATAGGATAAATTCCCAGAAGTGGAAATTGCTGGACTGAAGAGCCTCTAAAGGTTTTAATCCAACCTTGCTTATTGGATTAGAAAACCTGCAGTGAATGGTGGCTATTATTAAGATAAATATGATATAGGTAGGTTATATTAGAGAAAAATAGGGGCATCTGACACAGACCAGAAGCAAGGTGGGTGGTGGGAGCTTTCTGGAGGAGGAAATGCCTGAGCAGAGCCTTGAGGAATGAAAAGTCAGGTGAAGTGGAGGCATTACAAGCAGCAGGAGCAGAAGGGGCCAAGCCCAAGAACTTAAAAAGGAGCTTGTTGTTTGTGGGGAATCTTCCAGGAGTTTAGTGTTGCCTCCATTCATCAAACAGTCCACTCCCTGCCACAGGTCAGGCACTGGGCTCTATCCTACATCAGATAGGTAGTACATCCAGAAATCACAATATAACTGCAGTATGAATTAAGAAACAGTAGGCTGCGGGCTTCCCAGGTGGCTCAATGGTGAAGAATCCGCCTGCCAGTGCAGGAGATGCAGGTTCAATCCCTACATGGGGAAGATCTCCTGGAGAAGGAAATGGGAACCCACTCCAGTATTCTTGCCTGGAAAATCCCATGGACAGAGGAGCCTGCTGGGCTATACAGTCCATGGGATCACAAAAAGAGTCCAGTTGGACTTAGCGACTGAAACAACAGCAGGAATATATACAGTGATTAATTCTGTCAGAGAAAGAAGGAAGGGGGCATGGAAGGTGGAAGCAAAGGCATTAGAGGAGGCACATCTGAACTAAAATTCAAAAAAACTGTAACAGGTGGACTTCAGTGATTCTCAAAGTGTATTTCCTGGACCAGCAGCATCAGTATCACCCAGCAACTTCTCAGGCCCTACCCAGATCTGCAGAATCAAAATTCTGGGAGTTGGCCTCAGCAACTTGGGTCGTAAAAAGCCCTCTGAAGTGATAGTCAGTTGTGTCCAACTCTTTGTGACCCCATGGACTGTAGCCCACCAGACTCTTCTGTCCATGGAATTCTCCAGGCAAGAATACTGGAATGGGTTGCCATGCCCTCCTCCAGGGGATCTTCCTAACCCAGGGATTGAACCTGGGTCTCCCACACTGCAAGAAGCCCTCTAGGTGATCCCAGTATACTCTGCAGTCTGAGAAGCACTGATGGCGCTCATTGAAGGTGAGGGAACAGTACTGTAGAGTCAGAGAACTAAACTCTGTAGTATTGCTGAAGTGTCGCTTGTGTTTTTACAGAAATAAAAGTTATATAATGAAGTCGCTTAGTCATGTCCGACTCTTTGCAACCCCATGGACTGTAGCCTACCAGGCTCCTCAGTCCATGGAATTTTCCAGGCAAGAGTACTGGAGTGGGTTGCTATTTCCTTCTCCAGGGGATCTTCGCAACCCAGGGATCAAACCTGGGTCTCCTGCATTGCAGGCAGAAGCTTTACCATCTGAGCCACCAGGGAAGCCCCATTATATATATATAAAAGTTATATAAAAGTAGTTATTTTATATGCCAAAGAAATAAGATAAGCTAATAAAACTTGCATTACAGTATCAGTCTAAATCACTTATCTTGAAGTGTCAATAAAATGGACATAAGTCCTGTATCCCTTGTTATGTGAGAAAGCCAGCACCCTTCACCAGGTTTTCATTATTGTCCCTACTTCCAGACCTTTCTTTGATTTTTTCCTCACAGTTAAGGATCTTATGAGTAGAGCAGGCTTTACTGAAGGTATGGAAGACAAAGGGACAATACCTTACAATTAAGAACCATAACTTAAATTGGATTTTGTATTGCCCCCTTTTTTTAAAATTATTTATTTGGCTGCATGCAGGATCTAGTGAAGTTATTCAGTCGTGTCCGATTCTTTGAGACCCCGTGGACTGTAGCCTACCAGGCTCCTCTGTCCATGGGATTTTCCAAGCAAGAATACTGGAGTGGGTTGCCATTTCCTTCTCCAGGAGCCCTTTTCTTAAGAGGCATTTGGTCCACCCCCAGGGCCTCCCTGCTTCAGACATGCAGCGTGATACTGTCTTGTGGGTTGCTCTGTCCTGAATGATGCAGCTCCTACCCATTCCTGGACTCTGTCCCTTCCCCTCCGTAACCCCTATTTTCTCTTCTCCCCTGCCTCCAAATTTCCATTAATTTCCTTTGCTAGGCAATTGATAGATCTCTCCTTTTCTAATCTTCATCTTCAGGGTTTACCTTCCACCTTTAAGGAGCTTATCAGAATATTTTCCCAAACAGAGGTAAACCTAGTCTCTGGGAAGCATTCTGGAGCCAACTTTAAAATAGTAATTTTCCACTGTGCTATTATTATTATATTATAAAATTTTAGGTTCACTTTAGGGGTCATTAGGTCAATTACCTTGCTTCAAGTGGCATTATATTAAACTCTAGCCAATAATTCTTAATCTAGTCCTTATTTCTGTTTTACAAAACTGACACTATAAAGTAGAAAAGACACATTTTTTAGGGCATGGCAACCCACTCCAGTATTCTTGCCTTGAGAATCCCCATGGACAGAGAAACCTGGAGTGCTACAGTCCATGGGATCACAGAGAGTTGGACAGGACTGAGTGACTAAGCACAACACATACATTTTATTTTTTTATTTTTATTTTTAATTGGAGGATAACATGCATTAACTCCATTTAAAAAAATCTTCAAAGGTCAAGTTCCTCACAAACTGTTCTTATTACAAAAATTGCTGTTGGGTGCCTAAATATTGTATCAAAAGATGACTATGTAGTTCTGTAGTAAATTACAGAACAAAGACTGCATAATTACTGGGGAAATGCCAATAATTTAATGTTCAGTAGAGAAAAATATTTCAAAATCTAAAATGTAAGAATTGTGTATGTGTGTAGAAAAAAAACAAAAGTGAGGAGAGCTAGGAAGAAAATGTGACTTATTGAATTGGCAGACTTGTGGCAGAATTTTTTTAAAATTTGATTTCTGTTAACGTCATTGTGTTAGTATAATTACGAAGCTCAGAGGAGAGTCCCAAACTTCCCTTCCCGCAATATAAACCAGTGACTGTGTTTATACTGCCGAGGTCGTCGTCTGACCTGCAGCTTACATTTGCCCCACTGCCAGTTAAGTCTGTCCTCTGTTCTCCGTGGAGAGGAGCCAGGTGCCGGAGTGCTGGGAAGAGGCACAGCTGAGCTGCTGGCTCTGACGGCCCGGGTCCTCCCTGGCCCCGCTCAGGTACAGCGGAGACTAAGTAAACGTCCGGGCTGGGGAGAAAACGCAGGGGACGGGGAGACGCTTCTGTACAAGTAGGTTCAGAAATAGCGTTTTTCCGCCTTAGAGCCTGTCTTGCAAATTGATATACTTTTCCGGTCTCCTGATTTATAAGCATCTCTTTTCCTTTAAATTGCTTTTAGTAGCTTTTCCTTTAGGGAAAGTATTTCACATCATTATACTGGAAAGCTACTACAGCCCCATGTGAAGACAGATACCTGGGGATTTTGTTTAGCCTTAAAAAAAAAGAAAAAAAGGGCTTGAAAATCTGATTTCTAAGTGTTGTCAGTTCTTTTTCCAATGATTACTTAGACCTTTGAGGGAAGTCTTTGTGACCTTTTAGCAGCTCAGGGAGTTCCTGACTTCACAGCTGCTGCTAAGAAGTCAGATTCATGCTGAGCAGTTTTAGTAAAATGTTAGTTATAAATGAGAAAGAGAGGGGTTCTTTTCACAGTTAGGATAAACTATCTCTAATAGTTCGCACCTTTTTTTCGTGTTTGCTTTCTTTGGTTTTGTTTGAACACTGAAGATGGATGCTTGAGGTGATAAGTAATATTGAGAGGGAAGGAGGAAGAGGAAGGCAAGATAGAAACTTCATAGCTGCTGTAAGTTCAGGCTTCATTTGTGGACCTCAGAAAACACAAGGAGAACACATTCTCCCCCCCCACCCCCACCCAATTATTTTTATTAGTTGGAGGTTGAGAACACGTTCTTATTCCTCAGTGTTCTGTACTTAAATTGTAGTCTTTTAAAATTGAGATATAATTCATGTACCATAAAAGTTACCCTTTTAAGGTATACAATTCAGAGGTTTTCAGAGTATTCACTTTTTTTTTTAATTTTTATTTTAACAATGTGTTTTTATTTAATGAACACAGTATTTGCCATTTGACAGCCATACACTCTGCAGGTTTACCATTCACTTTACAACAAAATTATCAATAGATAAAGGATATTTCTTCATGCACGTTGTAGGAGTATATACATTGAATAACAAACACTCCAGAAGTCAACATATATGTACATTATTTACATATTAACTATTTACTGTAAATAGAAATGTTTTCTAAGAAAAAATAAAACAAGAAATCACAATGTGTGGTTTCTGATCTACAACAGACCTAACTTGTCAGCAAAGCACATCTATGTAGATATATGCATTTTAGCTTGAAAAATATGCATTGCTTTATATGCAGCGTTAAATGCTGCTTCATCTATAAATAGCTCCTATTTGGACTTCGTTTGGTACCACATTAAACTGCTCAAGGATGTTCTGTGATCCTGAAGACACCTGCCTGTCTGGGCACAGGGTCATCCACTTAAACCCCACGTGTCAGTGGGGGCAAGTGGGGCTGTGGAAGCCATGCCTCCCACCCAGCGGACCTTCCCTGCCTCCTGCCCTCTTTCTCTGCAGGTTAAGCTCTTTGGCCAGAGTTGGGATAAGATGAGTAATTCAAGCACTGAGCGCAAACGGGAGGGTAGCAGGGGGGTGAACAGGATCACACTGAGGTCCAGGCCCGCCAGCCACAGACCTGTCCCCACACAGCCCTGACCCAGCGGGGCTTCTGGACCAGGCCATCTGAGGGCTTAGTGCGGGGAGGACACCTTAAACCTGTCAGGTTAATACTGTCACACAAAACCTGGAATTCCATGACTTCATGTAACACTCCTAGAGCAAGGGACAGATCCTGAGCACCATGGCCTTCTGCATCATCCCGGGCAAACAGCCGTCTGGTAAGGCTCCTTCACAAGTGGTCAGAGAAAGATTTTACAGAGTATTCACTTTTGTGTAACCATCACTGTCTAATTCCAGAATACTTTCATCACCCCAAAAGAAACTTCGTATCCACTAGCAGTAATTCCCCATTTCCCCCTCCCTCCAGCCCCTGGCAGTCACTAATCTACCTTCTGTCTCTCTGGATTTGCCTATTGCGAGCATTTTATATAAATAGAATTACATGTTGTGTGGTCTTTTGTGACTGACTTCTTTCACTGAGCATGTTTTCAAGGTTCAACTGTGTGGCACATGTGTAGATACTTGATTCGTTTTTAGGAAGAATAATATATTCCAAGGTATGGATATACCAGGGCTTCCCAGGTGGCTCAGTGGTAAAGAATCCGCCTACCAATGCAGGAAGACACAGGAGGCGCAGATTCAATCCCTGAATCAGAAAGAGTGCCTGGAGGAGGAAATGGCAACCCACTCCCATCCTCTTATCTTGAAAATCCCATGGACAGAGGAGCCTGGCGAGCTCCTCCATGTTGGCACATGTCAGTACTTGATTCCTTTTTATGGATGAATAATATTCCAGTGTATTGGTATACCACATTTTGTTTATCCATTCATCACTTGATGGGCATTTGAATTGTTTCTACTTCTGGACTATTATAAATAATGTTGTGAACATTTGTGTGCAAGTTTTAATGTGTAATTTTTTTTTGATGTGTAATTATTTTTAAACACAATACCTCTGTACTTTTTCAAAAAAGAGAACATTGAAAATCAAAATGAGTAAGTCCCATACTCCTAACACTTAACCCAAGCATGTTCTTTTTATATTACCTTCAACGTGTGTGTATTATATACATTTTAAATGGCTGAAATCACATCTTATCTTCATGATCTACTCCATTTTTCTTCTGTTTCTGGTTTGACTCACTACAGTTAGACTTCCACCCTCACCATTAAAAATTAAAGCTCTCTAATAAATTGTACCAATGTTTTGCATATATGGTTATCGTTACCATCTTTCTAAATTCCATATATATGCGTTAGTATACTGTATTGGTCTTTATCTTTCTGGCTTACTTCACTCTGTATAATGGGCTCCTGTTTCACCCATCTCTTTAGAACTGATTCAAATGAATTCTTTTTAATGGCTGAGTAATATTCCATGGTGTATATGTACCACAGCTTCCTTATCCATTCGTCTGCTGATGGTCATCTAGGTTGCTTCCAGCTGATTCATGTCAATGTATGACAAAAACCACTACAATATTGTAAAGTAATTAGCTTCCAACTAATAAAAATAAATTTAAAAAAAAGAAAAAAGATTGTACCAATGTTTTATTAGCTCCCGAGGCAAGAGAAATAAAAGTAAAAATGAACAAATGGGACCTAATGAAACTTATAAGCTTTTGCACTGCAAATGACACCCTAAATAAAATGAAAAGACAACCTACAGAATGGGAGAAAATGTTTGCAAATGATGTGACTTTTCAGGGCTTAATTTTTTCCAAAATATGCAAACAGCTCATACAACTCCATAACAACAACAAAAAAACCCAATCAAAAATGTGCAAAATATCTAAATAGATATTTCGCCAAAGAAGACAGACAGATGGTCAATAGGCACCTGAAAAGATGCTCAACATCACTAATGATTAGAGAAATGCAAATCAAAACTACAGTGAGGTATCACTTCACACCAGCCAGAATTGTTCAGCTGCTAAGTTGTGTCTGACTCTTTGCATCCCCATAAACTGCAGCACACCAGGCTTGCCTGTCCTTCACTATCTCCCGGAGTTTGCTCAAGCTCATGTCCATTGAGTCAGTGATGCCGCTGAACTGGAGCGGGTCCTTTCCCAGCACCTGCCCCAGGCTTCTGCTTCCAATGAAGCTGTTCAGTTCAGTTCAGTTCAGTTGCTCAGTCATGTCCTACTCTTTGTGACCCCATGGACTGCAGCATGCCAGGCTTACCTGTCCATCACCAGCTCCCAGAGTTTGCTCAGACTCCTGTCCATTGAGTCAGTGGTGCCATCCAACCATCTCATCCTCTGTCGTCCCCTTCTCCTCCTGCCGTCAGTCTTTCCCAGCATCAGGGTCTTTTCCAAAGAGTCAGTTCTTTGCATCAGGTGGCCAAAGTATTAAAGCTTCAGTTTCAACATCAGTCTTTCCAACGAATATTCAGGGTTGATTTCCCTAAAGGAAATCCTAAAGATTTCCCTAAAGTCCATCCTAAAGATGGACTGGTTTGATCTCCTTGCAGTCCAAGGGACTCTCAAGAGTCTTCTCCAGCACCACAGTTCAAAAGCATCAATTCTTCAGTGCTCAGCCTTCTTTATAGTACAACTCTCACATCTGTACATGACTACTGAAAAACCCAGGCAGCATGTTGACTGACACCTCGTGAAGGTTTACATCCTCAACAAGGACCAGCAGTGGGACCACCGGGGCACCAGGCATTTCATCTGGCTCCATGGAGTGGCTGAAGGATATGTCCCTTCTAGTCAGAGCCTGACAAAGCATGGTCCACTGCAGAAGGGAATGGCACACCACTTCAGTATTCTCGCCTTGAGAATCCCATGAATAAAATGAAGAGGAAAAAAGATATGACCAGTCATAATGGCCATCTTTAAAAAGGCTACAAGTAATAAATGCTGGAGAGGGTGTTGTGAAAAGGGAAACCTCCTACACTGTTGGTGGGAATGTAAGTTGGTACAGCCCCTATGGAAAAACAGTATTCCTTAAAAACAGAGGTTCCTTAAAAAACTAGTTACTTCATGATCTAGCAGTCCCACTCCTGAGGCATATACCTGGAGAAAACCTTAATTTGAAAAGATATGAGCATCCCAGTGTTCATAGCAGCACTATTTACAGTAGCCAAGACATAGAAGCAACCTAAATGTCCATTGAAAGATGAATGGATAAAGCTATGGTTTATATGTACAATGGAATACTCCTCAGCCATAAAAAAGAATGAAATAATGCCATTTGCAGCAACCTGGGTAGACCTGGAGATTACAATACTAAGTGAAGTAGGTCAGATGGAGAAAGAAAAATACATGATACTGCTTATGTGTAGAACCTTAAAAAAAAAATACAAATGAACTTATTTACAAAACAAACAGACTTGCAGATTTAGAGAATGAGGTAGACTGGAGGATAGGGATAGATTGGGAGTTTGGGATTAGTGGGTACACACTGCTATATTTAAATGAGGTAACCAACAAGGGCCTACTATAAAAATTAAAAAAAAAAAAAAAGAAAATTCATCTGTGTTGAGAGTTCAGTAGTATTTTATTTACATAGATGTGCCACAGTTCTTTATCCATCCATTCACCAGTTAAAGGATATTTGCGTTTTCAGATTCTGGCAGTTGCAGCTACCACAAACCTTTTCACACAGGTTTTTGTGTAAACAAAAGGTTCATTTCCCTTAATAAACATACCTAGAAATGGGTTGGTTGGGTTATATGGTAAGTATATGTCTAACTTTATAAGAAGCTGCCAAACGCTCTTCCAAAATTGTGGTACCATTTTGCATTCCCACCAGCAATAAGTGAGAATTTTAGTTGCTCTGAATCTTCATCAGCACTTGATATTGTCAGGTGGTGGTGGTGGTTTGTTTTTTAATTTAACTACTTAATGTGTGTGTGTGGTAATAATCTCATTGTGGTTTTAATTTGCCTTCCTTAATGACTCATGGTGGTGTGTATCTTTTTGGATGTTTGTCATCTATGTATCTTTGGTAATGCTTCTATTCAAATCCTTTGCCCATTTTCTTTTTTAATTCTTTTTTAATTGGATTGTTTGTTTCCAGCTTACTGAGTTTTGAAAATTCCTTATACTCTGGTTACACATTCTTTATCAAATGTGTGATGCAGACATATTTTCTACCATCTGTGGCTTCTGATAATCTAATCAAATGTTTTCTTTAAATATCATGCTTTTAGTGTAATAGCTAAGAAATCTTTGCATAACCAAGGTCACAAATATTTTCTCTTGTTTTCTTCTAGAAATTTTTTTTTTTTTAATTTTTGGCTGCACTGGGTCTTCGTAGCTGTGTGTGGACTTTCTGTAGTTGAGGCAGACAGGCGTCTCTTGTTGCGGACTGTGGGCTCTGGGTGCACAGGCTTCAGTAGCTGTGGCACACAGGATTAATTGCTCCCTGATATGTGGGGTCTTCTCTGACCAGGGGTTGAACCTGTGTCCCCTGCACTGGTAGGCGAACTCTCAACCACTGGACTGCTTATGGAAGTCCATTCTTTTAGAAGTTTTGTAGTGGTTTTTCTAGGCCCATTTGTTGACAAGACTGTCCTTTTTCCATTGAATTGCATTTGTATTTTTGTTGAAAATTAATTAATTTCCTAGGGCTGCCATAATAAAGTATCACAAACTGAGTGACTTAGAACAACAGTAATATTGTCTCTCAGTTTTGGAGGCCAGGAATCTGAAATCAAGGTGTCAGCAAGGCCATGCTCTCTCTGAAACCTGTAAGGGAGGATCCTTCCTTGCTTCTTCCAGCTTCTAGTAACCTCAGGCATTCTTTGGTTTATTATACCATAATTCCAGTCTGTGCACCACATGGTGTTCTTCCATCTCTTCATATCATCTCTCTCTTATATCTGTGTTCAAATTCCCCCTTTTTAAAAGGCATCAGATATAATGGATTAGGGCTCACCTTAATGAGGTCGCCTTAAGTTGGTTAAATCCGCAAAGACCCAGTCTCCAGATAAGGTCACATTCTGCGGTACTGAGGGATGGAACTTCAGCATACCTTTTTATGGGGGACACAAATCAATTCATAACTTTAATTGACCACGTGTGTGGGTCTGTTTCTGGATCACCTCTTCTGTTCCATTGAACTGTGTGTCCTTCCTTTTGCCAGTGTCACCCAGTAACTACATGTGTTGGGTTGGCCAAAAAGTTCATTCAGGTTTTTCCATAACATATTATGGACAAATTTGAATGAAGTTTTCAGTCAGCCCAGTAGCTTTATAGTAAGTATTGAAATCAGGTAGTGTGAATTCTCCAACTTTCTGCTTTTCCAAATTATTGATAATTTGAGTATTTTTATTCTTTTGCCTATCCATTTAACTTTTAAATTAGTTTGTCAGTTGTAGCAAAATATCCTACTGGGATTTTGATTGGAATTATGTTTGATCTTTTCTTTGTTCGCAATCTTAGGGAGACAGCATTCAGGCATTTATCATTAAGTATGATATTAACAGTAGGATTTTTGTAGATGCCCTTTATTAGGATAAGGAAGTTTCCTCTATTTCTAGATCGCTGATAGTTTTTATCATGAATGGATGTTGACTTCTGTCAAATGTTTCTTCTACATCTATTGAGATAATCATATAGTTTTTCTTCTTCAGTCTGTTGGTATACTTCATTACATTGATTTTAAACAACTTATCTTGCATTCCCAAGATAAACTCTACTTGGTCATGATGGTATTAATTTTATGTATTATAGAACTTATTGGCAGAAGTTCTTCAGAATATTCTCTTATTACCCTCTTAATGCCTACAGGGCCTGTAGTAGTGTATCTTCTTCCATTCCTGATAATCCTGGTAGTCTGCGTCGTCTTGTTTTCCTCTTCAGTCTGATCAGTTTGATTTTATTGATTTCAGAGGAACAGATTTTGGTTTCATTGATTTTTCTCTCTCTTTGGTTTTCTATTGTATTGATTTTTGTCGTTATCTTTATTGTTTGTTTTTTTCTTCTGCATACTTTGGACTCAATTTACCAATAAATTCAACAACTTGGATAATTGTCAAATTCCTTAAAAGTACACAAACTATCAAAACTCAATCTAGAAATAGATAATCAGAATAGCCTTATCTCTATTAAAAAATTGTAGTTGAAAATCTTTCCATGAAGGAAACTCTAGGCACCGGAGACTTGATTGGTGATTTTATTTCAACATTTGAGGAAGAAATAATGCCAGTTTCTACACAATCTTTTTCTTAAAATGGGGGAGGAGGGACTCCTTCCCAAATCATTCTGTAAAGCAGATACATCCTTATAGCAAACCCAAGAAAAGTGTTACTAGGAAAGAAAACTACAATCAAGCCTTCTTTATGAACATAGATGAAAAGTTCTTAAAATTTAAGTGAATTTCCTTCCACAATCTCTGAAAAGGAAAGTATAATCACGATGACTCAGTAGGGTGAGCTTCAGATATTATTCCTCACATTCCTTGCAGGTGGCTCTCTTCCCAGTCTTGGATAGCTTACACACACACACAGTATTCACATGAAGATTTGACAGTGCTGCCCACAGATTTCTGGAGTTCTCTCTGCAGGTCTCTGCTCTACATATTCAGGCTGCCGTGGTGGCTTTTAGCTCTCAGCCCTCCTGGGTGCCCAGTCCTGACTGCAGACTCTGTCCAGGTGGTAACAGGCAGTCACAGGGCTCAGCTCCATTGTTCTGTCTCTCCCCGGCTTCACTGTCCTGTGCGGCCTGTCATCCAGTGTTTGGAAGCCATAGTTTCATGTATCTTTCTGGCTTTTTAGTTGTTCGGGTTGGGAAAGTAAATCCAATTCCTTATAACTCCATCTTGGCCAGAAGCAGAAGTCTGTAACTGGAATATGAAATGATTATATCACATTTTACAGTGTCAGTATACCCAGATCTTATTAATTCCCATAATGTTTGACATATAAATTGTTCTCATGTTTTTGTTGTATGGATGATGGTGAAGTAGACCTTTTCATGCACATACTTTTTTGCTTCTATTGAGTTATTTCCTTAAGATAAGTTTCCAGGAGAATATTACTGGATCAAAAGGTAATTTTAAGAATTGCATTTACGTCTTTTAATCTGCTTCCAGTATATTCTTTGTTACTCAAAGGTTTCTGCCTCTTAGTACCCATGTGACAACAGCAGGGCCACCAGTGACCTGTCTGCTTCAGCCAGCTCCCAGATGGCTGCTTTCAGGAAGGTTTCCATAGCAACCGGAAGCTGGAAAAACCTGCCTGCCCAGATTAGTGATATCACTTCCAGCTCCTTTTGGAAACTCAAGGACTCGGGGGCAGTTGGTGAGAGAAATGGCCTATATATATATAATTTGCAGAGTCTTTAGAATATACCCAGAGTCTGACCTGTTCTCACTGTTCCCACAGTAGCAAAGCCAACATCATTCCTACCACGTCACCACCTCCTGCCCTGCAGTCTTCTCTGCACAGCAGCCAGAGAGAGCTTTTAAATCCTGAGTCAGATTGGGGTTCACTGCTGCTCAGAACCCTTAGGAGAATAAGATCCGGTTCTCTGTTGCACTGTAAGGCCCTCCTGAGCCGGCTGTCCCCTGCAGCTGCTTCCACCTGCCACATCCCTCCCTGCTGCTCCTGCTGCCTGGATCCTCCTTCCTTCAGGAGCCACAGGACTTGGTCTCCCACTTCCTTTTGTTTGGGTCTTTGCTTGGATATCACCTAATCCTCAGAGAACTTTTCCTGATCACGTTAGCTACATGGCCCGTTTCTCCTGACACTTCTGTACCTTTACCCTCAGAGGACTGCAGGTAGCACCGTCTAACAGCTGTTTCTGTGTTTGTTGTCTGATTCTCTGTTGTGATGTAATTGTGGGGACTTGTGTTTTTCAGTGTTTCATCTCAGCCCTGATAGCCGTGCTTGGCTCATGGCGACGCTCAGTAACTACTGAGTGACTGATCAAACAAGGGGCAAGCCAAGGTTGGGAAAGGGAGCTACATGCTAAGAACTGTCTTCCCAGCCTGCTCCATCCTCCACAGACAGGACCCTCTTCCTCCACATGTCCTCCACCCTTCTGGAGGAAACAGCCAGGTCACTACCTCTGAGGCGTTGGTGAGAAGTGTTTCTGATGATCTCAACTGGCATGTGTTACATTGAACCATAGGAAGTTGTTGTTTTCAGAGGCTGTAATGTACGGTTATCAGCAGATGCTGTATGGCCTTTAGTAACCTCAGTGTAGAGGGTCCAGTTAGTAACCTTCTGGAAGTTAGGAGGAGGACTGCTTATCGCCTGATGCTTCCTGAGCATTCACTGTGTGTCAAGGCAGTAGGGTTCTTTGTGTTCTCACGTCATCCTCATAACCACTTCGGGACATTGGTACTGTTATTCTATCCAGTCTGTGGAGGAGAAAACTGAGATTCAAATAAGTGATGTAAATGTGCCCAAGGTTATGATAAGCGGGGAGCCACAGAGCTGGGGTGTGAATCCACATCTGTCTGACCAGAGAGGTCTTCACTTGAACCGCAGCACTGTCTGGCCCTGCACGAAGGTGGCAGAGGATGAGCTGGAAAGCCACGCCGTCCTAAGGCTGATGCCACAGCAGCGTGCTCGCCCAGGGCTCCGGGCCAGCAGCGGTATGGCCGAGCTTGGGGATTCTTCCCCAGCACTGCTGAGCTGGTGGCCGACCGACATCCTCTCACCGGGTGCCGGCCGGGGACACGGTTATCAGGGTCCATTTGGGAGACTGTTCGTGGGTCTCCTCTTAGCTTGTTTCTCATGTGTGAGGAATGCGTGAAAATATGCTGTGAGGATTGAATGCTGACATGATTTTAAGAACTTCTAGCTTTAATGTAAAAATACTTGCTGTATCCATCACAGAATTCTGATTCAAAACAGGCCCCACATACCTGTTACTTTGAAGGAAGACATTACATCTTCCTCTCGCAAAGCAGACAGACAGGTCTAGGACGGCTGGCCCATGAAGGAAGTGGGTTCTGCCATCTGTTTCTCAGCAGGACTTGTCTGGAAGCAGGAGGGCTGTCTCCCAAGTGGGCCTTCATGATGGGCATTTAGCTCATACATGGCCCAGTTAGGGGCCCAGTTAGGTTGTGTCTGGGCAGGAGGAGGGGCTGGTGACCCAGCTGAACTGCCCTTGGGACAAGCTGACTAGTTTTGGCCCTAGATTGGCAAGTGTGTCTTGAGAGAGAACTAAGTTTTTTTCATGGGCCTAATTTTCAACATGTGCTAGAGTAAAGGGTCCACAGGCCGATGTTTTCTCACAGTGCCCTCGAAGTGGTTCTTTGACTTTCCTTTTTGTTTCTTTCTCATTCACCTGACCCTTCGAGTTTACTCAAAACTGTGCAGACAGCAGGGAGGAGATGAAGCCAACAGCTGTCACCTCCAAGCTCCTGTCACCTGAAAAATGACAGAAGGATGTTTAGGGCTAGGTGGATATGGTTCCAAAACCTAGAGGGCAACTTGTCCTAAAAGATTTCAACCACATCTCCATGGTTATCTTCTGTTTTTGTTAGCTTACTTTCATTTCATGGTTAGAAGTAAAAGGCTTCATTCAGAAAAAGACTGAGAAACTGCATTTCTGTTGAGGCTCGAGTAGGTGATGATAGGTTCTTTCTAGTTCTAAAAGGAACAGGGTAGAAAGTGAGAGGAAGCCCTGAGGGCTGATGCCTCGGTTGATTATTTATTGTTTTAAAATTGAGATACAAATCACATGCTACAAAGTTCACTACTTTTAAAGTGGATGATTCAGTGGTTTGAATATTTCATACTGTTGTGTGACTAATCACCACTCTCCAATTCCAGACCAGTTTTCACCTCCACAAATAGATACCCCACTGATGCACCCATCAGCAGTCACTCTGCCTTCCCCTCTTCTCCAGCCCCTGACAGTCACTAATCTACTTTCTATAACTGGGGATTTGCCTCTGCTGGGCATTTCTTTTAACTAGAATCATATCAATATTCATCCTCTTGTGACTGGCTTCTTTAACTGTTTTTAAGATTCACCTATGCTATGGTATAGCATTATTAGCACTTCATTCCTTTTTTCACCTGAATAATAATCCATTGTATGGATATTCTATGTATTTCATATATCCCTTCACCAGTTCTTAGACATATGGATTGTTTCTGCATTTTGGCTAGAATGAGTGATTTTCCTGTAAACACACCATGTACAGTTTTCTGTGTGGATACCTGTTTTAATCTCTTGTGGGTAAATAACTAGGAGTGGAATTCTGGGGTCATGTGGCAGCCCTACATTTCACCTTTTGAGGAGCGTCAGAGTGCTTTCCACAGCAGCTGCGCCATCTTACATTCCCACCAGCAGCATATGAGGCTTCCAGTTTTGCCACATCCTCACCAACACTAATCATTGCCTTTTTGATTATAGCCGTCCTCGTGGATGTGACATGGACTCTCTCTCTGGTTTTGATGTGCATTTTCCTGGTGACTAATGATGTTGAACATCTTTGTACATGCTTATTGGCTACTTAACATCTGTTCTTTGGAGAAATATCTGTTCAAATCTTAAGCCCGTTTTTAAAAATTGGGCTATTTTTCTCTTTAATGTTGAGTCATTTTTTAAAGAGGACAAAAAGAGGCAAGGGTTTAAACAATAACAGGAGATTTAGTTAGATTGCAACTTCATAGTTTTCCAGCTGTGAGGTGCTGAAAAGTATGGTGGATGAAGTGGAAACGCCGGAGTCAGGTGAGTGGAGGTATTGAGTCAGACGTGTTCTAAGTGATTCCTCAAAAATTCTGGCTTGGAGGAACCTATTCACGGAAGTTTCCACGGTGTCTGGTTTTTGTTTTCTGTTTTAAGGAACATTTGCATGAGCATAGAGCGTCAGGAAGTCTGTCTGTGTGATCCTCTCCATCCTTAGGAGTGAGGGGCCTGTCCTCTTGGCTCACAGAGCTGTTGAGAACCACAGTTTTATAGCTTCTTCACAGTATTTTCCTCTTGGATGAAATGTTGAGAACACTAGGCTTTTTCTTTCAAGTGAGACTTTTCCTTCCCTGTCAAACATTTACCTTGCCACCGCCCTGGACCAGCATATCTGAGTCTACATGTAGAAAGGACCCCCTGCAGAGGGGCTGCGGTAGATGACTTTCCCCTTTGCACTCCTGCCCAAGCAGATGTTTCTGGACCAGATGACGCTTGAGGAGCTTCCCAGCTCTGAGACACTAGGCTAGGAAACCCCAGTCTGGATCTGCAGAAGATTTCTCCTGTCCTCTTCGCACAATGTCAGGTGGGAGGCAGGGGCCTGGCTTGGAAATGGGGTGACAGGCCTTCCAGGGGGAAGGGAGTCAAAAGGACCCAAGAGGACCTCCCTGGTGGGAGGGAAGCAGGCTTGTTTCCCACGGACCTTCGAGGGTCATGTGGACCGTCCAGGTCAGAGGAAGTCTTCTGACAGGCCTCTGGGAGAGTTACTGCCACTGTCTCCTCAGTTTTCTCGAGTTCCTGCCCTCCGCCACCCTGAAGTCCTTATAACGCAGGTGGAAGAAGAGCCAGGGGAGGAGGTCTGGTTCCGTCTGGTAGCACACCACTGGTCTCCTGTAACTTCTCCCAAAAGTTGCAGGTTGCTAGCTTTCTGCCCTCCCCCGTCCATCCCACTGTGGATGGTCCAGTCCTTTAATGATGGGGGTGGGGGAGGGGGGTGTCTCAACTTGAATTTACCCCCTGAATACTCTGCATTATGTTTATCTCCCATTCCTGGTCTTCCCTGCTTTTAGGGAGTCACGTACCTTCTGCCAATGGCCCCTTCTCAGCCCTGACTCCGAGCATGTGGCCCCAGGAGATCCTGGCCCAGTACGCGCAGGTATAGCAGGCTCAGTGGCTCTGCTCCACGCTGGGGTGCCCGGGGGGCCACCAACTGCTGCAGGTATCCTGGGAGGGGAGCCGCTCCCCTGTATTCACATGGGCTCCCAAGTCAGAGACAGCTTCTTAGCTCTACATCCTCTGTGAATCAAGCATTAGGTTGGAGAAAAAGTATGACCTCCGATCTTGATATTATGGGGACACGAAAATGTATAAAATGTGTTTCTTGCCTTGACCTTATTATCTTTGACCTCTGAGGAAAACAAGGAAAATTCGGGGAGAATTCAAGAGGGTCGGGGGCCCAGTAGCTGAGAGATGACCACAGGAGGCTTCAGGGAAGGCTGGGAGAAGTGCAGTAGTGCTGACCTTCCCACCCCCGGCTCTAGAAGGAGGAGGCCGTGGAGCAGCCGGAGTTCTGCTATGATGAGTTCGGGTTCCGCATGGACAAGGAAGGTGAGACTGAGCCCCTCGGGGGTAACCTTGCCCCCATCCTTGTTGGGGAGCACCAGCTCTGTGACTGATGACATTGTGGTGGCCTTGGGTTCTGGATGTTTCACCCCAATGTTCTAGAATCATGGACAAAGCCATATCTGATGCTGATGCTATAGTGTACAGAGTCCTCCAGGGTATTTTTGGTTTTGGAGGGGGCAAGGTTCCCTTTTTCCTTTTCTTGTCACTCTGCACAGCTTGTGGAATCTTAGTTCCCCAACCAGGGATTGAACCTGGGCCCTCAGCAATGAAAGTGCTAAGTCCTAGCCACTGGACCTCTAGGAATTCCCTGTTTGTGTTTTTAAGATTAATTTTATTGATAGTAATGATAATAAAAGCAATAATGTTCATTATAAAGAATTTTAAAAATACATCAAAATATAAAGATTAAAACAAATTAACCCATAATCCTACAACCTGCAGATAACTGCTGACATTTCAGTGTATTTTTCTCCTGGCTTTGTGAGTATCTTTCATAACCAAGTATCTTTCATAACTATGTACCTTTCATAACTAAGATGGTATCAAATACATGTTTTTATATTGTTCTTATATCTCTTCACTTTATTCCATGAGCATTTTGTCTGTCAGTTAAGATATCCTTTAAAGACTACTTTCTGTGACTGTGTACTATCCCATTGTAATGGACTGGTCATCATGTATTTGTGACCAGTCTTCTGTAAGCGAACCCCAGGCCATGCCCACTGCTTGCTGCTGTCGGTCGCCACATGGGCGCTTGGGAGGCTGTCTGCCAGAACCCAGGGTGGCCTGTCACCAAGCAGATAACTGACTGATACCATCCATCTGCAGGCCACGCACATTTCCAGTTCTGACGCGTCTTCCTTGTTGTCTGGTTCGTAGGCAGGTGTTTGTGAGTCAAAAGCTGGGACTGAGAGGAACACAGGGAACTTTCTAGCATGACGGGAGTATTCTGTATCCTGACGGGGATGGTGTTCAGATGTTTGTTTATTGATCCTCCACAAAGACAAGGCCAACAGGATTTTCAGGGCAGGAGGGTGAACACCCAGGGAGCGGGGATGGCAGGCTCATGGGTCTGGTTTGGGGGAGACAGTGAAGAGCGCAGATTTGCTGTTCAGGGTGCCAGGGCTGGAAAGGGGGCCCTGGGTTTCGGTGGTGAGATCTGGGCAGTGGACCCCGAGCCCGGTCCTCTGCTCTCGGAGCACAGGCAGCGGGGTTGCTGTTCCCCCTCCCCACAGACACAGATGGCACCCCCTATTCCGGCCAGCTGCTGGAGGACCCCCCCCAGAGGCTGCGCTGGCAGGCCCACCTGGAGTTCACCCACAACCATGATGTGGGGGACCTCACCTGGGACAAGATTGCCGTCTCCCTGCCCCGCTCGGAGAAGCTCCGCTCCCTGGTGCTGGCCGGGGTCCCCCACAGCATGAGGCCACAGGTGAGGCGGGGGCCCGAGGAGGCCACGGGGATCGAGGCCCCACGGGGACTGAGTGCCGTGCCCCCTCCTCAGCTGTGGATGCGGCTGTCCGGGGCCCTGCAGAAGAAGAGGAACTCCGAGCTGTCCTACCGAGAGATCGTGAAGAACAGCTCCAATGATGAGACTATTGCCGCCAAGCAGGTGAGGCCCTGTGGGGGGCAGGGAGTAGGGGGAGGCCCCTCGGGGGTGGCCCAGGAGAGCTTGGCGGCCAGGAGGCAGCCCTGGGTAGTCCTTTCACCCCTACGCCTGTGCCTGGAGCCAGCTTCTCCCTTGGTTCCTCTAGGAGTTGGGATAGTCAGAAAGGTCACCATACCCAGTGCATATTAGGGTCCCCTGGAGACTTTAAATGCAGGTTTCCAGGCTTCTTTCCAGAGATTCTCATTCCTTAGCTCTGGCTCAAGCCCCAGGCTTCTGTAGTTTTGTTGAGAAGGTCCCAGTTAACCACGTGGCCTCAGCTGCACACCAGCTGGGCTCTGATCCCCAGGGGAGGAGGGTTAGCTTTGACCCAGAGCCTGAGGACCCCCCTTCCTGGAGAGAAGCCAACCTGAGGTTTGCCCCATGCAGGGGTCCCTGGCCGCCTCCCCGGGGGTCTCAGTGTCGGGGGTGCGGAGGCTGTGCCGCTGCAGCTGCGCCTCACGGGCTCTTGTTGTGGGCGGGCTGCCGGCAGATTGAGAAGGACCTGCTCCGTACCATGCCCAGCAACGCCTGCTTTGCCCACGTGAGCGGCGTCGGGGTGCCCCGCCTGCGCAGGGTGCTCCGGGCGCTGGCCTGGCTCTACCCGGAGATCGGCTACTGCCAGGGCACGGGCATGGTGAGCACAGCCCAGAGTGACCCATCTCATGGTCGGAGCGGGTGGCGGGGGCACCCGGGGGAGTGAGAGGGCCGCCAGGTGCCGGAGGCGGGCCCGTGGTCTGTGTGTGACCCCCACAGGGGCCGCCTCACTCTCATGGGCCCCGAGGGCATGGAGACCTGGGTAGATGCCCCTCGTGCCCCTGCCCTGCCAGGTGGCTGCCTGCCTCCTGCTCTTCCTGGAGGAGGACGACGCCTTCTGGATGATGTGCGCCATCGTCGAGGACCTGCTCCCCGCCTCCTACTTCAGCACCACCCTGCTGGGCGTGCAGACGGACCAGCGCGTCCTGCGGCACCTCATCGTCCAGTACCTGCCTCGCCTGGACAGGCTGCTCCAGGAGCACGACATTGGTGAGGGCCCGACCTGCCTCTGCTCTGGGTCCTGGGGTCCCAGCTCGGGCTTAGGTGCTGCGGGTCTGAGGCCTGGGACGTGGCCGTGGACGGGCCTGGCAGCTCAGGAGGGAGGAGGGGGCATGCCCACCGGCGCTGCTCTCTTGCTCTCTGACGCCCCCGCCTCCTCCATGGCTCACGGGCCTGGGGAATGCCCTCCTCTCTGGCGGTCCCGCGCCCACTGCCCCGGCCCCGCCTCAGGGCCCCTGCGTGTGTCTGCAGAGCTGTCGCTCATCACGCTGCACTGGTTCCTCACGGCCTTCGCCAGTGTGGTGCACATCCGCCTGCTGCTGCGCCTCTGGGACCTGTTTTTCTACGAGGGCTCTCTGGTGCTGTTCCAGGCCACGCTGGGCATGCTGCGCCTCAAGGTAACGGCCCAGCCCCGGCGTCAGAGGCGGCTCCCCAGCAGCCCTGCGGGGCCCGCCCTCCGCGGCCTCCTGCAGCCTGAGCACTGGCCCATCCTGGGGGGAGGCGGGTGTCTCTCAGGGGCAGGGCCTCCTTGTGCTCAGCTTGACCGTCCAGGGAAGTCACCCCAGTGGCTGGGGTCTGCCAGGCGGTGACGCCCACCCTTCACCCGGCCCAGGAGGAAGAGCTGATCCAGTCGGAGAACTCGGCCTCCATCTTCAACACGCTGTCGGACATCCCGTCACAGCTGGAGGACGCAGACCTGCTGTTGGCGGAGGCCATGCGGCTGGCAGGCTCGCTCACCGCCGTGGCCGTGGAGACCCAGCGCCGCAAGCACCTGGCCTACCTCCTGGCCGACCAGGGCCAGCTCCTGGGTGCCAATGCCACCGCCAGCCTCTCTCAGGTGGGCACAGGAGGAAGGAGGCCACGCTCACCTCCGCCCCTCGGCTCAGCTCCCAGGGCCCAGCCTGGCGGGACCACTGCTTTGGCCTTGGCACGTCCCTGCCAAGCGCTACCCTGTTTGGGCATAGGATAGACCCAGGCTTGAAACGACCCTCAGAGCTGGCCTCAGAGGCCACGTCAGAGAAGGCAGCACGAGTGAGATGCCGGCCGGGCCTCATGTGGGACGGCTCTGCTCGCTGCCCCCCTGTGGTGGGGCGCCCCCTGCTTGGCTGGGTGCCTGGCCCCGCTGACCTGACTTCATGCCCACAGGTGGTCTGGGTGCCAGATGCCCGGGCCCCACTGCCCTGACTTCATGCCCACAGGTGGTCTGGGTGCCAGATGCCCGGGCCCCGCTGACCTGACTTCATGCCCACAGGTGGTCTGGGTGCCAGCTGCCCGGGCCCCGCTGACCTGACTTCATGCCCACAGGTGGTCCGCCGCAGGACCCAGCGGAGGAAGTCCGGCATCACATCGCTGCTCTTTGGTGAGAGCTCTGTGCAGGCGGCCAGGCGCTAGGCTGGGCTCTGAAAGTGGGGCGATGGGGGCGATCAGACTCGCACCCCACGTGGACTCTGTGCTTCCTTGGAGTTGGGGTGGGGCGTGGCCACGGCTGCCATTGGTCTCTGGACCTTGCAGGGGAGGATGACCTCGAGGCAATGAAGGCCAAGAACATCAAGCAGACGGAGCTGGTGGCCGACCTTCGGGAAGCCATCCTGCGTGTGGCCCGCCACTTCCAGTGCACAGACCCCAAGAACTGCAACGTGGTGAGTCTCGGGGCCCCGCCCTGGGCACGGGGCGTGTCCGGGGCCCCACTCCCCTAGCCCTGTCCCGAGCAGTGGCCCTCCCACCGCCCCGGCAGGAGCTGACCCCGGACTACAGCATGGAGAGCCACCAGAGGGACCACGAGAACTACGTGGCCTGCTCACGCGGCCACCCGCGCCGGGCCAAGGCCCTGCTGGACTTCGAGCGCCATGACGACGACGAGCTGGGCTTCCGCAAGAACGACATCATCACGGTGCGTGGGGAGCGGTGCCTTCCCTTGGCAGCGGGTGGGGTGGCCACGCCCTCGCCGGCCGCTGGAGCGAGCTTCCCACGCTTTTCTTTGGCAGATCGTCTCCCAGAAGGACGAGCACTGCTGGGTGGGGGAGCTGAACGGCCTGAGAGGTGAGGCCTCCGTCTGGTCTGTGTCTCGCCGGGCCGGGGGAGGGCGGGCCAGGCCGTGAAGCTGCAGCGGCGCAGGGTTTGCTCGGCGTGTCTGTCGCCCTGTTTCCTTAGCCCTGTGGCGGGTGGCGCCTCAGGACGCAGAGCTGAATGCCTCACGGGCTCTGCTTCTCCCACAGGCTGGTTTCCAGCCAAGTTTGTGGAAGTCCTGGATGAGCGGAGCAAGGAGGTGAGTGCACACGCGAGGTGGGCCGGTCCGTGGGGGCCGCGCCCCTTCTGCCCCGAGGCTGGCGCCCTCCTGGCCCTGGGCTGTGTCCCCCGGGGTGTGGAGCGCTCGTGAGGATGGGGAGGGGCTGGCTGGGGCTTCAGACCCCATCCTCCCCCTCAGTACTCCATCGCGGGGGACGACGCTGTGACGGAGGGAGTCACAGACCTCGTGAGAGGGACCCTCTGCCCGGCCCTCAAGGCCCTGTTTGAACACGGACTGAAGAAGCCTTCGCTGCTCGGGGGCGCCTGCCACCCCTGGCTGTTTATCGAGGAGGTGAGTGTCCGGACCCTGTGGAGCTGGTGGGGAGGTGACCCGCTCAGCCGGACTCTGTGGCTCTGACCTGATATCCGCCCTCTGGTCCCTGACACTCACCTCACCCCCCAGGCAGCGGGCCGGGAGGTCGAGAGAGACTTCGACTCCGTGTACTCCCGCCTGGTGCTGTGCAAGACGTACAGGTAACCCAGCGCCTGCATCCTCCTGCAGGGTCGCCTGGCAGCCTGGGGCTGGGGGTGGAGGCGGGGCGTGGCCCGAGCCCTCCAGGGCGGTGCAGGCAGCTCTGGTCCCCCCTCAGGTTGGACGAAGATGGCAAAGTCCTGACCCCAGAGGAGCTGCTCTACCGGGTAAGCGGGGGCTGCGGGCGACCGGCCTCTAGGGTGGGCAGCTGGGGACACCTGGGTGACCACTGTGCCCCCCAGGCTGTGCAGTCTGTTAACGTGACCCACGATGCCGCACATGCACAAATGGACGTGAAGCTCCGCTCCCTTATCTGCGTGGGGCTCAAGTGAGTGTGTGCGCCCCTGTGAGCAGGGTGTGTGTGCGCGTGCCCTCACGGGGGATGGGGCTGAGCTGGGTGGACGGAGGTGGGTGGCGGCCAGGGTGGCTCCCAAAGGTCATCCTCCAGTGTGAGACGCCACCGCTTGGCAGGGAGGGGTGCTGGGCCTCGGGCAACACTGGTTACAGTGAGGTGTGCGGTCAGGGCTCACCGGGGACCTGGCTGCAGGCTGAGGGATGCCGGCCTTGAGGAGCCAGGCTGAGCATGGGGTTTCCTGACTTGCCACCAGGCAGAGGGGCGGCGTCCAGGCTGCGCTGACCTGGGGGCAGGGGTCCCCGAGATGAGCTCAGAGCACACTGTGGGCCTGCTGGCCAGTGAGCAGGGGGGTCACTAGCTGAGTGCCCGGCGGGAAGTGGTGATGGACCCTCAGCCGGAGGGGAGGGGAGGGGGCCGGGGGGCGCAGGCCTCTGAGCAGCCCCCCTCCCTGCCCCCAGCGAGCAGGTGCTGCACCTGTGGCTGGAGGTGCTCTGCTCCAGCCTGCCGACCGTGGAGAAGTGGTACCAGCCCTGGTCCTTCCTGCGCAGCCCTGGCTGGGTCCAGATCAAGTGCGAGCTGCGGTGAGGAGGCCCTGGGCTCCTGCAGCCCCAGCTGGGGGGCGGGCCGAGCCCCCTGCCAGCATCTGACAGCCCCCCCCACCCCTTCACCCTCCAGGGTCCTCTGCTGCTTCGCGTTCAGCCTCTCCCAGGACTGGGAGCTTCCTGCAAAGAGAGAGGTGGGTGGTGGGCCTGCCTCCCCAGGGACTGGCAGGTGGGGCAGGCTGGCATCAGTGCCAGGGGCTGCCTCCCCCAAGCATTTCCGGGTGGCCCTGAGTGCTGGCACCGCCTGTGAGGACCGCCCTGGCCTCTGCCACCTGGCTTCCTCGCCGTGTGCCCAGCAGCCGTGACAGGAGGGCTGTCTCGTGCAGGAGGAGAAGAAGCCCCTGAAGGAGGGCGTCCAGGACATGCTGGTGAAGCACCACCTCTTCAGCTGGGACATCGATGGGTGACGTGCTTCTCCAGGGGCCCTGTCTCACCCAGGTGCCCCCCTGCCCAGCAAGGAGAGAATGGCCCGGCCCAGGCCAGCCCGAAGCTGCAGGCTCAAGGGGAGGACACACTCCAGAGCTCTGGGCACCGTGGTGGGGGTGCAGAGGGTGGCAGGAACAGGAGGAGGTGCCCAGCTTTGCCGAGCCCCCCAGGACTGGGGGAGGGCCTTGTCCTGCAAGTGTCTTCACAGAGGCTCTGGCCCAGCTCCACGTGCCAACCAAGGACCTCGGGAGGAGGTGGGCACCAGCTCCGTGCGGTCACATTTTGCTCAGGAAGAGGGTGGGGGTGGCTGAAGGCTCCTGGGCCTCCTTGATTTATCAATAAACTCTTGTCTTTGAGAAAGCACCTCCCCGCCTCCCATCCAGCTAGGGCTGGGAAATGGTCACGGTGTGGACACCCAGGACTCAGCCCTACCACCCACGTCTCATCTAAGGTGGATTGAACAAGATGGACCAGCAAGAGGTGTTTGTTTTTATTTTAAAAAGTTCACACAGCTGTCCCACCTCTGGTTTTGGTGACTCCACCCCTCGTCCCCTGTGATGACCGTGACGGGCAGGAGTTGGCAGCCAGAGCCTGAGGGCTCCCCCGCCGTCCCCGGGCCGTGGCGGCTGCAGTGAGGCAGCAGACGGAATGTGGGCAGGAAGCACCCCGCCCTCGTGGCACTGATAAGGAGCAGGAAGCAGGAGGGTGGGGCACAGGCTGTGGAGGGGTGGCTACACGTCAAACACAAGTGATGGGCGGGACCGCGGTAAGCCGTGTCCAGCCCTGGGAGCGGTGGTCTTCAGGCCCTTCTGTGTGCAGAAGGCGGGGGTGGCCACATCCACTCCACCCACCCCCCCGGAGATATATGTGTATATATGTATGGCGATATAGAATAGAGGTATGTACACCTGTACAGAAAATGTTTGCCACCAACCACTACATGGCTGCACTGCACCAAGACACTAAGATGCAGGGAGCCCCCCCGGGGAAGCCTGGGACCCTGGTGTTGGCGTCGCGAGGATGGTGAGGTAGAGGCCCAGCCCGTCCCTCCCTCGGGGAAGGGGAGAGAGGAGGACACGCTGGCCCTGGCTCTGCCTCAGCCCCGGGCCTCGCCTCCTGAGCAGACTGCAGCCGGCAAGTGCACCCCGACCTCACAGAAGGAGGTCAAATAGAAGCCTGGCCCGTGCAGGTCTCCCCAAGCCCAGGGTGGGACCCGGCACCGCCTCCTGGGTGAGCCCGAGGCAGGCGTGGGAATGCCTGCTCTGGCCTCCACTGGGCAGAGCCTGTGATTGTCAGGACTTCCGGCCTCACAAAGGGGCGGGATGGGGCTGGAAAGTGCCGGCACCCTGGAGTTCTTGGGGCCTCTAGCCCTCCCACCCCCCGGAGCTACAAGCAGGAGTCCCAGTGCAGCTGCAAGTCATGGCCGTCGAGGAAGTCCGTGGAGAAGAGGCTGGGGGCCGTGGTGCTGAGCGGGGCCAGGCCGAGCACTGGCCCGCCTGATGACAGCTCCAGCCAGTCCATGCTGTCCAGGTGCCCGTCGGCCAAGTCCAGGCCCACGCCGCTGGGCTCAGGCGCAAAGTGCAATTCCGAGGTGTCCATGGGGGATGGGGGGTGGTCCAGGATGGCGGAGCTGCTCAGCATCTGGCTGTGGAGGTCGTCAATGAGGGAGAGGGGCTCCGGCCCCTCGTGCCCGCCAGTCAGCAGGGGCAGCCCTGTGCTGCTCTCCAGGAAGTCCTCCAGGCGCCCGGGCAGGGCCGGCGAGCCCGACGGCGGTGGGGCAGCCTGAGGGAGCTCGGCTGCAGGTGAGGGCTGGGCGGCCAGGGGCGAGCCACAGGCTGCTGTCGGGGGCGCCTTCTCTTTCCCTGGCTCCTTGAAATCCGCTGAGATCTCTGCCAATCAAGAAAGCAAAGGGGCGTCAGAAGCCAGCCTGAGTGTGACCTGCAACTAGAGCTTCCCCTTACAGCACGTACAAATATTAACTCAAAATGGGTCAAAGATCTAGATTTAGGAGCCAACACTATGAAAGAAAAGAAAAGGAAAGGGAACGTCTTCATGACACTGAAGTCAGTAGTGATTTCTTGGTCCTAACACCAAAGGCATAGGCAAAGAAAAACTGGCCTATATAAAAATTTAAAACTTCATATGTCAAAGATCACTATCAAGAGTGAAAAGACCATACAGCAACTATACTTGAAAAAAGTTAAAAGACAAGCCATGGAATGGGAGAAAATATTTGCAAACCATGTATCTGGGTAAGTGATTGATATCAAGAATAACTCCTAGAACTCAACAAAACCCAACTGGAAAATGAACAAAGAACTCAAGATATTTCTCCAGAAGAATATACACAGGCAGCCTGTAAGCACATGAAAAGATGCTCAACACTACTAGTCATCAGGGAAAGACAAAAATTTGAAAATAAGTGTTGGTAAGGATGTGGACCACCTGGAACCCTCGTGCATGGCTGATATGAATGAAAACAGTGCAGCTGTGTGGAAAACAGTCCTGCAGTTCCTCAAAACGTGAAACACAATGATTATGATCCGGCAGTTCCACTTCTAGGTACATACCCCAAAGAACGAAAACACAGACTCAGATACCAGTGCTCATGACAGCGTTGTTCACAACAGCCAAAAGGTAGGAACAGCCAAAAGTGGATGAAGGGATAAGAAAATGACCCACATGTCCCGTGGATGAAGGGATAAACACACTGGTACTGACACAATGGAACACTATTCAGCCCAAAAGAAATGCTGGTAAAAGCTACACCGTGGAAGAACCTTGAGGATATTATGCTAAGTGAAGCCAACCAGAAACAAAAGGAGAAAGAGTGTATGGCTGCACTCACACACGTTTACAAAAGTCAGTTCATAAAGACAGGAAGAAGAGGTGGGGTGGGGACCGGGAGTTAGTGTGTGAAGGTGACGGTGTCAGCATGGGACGATGCAAGCGTTCTAGAAACAGGTAGCAGTGATGGCTGCACAACAATCTAAATGAACTTAATGCTGCTGAGTTTGCACTTTTCAAAGATGATTATGATGGGAAACCATGTTACATCTATTTTACCACAATAAAAAAAAAAAATCATGCAGAAACCAGGCTTGCTCCCTGGCCCTCTCTAGGTCCTGTCCCAGCCGAGTGCCAGACGCCCAGCCCTGCTCCCCGCCTCCCTCAGCTCGCCTGCGCGCACTGCAGCCCCCCCACCTGCTGACGCCCTCCACCTCGCTCTGAGCCCCTGGGGGCAAACAGCCCCAGCTTCCTCCCCTGCCATCTCTTCCTCTAGGCTTCCCACAGCCCCTCTTCTGGCAGCCCTGCCCTCCCAGCCTCAGCACTACCCGCCTTTATTACAAACGCACCCCAGGGCCCCAGTGCAGATCCTGCAAGCTGGGGAGTCTCCCCGAGGTCAAAACCAGTGACCTCGATTTTTTCGTAATTGAGGTAAAATCCACCACTTTACACTTTAAAGTGTCCAAGCTCGTGAGCTCTTGCTCTCCCTACTAACGTAATTAAATCCCTCAGGAGAGAAGCTGCCTGTTCTCTGCCCACGCAGACACACCCTTGGGGTCGTCTTCACCGCTGGACCACCAGCTCATCCCACCAGCAAGCAAAGGTGCCACCTTTCCACACCCACCCCTTTGCGGGGGACCCCCTGCAGAGAGCGGTCTAGACTCGCTGCCTCCCACAACCCCAGCCTCTCCAACCGGCTTCAAGCAGGCTCTGGCCACCGTCCCGCTGTCTGGGCTGAGGTCACCACGACACAGCTGGGGCCAGGTCTCGGTCCTCACCTTTCCTAAGCGGCCCTCAGCAGCCCTGGGCCTTGATCCTCTCAAGGGTGCCGCTCCCCCTCCACCCCCTGGTCAGCCTCAGCAGCCCGAGCCCGCCCGCCCCACCACCACTTCCTCCTCTGCACACCCAGCCTCACCGCTCCAAGTGCCGTTGGGACACCAGCAACCCGACTCCTGCCTTCAGCCCAGGCCTCCCCCGGCCTGGCCTTGTGACCCCTCCCTTCAGTCTAGTGACTGAGGCACCCATGCACCCGGGCGCTCACGCTGCTGCTAACACCACGCCCCCGGCCGCCATGTCCCCTGGCCACACACCTAACTAAGCCACAGGAAACAACTGGCGCTCGGCAGACACTCCTGGACTCAGCCCTCTTGTGGCCCCCCTCACACCCCGCTCTCCTGGATCACCCTACCTCCCCATCTGCCCTTCCAGAGAAGCCGCCCTTCACGCGAAGCTGTGCTATGGCTCCCAGCGTCGCCCAGGGTCCGCGTGTCTCAGTCCGGCGACCCCCAGGCCTCCGGCCACCCACACCCGCACCCGCACCCGCACCCACTCCACTCCGCCCTGCAGCAGCTGCCCAGCAACCCTGACCCTGACCCCGACCCCCCCTCGCACCTGGGACCCTTGCCTCCCCTGCTTTTTTTGATGCTCCGATGTAAGACAGTTTATTTTACTCCTCCATCACCTCCCCACGATAGGCTGCAAGGCCCGCAGAGGTGGGCGTCTCTCTCGCTCACTGCCTCACCCTGGGCTGTGGGCACAGTGCAGGGCACGCAGCGCAGCGGCTCAGGATGAAACAAACGTGAGCTGAAGACGCACCCCCACAGGGGCCCCGCCAGCTTCTGGGATGCGTCTTACCCGCTGCCGCCTCCTAAGTACTCACCAGGCCCGCCAGGCATTGTGTCAAGAACCAAACCAAACCCAATCAACCAAGCCCAGGCTAGAGACACAGGGGCAGACAGGAGGGCGGGGGGAGGCAGCGTGGGGCCTGGACTTTACCTCCACTCTGAATCAGAATGTCAAACAGATCATCCATCTGCTGGCTTGAGGAACCATTTTCCTGTGGGGCAAGATCAGAAAAAGATGACCTGCAACAGGAGGCCCCAGCCTGGCTCAGGGCACAGACCCTCCCGGCTCTGAGCCAGCATTCAGGCCCCAGTGGGCTGCACCCAGGCTCCCACAGCACACCCTCTCTCCCGCCCTGACACCCCCTCTCCAAGGCCTCTCTGACCCAGAAGGCTGGCTCTGGCCAGCCCCTCCCGCCACGAGACCTGGGGACTGTGGCCACCCACCCCGTGAGCCCCTGGTCACCCTCTTTACCTGTGGCCTGGGCTGCTGGCTCAGGGCTTCCTCATAGCCAGGCGGCTCCTTCTTCGGCTGAGAAGCGGGGGTCCCAAAAAGGGGCTGGGGTGGGGGCTCCAGGTCCATGTGGGCTGGGGGGCCGGGAGCCGGAGACTCAGGCTGGGACAGGGGCTGAAGGAGAACAGAGAACCACGGCCGGCTGAGGGCTGCAGCCCGGGGCCTGCGCCAGGCAGGCGAGGCGGGAGCGTCCACCTCCGCCCAGGCCAGCGGTGCAGCTGCACGCGCTCTCGGGGAGCTTCGTGGACACCCCCGGGGAAGAAACCATACAGCACGGGGGCGGCCCTGACCTCTGACCCTGCCGAGGACAAGTGGGTCCCGGGGCACAGGCGGGGGGCTCTGAGCTGACCGGCCCTCCCCTCCCCGGAGCTCCTGCTCAGGGCCCAGGTCCCTTCCCGAGTCCCCGGGTCCTGTCACCGCCCCCACCCCCAAGCCCTACAGGGCTGAGGCCACACAAAGCCTAAAGCAGGCTCACCTTTGGACCAGGCTGAGTGGGGGGTCTGGGCTGTGAGGGCGGCAGCAGCAGGGAGCCAGCTGCCAGCGTCACCTTGGTGGGGGACGGCTGACCTCTCTGAGGGGGGGAGGGGCGGGGCTCCCGTCAGGCCCCGGCCCGGCCCCCCCATTCCCGGGCGCACCCCACCCTAGCAGCAGGGGCAGGAGTGGCCCGCCTGATGGGGCTGCTCCAGAGTGCCCCGCCAGACAGAGACAAGCTCTGATACTCAGGGCAGAGAGGGGGGCGGGCCCTCACAGCTCCACCTGCAAGGCTGGGGGTCTCACACAGGGACGCCAACCTCCCCAAGTCTCGGCCCTGCACGGGTGACCTCGGGTAGGGAGCCCTCCTTTGGGAGGGCCAAAGGGGGCGATCCAAGGACGAGAGCGCAACCTGCCACCCCCGGGGCGCCCGTGGACGGGGTGCTGTCACTGAACGCCCTCTTGCCCCCCTGCCCCAGGTACCTGCTGGGGGCTCCCGCCGGCCCGGCCAGGGCTGTCTGTGCTCTTCTTGGTCACGGTGAGGACAAGATGGGTCCCTGCGGAGTCAGTGAGGAGGGGGGGCGGTGTGACCCCCTTGACGAGGCTGGGGCCCGGTGGGCCCAGCAGCAGCTGGGGTGCCGGGGCCGGCTCGGGCTCAGGCGGCACGGCTTCCTGCTTCACCACCACGACCGGGGGCGCCAGGGCACACGCGTCTGTGTGGGGGGCGGCCGGGGCTGCAAGGCCGGGACTGAAGGGGAGCTCGGGGCCTGGGGGCGGCCGGCTCAGCTGACAGCTGGTAAAGCTGTTTTCCTGCTTCACTGAGGGGCCCAGAGTGACCAGGGCCGGGGCCGGCTCAGGCTCGGGCCCCACGGCCTCCTGCTTCACCACCACGGCTGGGGCCACCAGGGCGTGGGCATCTGCGTGGGGGGTGGCGGGGGCTGCGAGGCTGGGGCCGAAGGGGGGTTCGGGGCCCGGGGGCCGCCGGCTGAGCTGGCAGCGAGCCAGGCTGCTCTCCTGCTTCACCGCGGGGCCCAGGGCGAGCGGGGTGGGGGCGGGGGCCGGGGCCGGGGCGGGGGCCGGCTGCTGGGCCCGCTTCTCCTGCTCCAGCTGCAGCCTGAGCCACTCCACCAGCTGCTGCTTCTGCCGGAGCATGCGCGTCAGCTCCTCGATCTGCTTGTCCTTCTCCTGCAGCATCTGGTCCTTGTCCCGGCCCTCCAGCTCGGTCCGCCCCCCTGGGCTCCGGCAGCAGGTCCCGGGGCGGGGGCCCTCCTCCTTCACGAGAACCTGCAGCGGCGAGGCCTGCAGGGTGAGCTGGGTCACCGGGGACGTCACCATCTCGCCAAAGCTGTCCCCCGGTGTGGAGTTCTCGTCGCCTGTGCTGAGCAGCGACCGCTCTGAGGGGGTGGGAGACACAGGGGGCGTGGAGCCCGTGCTGCCGAACTTCACCACACCGTTGCTGGTCACCGTGGCCACCACCACCTCGGCCGGGGCCAGGCCCGCTGCCACCAGGGCGGGCCCCGTGCTGAGCCGGGCAGTGGGGAAGGCGACCACCACCTCACCCGCCTTGGGCAGGAGAGAGGCAGCGGGGGCCTTGGGCGCTCCAGGGCTGGCAGGGGTGACCTGCTCCTGGTAGGCACGCAGGCGTTCAATCAGGTCTGTCTTGGTGCCTGAGACGGGCAGTGACCGCAACTTCAGCTCCTGCTTCAGCTCTGCCACCTGCGAGGGCACAGGAGTCAGGGCCACCGGGGGGCGGAGAGCAAGACCAGCTTCCGTCCATTGGGCCTCATCTGTCTGGCCTACCGGCCACTGCAGACGCATCAAGCCCCGGCCCTCCCGCACCCTGGAGGGAAAGGCCTGCTTCGGCCGCCCCTCCTCCCAGTCCTCACCCCTTGGCTGGGCAGGACATGTCCGCAGTTGTCTCCAGCCCCAGCCTGTGCTCAACCAACACTTGAGTGAACTCACTGCATCTTACAGTTGAGAAAATTGAGCTCAGGACAGTGAAATGACTCCTTGGGGGTCACACTGGTGACGTGGTGGTGGGCAGAGCTAGGAGTGAGGGCCAGGTCTCGAGGACACCAAGGCCCGTGTTCAGCTCCCCACCCAAGAGTTGCATCTTGCTGGAACCCGGGTCATGACTAGGAGGGAGCAGACTGGTCCAGGGCACAAACTCTCGAGGGAGAATGTGATCCAGCCCCCTTCTGACCAGGGCAGAAAGCACAGGCCAGGCCCGGGCATTTCCCACCCCCAAGGCCCAGGACACAGCGGGGTCTGCACCCCAAGTGCGGCTGCTCTCTCCTAGGTGGACGCAGCACTCACAAAGCACGTTCAGCGAGGGGGCCGTGAGGAAAGGGCAGTACTGCAGAGGAGCCTGTGACCTTGGCAACATGTCCACCCCCTCCCCCACGCCTCGGCCTGCTCACCCTGAAGGCAGGGCGACACCCCCCCGTTCCTCACACTGCACTGGAGGCCGGGAAATCTGAGGCACGCAAGCGCTCGACGAGCCCACGGCCCAGGACGGACACCAGCTGGTGTCTTTAAAGTCGGCGACCAGGATGAGCAGAGCCAGGCGAGCTTCTAGGAAGGCTCCAGGTTCCTCCACTGCAGGAAACCAGAGTCCGGAGCCCCGCTCTGCCTTCCGTGGCCGTAGTCCCCAGCCGGCCACCTTTCCTGCCTGAAACCTGACGGCCAGAGAGGTCAGGCTGACAGCAGCGTGAGGCCATCGGGGTGCAACCACCTACCTTCATGTCGTCCAGGTTGGCGGGCAGGGCCCCCGGCTTGCCAGTCAGCGAGGTGCTGTTTTGTCGGACCAGCCCACTGGGCCCAGGGGCACCCGAGCCGGAGCTGCTGTTGGTAGTGGAAAGGCTGCGCGTCGGGGGGCCCCCAGCGCTGCCCAGAGCCTCCCCTGCCGGCCTGAGAAGAGAAAAGCGCAGGAATGAGCCCGCGCCAGGCATCACCCTTGGACTCTACTGGGCTGGCTGGAGAGGGGCACAGGGAAGGGCCCTGCCCCTGGACCGCTCTGATGGGACTGGGACCCAAGGGTCCCTGCCAGTCCAGGGTCACCCGCACATCACCTGTAACAGGGCCTGTGGGCACCTACTTGGGCGGGGCCGGTGGGTGGGCGGGGCCTGCCGGCAGCACCTACTTGGGCGGGGCCATGGGCGGGCGGGGCCGGTGAGTGGGCGGGGCCTGCCGGCAGCACCTACTTGGGCGGTGCGGGCAGGATGGTCTGGTAGTTGTAGTGCTGCTGCTGCTGCTGCTGCTGCTGGTTGAGGATCTGCAGCTGCAGGAAGAGCTGCTGCTGCTGCAGGATCTTGGCATAGGAGGAGTCCATAGGGGGCGCCCCCTTGTCCTGCTTTTGGTCCGGGGGGATGTACTGGTGGTACTTGAGCTTCTTCACCTTTGGCTTCAGCTCCTTGGCCTTCTTGCTGCGCTGCGACTTCTCACCGGCAGACTTGGGTTGGCTTTGCTGGGGGCGTGAAACAGAGGGCGCCGTTAGGGGCCTGAGCGGCTCCTGAGAGGGCTGTGCATCCACCCTGCCTTGCCAGATAGCACCCCTCCCAAAGCAGAGGCCTCCTTGGCACCCAGGAGTGTGCCCAGGAGGGGGTGAGGGCTGACGGGGGGCTGTGACCCGCCCTGCTCTTCCCAGAGCTTCCAGCCCAGATGCACAGGCAACTTCCTTGTGACCCCGAGCACATGTCAACGGGACAAGGGGTGAAAGAGCGGCTCTGGGAGCTCGTGTGTCCACTCCACATGGAGTACAGACCCCCGAGAACCCTGCCTCGCCAGGAGCCAGCGTGTCTACTAGAAGGTGAAGCAGTGGCTCAGGGCAGTCAGCTGCTCAAGGGCACACAGTGGCTGTGATCTAGCCCATGAAGGAGCCGAGATCCAAGCCCAGGACTCCAAAGCTCCTGTTCGTGCACCCACGGCCGGCACACAAGGCGGCCTCCCGCTGGGCCTCGAGGGTCCTCTGGGGTGAGCGCGGGTGGAGCTGAGTGGGGCACTGAGCAGGGAACGGGCCGGGCAGGACCAAGGGGGTCTCGCACAATCTGTGCAGAGACCGGCAGAGGGAAGGGTGGAGACTCCGTGCGGGGTCAGCGGGGGTCCGGTTAGGGGGCCGCGGGGACTGAGGATGAGGCAGGAGGTGACCAGCTAGGGGAAGTGGGGACAGCAGAGCTGCGCAGCGAGCGGTCACACAGTTCAGGGCTCTGAGCTCTGATGGCGGCCCCTCCATGGCGGCGGGGAAGAGGGTCGGGTGGCTGGGATGTGGAGAGAGGGGGAGAAACCGAGGGGCCGCTGGGGCCAGAGCGCACCGGAGAGGATGGACAGGGTCCCGCGGAGAGGCCTCAGGAAAGAGGCTGAGAATGGCCCAGGAGCACCCCACTAAAAGGGAGGAAGACAGGGAGCCCGGGGAAGCCACACGGGGAGGAGCGCGACCCAAGGGGTCAGAGGCAGCTGGGGCTCCTCCGGAGGAGGGTTCATAGCGGGGCTGTGGAGCCAGAGGCCGAGGCGCTTCCAGAAAAGAGGAAGTTAGAGAAAGACACACACACGGTTCTCACAGAGGGGAGGTGGGCAGAGGCAGGCACCAGACCTGTGACGAGGGGTAGGTTTAGGGGAGGAAATTTGGGGGAAAACCTCAGATGTCTGTGGCCAGTCAGGAACAGACCGCAGAGACAAGGAAGGTGCGGCTGGCTACCCAGGGAGCAGCCGGAAGCCACAGGGCACGCAAGCTCCGCGAGCAGGCAGGAGCAGGCCCGGGACAGGGCGCCACCCCAAAGGGACTGGGAGCACCTGGAGGCAGAGAGAGGGCTCAGCTAAGGCTGTGGGCAGCAGGAGGAACGTGGGCGGCCTGAGACGCTGGGCCAGGGCCCACGCGGAGGGACTGGAGCAGTCAGTCAAGCGCAGAAGCAAGTGGGGCTGGAAGGAATGGCCCCTGCCCAGCAGGCGCGAAGCCCAGGCTGGATGGGGCAGGCAGGGTCAAGGTCCCAGAGGCCAAGGCAGGAGGCTCGGCTGCGTGGGGAGGCCCAGATGCTGGCTCAGGGTGCTGCTGAACTCAACCTCAGGGCCCAGCACCAAGTCCCTACGCAAAGGCGCCCGTGGGTGTCTCATGGGCTGATGCTGACTGGGGGCCCTTCGGGCGTTTCAGGTCAGGACTTGGAGAGAGAAGGAAGACGAACTCCCAGCACGGCTGGTCGGTGACCGTGGGCCCACCGCCTCATGGCTCGACCCCCTTACGGTCTCACGAGGCCGTGGGTGGGGTGGGCGGGAGCGACAGCCCGCCCTGTGCTCAGTACACCGCGGCCGTGACGCGGCCAGCGTCCGCAGAGCGAGCGGGGAGGCCGCCTGTAGCCCTGTGGTGACCTCTGCTGGTCCCTGACGGGGAGGGGAGGGTGAGCACCCCCACTGCCAACACTGTGCCCACATGGGAGTTGGCGAGGCACGGGGGCGGGGGGCAGCAGTGGGCTGGGCATCTGCACCTTGATGAGGGTGGGGAGGGGCTTGGCAGCGGGGACCGCGGTTCCGTTGGTGAGGCTGGGAGGCAGAGGAGGCTGCTCTGCCAGGAAGAGTGTTTCTCCGGACTCCGGGCCCACGGGGAGCTGAGACACAACCTGGGAGAGAGGAGGGGACGTGAGGACACCCCAGAAGCTGCGCCACATCCAGGCTCCAGCTGGTGCTGCAGCCCTGCCCAGCCCACCAGGAGCTGGGGGGCCGTCACCCCCTCTGGTGGTCATCTCCCACTCTGATGGTCGTCACCCCCTCTGACAGTCGCTGTTGAGGGCCGACGAAGGAAGGCTGAGAAGAGCAGCCTCCAGGGTGGTGGTGGGGGAGGGGGGGACTAGGAAACGGGGAGCAGAGGGTGGAGAAAGCATCACGGACCTGCACACACTCAGGAAAGGCAGCTGTTCTGCACGAGGGGGCACAGGGCAGTGGGGAGGCCTCTGAATGTAACTCCGAGGGGCCCACTGCCGACAGCCCCACCCGAGCTACCGGGACAGCACCTCCCGGCTTCCCCGCCCCACTGGCCCCAGGGAGGGGCCTTGCTGGGGCTGCTCCAGCAGGTCTGGGCCCCTGGGGGGCAGAGGAGGAAGCGCACCTGAGCGGGGGGCACAGAGGTGGCGCCGGGCGGCGGCTCGCTGACTCGGGCTTCCAGGGGCGACGGTGCTGAGCCCTGGGACTCATGGCTGGCAGGCTGCTCGGGGGACAAGGCGTCGCTGCTGTCCTCGTCGAAGGAAGAGCTGTCTGCTACCTTCGGGTAGTTCACCTGGCCCACTGAAAGCCAAGGCGTGGGTGAGACCCCTTCGGCCGAGGGCCCTGCTCCCCAGCCAGAAGCTGTCCCCTCAGCCCGGGGGCAGTGGAAGGAGGCAACCGGCAGCCACCCTGCCTCTCGCATCCAAACGAGCTGGAGGAAAGCTCGTCTTCACGGCCCCAAAGCAAAGGCCGGGAGAGTCAGTCCTCCCAGCAGGAAAGGCCTGACTGCTGACCTGCTGGGCCCCCCTCCCTCGGCCCCTGGAGGCTGCTCTTCTCAGCCCTCGTGTCTTCGCCGATCCTCTGCCCTCTAAGACAAGACGCACCCGTGCTGTCTTCACGGTGAATGGCTGCCCTCCCTCCCAAGCCTGCCGCCGCCTCCACCTCCTATTTCCTGGCTGTTGCAGGCACTGTATTTCCACCCCGGGGACCCTGCGATGAGGGCTGTCTGGGCAACAGCTATGGGGGTGCAGCTCCTCCTCTGGGCTGCCTGACTCCCCGAAGACTAGGAGCAGACCACTCTTTAGCCTCCAGTGGTCGTGCAGGTGGAGGGGTGGGCAGGGCTGAGGAGGGGAGGAGAGCCGCCTGCTCACCCAGATGAAGCAGGGCCAGTGGCTCTCAAAGCCCCAGGGCCTGGGGGCAGCGAGGCCACTGCCCACCCTCCCGTGTGAGGGCCCAGCGGCCTGTGCTCCCGGGTTGGGGGGCCGAGCGTGGGAATCCCAGACGCAGAGGGAAGGGAAGAAGGGGATGGGGCAAGCAGGGTGTTTCAGGATTCCTGTCACGACCCCACGGCCAGCACGGTCAGGAGAGAAGCACAGCACTAGCCGCTGTCCACAGAGAGGAACGAGGCGCAGAGGTGAGCGGGGGCCACACCACAGACGAGGAAGAGGAACAATCTGGAGTGCTCCCCCTCCAGGGCCGTGATCTGAGGCCACGGGAACCTGGGCAGGACGCCCCTGAGCTTATGCCCCCCGCCCGCAACCCGCCAGGCTGCCCCTCCTGCCCCCCTCACCCGCTCTCAAGTGGAGCTCGGAGTGGGCACAGCCTCCTGACCACCACGTGCCTCCTGCCAGTCGCTCGAGGCCCAGATTCCTCCCCCGGCCTCTCACTCCCAGAAAGGGGACCAGCAGGACCAGGGAGTGGATGCAGGAGCCTCGGGTCCACCCCAGCTCAGTCCAGGGGTCACTGCAGGGTCCTGCCAGGCTGTGGGCTGCAGCCACTGCTCTGCTAGACGGAGGCCTGGATGCCGAGGGGGCCAGGCTTGGGGAAGATTTCTGGGGCTTTGACACAACTCTTCCAGGTCAACTGGAGGTGGGTGTGTGCGCGTTAAATGGCTGAGTATGTGGGGGAGTCTGTGGTGAGGCTCCTCCCGGGCCCCCACCCTCAGCAGGCTTTCCCCCGTCTGCCTCCTCCTCCCAGCCTCTCACCTCTGCAGCCTCCGCATGACGCATCCTCTCAGCCCTAAACCTGCCCACTTCTCAGCCTAAACATCCTTCCTGACCACCCCCCAACTCCTCCTGAACAACGGATGACATCTGCCCCCTGCCCACCCCTCCACCTCACGACCACTGCTGGAAAATACCCCTTTCTCTTCAGCCATCAGTGACAATCTCGCTGCCAAACGCAACCACTTCCCAGGCCCTCAGGCCACTGCCCACACTGCCCCTCTGCCTGGGATGGCCTTCGGTGCCTGCTCTACTTGGCACGGACTCAACCTCCAGGCTGACCCTAATCATGCCGCATCAGCCGTGCAGCCTCCCCGCCCCGCTGCCCTCCCCGTCCAGCTCAGACGAGCCCCCGCTGTCCCGGCCACCTGCCCGCTGTCCTGCGTCGTCCACGACAGCAGGGCCAGCTGCTCTGTCATGAACATCATTGCCAATGGCACAGCCCTTTCCCGAGCCTCCCCAGGCACGCAGGACTGAGCCGGGCGGAGCCTGCGAGCTCCGGGAAGGCAGGTGACTCGGCTCCCGCATCACAGGGCCTGGGCCTTTCTCACCAGGTGGCTCCACCTGTGCCCGGGAAGTCGCGGGAGTCACTGGTGCACACCGCAGCCTTCTCCCGGCAGGCCGAGCCAGCAGAGGGCGGCAGCGGTGTGTTCTGTGTCTGTGATGGCCAGGCTCACGCAGGCCTGGCGCCCAGCCGACTCTTGGCAAACATTTATCAGATCTGGGCTGGAGGGAGAGTCCAGACTGACCTTGGCCCAAACACTGGCCCATAACTAGGGGTTGTTGTAGAATGTGGTGGAGATTTGGGTGGGAGCACACTGACATGAGATGGTTGGATGGCATCACTGACTCAACGAACATGAGTTTGGGTAAACTTCAGGAGTTGATGATGGACAGGGAGGCCTGGCATGCTACAGTCCATGGGGTTGCAAAGAACTGGACTGAGCGACTGAACTGAATGCTGACACAAGGCAAGACGAACGCCTGGGCGAAGTGGGGAGTTCTAGGGAAGAGGGTATCTAGAGCCCCAGCTCAACCCACCTCTGCACTGGTACAGATGAGGCCCAGACCTGCCTCCACTGACCCAGGCCCCGGGCCCCACCCAGCCTGCCTTGAGCCAACCTGTGCCCCCTCTGCCCAGAGACCCAGCTCACACTTACGGTGAGAGCACTCCAGCTGCCTCCCAGGGCAGGTCTCAGGCCCACAGCAGCTACAGAAGCACGTCTGTCCCAACCTCACGGCAGTGAGGGGATCAGGGGTGCGTGCCTGGCCGTGGCCACGAGGCCCTGCAGAGCCCCCCGCCCCTCCTGTCCTGACACCCCCCTTCCAGGTCTACGTGCAGGTGTCCCTCCTCCCTCACAGATGCTTCAATTCCTGCTCGGCCTGCACCCCGACCTTGGCCTCACCTCCTCTGATGTCAACCCCACTGTCAGGGCCGGGCGGTGGCCCTCGGTCCACTGGGGCCTACTTCCCTACTTGGGTCTGCACTAGGGCTTGAGCTCCATGAGGACCAGGGGCGTGGTCCGCCTCGCAGGGCCGTGGCCTGAGCACCTAGCACACCGCTCGGGTCCGTCGGCCTTTGTAAGTGAACTATCTGAGCAAAGGGTCAGGCTCCAAGAGGGGACTTCACAAATGAAAAGGAACAGCAGGTATGGTTTCTAGCTTGCGGCATCTCCATGTGCTCACGCACACCAACCCTGACACCTACCCACCTTTTCTGCGAAAGAGGGGCGACCCCTGAGTTCAGAGATGGGGAGTGGACGGAGGCCTTGGTTATTGGCTGAGCTGTTCTGGCACGGCGCTGATCTGTGGGACCACGGGCACTGACCCAGGCTCGCACGACCCATTTGTCAGGCTCTGGTTCTCCACGCCTCAGCTCCTCCACCAGGCTAAGCAGGAAGTCAGGGAGCAAGCAGCCTGGCAGCCCTCCCCCTGCGCCGACTTGCGGGTCCACACAGGGCGGCCTAGCCCCTCACCAATGATGGCCTCCTTCAGGCTGGACTCCACGGGCAGGATATTCTTCTCCACCAGCTCCATGGGGCCAGGCCTCTGCGCAATCTTCTCGTTGAGGTCATCTGCCAGCCTGGCTCTCTTCAGCTTCAGTTGCTTGGCCTGGAGGGATGGCTCGGCCGAGGTCTCTGCGTGTGGGAAAGGGTGGAGAGAAGGAGGATTCAGGGGTGAGCAGGCTCTGCCCTGGAACCCCAGGGCACCTCCCCTTCCTGCCAGGGAAGGCGCAGAGACCAGCAGAACCAGGCAGAGCGGGGGGCCCGATGTGAAGTTTCACGAGGACCAAGGGAGGGGGCCCCACTGAGGACAGTGTGTGGTCACACCCAACCGCGGTCGCTAGGCACAGCAGACCCAAACGACGGGGCCTGCTATGGGGACAATCTGCCTCCCTGCTCTGGGCCTCGGTGTCTCCCCCTCAGTGGCCTCCTGCCACGTGTGGGGTTCAGACTAGGAAAGTCTTTTTCCAACTCCAAAGTGGGTTCTAAACCAAACAAAAAATGGACAGACTCAAGCCCAAACCTTTCCTTCCCTAGAATGAAGAAAGAAGTGTGTGGGTGGGGACAGGCAGAGTTTGTCTGGGATGACCACGCTTGTACTTCACAGGTGCTGGAGTAAATACTGAGTAAGTGAATGAGTGAATGGAAGTAAATGCATGCTAGAGACAGATCTGGGGGAGAGGACTGCATACCCCGTCTTTGTGAGGAATGGGGGCAACGAGAAAGCGTGAAGAAACGTGGGTGGTGCAGGGTGAAAACAGTGAGCAAGAGGGTCTGCATGAAGAAGCATTTCCGGTCTAACACACCTTCCAAAATGTGCATTCTGACCAGCTCCGATCTCTCCGGCCGGGAACGGATCTTCCGTTTCAGGTAGTCCTCTGTCTGCAGAAAAAACACATCACGCAGCTCTCAGATCCAGGTCACAAGCTTAAGGCCTAGACAAGACCAAAAGGCAGCCATGGCTTGAGTGGGTGACCTCGGCCGCCCCAGGAGCTCAGCATGGACACTGCTGGGTCCCGAGGCCTGGGGAGGGCGCATCCACATTCAATGCACCTGTTGAGGGATTCATCCACCTGTGAGGACCATCTGTCTCTCTGAGGCTGAACTACTAATATATGTTTTAATCTATCCCATTTATTATCATAAAAGTAATGTAAGTTCACTGAAGTAAATTTAGAAAATTAGAAAGTAGGACAACAATTTTAAAAAAACATCATGTAATTATCCGCCGTTAGTACTTAGGAATATTTGTTTCTAGTCATCCTTCCAAGCAGAAGATAGGTTTAATTTTGCAGACCTCTAATCATACTGAATATAACTTTGTATCTTATTTCAAAATCTTTGGCACTGCCTGACACCACAAGCATTTTCTGTTCACTCTGAACTAATTTTGATATGTGGTGTCATAGTTTTAGTTCCTTAAAGTCTAATGTCCTCATTTCTGCATTTATGAGGCTCCAGGCAAATTAAACCATTTCCCCGACAGTCCCAGAGCCAGCCCACTGCCCAGCGCTCCTGGTATAATGTGTATGTGACCCTGGATCGGTCTCACTCTAGAGCCTGTGTTCTTAAGCTTTGCACCAGAATTTTTCACACCATCAGTCAAGACCATCGGCTCTCCTACCCAGCACAGGAGAGGACAGGGCAGGATGAGACACAGCCGAGGCGGGCAGAGTAGCACAGGATGGAGAATGAAGTGTCAGAGCAGACGTCACGCCTGCAGCAAGGTCGAGACTTGCTCCTTGGCCTGGCCGTGGCCCTGGCCTTGGAGCTCTGACTGGACAGCTCTGTGCCAGCCCCGGGGTGGTGCTGAGCTCCCAGGAGACGGCTCATGGCGGCCGTGGACTCAGGGCCTGTCGCCGGTCTGTGGTGGGCAGGTGTGCTGCCCTGGCTGCTGGAGAAGGCAGAGCAGGTTCTGGCCAGAGCCGGTCTTCATGGACAGCAGGGGGAGGAGGCCCAGGTACTGAGGAAGAAACACCTGGAGTCCACAGACCGAGGTTTGACCCTGGCTCACCACTGATTAGCTGGACAAGTTAACTAACCTCTCTTAGCTGCATCTATTAAGGTGAAGATAAAGTGAAAGTGAAGTCGCTCAGTCGTGTCCGACTCCTTGCGACCCCGTGGACTGTAGCCTACCAGGCTCCTCTGTCCATAGGATTCTCCAGGCAAGAATACTGCAGTGGGTTACCATTTCCTTCTCCAGGGGATCTTCCCAACCCAGGGATTGAACCTGGGTCCCCCGCATTGGAGGCAGACGCTTTAACCTCTGAGCCACCAAGGAAGCCCAAGGTGAAGATAAAGACACCTAATTCATAAGAGCTGCAGTGAACCTAAACACGAAAAGGATAGAACTGCACTTGTAAACTAGCACCTGTTCTAATCAGGTCACATCTACTCCTTGCCTTGGAGAAGCAGGCCAGGAAGTGGCGCCAAGTCTTCAGGCTGGATGGAAGGCGTGGGCAAGGCCCTTGCTCATACTCCCTCATCCTCCAGCCGCTGCAACAGTGCAGCCAACCACTCCTTTCCTTCCCAGCACCCAGGACCTCACTCTTCTGCTCACTCTAAGAATTCATCATCATTTTCCTTAGAAATTGGTTAAAAACAAGATAAAAACAGAAGACCGTAAGCTGAGCCCTGGAGGTAAACCATTCAGAGTCTCTGACAGAGCTGTGGGTCCCGGGCAGCCTGCTAGCCTCCATCTGGGGAGGTTCTCCTCCCTTGTCTTTTACATAAAAGAAAAAGTGCCGGGCTGAGAGGGGGAAGCACACTCTGGCCACTTCCCTATCTCCACCCACGCCAGGCAGCAGACTACCCCCGAGGCCCCTGGGGGAACTGAAACCGCGGGGGACGGAGCAGCAAGCCAGGTGCGGCAGCGTGCCCCAGCACCCAGGGGCCCCGCTTCCACTTCCACGACCTCCAGTGGACCCTGGCTGCTCAGGGAACAGGGAGGTCTTCAGGCCCACCAGGAGACAAGTGAGCAGTGCGGCCACAGACACGGAGGGACCGCCACTCAGCAAGCCTTCCCGTGGCCGGTGTTCATGTCCTAACAGCTCCCAAAGGCCAAGTGGAATTCAAGATGGGAAAATACCAGCGGTCTCCAAACCCAGAGGAGGCTGGCACCCATGACACACCCTTGAATGTACTAGAGGAGGACCCTCATTCTTATCACGGTCCAAACCTTCACAGCAGCAGACGCTGTGGTGGGATAAGGCGGAAAGGCAGAGCTGTTTGTTTAGAACTGTGAGGCCGGGGCTGACCCTGGGGACCATGCCAGACCGGAGGGAAGATGGCAGCAGCACAATGGGCTCTGACAGGGCTCGTGGTGGGAGGCCCCTGGGAAGAAAGACGCCTTACCCTGGCCCGCTCCAAGCTCCTCCTCTGCTCATGAAATGCAGCTGGACTTTTCAAAGCTGTTGGGAGAAGAACCGTAAAATAATTACATCAGAGTGAAGCATCACGTCTATGTAAGCTACAGTTTACAGTGGAGAAGACATCTTGAATTCAATTTCACTTCAGCAGCACTATTAATATTGGCTGAGGGGAAGGAGAAAGTGGCACCTGAGTAAGCACGTATCTTTATGGTTCAGCTACCGCAACACTACAATCCTGGTGATTTTATCCTCATGGGGAATGGTCACTGCTAAGGTGGACCCACAGAACGTGACCCTAACATAACCCTTACGGAGTCGCCAACCCTGGAAGACACCTGCAAGTCAGGTGCCCCACTGTCCTCCTTCAACCTCATCAGGAATCACCACGCACCAGACGGTGTGACTGGGGCAGCTCAACCAAAGGGACACACGTCTACTGAGGTGCTGTTTCTTTCTTCAGTTCAGCTCGTGTTAACAGTGCTGCTAAAATTAACTCGCATTTCATCTTGAAGGACTAAAACCTTCACTGGGCTTGTATGACTGACTGTGGTACACACAGCCAGTGGCTGACCAGAAGGCCCCCCTGGAGTCCCATCAGAGACCCGGCTCTATTCTGGGGCAACCGCCCCACGGGTCACAGCTCGCCACTCGGCAGAGCATGCCTGGGGCGGGAGACCAGAGCCGGACCCTCTACAAATGCAGCACTGTGAGGCCAGTTCGGCAAATGATGAGTGGGGATACCCTGAGCTTGAAGAGGGAACGGCCTGGCCTGGCTCACTTCAAGAGATTCGCCAGACAGGGGGGTCAGTTTCAGTTCTGCCGCCCCACGGTTTCAGAGCAGCTGTGAGACGGTGTGTGAGGGGCTGCCGGCTGTGGTGGGAGAGCAGCACGAGGCGACGCTAAAAAGAGCCAGAGCACAGACTTGACCCCATCCTGCCGGGGCCCCTGCCCCTCACCCTACCCCACCCCCGGCTGGGCCGCAACAGCAGCCGAACCAGAAGGAAGCTCCAAACGTCCCGCAATAATTTTTTTTTTAAGTCTTTAAATCTTAGGATAAAAAAGAAACCATCATTTTTGAAAGGTCAGCTGAGAGCACCCCACCTCCTAAACAGCAGGGGGAGCTCTAGATTTAACAAATGATCTCTAAGGAAAACCAGAATACAGGCTCCCTCGACAAGCTCCCAGAGCCCACTCAGCTCTGGTCTGAAGGTCTGGGTATCTCTGTGGGCCAGCAGGCCAGCCTGCATCTGCTTCTGCTGAGTACAGCTGGCGCAAGTCCAGCATCAGCCTCCGAAAGCCCTGCTGGGCGCAGGGTGATGGACAGCAGGACACACACACACAGCCGTGCTCTCGCGGAGGACGGTAAGGACTCAGAAGCAGAGAGACTCAGTGTCCGCCGCCCTGCCCCCGGCTGCCCTTCTGCCTTTTCCTCCACAGCTCATCGCCGTCTGACACTCCAGAGAGACGCACCACGTATCTTTCAACTACCGCCAGCCAGCTCCCTCGGGCATGGCAGGGGGCTGTGTCCTCCTTTCCCCTCTGACAGTGACTGCAGCGCCGCCGAGGGCACCCAGCCCGTGACTCATTCAATGATCTACTGGCTGTTCCACGGGGAATGGATACACAGCTGTACCCTGGTGACAGAAAACCGGACTCTGCGAGCTTTGAACTTTCCCTTGAGCAGCCAGGATTAGGCTCTCATCTGGGCTCGGAACCTCACAGAGGTCCCCGACAGAAAACGACGTCTGTGTTCCTGTCGCTGATGGCTGACGGGGGAAGGCTGCTCTCTGCGGCTCGTCTTCCTCTGCAGAGTAGACTCCGCCCGCTTCTGAATTCCCGTGTGGAGACTGACAGCGCCCTGGGCCGGGGGCACCCTCACCGCCGCGTGCGGGGTGCTGCTGGCATCCTGCACGGTGACCTGGCTGAGCCTGGGCGAGGGTCGCTCAGGGGCCTGCGAGTTTCCGCACCAGCCCTGGGGCCGGCTGCGCCAGAGCCCACGCTGCTGTCCACGGGGGCGTGCGCACAGCCGGTGTGTGGAGCGCCGGCTCACACTGCAACGACTTTCTCGATGGAAAAGGGCTGTGCCACCCTCAGGTACACCAGCGTGTGACACCGGGTGCGGGGACACGTGTCAGGCGCACCTGACTGCCTGCTGCTGCAGCGGGCACCACTCTGGACACTTTGAAGTGCGGTCCAGTCGGATGTTCCTAGTGACTCCGTGGGGTGTGCAGTGTTCAGTTTTACAGCCGCGGGCAGGCTCGGAGACAAAAGGAAAGGCAACGAGTGGCAGAGGAAGGGTCTCAACCTCAACGTCTCTCACGCTCAGGTCGGCGTTCTTGCTCTCCTCTGGGCTAGTTTCTTAATTTCTTCAGAAGGTGGAGAAGAATGACCCCACTGGATGCGGAGGCAGGGAGGCCGAGAAGCAGGGCAGAGGGCAGGCGCTGTGGCGAGGCCGGCTCGACCACTGCGCTGAGCACAAGCCGGTGGGAGGGAGGCTCAGAGGAGGCATGCAGTGGCTGCAGGCCGCAGAGCCACGGTCAGAAAGGTGAGCTCACGTGAGGCCGAAGGCGCAGCCTCCAGCACTGATACCAGGAGATGAGCCAGGAGGGGAACGAGAAGACCAGAGCAGCTCATTATTTGCTCAGAGCTTGAGCAAAAGAACCAGAAATGAAGACCAAAAAAAAAAAAAATTCAACACAGTGATCACTGACCCCCAAAGACGGCTTCATTTTATAACATAATCTCACTGGATCTTCTTAATAACCATGGGGCAGGTACCACTCTTCCAATTCTACACGTGAGGAAACTAACACTGCAGTAACCCGTGAGGCCATTCACCGGGTAGTGGACCCCAGCCCAGGTGATGGGCGAGGCGGATTCTGTTGGCCCTTGAAGAGCCCACTCTGCGCTCCCCATGTCTAATTCTGCTCTGTGACAGCAAATTCAGCGAATCCGAGAGCCCCTTCCAAGAAGGGAGAGGAGGAGGGGGCGATGGCCCCCTCGTGTCCTAGAAGGCGCTTCTGAGGCCCGTTTGGGGACGCCTGGAGCTGGGCAGCCAGTGTTCTCGGGAGACTGGGGTGCGTGGTGGACAGGGCACCCCTGAACGTGTCTGGCCAGCTTTGCTAGAAGCCGTGCCTATGGAGGGTAGCCTAGCGAGGGGTAGGGGTGATAACGCTAAGCCCTGGGCTTTCTTGATATGGAAGCAGGTGGCAGTGTCAAGATCACCACATGCTTGTCCACAAAGGGAACGAGATACAAGGAAGCATAGCGACACAGAAAGTATATTATAAAGTTCAGGCCTCCACTAGTTGTGGAAAATCCCCAAAGACTCAAAGTTAATCCGTAAACGCGTGTCTGAGTCCGAGGGCAGTGTTAACCTTAGACTCATGTCTTCCTTAATGGCTTTGCCCGAGGAGCCCAGGCACTGCTTACTTGGAACTTTTATTTTCCCAGAAACTCCGAGAAGGCAGTGCCTGAAAGAGAAGTAGAGAAGTCCCTGCCCGCCCCCCCACCAACCAATGCAAACCCAAGAACTGTGCACGGCTGTCCACAAGAATATACATCTTTGGTGTCAGAGGACACTGAACCCTGATTATTTATTCCCACCTTCTCGAAACTGGTTTCCTGGAACACTTGCATGGCTTTGCGTGAACACAGGAAGGAGTGCAAACACTCACTGACAGGAAAAAGCAGCAAGGAAGTCAAACGGGCGCAAGTGGCTCAGAGGTGCGGTGCTCCTGATCCCAGTTTTGGTCCTAGCTGGGTACCCCGCCCCGGCTGGCTCTAACCACCAATCATATACTCTGTTCCTTCTCTTCAGCGCCCATCTTCTTTCTCCCTGAACAGATCTGCTGCCTTAACTGAGGTCATTTGTGACCTAAAAAGAGAAGAAACTGTTTCAATTTCCTTTCTCAAAGGAAAGGAAATTTCTGCTTCCCAGGGAGAGCTGGGTCCTGTGCTGGGCGCAGTTCTCAGGAACACGGACCGAGTGCACGGAAGCGTGAGCGAGAGGAGCCTTCAGAACCTACCCAGCAGGGAACACAGCGCTCTCCCACCACCAGCCCCAGATGCAGACAACGTAACACCTCCTGAGATCCACAGGGCACTTCTGGAAATGCTTTTCAGCAAGAACGACAGCAACGAACAACCAAGACTCATTTCCTCATCACTGTCATTAAGGAATATTTATTAGGTGCCTGGGTCTGAATGTCGCTTTATTAGGTGCTGACATAGTAAATACAAAAATGATCGCTCCCGTTCTCAGTAAGATACCATGCTAGAACTAAAGCTCACCACCGATTCTGTGTTCAGAGGAACTCAAAGGCTGTGAACACAGGACAGACAGATCAGTGAGGTCAACAGAGTGCGATGGGCCAGGCAAGACTGCGGGGTTCTCAGTCCACGGCAGAAGCCGCAGGCCTGAGCACAGTGTCAGTGGAGGCTGGTGTGTATGGTGGTGCGGTGAGGGGATGGGGAACAAACGTACTTAACAACTCGGGTGGGAAATGAGAACCATATCCATCCATCCATCCAACAAAGAATTCTTAAGCAGCTACTGCACTAGTTACTGAGGACAAGAATGGACAGGGTGGCATCCCAGCCCTCTAAGGCAGCTCACGATCTGGTCAGAAAAAGACAAATAATGACAACATAAGACAGAAGTATAGGTGCAGAGGTAACTGAAACGACTACATAAGACAGAAGAGGCAAAATTCTGCCTGAGGAAAGAAGTGTTTGAACGGTCCGGGTAGATTTACAGAGAAGACCCAAATGAAGGGAACAGAAATACCACAGGCAGACAAGGGAGGGAGCGGGAAGGCCAGCTGAGAGCACAGCAGCTTCCCGGGACGACACGTGGTCTGATGTGGCGGGTCGGGGGCGTTCATGTGGCGATCACAAGGCTTGGGGGGCAGGGGGCCGGGGGGGCCCAGCCCTGAAGAGCTCACAGGGCCTGCGTCAGGGGAGCCGAGAAGACACACTTTCCTGTATTCCTCCCACTGAGTACAAATGAACACTCCAGACCTTATTTGATAGGCTCTGAAGGGTGGAGAGAAGGGGACAGACTGGCCAGGGACTGTGGAACCCGAAGAATGACACAGTGGTGGGTCCCTCAAGTTTCCTTTTTGCCTCATACATCTTAGACTTGGAGCTGATGAAGCCGGCAACCTGGAAATGCTGATGGAAGTGGACAAAAAAGCCCCAACGAAACCTACCCCCGCTAGCCACAGGACCAGGAAAAGGGCATCTCAGCAAGAGAGAGCTTAGACAACAATCATCCTACTCGGGCCAGACACCACTGGGAAAGCCCCACCCTCGCCAGGAAAGCCCAAGCAGGAGTCTAGACCTCCAGCCCTCCACGGCTGATGAAGCACCCCAGGCCTCCTGCCAGGCGGTGTCGGAGAGGGGCAAGTAGGAAGCTGCCCCCAACCCAAGGAAAAAGTGCAGGCCACGTGGGGAGCCGGGACTTATATCTCCTCTAGCAGTAAGGAGACCCCCTCCCCGCTGAGGGGATTGTCAGGGGAGGACTGGTGAGGAGTCAGGACTTCCACCATTACAAGCTCACCTCCAACCCACAAAAATGTCTAACATCGTGTCATCCAAGCTTTGGAAGGAGAGGAAAAAGATGGATAGGAAAGGTACTTAAAGAAATGGCTGAAAACTTCCCAAATTTGGCAAGAGACACAAGCCTACAGATTCAAGAAGCTGAGTAAGCCCCCAAAAAGTTAAATCCAAAGAAATACATGCCAGGATACATCCTAACTAAACTTTCTAAAGCTAAAAACACAGGAGAAAACATGAAAACAGCCAAAGGAGAGAGAATCTGAATGAGAGCAGTTTTCTCCCTCATCAGAGACCATGGAGGCCAGAGGGCAGAGCGTGTGGCTATTCCATCAAACAGGTGAGTGGCATGACCACAAGTACACAGAGGGCTTGTGGAGTTGTTTCTAACTTGACATTTTGTGTCAAAAATTAAGTGAGGAGAAACATACCTGGTAACTGGTTATGTATTCAGTTCACTGAGCATGTCTGCACTCACAGGCTCCTTGCTCTTCCCTGCACTAGCCGATTTTAATTCTCAACTTTTTAAACCTACAGATCACTGAAAGGGCAACTGATAACCAACCCTACCACTCTGACCTAGACCCACCAGGTACCTTTCAGCCATATCTGTGTTCTCTCTCCTGTGCACACACGCGCGCACACACACAGTTTTGTTGGTTTGTTGATGCAATCACTTGAAAGCGAGCTGCAGATCAGTCGTTCCTTGACATCTGCAGGTGACTGGCTCCGGGATCCCCCATGGATGCTCAAGCTCCTTACACAAAATGCACATAACCTATGCACATTCCCCCATGTACTTTAAATCATCTCTACTTATGACCCCTAATACAAAGCAACTGCTATGTAAATAGTTTACAGTGTATGGCCAATTTAAGTTTTGGTTTTTGGAACTTTCTGGCATTCTTCCCCCCAAATATTTACAATCTGTGGTTGGCTGAATCCACCACCTATAGATAGAGTGATGACTGCCAATCATAATATTTTATCCCTAAATTCTACATATGCATTTCTTAAGAATAAAGACATTCTCCTTTGTAACTAAAATATTTTTAGCACACCTCAGAAAATTAACATTATTCAATCATATAGTCTAAAGTACAGTCTGTGTTTGAATTTCAACTGCCCCTCAAATGTCTTCTACAGCTGTTTGGATTTTCCCCCTTAATCTAAGATGCAATCAAGAATCATCCACTACATTTAACTGTTTTCTCCTCAGTCTCAATCTGAAATGGTACTCTTGCCTTTTTCACTTTCCCTGAGGCTGACTTAAGTGTGTCTAAACCAGCTGGCCCTGTGGAAAGAATGTCATATAATCTGAATTTGGCTGTTTCCCTGTGATTAGATTTAGGTTAAATATTTTTGGCAAGAAGAGCACAGAGCTGAGTGTACTTTTCAGCATCAGCAACACACGCAGCACTGTGCTGCCCAACTGACGGCAGTGCTGAGTGTGAAAGGTGACGCCAGATCTCTTCATTCTGAAGGCAGCATTTCCCCCTCTGTAATTAATACACAATCTGTGGGGTAATGCTTGGAGGCCTTGTGAAAATCCTGTTCCCTAAGCACTTCATGGTTTTAGCATCTATTGACAATACCTACCTAGAATCAGTTATTACACTGAGAACTGCAAAACAGTGAGAACTGCATTTTTACATTATCACTCTAGTAGAGATTAAGAAGCCATTTTTCAGAAGAAAACTACGGGGTGACCAAGTACATGGTCATGCCATCAATACTCCCAGAGAAAGGATACAGGAGGAATAAGCCTGGGGCATTACATAAGAGACTGTGCTTACTGGGGGACATGCTGGATGTGAGCTGATTGTGAGACATCCTCTCAAGAGATGTATAAGTGGTGTGTGTGTGCATGCACACATGTGTTTACATATGTGTGTGTGCATATGCATACAGCATCATCTAGGGATGATATGATATATGTCATGGAGAGATGGGAGAAAATACTTTCCAGGATGAATCTTAAGAGAATCTTGGAATTTAAGCAGAGGTGATAAAGAGACCCCAGCAAAAGAACCTGAGAAGACTCCCAGGTGTAGGAGAAAGCAATGCAAAGTGGATACAGAAACTAAGTTTCAAGAAAAAGATGTGGACAGCAGGCAGGTCAGACAAAACAAGTTTCCAGAGGATCATGATACTTAGGACATGGCCAGTGGTCTCAGAGCGATCCCAGTGAGGTGTGGGGGCAGAAACTCATTTCAACCGATGGAGGAGGAGGAGGAGGTGAGGACGTGGAGTTCAGAGGTGTTGTCCCCTGAGACGTCACGATGAGCTAACACTCCCAACGCATATTAACTGAGAGCCCGTGTGTTCAGCTGGTGCTGGGATGTCCATGTTCTCGTGGAGCTTACACTCCAGTGAAGAATGATGTGTCAGACATATAAGCACCTACCACAGGACGAAGCAATACAGGCTCTGAGGAATACAGAGCTGGGTATGGGTGACAGAGAGTGATGGGGCAGGATTTTATACACTGTGGTCAGGGAATGACTTCCTGGTGTGATGCTGCTGTGATGTCAGGGCTGAGACCCAGAGGAGGGGAATGAGCCCTGCAGGCAGAAGAGCAGCAAGCAGAGTGGCCCGGGGCATAACCCGCCAGAGTGGCCGGGCTGGCAGAGCAGAGTGGCCTGGGAAGAGTGGGAGGAGACACAGGAAGAGGGGAGCTGCACGGGGCCTTGGAGGACTCAGGGCTTTGCTCTCTTCTCCAGGGGTACTAGAGAAAACGAAACTGAGAGAAGAAATAAAGCAGGATTGTGCCCGTCAACCCTGCCATGGATAAAATGGCTCCCGGGAGTAAGGTAAATACAAAGATCTGCTGCAAACGGTTTCCGTGTGTTTTCCCTGAGGTTTTCAAGACAGAATGACCTGATGTGAGCTCCTGAGTAAGTGCTGTTTCCACACTTTATAAAGGACCACTGACTTGCGTGGGGTCACATCCTAATCGGCTACAGAACGAAGACCAGACTCTGGTTCTCCTGATGTCCAAATCCAGATCTTTTCATGTGTGTCTATTTCCACATAAGTGAGGTAGGAGGAGGGTGGGAGTGGGTCAGAGGAAAGATACTTCTCTGATTATTTTTTTTAAGTTACCAAAAAGTAACCACCAACAGAGATTTTAATCTGATCTTCTACATTTTGCCTTCCTGTCCTGGCTCTTCCTCTGGAGACAAAACACCACCTTGTCATTCGCTCGAATACTGGCAATGGGACAGAAAGGAGGACTTCAGACACGACCTCGGAAAATGTCAAGGGGCACACAGTTTCCCATCCCTTTTCCCATCAGCCCTGTCTCAGAGGGCCAACCGAGCAGAAGAAGGAGTCACTGTGTAATCAGATTCCCTCCAAAGTGAACTCTGCCATGTCCCATGGCCCCAGCACGGAAGTCTGTCACATGGATCTGGGCAGTGCAGGAACTGTGCCCATCTGACCACAGCTGCGGTGCAAGGCCACTCGGGCGGCAGCAAGGCGGGCTTTTCCCAGCACTGGAGACGAGGGGCTCCAGCTGCCTGCGCTCAGTCACACCGCAACCACCTCAACTGTCTTGGGATCCATCACTGACTCCTGACTCAGGTGGACGGGGCTACCCTCCACTCCAGGACTCCTGCAGAGAGGTGAACAACAGCATTCTATGCCCATCAAGGGGAGCGAGGCCAGCGACCCTTGTCCAGTGTTTCTCCAAGTGGGGTTCCAGAAGTCTTGAAGGGTACTTACTTAGGAAGTCTCAGGGGGTAAGAATCTAACACAGATTTCTGAGCGTCAAGAATTTCAATCTTTAGTAAAAGCTCTTCGAGGAGGCTGGTGCCAATAAAATGTGAAAACCCCTGTCTCCCTAGCCCAGAAGGCAGGGGAGAGGTGACACTACAGACAAGAAAAAAAGAATTTTACTGCTCATTCTCCACCCCCAGGATTACGTGACTAGACAGTATACCGGTAAGGTCTGCACAACTCTTCTGAACAGCTAAATCAGAACTGCGTCTCTGCTGGCCGTGCAGGCGCCCACAGGCGGGCGGAGGTGAATCTCCAGAGCCCCTTTCAGGGTCAGTATTTCAAGCTGCAAAGTACGGATTTCTGAGAGTCAATGGATCGGGGGCTGTTTGCCGTTTTCCTCACACCCTGACAAGGGCCTGCTTCGGCCAGGGTGGACTCTACATGCTGCCGCTGGGTCTGGCCTGGCCTGGCCATCCCACTCCATGGAAGGCAACTCTAGAAATGCAGCCCTTGCTCTAGGGTGAGTGGGTGGGGAGCTCGGAGGCTGCTGTGTCACTGGGGTGTGAGGGTTCACAACACCATTAGGGCAACATTAGTTTTCCCTGTGACTTCACACCCAGGCAGAGCAGGGGCTCTTAACCTGGGGCACGCTGTACTACCTTAGACCATCTATGAATCCCTGGAAATTGTGTGCTGAGTTCTGGGTTACTTACCTGGGAAACCGTCTAATGAGAAGACATGCAAGATTTCCCAAGGAGTATCAGTGGCACCATTAAAAAAAAAAAAAAAAATCCAGAACCTCTGATTTACTAAGAGTTGTTGAGACAGAGAAGAGATGCCCACGGCCTCCAAGCCAGCATTCAGGAGCAGCAACTTGGAAGCAATTTTAATAGATGGCTTAAAAATGATGGAGTTACTTTCACATACACCCTCCCCACTAACTTTCACTTTTCCTCACCAACCCTGGTTCCTGATCTGACACAGTTTTCAATTTTCAATATTTACGAAGCTGACATTTTGGTAAGCGTACATCAGGCCAGCATCATGAAATTCCACTGTCAGTAAGAATCATTAGACTGTGATCTTCATGAATCAGCCTGGAGTTTGTAGCCAAGATCCGGACTGGATCCACCTGTCTTCCACTGGTGCTGTGACCTTGGGTAAGGCGTCTGATCCCTCTGCACTTCAGTATCCTCATCCACAAAATGGCAACTATACAAATCCCTGCGGCAGTGATTCTCAGCATTACAGTGAAAGTGCTCCACCATCTGCTGGAAGCTCTGCTTAATAAGCTTCTGGCATTGTTACTGTTTTAAACTTATTTTTTTTTCTGTGGCCTTCTTCTTCTGAAGAGAACGTGTGGGTGTGGAGTCAAATGCTGAGAGCTAACTGGGGCTGACTTCCATTTTTTGTCTTTCTGTTTTTATCTGTCATGCCAAAATGCCTACAAAAATAACAAGCAATAATGATATTAACCAAAGAGCTGTGTCGACAGTCCAGGGACTGGCCATGACAATGAAAACTAGAACTAAGTCCAGGAGAGTCAAAGAAAAAGCTTGGTGATGGGGTATGGGGAAAGGTAACACACTCCAGGGCAAGCAAGGGTCCAAACTAACAGGCAGAAACGTGCTCCGCGCACATACTGTTGTGAGAGCAGGCTGGCCAACCACCCCTGTTTTGGCACTTGGGCTGTCACCCCCACCCAAATCAGCAGGGCAGCCAACTACCAAGAACGAAGGTTAAAAATGGAGGCTCAAGGATGTTCATCTTTTCCTTGTCAGAAGTGCAAGGTGCTCCCAGGTCTTCAACCTGGACCCCACTGACGGGGCAAAAGACTCGAGACTGGGAGGTAATAGTCAGCGCACAGTTCTGCCTGGCATGAATACCAACAGGTACCGTGAATTTCAAAAGCTTAAAATGTGAGGGGTCAAATACTTTGAACTTGGCCTTCCAAGTTTGTCTTTGGCCTACCTGCCAGCCCTGTTTATATCCAGCTTTCACACCACAGCCTAGCCTAGTGCTCCAAATCAGTCCGTTATTCCAGTACATAGTCCATGCTGCAGCATACACATACTTACCTTTTTGAAGCCCCATAACCAAAATGTCTAGGTCACCTGTTAGGTACAAGCTCCAAATCACCTCCACTCCTCTGCAAATAACCTCTCATTAGGCTGAAGGATTTTAAATCACCAGCATCATCAGATATCCATCAGGGCTCCCCTGAATGCATAATTCTTTAGGATTTTATTGTTTAAGCAAAGTTAGTATGTAGCTTCAACAAGTGACTTAATAAACTCCTTCACTATCTTGAAAAGATGTGGCAAAGTATCTCAGATACTTCCAGAACTATTAAATGAAAGTGAATACCTATTATACATTTTAGGTATGTATCAAGAACCTATATCAGGAAGATTACTTCTGATGGTCTGTCCAAGAGAGTTCCCTGTTGGATTCCTCCTCAGATTCAACAATGAAAATGCATAGAACATACAACTCATTCTAGAGTCTATTTTAGGATTTGATAGCAACTGGACAAGAAGGCAGTTTCGTGCTAGTCACTGACCCCTGACGTAGGAACACACACTGATGGTGACCTACAGCAGCAGGAAGAGAGATGAGAAGGCTGCTACCTCTCAGAAAGGCAACATCAAATGCCAGGGAGCAACATGCCCAGCTGGTCTTCTCCTGAGATGACAGAGAAGATTCCTGAGGCCATGTGCTAACACAGTCTTCTCTCAGCTTCAAATCCATGGATCAGATTAGCCCTGATCCTGGAACACACGCTTGACCATGGCGTTTCCCAAATGTCCTTTAAACCTGGGATTGAACTAGAGTTAAACGGTCTCACTCCTGAGTTGAGGACATAGCATCTCAGATAGGCAGAGTTCTCTGCTTTAAAAAAAAAAAAAGTTATGTTGTACATCTGAAAAAAATATCATGTATACCAGCCATATCTCAATTGAAAAGAAAAGGCAGAAATAAACCAGCTCTTTCACCCAAAGGTATCTATGCATCTGAAAGAGCCGAGGGGACCACACTAACAGCTGTGAGAGTGAGCCCCGAGAGAAGCACAGGCCTGGGGTCTCCGCCTGGGCTGGAGCCAGGGGCAAACTGCAGGTTTTGGAGGAAGTCTTTTTCTGAGCTCTTGCTGGAAAGGGGTGCAGCCAATCCTGTCCAGGCTTTTCTGGCTCACAGGGACGGCTATTCAGAGATGACCACACAGCTTCTGTGACTCGCAAGTGGGCTAGAGCACAGAGGAAGGGCCGAGGCCCAGGGAGAGCCTGCCTCACCCAAGCCCCGCCCAAACATGTCAGCATGCAAGGCCCTCCCAGGCAGAGTGCCTCGCACACGCTAATACTTCACTCCAAATCAAAACAGACAACGTTTCCTTTCAGCCTGCAAGTCTGTCATCTTCCATCTTTATAATAAGCTTTTTAAAAAGGGAGCAATTTGTCCTCAAACTAGACCCTCCTCTGCGCTGGAATCGCCACTGTGTCCCCTCTGGTGAACATTTCAGTCTCTTGGCAAGCTGCCCAGAAATTAAAAATATATACATTATTTCCAACCTATCCACTTACTTGTTTTAAGAGAGATTAAAAAAAAATTACCATGAAGAGGGCAAGCTAATATAAAGAGTAGTCCTGTTAATATACAACTAAAAGGGGAACAATCTTAACAGAGTACTATGTTTGGCAAGTGGTTCTTTGACTCTCAACAATTTCAGCAACTTGCTTTTATTTTATTGGCTATGCCTCAAGGCATGTGGGATCTTAGTTCCCCAAACAGGGATCAAACTCACGCCCCTACAGTGGAAGTGCAGAGTCTTCCTCCAGGGAAGTCGCTCAGCAACTGTTTTTTAATCCAAGAGTAGAGAGGCAAGTGAAATTAAGGAGGATTTTATTTACTGAAAGACAGTTCCTGTGTCCAAACACTGGTTTTCACAGAAGTTAGTGAGCTATATATATTAAAAGCTATTTCAGATGCCCAAGATGGCAGATCCAAGCAAATGCCCCACTCACTGCAAATAATACTGCCCGTATCTCAAAAGTAGGAACAACACATCATCTCATTTATCTCCAAAATTAACTGTGGGGTAGAGAAGAATTTTATTTTTTCCACTTATTTTATTGAAGTATAGTTGATTGACCATGTTGTGTTATTGTCTGGTGTGGAGCAAAGTGAATCAGTTATACATGTATATAATAGCTTGCATCTGCCAACCCCAAACTCCCAATCCATCTGTCCCTCACCTCCCTGTCCTTGCCAACCACAAAGCCATTCTCTACATCTGAGAGTCTTTGTTTCATTTGTGTCATACTTCAGATTCCACAGAAAGTGATATCATATGGTAAGGCCTTTCTCTTTCTGACTTATTTTACTTAGTATGATAATCTCTAGGTTCATTAATGTTGCTACAAATGGCATCACTTCATTCTTTATGGCTGAGGAGTATTCCAGTGTGTGTATGCACAGACATACACACACATATCTTATTTATCCATATATCTGTATATGGACATTTAAGGTTTTTTCCATGTTAGATAAGAATTTTATAAAAGCAGAATTTGAATTCAGAAAAGTGAAATGAGTTGTCCAAAGTCACCTTGCTTCTAAACGCCTGAATAAAGCCTAAAATCCTATTTGTCTAATATAACAGCCACCACCCACATGTGACTATTTAAATTGGTTAAAATTGAATTAAAAAATTCAGTTCTTCACTCAAGCTAGCCACATTTAAGTGCTCAGGAGTACCTGTGGCTAGCAGCTAGAGTCACAGAATATTTCTAGCAACACTGAAAGTGCTATTGAACAGGGCTGGTGTAGGGGCTAGTTCTTTAGAATTCATGGAAACTTGGGGAAAAGATGCCATGGATCTCAGTATTTAATAAAGATGGACTGAGAGTGACTAAGTTAAATCACACCTCCTTTCTTACTACAAGAAATTTTGAGGCCTGAGGAGGTTGGTTTATCTTCTCAGGGGTTATGAACACCAAGAGTTATTTTTAAAAGAGCTTCACCAAAACGGATTTTATCTGTATGTACTCAGGAAAGAGAATCTTGAAACAAAGTTTATATACCTCTGATGAAGAATAATATAAGGAATAATTTCCAAGTTACAAATAACAAAAATACTATTATTAAGAAGAATTTCAGCTACAGAGGAAAAGAGATCGTAATAATTAATCCTGACACTTTCGGCCATTAAATAATCTTTTGTCAGAGTTTAGAAGACATTTCTTCCTGATACAGAGACTGCTACAGTCAGATGAACAGAGGATTTCCAGCTAACATGGGACCCAGTAAAATGCCAGCTTAGAGGAGCTACGAGGGCAGTAGCTCTGTGGGTCTCTGTGCAGCACTTGGCCAAAGCCGACAGCTAAAGTTTGACAAAGGGGTCGAACTGCAGAACTGAAGGGTCAGGAGTCAAGATGTGGTAAAGCTTATTAAAAACAGAGCTGCAGGAACTCCATCACACAAGACCACTTTTTTCCAGTTTCAATGTGAGAACACGGGGCCCACTAGCAGATCCACAAACCAACCAAACTCGCTGACTACTGGTTCACATTTTCACCCAGCAGCAAGTCTGAGTGCCTCTCAGGGCCCAGGCCCATTGAGAGGCCTCTGGATCGACCCTGGCTGCCCTGAGTTGTGATGCCTTCACACTCTGGGTATATTCTCCCAACAATTCTGAAGAAAGTGTCACCAGTGGCAGTGGCTAGGTGCACAGAAACACCATTTAAAATGAAAAAAGTTTTTTTTAAAAGCTCACTCAAGATATACAGAGGGAAGTCCCTAACCTACTGGACAAACAGATGATTTCCTCACAGGTTTGCCAAGGTACTGACGTTTTCCTACTATATGCATACAGGGCAATAATGAACTGGCAAGTGGTAACTGAGGCATTAGAAAATGTGATCTCTGCTTTTCCTCAAGGGCTCATAGTAGAATAACAAGAGGCTGAGAGGGAGCAAACAAATGAGGCTCTTCTCTCATATCTAGGAAGATTACAGGAGACTTTTCTGTCATTTGTTTGGGTCAGGAGAACTTCCATGTTTTCCTTTAAAAGGTTATTTCTCTGCAGCAGCCCTGACTGCCAGAATATTTTTCTTAATTTTCACCTTAACTTTCTGGCTTGTACAACTTTAAATGTCAGAGAGAAAGGCTGTGGGGAAAGCTCTGTTTGAGAACAAAGTGAACCACACACGACCCACTTCTTCTATGACTCTTCATCTGAAATACAGAAGCATTCCTTAATTTCTGGACTTAAACACCAGCTTCCTATCTGTGCCATCTCTCCTCTTCCCTCAAGATATGCAGAGCTTCAGACATCAGGAAAGAAAGCATAGGGCCTGGAATATGTAATTCTTTGCTATATGGCACTCTGTATTTGGTACAGTTTAAGTAGTGTTAAATTTGAGACATAGGTTTACATGATGAGAATGAGGGAGTCTGGGAACTGATCCTATTTAAAAACACATTAGAAACCACCAACTTCAATACCCCATAGTTCAGATGCCATGAGCAGAGCATATCAAGCAGCAGAAAGAGGTGTATGGGAACTGAGAGGCTCTTAAATCCCCTGAATTCTATGGGAAGGCCACTGTCCAACTTCGAACAATACGCAAAACTGTGAACAACCCTGAAGGCAGGGCAGCCCCTGAAAACATCCTGCCATGCAGACATGATGTGGGGACTGGAAGCCAGAGGCCCCTGTGGGAGCTGTGGGAATGCCACGTGAAACAAGGTGGGTGAGTTCTTCCCAGAGCTACAGAAAGATCGGGACGAGATGAACTGGATAAAAGACATAAACAGAAATTGATGAGGCAGAATACGGCCATGACTACACTGCCTCTTTCCCCTGGTTTGAGGGTCTTAATGACTTTCCTAAGTTATAAAGCTAACTTAAACATTAAAGGCACTTTTCAGAAACTCCTCAGGCCAGCGAGATGGAAGTGAAACGGGCACTTCAAACCAGATGCTATCTTTCCAGATCTCCAGTCTTCAATAATCAACAAACTGCTGATCAGTTACGATTTGCCTCCAGCACTACTCATTTTCTTTTGAAAGACGTGAGCGAAGGATGAGCATGGGATTGGTGGGGTGTCAGGGAGGCAAAGAATGTCCCAGATTATAACAGGAGTTACGGTGGTGGCGAGGGGCTGTGGTGAGGAAGTGGGGTTACTCAGAGGGTGAAGGACTGGGAAAAAAGAGCCTCATCTTTGGGAACTCTGGGCCCCATCTGCACATCACCAGGTACGCTGAAGAGCAGGGCACTTCACACCGGGAGCTCTTCCCAGGCCTCAATACTCCCTCTCTCACAATCTGAGAATTTGCTACCTACTTTCTTCACTGGAAAAGCTGAAAAACAAACTGTGCCCATCATTGAAGGTGGCTTGTGTTATAAGGGAGAATGCAATATTCTCACAGAAGCAGGGCGTTTCTATTCCTACAGGAAGGGCAGTTACTCTCACTTCACAGATGCAGAGAACCACCCAAGGTACACAATTAGATACTCAGAATATTTTAGAATCTGCGCTCCTGGGAGAACAGGAGTGGTGTTTCAAATTCCATGCCCAGAAATCCAACAAGTTTGCAATTAAGTAGTATCTGTTTCTGTCTTTCATTCTCTCTCTCTCTCTCTCTCTCTCACACACACACACACACACACACACACACACACACACCATTTTACAACTGGCTGTCTTCACTCATTCATTCAGTGACAGGTATTGGGGGCAGAAATATAAATAAGATACCTCCTCAAGGAGCTCACAGTCTAACTGGAGAGACAAACATCTAAGCAGATAACTGCAATACTCAAGCATCATTTCTCTTAACAGCACAGAATACTGCAAGAAATGCGACACGATAAATCCTACTAAACAGTTATCTCCAGTAGCCCCTGGTATCAAATGAAAGGCTGCAAAAAGAACGTAAGGCCCTCATCCTCTGAGTGGTTTTTAGATCCTGAACATACTACAGATTCTGAGAGGCAGCACTTTGTTCTCAGAACTCGTGCTATAATCAGAGTCAGCACCCCACAGATCAGCACTGAACTGCTCTTTATGTTGTGTATGGGCAAATCCTACTACCTAGATAAACTGTTAACTGTCTTAAGGGCAGGTGCCATGCTGAATATTTCTTTAATCTCTCGAGCACCTAGGATTATCACAGGCAAAAAGCAGATCCTAAACACAGGATGTCCTTGGCGAAAGTGACAATGAGATTGATACGGGGTGACTTGTTCCTCTACAAGGTTTGTAGACTGGCAGATTTGGAGTGTTTTATAAAAGCACACCACCACTCTACCTGAGCATATTAATGGACCCACGCTTTAAGGAGAAGAGTACTTGACTGCAAGGTCAGAGAAGGAGACAGCATGTGGGCAAATGGTTTGGTAGTTAATTGCAATTTTTAAAAAGATAAACTTAAGACTTGAATCTCCTGGCTGATGCTTAGGACAGAAACAGACCTCAGGATCTTTATACTTGCTATGAAGTTCCAGCTCTTAGAAATGGATCTGGTATCACCACGAGGTAAATCAGATCCTGTCTTCACTTGCTTGAGACTTCAATGGCTCCCCACTGCAGTTAAAATAGAATCTACCTCCTCCGTGTGGTTGACAGGGCTCTAGTTCTGGCCCCACCCATCCTGCCAATCTTAACTGGCCCCTACTCTGCCCTCACTTACCAGGCCCAGCAACCCTGGCTTCCTTGATGTGTTCAACATGCCAGGCTCTTAACTGCACTGGGCCCTCATACTTGCTTTCCCTTCTTTCTGGGCCCTCTTCCTGCTTCTGAATGACTGATCCCGTCTAATCCTTCAGATCTCAGCTCAGATATTTCCTTCTAGAGGAGGCCTTTCTTGACCAACTTCTTCAAAGTGATCCCCTCTCATCCCTATTATCTGTTAATATGCCAACCAGTTACATTTACTTCAGAGCATTTACCATGTTCTGAAGCAATGGTGTTAGTTTATTTGTCTCCCTGTTTGCTATGTTACCAGCCTACTTAGTAAGTACAAAACTCCTGAAAGCAGGAGCTGGGTTTATCTTGCTGCATCAACAGGCACACACCAGTCACCTAAACACTGTGAATGAATGAGTGAGTGAGAATTAGCAAGATATAGCACAGCAGGTTAGCAGGCACTGAGTTAAGGTTTAAAAAATTAAAACATCAGTCCTTCCACTATGAAGCTGGAAGTGGTGAACGATATATAAATTTTTATTTCATTCGGCTGTGCCCAAGTAGCAGGAACACACAAAGATAAAAGAACGAAGAGGGAGAGCCTAAGCTCTCTGCAGATGACTCAAAAAGAAATGTCAAAAAGAGCAAAACCCTGCTGGTGTCAGCTTCCGCTTGTTTTATAAGGCTGCTGGTATTAAAGGCAAATTTTCTTACTTTGAATAGATTCCAAGATGGGTTTTATTTCTACTGAGTGATGCAGTTCTGAACCGAGCGCCCCCTGCGATACCCCATCAATGACTCCAGTCACACTAGGCTAGGGTATCTGAGGCTCTCACTCTGAATAAAACTGGAGCTGACTTGGAATACTAGGTGAGAAAGGGCCATCCCTTCCAAGCACCCCAACACTCAGGCAAAACACATGCGGGGAGAGCTCTTCCTCCCAGAACCCCAGCTCAAGATCTGTTCCTCCTACAAAGGGAAGTGGCACAGGGCGGAGAAACCCATTTAAAGGTGCAGTTCACAAGCTAAGGGTGATTCAATGGCACCCTTAAACCTAGTGTTGTTTCTCTGAACTTGATCAATGAGCACAGTTCTCTTAACTATGGCCAAGTGAGAGGCCCTGAACTTGGGAAAGCATGACAAAGAAAGGAGCAAAAAAAACCCGGTGACCCTGTTTTCTGTTAGGTGCTTCCCGTACTGGGTACACACACCGCGTTCCCAAAGCACCTCCATCAAGAGCTGAGAGGCAGGGGGGTACTTACGCGGCATGATCCCTTGGCTCACCAGCTCCTCCCTCGTCCGGCGCTGCTGGAGCTTCAACTGCAGCACTGCAGGACAGCAAAGAGAGAGGGGAGATGAAGGCTTAGTCGGCTGTTCCACCACAAAAGACACATTTTCAAATGCAAAGAAAGCCTCAACACACAAGGGTGTAGTGTGAAAGAAGGATCCCCAGTAACTGTGGCTGTAATTGCAGAAGTGGCCTGATACAGCAGGGCTTCCGTATTCTGCTGTGGGCGGCGAGAGGAAGTTGCGAAGGGTCTTGCAGGGCGATAACAATCCACAAAGTACCAGAGTCTTGACTATTGCTCAAAACCTCCTACAACACTGTGTCCTCCTCCAGGACTGAAAACACACAAATTCTTAACTCAAAGAAAACATAATGAGGACCACTGCCCAGCAGAAAAGGCTTTCTCTAGCTGTTCTACGCCTTCCTCCTGGTGGCAAATGTTTACCACGGTTAAGTGTAGTGAGTTACAGATCAGGGAGGATTGCTCATTTGTAAAATTTTCTCTTTTGGATCTAGAAATTATACCTGTTTTCACCAAGCAATGCATTTCCCTAAGCCAGAAACTATTTTACCATTAAGACAACTCTTCTCTGCCTCTTCCCCTTCACTTCGAGCTGTCTTCTGTTAACTGAAACACAAAGCTAGGTGATTCAAAGCACATCCGGGCTAGGGGAGGGCGATGCAAGGGTTTTCTCCTATTTCTACTCTGGCAACACCACTTGATGTAACAAGTTACTAGGAATTTTCTCTTTTTTTGGAATTTTTTAAAGTTAAAAGCCAGTTATCTTTATTTCAAATGTGAGTGAAACCTAAAGGGTATTATTACCACTGCACACTATGAGGAATGACAAAGGCCTCCATTCAGAAGCGAAGTGAGAACATGTTCGGAAAAGGAAGGTTGAGAGGATCTCACGGGCCAAGGGAAGTTCCCTTCTGTGATAAGTCTTCATTCTAAGGTCCTGCAAGTCCCATCTGAGGGTGACCTGTATCTATGAGGAATCACTTACCCTAACGTCCGTCTTTCCCATCCACAAAGCAGTTTTTAAGATGGCCTCCCAAAATGGCAGACCTGGAACCAGTCTCCTGACTGTCCCAGTCTCCTGACTGTCCCTCAGACTCAGCAAGTCCAGAACCTATCACTTGTGCCTAGGCACTCAGTCATGTCCGACTCTGTGACTCACTGGACTGTAGCCCGCCAGGCTTCTCTGTCCACGGGATTTTTCAGGCAAGAATACTGGAGTGGGTTGCCATTTCTTTCTCCAGGGGACTTTCCCAGACCCCGATATCAAACCTGTGTCTCCTGCGTATTCTGCATTGCAGGTAGATTCTTCACCTGCTGAGCCACCTCTTCCCCACCCACCTCCTCAAATCTAATCAGCTCTCCAACCTTCTCTTTAATGGTATCACCATCCTCCTTCCCAGGACTAACACTAAAATTTTTAAGCCAACTTCAACTCTGCTACCTCCTTACACTCCTATTTTATCAAGTTTACTACACCTTCTTATGTTGCAGGGATGGCACTGGATCTTCCCAACCCAGGGATCAAACCCTGATCTCCCGCACTGCAGGCAGATTCTTTACCGTCTGAGCCACCAGGGACGCCCTCACCCATTCTAAGTCACCACAGTCCGGATTGTCCAATTACTCACAATTCACTTCACCTGGAAATGCCTACCTCATCACTTTTTCACCTGACCTTCCCAATTAAGAATTACTCCAGGCCTCCGATGAACTACTTTATATCTGTTACAAAAAGTATAGAGACACTTTGCCCTGTGTAATACTTACCCCAAATAAATGTAAACTCCTGGAGGACAGGGAATGTATCTTATTAATCTATGATGCTCTCCCAACCAATAGCACTCAATACACAGTAGGTATTTAACAACTGTTTCTTAAATTGAACTGCATCTCTAAATGATGATACATACAGTTAGAGAAATCTAAATAGGAGGGTATTATCATCATTTACAAATTAACACTGTTAAAATTAAGAAAGCCTTGCAGAATAAAAGATAGAAGTGGCAACAGCCACACTAATAGCTAACATTGATAGAACCTATGCTCTGTGCTAGATACTGACCTACATTTTTTCAAGTTTTAACTCATTTAATCTTCATAACTCTCCACTGGACAGAATAGGTATTATTATCCTACTTTACAGGTAAGGAGAATGAGGCCCAGAGAGATTAAGTAATTTCCCTAAGGTTATCCATTAATAAGAGGTACAACAGGTTCTGAACTCAAGCATTCTGATTCCAGAACCTGGGGTCCCCACTTCTCTGTTTCTCCAGGGCCTCCTGAAAGCCTGTGCTGCTAAGATAACAGGCCCAGAGTGTGATTGCCTGGGTTCATTCTGTGCCAAGACAGACAAAGGGGCTGAGGGATATAGATGATTCAGGCCAGGGCCAAAGAAGTCTAGGAGATCAGCGTCAGTAAAATAAATTTAAATTAAGAACTTGATTTCAGAATAAATTATAGATCAGCAGCAACAGTAGTAATAAAATTATAAGAGGAGTCACTGAGTGTCGCTGTGTGTCAGCCCTGTATTAAATGACTGATAGACTTAAAAAAAAAAAAAAAAGCCCTGTGGGGATATTACAATTATTATCTCCATTTTACAGATGAAAAAACTAAGGATCAAACCTTTAAACTTTTGCCTTAGGTTAGATGGCACAAAAGTGTAGGAACTAGGATTCACATCAGGTCTCTGTGACTCTGAAGTGAAGGGAAATACTTAATACTGTGCCATATGTTTCCTTGGAAGAAAGAGGAGGGCCAGGCAGGATAAAGTAAGAGGGGAAAGGGGGATCTATTTGTTACCTTTTACAGTGTTTCTAAGGCCCAGTATAAGATGAGCTACTGGAAAATGATTAAATGTATCAAACTGATTTGATTTCAGATAACAGGGAAACCTAATACAGTAAGTCTGAACACTTCAAAAAAGAAATAATTGATGAAAAATACATCTATTGTCCAAGAATAATTCTGAAACAGCAATTCGCACCTTTCCAAAAACCCATATACAGATAGGGCCATAAGGAATCCACTATGCAAACTTCTTGACTGAAAAACTTCTTGCTTCATGAAACCAAAAGGTTAAGTCTATGATTCACGGAGTTTAGTTGCTTTTTTTTTAAATGGCTCTAGTTCAAAGAGGAAGATTCATCTAATAAAACTTTTCCATCTCAAACTAAATGAAAGTTCAGTTATCTGAAAATTCAATTTGTGCCTCTCAGCAGTTAACACCAAACTCTAGTCTAATCTGAAATCTGACCAAGTGTCCCATTCACGTAAAAGAATGAACCCTGTATCAGTATGCCCTTACAGTACAACCTTAGAGTCGGTGTGTATTATTTCGTACATTGCATAATCCCTGCTAACTCTAACAATGTTTATAAGGAAGAAAATAAGCAGCAAATTCAGAATTATGGTGTAAGGAATATGTCTGGCCATGTATATATACAACAATCCTTTTAAGATGTCTGACCACAAAGAAAGAGTATTTGCATGAATTTCCCCTTTCCTTAGTCTATCTTAATTCGTCTTAATTCTAAGCAGTCTAAATAAAATGCCTTTATGTTTCTAGGCCTTGGGATTATTCATTCTAGAAGAAATCATTCAATAATTTAAATACCATAAGAGTCATATATTATGTATTCACTGCAAAAGGTACTCAAATCAGGAGCATATTTAAGAGGACATAATTTAATACACAACCACCCTCACCAAGATATATCTAACACTAGTTCAAGGGATTATTTTCAAACACAGTGCTAGATCAAGGAAGTTTTAAAAAGTAGGAATGCAATAAATTCTGTTACTGTATATCACCATTTAGATTTCCTCTCCAGTCCCCAAGTCAATAAAAAACTAAACAAAAATACCTATTTATGTACAAGCAGGAGTCTTTATACCTTCACTGTTACTGAATTCCACAAATTTAATATATCATCTGTTTTTAAATCCATCTGTGCAAGCAGCTTATTATATATAGATGAAGAGATGTCTTTGAAGCTGATGCACAGTGAATCAACTGAGCTGCCTGCCAGTAAAGGATTGAAAGAAAAGAAACAAAGCATAAAGTGGGAAACCTGAGGCTCTCCATTCCCCACGAAAATAATCAAGTTTTCAGTCTATTTCAAATAAAGGTGATCAACTGCTATTTGAACAACTGGCTACTCAGGAAATTAGAGCAAGGGGAGGAACCTGACATTATTCTGCCCGCTAAGACCATAGAGGTAAGCCGATGATATTCAAGGGTTGATGCCCAAGGACTGAATGTATCAAACAATCAAATCAATCAGGTCTGGAAAGAAAAATCAAAAACAAGTGGTGTGTTCCCAAGTCTGGCTCTGTGGCTCCCACTGGTCAGAAGTTCTGTATTTTACTGGGAAGGGAGATGTACAGCTCAGCAGGTTGCTCCTACCTCATTCGTATTCACCCATTACTGATTTCCCCAAGAATTCTAGAATAGCGAGGGGAAGTGTGAAAGAGCAAAGAGTTAGTACAGGAATAACTGGGAAAGAGCAAAACCCCTCCCCCTGTACCATCCCTGCTGAGGACGAAGACCTCTTCAATGAAGATTCTGACTGCAGGAACATCCCATTAACTCAGCTCTGTCAGAAACACTGATAAATCTTCTTCTCCATTCTTTAAATCTGGATGTGAAACTTTAAACCTAGTCAAAAGACCATGAATTTGATCGCAGCTTTTCAGAACATTTATGTTACGAAAAGGCTCCAAAATAAACTTGCTGATTTGGGGAATAAGGAAAATGCTCCTTGACTAGATACTACAAGCTAGTCCAAAAAGTGGGGTTTATATGCTTGAGGAGAGCAAAAGGCAAACAAGCCTTCTCAAAAATCTTTTCTCCCCACCCCAACCCCCCACTGAGATATTTGACTTTAAGCTATGGAGGTTCTCATAGTTCCAAGGAGGATACTGAAACCCAGAAATGATCAACTGAAAGACTGGCCTGGCTGGAGTTGACTCTGAAAGGATGAGTTTTCATGAGAATTAAAAGTGATCGCCATAGTAGGATATGAGTACACTAGAAAATAAATTAGATGTCATTTCTGGTATTCCTAAAATACAACTAACACTAGAAGATTTCTCCATTTTAATTCAACTTCATGATACTTAAATGATTTAGAATAAAGAATGTTTTGATTTATCTACTCATGAATTACAATCAACCTCACTCTTGATAATGAACAAATATGCAGAAAATCAACAAGAACGTCAAGACCTGAACAATACACTCCACCCAGCAACCGCAGAATACATATTCTTTTCAAGCATACATGGAACTGGCTCTAGGACAGATCATATACTAGGCCATAAAACAACTTTCAATAAGGTTAAATGGATTTAAATGACACAAAGTACATTCTTTGACTACAATGAAATTAGAAACTAACAAAAGAAAATCTGAGAAATTCAAAAATATGGAGAAATTAAATAACACACTCTTAAATCAGATTGATTATATTCTTTGCAGCCAAAGATACAGAAGCTCTATACAATCGCAAAAACCAAGACTGGGAGCTGACTGTGGCTCAGATCATGAACTCCTTATTGCCAAATTCAGACTTAATATGAAAAAAGTAGGGAAAATCACTAGACCATTAAGGTATGACCTAAATCAAATCCCTTATGATTATACAGTGGAAGTGGGAAATGGATTGAAGGGACAAGATCTGATAGAGTGCTTGATAAACTATGGACGGAGGTTCGTGACACTATACAGGAGAAAGGGAGCAAGACCATCCCCAAGAAAAAGAAATGCAAAAAAGTAAAAAAAAAAAAAAAAAAAAAAAAGAAAGAAAACAAACAAACAAAAAAGAAACACAAAAAAGCAAAATGGCTGTCTGAGGAGGCCTTACAAATAGCTGTGAAAAGAAGAGAAGCGAAAAGCAAAGGAGAAAAGGAAAGATATCCATTTGAATGCAGAATTCCAAAGAATAGCAAGGAGAGATAAGGAAGCATTCCTCAGTGATCAGTGCAAAGAAACAGAGAAAACAACAGAATAGGAAAGACTAGAGATCTCTTCACGAAAATCAGAGATACCAAGGGAACATTTCATGCAAAGATGGGCACAATAAAGGACAGAAATGGTATGGACCTAACAGAAGCAGAAGATATTAAGAAGAGGTGACAAGAATACACAGAAGAACTGTACAAAAAAAGATCTTCACGACCCAGATAGTCACGATGGTGTGATCACTCAGCTAGAGCCAGACAACCTGAAATGTGAAGTCAAGTGGGCCTTAGGAAGCATCACTATGAACAAAGCTTGTGGAGGTGATGGAATTCCAGTTGAGCTATTTCAAATCCTAAAAGATGATGCTGTGACAGTGCTGCACTCAGTATGCCAGCAAATTTGGAAAACTCAGCAGGGGCCACAGGACTGGAAAAGGTCAGTTTTCCTTCTAATCCCAAAGAAAGGCAATGCCAAAGAATGTTCACACTACTGCACAACTGCACTCATCTCACACGCTACTAAAGTAATACTCAAAATTCTCCAAGCCAGGCTTCAACACTATGTGAACCGTGAGCTTCCAGATGTTCAAGCTAGTTTTAGAAAAGGCAGAAGAACCAGAGATCAAACTGCCAACACTCGCTGGATCATCAAAAAGCAAGAGAGTTCCAGAAAAACATCTATTTCTGCTTTATTGCCTACCCCAAAGCCTTTGACTGTGTGGATCACAACAAACTGTGGAAAATTCTGAAAGAGATGGGAATACCAGACCACCTGACCTGCCTCCTGAGAAATCTGTGTGCAGGTCAGGAAGCAACAGTTAGAACTGGACATGGAACAACAGACTGGAAAATAGGAAAAGGAGTATGTCAAGGCTGTATATTGTCACCCTGCTTATTTATATGTGGAGTACATCATGAGAAACACTAGGCTGGAGGAAGCACAAGCTGGAATCAAGATTGCCGGGAGAAATATCAATCACCTCAGATATGCAGATGACACCACCCTTATGGCAGAAAGTGAAGAACTAAAGAGCCTCTTGATGAAAGTGAAAGAGGAGAGTGAAAAAGTTGACTTAAAGCTCAACATTCAGAAAACTTATCATGGTATCTGGTCCCATCACTTCATGGCAATAGATGGGAAACAGTGGAAACGGTGACAGACTTTATTTTGGGGGGTTCCAAAATGGCTGCAGATGGTGATTGCAGCCATGGAATTAAAAGACGTTTACTCTTTGGAAGGAAAGTTATGACCAACCTAATCAGCATATTAAAAAGCAGAGACATTACTTTGCCAACAAAGGTCTGTCTAGTCAAGGCTATGTTTTTCCAGTAGTCAAGTATGGATGTGAGAGTTGGACTATAAAGAAAGCTGAGTGCCAAAGAATTTATGCTTTTGAACTGTGGTGTTGGAGAAGACTTTTGTGAGTCCCTTGGACTGCAAGGAGATCCAACCAGTCCATCCTAAAGGAGATCAGTCCTGGGTGTTCATTGGAAGGACTGATGCTGAAGCTGAAACTCCAATACTTTGGCTACCTGATGTGAAGAACTGATTTCTTGGAAAAGACCCTGATGCTGGGAAAGATTGAAGGCGAGAGGAGAAGGGGACAACAGATGATGAGATGGTTGGATGGCATCACCGACCCAGTGGAGATGAGTCTGGGTAAACTCTGGGAGTTGGTGATGGACAGGGAGGCCTGGCGTGCTGCAGTCCATGGGGTCACAAAGAGTCAGATATGACTGAGCAACTGAACTGAACTGAAATAGCCAATGGGTCAAAGGAAAAATAATAGAGACATTAGAAAGTATTTTGAACTGCATATATAAAAATTTATAGGCTATATCTAAACTAATACTTAGAGGGAAATTCATAGAGTTAAACACTTATATGAGAATAGAAGGAAGACTTCAAACACATGCTGTAAAAACTTCACCTTAAGAAGCTAGAAAAAGAAGTGCAACTAAACCCAAGTAAGTAGAGGAATGAAAGTTAAATTATTATAATTGTAAAGCAATTATGTAGAAAATAGAGAAAACCAATAGAACCAAAAATTTGTTGTTTACAAAGATTAACAAAATTGTCAAATGTTTAGTTAGGATGACCAAGAAAAGAGAGATATAAAAGATGCAAAAATCAGGAATGTAAGAAGAGACGACATCACCAACTATAGAAATTAACACAGTTAAAAGAGAATACCATGAAGCACCGCATGTCAACAAATTAGATAACTTAGATAAAGTGGATCAGTTCCTAAAAAGGCACAAACTATTGAAACTGATGCACACACACACAAAAAAACACCCCCAAAAAACAGAATATCCAGGCAGACCTATAAAAAGCAGAGATTGACTTGTTAATTTAAAATCTTCCTCAAAAGAAAACTCAGGTTCAGATGGCTTCACTGGTAAATTTTAGCAAACAGTTAAGAGAAGAATTAGTAATAATCCTTCACAAACTCTTTCAGAAAACAGAGAAAAGAACACTTCCCAACTAACTCTATTAGTTACTCTGATACCAAAGCCAGAGAAAGAGACCACAACAAAACTACAGACCAACACACCTTATAAATACAGACACAAAAATTCTCAACAAAATACTAGAAAGCAGAAGCCAGGACTAGAACCAAATCTGCTGAATTCTTATCCTCGTATTATTTCCCCATTCCAGGGATTCTCAACACTTACTTCACAAATAAAATCATCTGAGAATTTTTAAAATTTACTTATTTTTTACAGTAGGTCCTTGTGTTATCTATTTTAAATACAGCAGTGTGTATCTGTCAATCCCAAACTCCCAACCTATCCCTCCTCCCCACCCTTCCCCATCCGCCAAACCATAAGTTCATGGAGAATGTTTTTAATTGGTCTGGAGTAAGGCTTGGGAATCAGGGTTTTTCAAAAACTTGCCAGGTGATTCTAATGCAGTGTCAGGTTAAGAACTGCTACCCCTGAATATTACTCAGCCATTAAGAATATTACTCAGCCATTAAAAAGAATTCATTTGAAAAAAAAAAAAAAAGAACTGCTACCCCATTTAATCGGAGAAGGCAATGGCACCCCACTCCAGTACTTTTGCCTGGAAAATCCCACGGACGGAGGAGCCTGGTAGGCTGCTGTCTATGGTGTCGCACAGAGTCGGACACAACTGACGTGACTTAGCAGCAGCAGCAGCAGCCCCATTTAATGATAGTTTGGTCTAACTTAAATTCACTTTACTCTGGAAAATTAAACATGTTGCATCCATGTTCATGATGCCAATCATAAATCAGGTTGAGTAACTAGTACTTGAGCTGGGGGAGTTGACGTGTGAGTTCAGTCGTGTCTGACTCTTTGTGCCATGGACTGTAGCCCACCAGGATCCTCTGTCCATGGGATTTCACCAGCAAAAATACTGGAGTGGGTTGCCACTTCCTCCTCCAGGGGATCTTCCTGACCCAGGGATCTCTTATGTCTTTTATGTCTCCTGCACTGGCAGGTGGATTCTTTACCACTGCGACACCTGGGAAGCTCAAGGAACTAGTATTAAGCAGATTTAATTCACCTTTCTTTTGACACTCCCAATTAACTGCTTTTAAAGCACATCATGGGCTAGCTCAGTAGTAAAGAATATGCTTACCAATGCAGTTCATGGGGTTACAAAAGTCAGATACAATGACTTAGTGGCTAAACAACAACAAAGTACATCATCTTTTGTTGAGTACTGAACAATGTTGTGTTTTTAAGTTAAAAATTTTGTTTCAAATTTGTTTTAAAGTTTGTAACAGGAGAGGACTTCCATTTTCTAACACATTTCTTCTGGAAAAATTGTCATTTTTAAAAATTATATTTATTTAATTGATTACTGTTTATGATATTGGTTTGTTTTCTGACATATATCAACATGAATTAACTATAGGTGTACATATGCCCCCTCCTTCTTGAATCTCCCTTCCACCTTCCCGCCCTTTCCCACTCCTCTAGGTTATTACAGAGCCCCAGTTTAAGTTCCCTGAGTCATTCGGCAAATTTCCACTGGCTATCTATTTTACACATATAATGATTATGCTTTCGTGCTTCTCCATTCATTTCACCTTCTCTTTCCCCTTTCCTGCCCTTCTCCACAAGTGTGTTCTCTATGTCTGCATCACCACGGCTGCCCTGTTGAGTAAGTTTATCAGTACCATTTTTCTAGATTCCACATTTATGCTTTAATAGACAATATTTTTCTCTTTAATAGACAATATTTCACTCTGTATAACAGGCTCTAGGTTCATCCACCTCATCAGAACTGACTCAAATGCGTTCCTTTTATGGCTGAGTAGTATTCCATTGTATATATGTACTACAGCTTCTTTATCCATTCATCTGTCGATGGATATCTAGGTTGCTTCCATGTCCTAGCTATTGTAAATAGTGCTGCAACGAACACTGGGGTACTGTGTTGTCTACTATTGAAGGTTTGTCAAGGGGAAAAAGAACCGTGAAAGAACAACCTAATAAAGAGAAAATCTGGTATCTCCAGACTCGTTTCTGTGAGTTTTTGATCTAAATCTAATGCACTTGATATGATGTAATATCGCCTAAGTTCTATTCTAAACACAGCCTAGTGCACTTATTTATAAATATTGTTAAAACTAATTTTAGATAGTATATATTCTTACTCCAAATTCTGTTCCTTCTATAAATCCCCAAAGTCTGATTTCATAATAATTGGTACATTTTTTTCTCCTCATTAACTTTCAGATATTAATCCCAGAAGAAATAAACAAATACAATTCAATTCAGCAATAGATAACACCACCTCTAGCTTCAAACTGGAGAATGTGTTTTACTGGGAAGATGAGAGAAGGAACAATGTGGGTTTTTTAACCTTGTATGAAGCTTAGCATGCTCATAATATGAAATTTCATCTCTGTAGCAGTGAATTACACCGACGCTATTGGTATATTTTTTGTTTTTGTAAATTATTTATTTTAATTGGAGGCTAATTACTTTACACTACTGTAGTGGTTTTTACCATACATTCACACGAACCACGGAGAAAGCAATGGCACCCCACTCCAGTACTCTTGCCTGGAAAATCCCATCGACGGAGGAGCCTGGTAGGCTGCAGTCCATGGGGTCACTAAGAGTTGGACACGACTGAGCGACTTAACTTTCATTTTCATGCATTGGAGAAGGAAATAGCAACCCACTCCAGTGTTCTTGCCTGGACAATCCCAAGGACGGTGGAGTCTGGTGGGCTGCCGTCTATGGGGTCGCACAAAGTCAGACACGACTGAAGTGACTTAGCAGCAGCAGCACGTGAATCAGTCATGGGTGTACATGCGTACCCCACTGGTGTATTTTTATACTTCAGTTTCTTCTATAAATTGCAAAATCACCAAAATAGTAAAACCACATTACCCATCACTGAAAACCAAAGACTATTCTCTGTATGCTCACTCATTTCATTATTAGAATATATGAATAAAAGTAGGTGAAGGTGTTTATGTCAATTACATCTCAATTTTTAAATTAACTATTTTTAAAAGTAAGTGAAGGTACCCCCAGAGGAGGGTATTCATTCCTCATTTCTGCTGCCTGGGTTACTTTACAGCATCATCTCCAAAATAGTGACTGCGTGTCAGGATGAGCAAAGAGTTCTCCTCTATGCATTCTCTCATCCACTTATCTAACAAATATTTACTAAATAAATATGTTTGGGTCTGTGCTAGTAGGCTGGAGACAACTATGGTCTCTGCTCACATAAAGCTTTCAGTCCAGTGGGAAACAAGACATCAAACTGCACATAAATAAGTACAAGTTGTGATCAACGTTTTATAAGAAAGAATAAAGAATGAAGGATTCAGACTCTGGAATCCATAGTTACTTCTTCAATATTCTGTGATAACTAACGTTTCACATCTCCTCTTCACTGTGACAGTCAATTATCTAAGATACTAACACTCCGTGAGAAACAGACACCTCAGGGTAAGCTGTCTTTAAATAAGTTAAGACATAGTTTCATTTATTTACTTTACATATATTTGCTTAGCTGCTTAAGGGTTCACATACTAGTTGGTGAGCATGCCTATGTACTTCATATTCATGCCTTATTCAGTTATTCCTCAGCTCCCTGTCAAAACTTTCCTTGGCATTCACTCAAGAAATCTGAGGATCTACTGCCTGTGCCAGACATTGAGCTTGCCGAGGGGATAAAGTAGTCACTAGACAGAGGCTCTGCCTTCAGTGGCTGTTTGAGGGCAATAACCATCAAATAGGTGTGTATAAGAGTGAACAGTATTTTCAAAGAAAACTTTACTCAGACACCACATCCCAACCAAGTGGTTTGATGGGTCCCACAATTCAATTCATGCGTTCAAACATTTTTTTGTACTTTCAAAGCTAGGGCTGGGTGCTAGAAATACAAACATGGTTCTCATGCTCGAGGAATCTTAAGTCTAATGGGGAAAAAATGGACTCAAAAGTGAATAATTACGATGCAAAGAGAAAGATATTGATGTCTATAATACAGATTTTTAGTTAAGTCACAGGAAAAGGCAACTTTAGCTAGCACACATGGCCTACTACTGGGGTCCCTGACAAATTCTAAGTCTTTTGGTCTTATGTGTGATACACATGTGTGCATAAATAATAAAAAAAAAGAAGTGCTGGTTTCTTAAAAATTCAAATAGTTATGTATTTGTAGGTGCTGCTGCTACTGCTATTGCTAAGTCACTTCAGTCGTGTCCGACTCTGTGCGATCCCGTCCCTGGGATTCTCCAGGCAAGAACACTGGAGTGGGTTGCCATTTCCTTCTCCAATGCATGAAAGTGAACAGTGAAAGTGAAGCCGCTCAGTCGTGTCCAACTCTTAGCGACCCCATGAACTGCAGCCTACCAGGCTCCTCCGTCCATGGGATCTTCCAGGCAAGAAGACTGGAGTGGGGTGCCATGGCCTTCTCCCTGTAGGTGCTACCGGAGTACAAAGGTGATGCTACCCAACACTGGAAGTCATAGAGAAAGAGAAACAAGAGCCCTTCTGTGTGAGGTAGAACAAGTGAACCTATTTGGGCCTTAAGAATATTTCATCCTCACGATTAGCTTGGACTGATGTCTCAAGTAATTTTCTGATATCATTCCCAAAAAGTAACGTTCCTATAGGCCCCTATTTACTGTAGGCTCTTATAAGTCTTTCCTGCTAGACGCTGCAAAGCTGTAAGAGCAAGGGGGAGGTCTCTGTGCCCCTCACTCTTCTCCCCTGCCTCTCCTGCTTCCTGGTTCTCAGTTTCTGCCCTGTCCTACAGTATCCCTGGAATGTTTTCTTCCCCTGCTCCTTATACAGAATTTCTCAAGCTTTCTAGACCGTTTCATGATTTTCTTCCTTCAACTTGGAAAATCAGCCTGAACAGTTAGCATAGTGTGAGCGAAATCGCTCAGTCCTGTCCGACTCTTTGTGACCCCATGGACTGTAGCATACAAGGCTCCTCCATCCATGGGCTTTTCGAGGCAAGGGTACTGGAGTGGGTTGCCATTTCCTTCTCCAGAGGATCCTCCCGACCCAGGGATCGAACCCAGGTCTCCCACATTGCCAGCAGATGCTTTACCATCTGAGCCGCCAGGGACACCTAGCATAGTGTACATGGCCCTAAATGTATTTCTGGCCTATGCTTTTAATGTAAACAATAGTATTTTAAAGAGTACTAACCTTTAAGGGTAGACCCAAAACACGGAAGAATGGGAAGGCAGGGGTTCCAGTCCTGGTTCTGCTGCAACCTAATCAAGTCACTTGATTTCTTGTAGCCTCAATTTTTCTCTCTATAATACAATTTGGTAAAATAACTCCTGCCCTTTGAAGCTCCAAAAAACCTCATATATGTGAAAAGTGCTTTGTAAAACTGTATCACAGACTATAAATGTCTCACTAGAGGCCTTTACATCAGACAGCTTTTCTCTTGGAGAGGAGCAAGAACTGCTAGTAGTGTAACCTGGTACCAAACCCCCAAAGAGAAGCTCTGTTCTGCAGAGTAAAAGGCCTTATATAAAAACCTCCTTGTTTAAAATCACATCCCAAGTTGTGTGGGGAAGGGGGAGAGGGAAGAGGAGGGGAGAACTGCTTCCTTCTGGAAGGCTTCTGGAAGGCAGTTCTGGGACACGCAGTGAGTGAAGAAGCACGCTCTGTTCCCAGACTCCAGACAACCTGGTATGCTTAAAGAGTAAGAGACAGAGAAAGGCAGAAGAATCAGCACTCATTAATAAAATTAAATGTACAGTAAGTGTTCAAAGCACGCTCCTGAAATTCTGAGCTGTCAATACCAAAACAGTGGCTAACAGACCCAGAAGGGTCCCTTTATTTGTTGCCAAAGAAGGACCTGCTAAAAGTCAGATCCAGAGTAAAGACAAAAAGGAGAAAGCAGAGGTGAGAGAAGGAAAAGTTGATTCTGTCTGAGATCCTACTGATCCACCATCTAAAAATCATATGGGCAAATGCACTGCGGTATCCTAGACTGGATCTTGGAACAGAAAAAGATGATGAGTGGGAAAACAAATGAGATCTAAATAAAGCTTGGAGTTTACTTAGTAGTGTAACCAATGTTAATCTTAGTTTTGACAAATGTACCACATGTATGCAAGATGCTAACATTTGGGGCAGCCAGTGAATGGTATACGAGAGCTTCCTGTTCTATCTGTGCAACCTTTTTGTAAGTGTAAAATTATTCCAAAACAAAAAGTTTATTTTAAAAACCCGTGACTTTGACTCTCCTTTCAGAAAGATATATGAATCAATTATGAAAACATATAAAAAAAATAATTAAAAAGAAAACATATCAAGAGTCAGGTTTTTCAAACTGAAGTGCTACCGTGTGCTGGACAAAAAGAAATTATTAATTCCTATAAATGATTAGTTATAACAAATAATAGTCTAATAAATTCAAATTATAAAATGATTTGTGGCATAAACAAATACAATAAACAATAATGTAACATTGAAGACTTGAAGACAGGAATACCCAATTCTTTAAAAATTACACATACTAAAATCACTATTTTATTGATACACTCATTCAACCCTTTCAAAATCTCACAAATGTCTCTCTCATCTCTCTAAACAGTGTGTAAATATGAGTTAAATTATCTCTCAAATAATCTGCTTTAGAAATCAGAAATAATATTATCAAAAAAAGATAAGTATCTTCTATTTAATCTGAATACCAGCAGAGAGACAGGCAGTGATGAGGTATTTTCCTGGGTTGGTAAATCTGGTAATTTACAAAAGATAAGCTTATGAAAATTTAACTTCAACTACTGAAGTATGAAAAATAAAAGGGCTCTGTATTGTGTAATAATACTTATAATAATGGTGAAAGCACGCATGCATCATCTTATTTAATTCTTGAAACAAAGCTACGTGGAAGATGTTATAATTACACTATTTGTAGATGAGGAAATTGAACCTTAGGGGAATTAAGCAATTACCCAAGGTCACAGGGTAGGTAAAGGGTAGACAGCAGAAACTGGAACCCAGCTCTATCTCAAGCGACAACCTGAGCTCATATCCACTATTATATATTGTGCTTCTCTTCTTCCACAAAACACACCAGTTCCATGCTTTTAAAAATGACACTGTATTAATAGTGTTATCTGCATGATGTGACTGGAAAAAAATGATCTATATTCTTATGAACTAGGGAAAAGTCCAGGTGATTTCAGCTAATAGCATATGGCATTTCAGAACTCCAGAATTGAAAAGGCTCCCTCTATTCAAATTCCAACAGAAACAGAGACTATAGATAACAGTGATCGCTTGTAAAGGTCATTCAAAGGGGCTCTTCCCAGAGGTGGGAGGCAGTCTGGTAGGATCCCAGAGATCTCCACAGGCCCACTTTCCACTTGGAGCTCAAATGTGGGAACATCCTTGCTGAACAGGTGGAGAGCACCTGCTTCCTGGTATAATTACCTCTCTGCAACCTGCCGGGGTTCTTTCCTTGTACTAGGGAGATTCTGGGTTGATTCATTCATTCATTCATTAATCAAACTAATATTTATCATGCACCTACTATATGCTAGGCATTGTGTCAGGTGATATAGCAGTAATATGGACAGATGGCACCCCTGCCCTCACACAGTATATGTTCTACTGTGGAAAACATAGTAAATAAGTTATATAACTTACGGTGGTATGTTATATGAAGAAAAACACAGTAGAGTAAGAGGAAAGAGAGAGAGGTTGGGTGGTCATCTTATACTGAGTTCACAGGCAAGGCCCTTCTGAGGAGACAGATGCAGAAATCTAGATAATATGAGAAACCATGAAAAGATCTGGAGACAAGAGAATTCCAGGCAACAAAAATAGCAAATGCAAAGGCACCAAAGTTAGAAAAGACTTGTCTTGAGAAAGAAACTGAGACTTAAATGAATTGAACACGCTGAACTTTACTATGCAGTCACTGAGCTGGATACCCTACTACAGGGACTCATTCAACCTCAGCAGCTACTTAAGGTATGTACTGCCTCTATTTTATAGATGAAGAAGAAGAGGTTCAAAGAGGTTAATTACTGTTTGCACAGCTAGTAAGTGGTAGAGCCAGAGTTCAAGCACAGGTTGGTCTGATCCCAAAGTCTGTGCTTTTTCTATTACATCACATTTAATGCCAGAGTCATAGCAAAAATACTAATAATTATACATAAGTAAGCAAATAAATGAAACTCCCACGTCCTCAAAAACCTGAGGCTCACCATTTCATTTTGGGTGGTTGCTCATCATACCCCTGAAGTGATCTTTTCTAACCGCAGCAGACAGATTGCAAACTGCCAGCCACTTCAATGTCATTAGTCTCTTCCCGGAGGATCTACAAGGCAGTGCTCAAACAACCCATCACAGAAGACCTGAAAATAATGTGTACTTGCGCCACATGTCTGAAAGGATGGACATAAATTGGGAATGTGCGTCATTTAGACTGGCAGGGCCATCTGAATAAGCCCTTCCAGCATTAAAGGGGCCAGGAACAGCACTTTTCCTGGCACATTAGTTCTGCATGTTCACCCAGAAAACACGGGGCACTTCCAATCTCACTTGTTATTTCCCTGCCACATGACTGGTGGGGGCTTCCCAGGTGGCTCAGTGGTAAGGAACCTGCCTATAATAAAGAAGGAGATGCAGGAGACGTGGGTTGATCCCTGGGTCGGGAAGATTCCCCTGGAGGAGGCGGATATGGCAACCCACTCCAGTATTCTTGCCTGGAGAATCCCATGGACAGAGGAGCCTGGCGGGCTACAGTCCATGGGGTCACAAAAAGTCAGACATGAATGAAGCAACTGAGCATGCACGCACTGTGTAACTGGTGCTGCCATTTTGCACCCAACTTTGCTGTGGGCAGGTGGACAGGTGAACAGATTCAAAATTTGGAACATGGTAGTTATTCCACAGCAAGTCAGAAGTGACCCAAAAGAGTTTTCTCTTAAAACTATATTACAGCATTTATTCCTTCTGTATCTTTATAACATGGATTTGAAAACACACAACATGGTAGGACAATCATGACTGAGATAAAGGAGGCCATTAATCTTAAGGGAAATCAACCCTGGATACTCACTGGAAGGACTGATGCTGAAGCTGAAGCTCCAGTATTTTGGTCACCTGATGCGAATACCCAACTCACTGGAAAAGTCCCTGATGCAGGAAAGACTGAGAGCAGGAGAAGAGGGCGTCAGAGGATGAGGTGGCTGGATGGCGTCACGGATGCAATGGACATGAAGCTGGGCAAACTTTGGGAGGTGGTGAGGGGCACGCAGGCCCCTCGTGGCGTGCTGCGGTCCCTGGGGTCACAAAGAGTGGCACAAAACTGGGCAACTGAACATCAACAGCAAAATTCTCTTCTGCAGAAGAACGAGCTCCATAAAATTAAACTTCATGTAGTACATGAGGTGTGAAAGCTACAACTCTATCAGCAAAAACTGCTGGAAGAGTCAAAATTCTCAGAATTAAAAAAGCCAGTCTATTCAAATACAGTAGCCCATCTAACTACTGTAGGATTTTCCCACGCCCCATCCCCCCAGGTTTACTTAGTAAAGACATCACAAAAGTAAATGTGTAAAGTAACTTTAAGGGTGGTCAGGTTGTTAGGAGAACTGCAACTCTGTATTTCCTGAAGTTTCTGTGGTCAGGTTTGCAAGTGGAACATTTCATTACTGCAGGTTTTACACAGAATTTTACGAAACAAACCTGCATTAAGCTAAAGCAGAACTGAAATCAATGCCTTCTGGCCACTTCAGGAGTGATTTCTCTCTGTTTTCCCATCACAGAAACCTCCTTTTAATTTAGATGTTTGGCTCTTCAACATACACCATGGATCAGAGGGGACAGTGCAGATCCAAAGCTAAAATGGAAGTAGAATGCAAAGTGACCAACCGATTACCCAGTGACCACACACCGCACCTTCTAGCATGATTCTGAGTGACACAGAGGGTGCCACGCCTTTTAGCAAAATGCTTATTTTTAAATTATCCCTGATACCAGCTTATAGCTTCCTTCCTCCTGCACTTTCAAATCATCCCAGTATTAATGACACCCCTCCCTAAGAAGTCTCCTTGTGGTTGTTTCAGAAAAGTGCATTCGACATGTCTGACGCGCCGTGTGATACACAAGCAGGACCCCTGTGTCTCTGGCTCTTCTGCCCCTCTGGGCAGAGAGCAACCAGAACTACAGCAACAGCTGGGGATCATTAAACCGACAGAAATAGCCTCGGAGACTCCACTGGGGAGTGACTGGGGGGAGGAGAGGCTCAGTATCAGATTAAAGCAAACCAAAAGGGCAACAGGAAAAGGGCGGGGGGAGGGGGTAAGGTGAAGCCCAAGTTGTGTATCACACCCGAATTTCCTTTACACAGTCCATGGGATGCACCAAAGCAAAATAAAGGGACGAGTGACTGCAGCCTCACTTGAGACCCACCTCTTCTCGGATGGAAGGTTTAGTCAAACCTAAAAATGCAGGTCGATGAGGACAGGCTGGGGGAGGGCTGGGGAGCTGCGGCATCACAAAGGCTAACCTGGGTCACCCCCAGTCTGGAGGAATCACTGAAGCTGTGAGACAGTTCTGGGGCTCTGCAGGCAATGAAAATCAGTTCCACGATGGAGCAGGGGCAAGGGAAGGAGTGTATGTGCCACCCCCTAGGTGGACTCCGAGACCAAACCAAGTCCCAGGGCGTCCCCCCAACCGGGAAGGACCAGACACTGGATGAAATGCAGGCCCTCAGGCTGTCTACTTCCAGAGCAGAGCCACGCCTCCAACGCTAGCTTTGGAGCCTGGCAGGCCTCCGGAGGTCGGTGCAGGAATGTGCCATCTGCCTGGCCCCATGCCCGAGTGTGCTCAGCACATATCTGAATGCCCCAGAAGGGCTTTCATTAGGTGGCCCCACGGGAGTGGGCTTGCATATCCTGATCTATACTTCAAAGTCTGGTTAGTCCCAGGATCCTGGGGTAGCCTCTCCAGCCCCCCACTTGCTAGACTGTCACTTTATATCACCAAGGCCTCTCTCACCAAGGCATGCTCTTTATAACTAATCTTACAGGACTGCAGTTTCAGACAGTTTCCCCCACCTGCAAGCCTGAACAGGAAATGATTCGATTGCAGATATTAGGACTGCAACTCTCTTTGGCAAGAGTGTTTAGTAACTGTGAGATTGCGTGAACTTCAGCTGAACATTTTATTTGATGCAGCTAATGATTTACTAGAGAAGGCTCCAGGTTGATGGCTGTTCTCAGCAAAAAGCAACCACTACCCTACTTCAAGAATGGACTGCTCCTTTTCTAACCCATAAACCTTGTAAGAACATATCCTAATGCATATTTCCAAAACCTGGTTTTCTATAATGAGTTAAAAAAAAAAAAACACCTCAGAATAGTTGACTCATTCTGAATATTTTAAGTATTAAGAAGGGTAGAAGATACACAAAGATAAATCCATTACAGAGGAGACTGAGAAAGAATCTGAACTATATGTATACATAGTTTACACACACACATCTAATTTTAAGGCTTGTGGTTGCTATTGTTTAGTTGCTAAGTCCTGTCTGACTCTTGTGACCCCATGGATTGGAGCCTGCCAGGCTCCTCCCAGAGAAGAATACCAGAATGGGTTGCTATTTTTTTTTCTCCAGGGGATCTTCCCCAGCCAGGGATTGAACTCATGTCTCCTGCATTGGCAGGCGGATTCTTTACAGCTGAGCCACCCGGGAAGCCCAATTTTAAAGCTGCATAACATCAAAGGACAGGATATATTTTAACCAAACTATTGTGACAATAATCACTTCTCACTCAGTGTATGCATTCTAGGTGGGAGTAATTGCATCAATATCTCTCTCAGCCACCTTTAACAGAGTAAATGCTTTACATAAAATGTAAAAAATTAACGTCATAAATATAATCAATCACTTACTATGTACATATCTTGGTAAAAGGTAGGAATTAAGAAGGAAAATAACCCAATACATTTATATAATACTTACAAAGCTACTTTCACACATACAATCTTATGAGTTAGGACTGCAGATATTACACTCACTACACAATGAAAGAAACTGGTCTGCCAATCTTAGAGTCATTTAGCCAAGCTCCTCACTGGCAAGAGCAAACCAAGAACTTCAGGGTCTTGACTACTGGCTCAGTGTCGAGCTCTAGCTGTCTACCATAAAAAGGCTTCTGCCCTCAAGGAAGTAATCTCTGACACCCAATGCCATGGCCAGTGTTTCTTAGATATACTCAGTTGCTTTCCAGTAAGAATCTCACCAGTCTCCTGTTCCAACATCATTGTTGTTGTTGTTTAGTCACCAAGTCATATCCGACTCTTTGGTGACCCCATGGACTATAGCCCACCAGGCTCCTCAGTTCTCCCAGGCAAGAATACTGGAGTGGGTTGCCATTTCCTTCTCCAGGGGCTCTTCCTGACATCATATTTTGAATCTAATTCAAGACAATTATGTGAAAAGGTTATTAATATCACCGACAATTAAAGATGTGAGTTCCTTCTGAAGGTTATAATTATTAATATGAGATTGAATAAAAGTGAATTAGGACAGTGCTCAAAATCTATCACTTTGGGACAAACACTATATTTTGTTTATGGGCATGATACTGCCCTCTAGTGCACAATAACCTTAACAGACTCAGCTAAAGCATATCAACCACCTTCTATGAATAAATACTGGGCTTCCCAGGTGGCTCAGTGGCACAGAATCTGCCTGCCAATGCAGGAAACACAGGTCCGATGAAGATCCCCTGGAGTAGGAAATGGCAACCCACTCCAGTATTCTTGCCTGGAAAAGTCCATGGACAGAGAAGCCTGGTGTGCAACAGATCACGGGATCACAAAGAATTAGACATGACTGAACACAAATACATATGCATATAAATACACTTTGCTAAGCCTTTTGAAGGGGAAAAAAGAGAAAAGGCTAAAGCCTATCACATATGTACAATCACAGCACCATATAAGGCCCCCCAAGGAATATATAAATATAATGGAGAAGACAGGAAATGTAAAGCAAAATCTCTGTAATTAAACACAGTGTTATAAGTGCTTTAAGTGATTGCAGATAATAAATCACTTGAGTACAAAAAGAATTAGGTAAGCTTCACTGGGGCAGTAGCATGCACACTATCGTTGAAGGACCACAAAAAAACTAAAGATAAACAGCATGAACCAAGACCTGGCCTAGGAAATACTGTAAGGGTAAACACATAATCAATACACTGCAGTTTAGCTTGAACATTAAATCTGTTAAAAGGAGTGGTAGAAGGTAGCTAGAAAGCAGGCTAAGGTCAGAATGTGAAGGGTCTAGAACTGTTCTATCCAATATGGTAGCTACTTGCCACATATGCTATTTAAAAGTAAATAAAATTAAAAATTCATTTTCTGAGTCACTCCAACCACATTTCAAGTCTCCATAGCTATGGGTGCTTACCGCAGTGGACAGAACAGCTGTAGTACTGGGCAACACTGCAACAGAAGGTTGTATTAAACTACAAAATATCAATCTTTCAAGGCTGATCAATCCTTCAAGCTCACTCCTCCCCCAAAATGTAGATCTGATCCTTGCCAAAGTCTGTTAATAAAGAAAACCACAGGTCCTAATGACATAAAAGGTAAATAAAAAAGGTTGGTCTCTATCCTTCTAGGCATTTCCAACTGTCAGCTAAAGCAATGAGAAAAGTATTACACATGGCCTTCTATAAACAATTATCTCTAAAAACATGTGCCAGCTTTTAGAATCTACTTTTTTATTAGGAAAAAGAAAAGACAATTAAGAAACTATGAAAGAAGAAAAAATATTATTGAAGATTTATCTATAATAATAAAGCACAAGAGGAGGAAGCTATTTCCACTGAGTTTCTTTGAGTATTTAAAAGAAGATCTTTACTCTTCAGATACCTGCTTCACCTCGAAAGAAGTAACATCAAGCATCTTTTCTATCTAATGCACAGCCTATTTCTTTTCTGCAGTTTATAAAATAATATTTAAAAAAAAAACAATGTTTATATATATTTGTAGAAAGTAAAATGTGAGTCTACTGGAGATCAGGAAGACATACAGAATTCTAAATACAAGGTTCTAAATGTGGTTTATAGCCAGAAAAACATACAGTCAATTGCTTAGGACAGTTGTCTAAAACTACCATTCTGACCCTACTTATGAAAAGAACTCTGTATTTCTATTTCCTACATACTCTTGCATTTAAAGATATTCCTAATGACCAGACTGGGAACCTAAAACACCACAGTCGCCTGGAATATAAAAAGTCAACATAGCCACACAAAGCCTTGAGTCCTGAGTCACGCTGCCTCTGTCTCTGTCTTCCCACTAATGTTGCCACAGTGTTCCCTTGACATGAGTCCAGAACATGTCTAGATATTCAAAGAAAAATCAACTGCCTCTCAACCAATTTTTTAAAGTATTCTCTTTGCAAACCGGGCATCAATAAACACTCATGTCCTCTTCAATGAACTCATTCATTGTGATGCCACATGCTCTAGTCTTCCTGTCAAATGTTAGTAAAGTCCCAAAGAGATCTCAAAAGTTCAAAAGATATATCCAAGTTTTCAGAGAAGCAGAATTTATGCGACCAATACTAGAAATCGTATTTAAGTTCTGATAATGGATAACAGAAGGTTTCCAAGCTAGGACAGGGTGTATGTTAATAATTCTTTTCCATCCACATTTGACAGAATTCGGATCAAGTCTGTATCCTCCTTTTATTCATAACCCAGAAACTCCCTGAAAGATTTTTTTTTTTCAGCAGTTTCAGTATTTTTTTTTCCCCCAGAACTCTAAGAGATGGTCTCAAGGAAAATTCCTTATGGGTGTTACCTTATAAATAGTTTCCTGCTATCTTCCATAGACTTGGATATGATGCTAATTCTGCAATTACTAAAAAGACTGTAAGCCTAGTTCAAACTGTTCACCCTAAACAAAACTAACATGCAATATAAATAAAAACCTTTCAAGTGTTATTTTATTTTAAATTATGGTGTTTTAGTGTTACAAGCTCTTAGAGGTTATCTATCTGCTTTCAGCACTTAACAGAAGGAACTGAAGTCATCATCAACAGCTCCTATTGATTAGTATAGTACTCATGGCCAGTGTATGCTTTACTAATAAAAACACTGTGTTTGATCTACATACATGGGAAGAATCCCACCTTACTAAAGAAAAGACTTTTCTTCCTTCTTCCATAATCTCAATTTGATACATGAGCTCTGCACAGGTGGAAGGAAAGCAGTAATAAAGTAAAACATCCTAAACACTGTCTCATCAAGTCATGAAATACACTCTACAGGTCCCTGCTCAGTTATCTATCTGCTAAGTGCTCAATAGGCGTCAATAAAAACCATCCAAAGAATAAACCATCCAAAGGCAAAGCGTGGATGCCTATAGAGAAACAGGGACGGGATAAAAAAGACAGCAGTAAACAGAGGAGAAGACAAAAAAAACATGCAAATCCCCAAGGGACAAATATGCCAACCTTCCCGTAAACTGTGATAAGGGGCCAGGCACATGGCTGAGCGGCTGTCCTTCCCCGGCTTCAGGACAATCCATGGGAGCGGCAGGATCCTGCAGGTAGGCTGATAAATCCTGGCCCTCTCCTCCAGCACGCTAGGGGAGAGGTGAGACTCCAAAGGCCAGTGTTGCAACAAACTCATCCTCCTGCCCTCGCTCTTTAAAGAGGCCATTTATTATGTGCAGTAGATCTGATTAGCATGGCTCTTTTAGTTAAAGTGGGTACTTCATTTCTGCAGCCCTCGGGGCTGCAAGAACAGTCAGATCCCAAGTTTACTTAGGGAGTGTGGCATTAAAGGCAGTGACAGCAGAAGGTCAGAATCAGTAAGTCTCCTGGAAAACATTTCTTCCTGTCAGCACTGGGCCTTGACACAGACACCTCCCTCCTCTGCCCAAATGCCAAAAAGCAGCACTGGGATGATTTCGACGTGTAGAGCTGGAAGACAGGAGGGTTCCCTGAGAGAAAAAGCTCGTAGCAACCAACCAACCTCATTCACCCAAAATAGTAAACAGCTGGTTTCTCTGCTCAGAACCAAAAGGCTTCTGCCAGACAAGCAGCATCACATGACCGAGTTCTCTCTCCTCTCCTCCGCCTCCCTCCTTTCTTGTGCAAAGTCGGCACCAAAGTGGAACAAGGAGATATAATACTATTTTATTTCACTTGACATTTGCTTTTAAAATGTTTATAGATGAAAGATATCAAATTGGGAAGAGGGGAAGATAATAAGAGAAAAACTCCGAAAGAATTTACTTTGAAACAAGCCATATCACAACACTAAGAAGGGAACCACAAACAGTGGTAAAGGTGCCCAATGAATGAATGAACGAGTGGAGAGACACATTTCTTAGCAAAGTATTTTGCTGATAAGATCTCTACAAAAAGATATAGCTCAAGACATACTTGACTTGCTCATTTAGAAAGAAAATAAAGGCTCTTAAGAAGCTGACTGATGTCAGAGACTGCGCATTGCGACAACAGTGGCAGTCCCCAATCTGAGATCCACAGGTAAGATCCACTCTAACCTCGTTGGCCTCAACTTTTTTCACCATTTGATTTTACTCCTTAGATGTCACAGTCCCATCCTGCAAGTCACTGAGGAGGCAACTGGGACAACTACACTAACAGAGTGAGCTGAAAAACCTACCCAGCTCATTACAGCAGCAGCTGCCACCATGATACTCCCTGGCATTTCCACCTGAAGCAGGTGGTGGTGAAAGGCTAGCAGCACAGCTGGTGCCCGATGTGGCACCATATTCCTCTCCTCACAAGGCTCATAAGCACTTGAAAGCTGTGTAAGGCATACAGGATAGAGACACAGAAGCAAAAGCCTCCACACAGAGCAACATTTAATAATCAACTGCATCACCAACACGAGCAGAGCCCCCACTCCAGGGACCAACCAGAGGGCTCTGAGTAGACTCACTCATCCTTGTCCACCCCCTTGCATGGCAAGGATGATCAATAAACATTTGTAAAATGGAAAGAAAAGAAAATGGGAAATGAAAAAGAAAAATATCAGAAATCCTTAATTTAAGCAACACCTTTTTCCAACAGGACTACACGAAGAGAATTATTTGGCTAATGAAAAAGTGAAAGTGTTAAGTTGCTCAATCGTGTCCGACTCTTTGCGACCCCATGGACTGTAGCCTGCATCAGAACACAAATACTACTGATGAAATAACTTGCTGGCAAGGATGGGGAGCAACTGGGACTTTCAGACACTGGGTAGAATGCAAAATGATAATGCCACTTTGGAAAGTTAAACTTATACAACCCAGTAATCTCATTCCTGAGAATTTAAACAAAGGGAAATGAAAACACATGACCACATAAAGAGCTGTACGTGAATATTTACAGCAGTTTTATTTTATGGCCAAAAACTAGAGGGAAAAAAATCCAAATGTCCTTTAACTTGTGAAAAAAATAAAAACTGTGGTATATCCATACAATGAAATATTTTTCAGTGATTTAAAAAAAATCCCTGAACTACTAGTATAGACAACATTATATATGAACCTGAAAAGCACTATGCTAAGTGAAAGAAGACAAACACAAAGGGCTACATATTAAATGATCACAAATTTATATGAAATTCAAGAAAAGGCAAAACTATAAGGGCAGAAATAAGATCAGGGGTTGCCAGAAGTTGGGAGTACAAAGAGGCACAATGGAACTTTTTGATGGAAATAGTCTATCTCTTGGTTGTGGTTGTTGCTTGCCTTTTACCAAGATGTACTAAACTGTACTCCTAGAAAGGATGACCGTTACTGTATATACACTGATCTCAATTTTTTTTTAGAGCAGATTATGAAATAATATGCATATAGGCAGAATGGAATCATAGTTAAGAATATAAGAGTTAAGAATATAAGCTCTAGAGCTAGACTGCCTGGGTTTAAATCTTGTCTCTCTCTACCACTTACCAGCTGTATAACCTTGATATAACATCTCTATACCTTCATTTCCTCATCTGGAAAATGGGGATAACAGTATTTATCCCACAGGGGTGCTATCATAAATGATGTAATACCTACAAAGCCTTATGACAGTGCCTGTTCTAAACATGAGATTCAGTAAATGCAAGCTGCTGTCATCACACAGTCATAGAACACACAGATAAACATGCCTGGATGGTGGTGGGAATAGGATGTTTTTATTTTCTTCTTTTCCCTTTAGTTTATCTGTATCTTCTAAATATTCTACATTAAATAACTACTGCCTTTATAATAAGCAAAAAAAATCCTTTTTAAAAAAAAACAATGAAAGAAAGGACACTGGGCTAGAACTCGGGAGCTCTGTTTTTCAGCTGTGCAGCTAATTAGTAATTACTTAGTTGTAGGACTGCAGGGCATCAGCCTCATCTCTAAATGCGAGGGGCTAGAGCTGACAGGTTCCATCTCTAAATGGAATGGTTACACGCCAGTCAGGATGGCTGCTATCCAAAAGTCTACAAGCAATAAATTCTGGTGAGGGTGTGAAGAAAAGGGAACCCTCTTACACTGTTGGTGGGAATGCAAACTAGCACAGCCACTATGGAGAACAGTGTGGAGATTTCTTAAAAAACTGGAACTAGAACTGCCATATGACCCAGCAATCCCACTCCTGGGCATATACACTGAGGAAACCAGATCTGAAAGGAACATGTACACCCCAATGTTCATCACAGCACTGTTTATAATAGCCAGGACATGGAAGCAACCTAGATGCCCATCAGCAGATGAATGGATAAGGAAGCTGTGGTACATACACACCATGGAATATTACTCAGCCATTAAAAAGAATTCCTCTGAATCAGTTCTAATGAGATGGATGAAACTGGAGCCCATTATACAGAGCGAAGTAAGCCAGAAAGATAAGAACATTACAGCGTACTAACACATATATATGGGATTTAGAAAAGATGGTAATGATACCCTATATGCAAATCAGAAAAAGAGACACAGATGTACAGAACAGACTTTTGGACTCTGTGGGAGAAGGTGAGGGCGGGATGTTTCGAGAGAACAGCATCGAAACATGTATATTATCTAGGGTGAAACAGATCACCAGCCCAGGTTGGGTGCATGAGACAAGTGCTCGGGCCTGGTGCACTGGGAAGACCCAGAGGGAGCGGGTAGAGAGGGAGGTGGGAGGGGGGATCGGGATGGGAAATACATGTAAATCCATGGCTGATTCATGTCAGTGTATGACAAAACCCACTACAATATTGTAAAGTAATTAGCCTCCAACTAATAAAAATAAAGGGAAAAAAAATATGTATGGTGGAACTGTGCAAGCTACACATTTATTTTTCATTCCATATTTACTGTCTGCCTACCATGAACCAGGTACCATGACACAGACATAAAAACATTCTATTCACTCCCCTCATGGAGCTTACAATGCAGGCTGTTCAAAGAAACAGACAGACGTGTACCCAATTATACAATCATCAGCTTGACAAATGCTCTGACAGGAACATAAAGAGGGGAACTAATTAGGTTGGAAGGAGTCAGAGAAGACATGCAAGCCAAGACCTGAATTTTTTTATTTTAAAGTCAAACCAAAAAGATGGGGAAAGGAATTGCAATCAAAGAGAGAGGAATGTATAAAAGCAAAGGTGTGACAATAATTTATTGGGCAATGGAGGAGAGAGAGAAGGAAAGGGCAATCTAACAGCAGTGTGAAATAAAGAGAATCAAGACTAGCAGTGGGGAGGCTGGTTAGAAGGAGGGAAATGAGAAGTCAGGCTGTTGATAATCTCCAGAAATCATATAGAACTGTAAATGTTTTATTCTTATTCAAATATCTATATGTGCCATGAATAAACCTGATAAATATTAGTCTAAGATATACTTTACTATATTCACAAATACAGCATATAGTTGCAAAAGCTTTACAAAAATGTCCGTTCACTTCCATTTTCCATGGTTAATTGTACACACTTGTTCTTTCAGTAAATATTTACTGAGAGTCCGTCATGCACATACTAGGTGCTGCGGAAGAAGGGGAGACAGAGAAAGTAAGCAAGTGAACCACCAAAGCAGGCCAGAGAGCCAGACTGCTGCTTCTTCTGTCCCAGATCTACCGAGAGTCTCTACCCTCTGAAGCATGAGAGCGGCAATGGGATAGGAGGCTGAGAGCTCTGCTCTTGGAACCAGACAGATCTTTGTTCAAACTCTGGCTTTTACCGCCTACCACCAGTCTAGCTTTGAGTAAGTCACTTAACGTCTCTGAGCTTTCATCCCTCCTGAAAATGGGGGTAACATCACCAAATTCATATGGTTTTAGGGTGAATTTAGTGAGACAATCAACAATCAGTACGCCACAGGTAAATCACTGTCGTTTAACTTCAGTCTTCCACTTTTAGGGCAGTCCATGATCTCCCATTAAACAGAAAAAAATTACTCTGAGCAGAAAACAGGGAAAACAAGGTATAAAAAGGATCCGTTTAACTAAATTCACATTTTAGTGAATTCACAACTGCTTTCTTATAAAGATGTTGTGCTTGGAATTGACATTCCTTTAGGATTTCTCAAACTGTTAATATCTGCCTACATTACATGACCAAGTAAATTAAATAAAAGCTATCACCCAAAAAAGGGAGCCAGTCACAATCTCCCCTGGGATGCCTTCGTTCGGACTCTGACTAACACTGAGTCATGCAAAGACCGGAGACAGCCGAAGAACATGGATAAGCAGTCAGCACACCACTGGGGAGCAGGCTGACCGGGTCTGGCAAGCACCGCTTTCTGAAACACAAAGGCCAAGACCAAAGAGTTTTCTAACTCGATGTGCCTTTACGCCTTGAGGAGAAAGAGGCACACCGATTAATATGCTTCTCGGGGGAAAAAATACGAGGCTGCAACCTTCCTACAATCACATACTCAAAAATGTTTTAACCGTCTTTTTAAAATGTTTAGTTTTTACAAATGACTTTGTACAACACAAAAAGAAACTGTCTTCCCTGGGACCCCAGACTGGTAAAGGCCAAAAGGATTTTATTTAAACCTTCCTCCTTAAATCGCCCTCTGCAGTGATACTTCAGCCCAAACAGAAGAATTTCAAGTACAGTTTGCATTTTTTTTAAACTGAAGTAAAAGTCTACATTTATAAACAGAAAGAGTACCACACTTTTATGTCTCTTTCTCTCTTTAGTGGTTTAGAGTCTTCTTTATACACAGTCCTCTGGAGGTAACTGTCACCCTTCAGGGAACCCCGGGGTCTTCTGCCCAGCTCATGCTACAGAGGACACCCCTTCTGCAGCTCGTTTCCTCCAGTCTCCCTCCTGTCATCAATAGGGAAGCCAGCAGCTAGAGAAGCTTCTGGACTGCTGACATCCCCGCCGTGCTCCGTTCCGCTTCGAGGTCTCCAGCCTGCGCTGTGTATCAGCAAGACGAGCTTAAAGAAACCACAAAGGCAGGTTCTTCCCTTTAGGTAGTGGGGTGCTGAGCCAATGAGGCAAGGAATCCACGAGTCTGTGCTTACCCGTTACTGCCTGCGCTAGCCTATCACGTACCCACCATCTGCTCTTCCTCAGCAGCCCAGATGCCACCAGCCAAACAAGCTGCCCACATTCTAAACTGGCAACCAAGTTATCAGTGCACAGTTCCAGGGGAAAATCTATTAGCCGATTTCAAACCACATTTCTGCTGGCTCTTTCTCATTACTTCATTGTCTTTGATTCTGATCATATGTCTTTGATTCTTCATATTTTTCAAAGTCAAAAGCTGCTAGGACTCCTCCAGCGCAAAGTTATCTCCCTTCACTTTTCTCCACTGAAGCAAGAGTATACTGCACATTAATTCTCCCATAATCCAGACATCTTCCCTGGAACTCAGGGTGCTCAGTGGCCACGCACTCACCAGGGTTACATGTTGTGTGTCACAGACATCAATTCTCTAGTCCATTCAGACACACATGAGATCCAAGCTGAGGTCAGCACGCACAGGGCAGCCACTGAACCACATGGTGTCTGTAATTTGCTAGTTGGAAGAAGCTTTAGCTCTTTTTTTTGGCCATCCCCTGTAGCATGCAGGATCTTAGTCCCCTGACGAGGGGTCTAATTCATGCCCTCTGCATTGTGAGCTTGGAGTCTAAGCCAGTGGATCACCAGGAAGAACCCTAAAATAGTGAATTTACTGAACTCCTTATACTCAGACAGTCAATTCCAATTTGGAAAGCTTCATAATTTTAAAAAGACTAGAGTCCATCAAACATCTTAACCTGAGAATGATATTATCCAATAACCCCCCCCAAAAAAATTTTTATCAAGACTGTACTGCAAAGAAAGTATCAACACTGCCTAGAATATTTAAAAAGAAATAAACTAAGGTTGCAGAGACCCACTGAAAAGATTCAATTAAATTTAGATGAGAACAATTAATAAAGTGATGGAATTCTAGTTGAGCTATTTCAAGTCCTAAATGATGATGCTGTTAAAGTGCTGCACTCAATATACCAGCAAATTTGGAAAACTCATCCATGGCCACAGGACTGGAAAAGGTCAGCTGTCATTTCAATCCCAAAGAAGGACAATGCCAAAGAATGCTCAAACTACCGCACAACTGCACTCATCTCACACGCTAGCAAAGTAATGTTCAAAATTCTCCAAGCCAGGCTTCAACAGTAACCTAAACCAAGAATTTCCAGATGTTCAAGCTGCATTTAGAAAAGGCAGAGGAACCAGAGATCAAATTGCCAATATCTTGTTTGATCACAGAAAAAGCAAGCGAATTCCAGAAAAACATCTACTTCTGCTTTATTGATTACACCAAAGCCTTTGACTATGTGGATCACAACAAACTGTGGAAAATTCTTAAAGAGATGGGAATACCAGACCACTTTATCTGCCTCCTGAGAAATCTGTATGCAGGTCAAGAAGCAACAGTTAGAACCAGACGTGGAACAACAGACTGTTTCCAAATCAGGAAAGGAGTACATCAAGGTTGTATATTGCCACCCTGCTTATTTAACTTATATGCAGAGTACATCATGTGAAATGCCGGGCTAGATGAAGCACAAGCTGGAATCGAGATTGCCAGGAGAAATATCAATAACCTCAGATATGCAGAGGACACCATCCTTATGGCAGAAAGTGAAGAGGAACTAAAGAGCCTCTTGATGAAAGTGACAGGAGACTGAAAAGCTGGCTTAAAACTCAACATTCAAAAAATGAAGATCAATGGCAAATAGATGGGGAAACAATGAAAACAGTGACAGACTATTTTCTTGAGCTCCAAAATCACTGCAGATGGTGGCTGCAGCCATGAAATCAAGACGCTCGCTCCTTGGAAGAAAAGCTATGACCATCCAAGATAGCATATTAAAAAGCAGAGACATTACTTTGCCAACAAAGGTCCATCTAGTCAAGGCTATGGTTTTTCCAGTAGTCAGGTATGGATGTGAGAGTTGGACTACAAAGAAAACTGAGCACAGAGGAATTGATGCTTTTGAACTGTGGTGTTGGAGAGGACTCTTGAGAGTCCCTTGGACTACAAGGAGATCCAACCAGTCCATCCTAAACGAAATCAGTCCTGAATATTCATTGGAAGGACTGATGCTAAAGCTGAAACTCCAATACATTGGCCACATGATGGGAAGAATTGACTTCTTGGAAAAGACCCTGATGCTGGGAAAGATTGAAGGCAGGAGGAAAAAGGGATGACAGAGGATGAGATAACTGGATGGCATAACCAACTCAATGGACATGAGTTTGAGCAAGCTTTGGTAGTTGGTGATGGACAGGGAAGCCTGGCGTGCTGCAGTCCATGGGGTCACAAAGAGTTGGAATTAACTGAGCAACTGAACTAACTAACTAATAAAGAACCCGCCTGCCAATGCAGGAGACAAAAGAGAGGCAGGTTAAGTCCCTGGGTCTGGAAGATTCCCTAGAGAAGGAAACGGCAACCCACTCAAGTATTCTTGCCTAGAGAATCCCATGGACAGAGGAGTCTGGCGGGATACAGTTCACAGGGTTGCAGACTCAGACACGACTGAAGTGACTTAGTACTTAGTGACACATGCAATTAATTTCATAGATTTAAATGTTAATGGTTAAGAAAGTTCAGAGCTGGATTGGGCCTTCCCTGTACAACTTTGTTATTTTAAGAAAACAAATATTGTATTGTTCTATAATTGAATATTAATTTTAAAAATTGTCAACCACCTGCTTTGTAGTTTAAAAAAATTAACCTAGATTCCTCAAATGTCTTAGGTCTCAAATTCTCAGATAATTTCAGGATAAATGCTACATCTGGTCAGAAGTCAGGCCAATGTATCAATACATCAGCCTTTTAGAAAACAGTTAACTTTCTCCTGTTGTTTTTGTTAAAAGAATGTATTTGTTAAAGAGTGTCCTTAAATACTTTTAGGAGGGCTTCACTTTTTTGGTTTGTGTATATATGGACATGTACTTCCCAGGTGGCTCAGTGGTAAAGAATCCACCTGCCAATGAAGGAGACTCAGGTTTGACCCCTGGGTTGGAAAGACTCCCTGGAGAAGGAAATGGCAACCCGCTTCTGTATTCTTGCCTGGGAAATCTCATGGACAGAGGAGCCTGGTGGGCTACAGTCCACAGGGTCCCAAAGAGTCAGATGCAACTTAGCAACTAAACAACAACAACAAAGGAACATACGTTATAATATTACTCATACTAGTGACTAATTTAGAAATAAGTCTTTTAAAACAAGACTTATAAAAGGAAACAGTAACTTTTCTGATTAGTAAAACTAGGTGAATGGTAAAGAACAATTGAAGCTACCTCTAAACCTTATATTTTTATGAAAAGCAACAGAAAACTAAAAATTATTTTCTGAATTCAGGTCTTATAATAAACTTCATTCCCACAAATTCAAAGAAATCAAAATGACAAGGAGAGGCATAGCAAAACAGTCACTTAACTAAGTGAGAACCTAGCAAAGGGTTTGAACTGAATCCTCAATTTAGAATCTCAAGATATGTGATAAGCGACACTCTTTAAAATCATGAAATATTCCAAGTTGAAGTTGACTTGAGTATAAGATCTTCTAGGAAACTCAGATGTGCCAACTGTTCACGTGCGTTGTCTTAAAGCCCTGGCTCAAAACTTACCTATTGCAAGAAACCTTCCCTGATTATCCTCTGAAAGCTCTGGTTACTCAACCTGCTGTACCTTCTTATAAGGATAAGCATAACATTTTCTCTTATTTTGTAGTATAATGACCAAGTCTATCTTGAGCTGAATGTTAAACTCTTTGTAGAAAAGGACTAGCATCTTATTTTATTTTGCCATAAAATAAAACAGGGCTCTATCCAACAGATACTCAGGAAACATTATCAAATACCCACAGCATCTATCCCACTATCTTTCAACCAGATGCTCACTAATTACTGAACCCTTAGCAATATTGTCATTGCCGCCAGATTCCAGACAAAGGCAAGTGGTGAAAGGTCAAACTCAAATTAGCCCCTGGTATTGATAAGGTCTAGACTGTGGTGGTCTGTATTTTTATGTTAAAATAGAGTTTAAAAAATTATTCATGAGTCTTATCCAAGCTCTTTCACACTGTATCTAATTAAGAGACTGCATGGTTTTAATAGTCAGGAGCTCTTAAGTTGAAGGCACAACCCTGAGCTCTAGCACTTACCAGCTAGGTTCCAGTTTAACTCAAGGCAAAATTTTACTTAATTTGAAGGACTGCTGTTGGAGTTAAATGAGATGACTATTTAAAGTGCCTACTACAAGGGAGGCAGTCAATACATGGTACTTATCATTACTGTCAAAACGATTAATTATAAAGCTAGAAAATTATTCACAATATAAATTTTACTACACTATGACATTAATTCCCTGATAAAATATGGTACATAAAATACAGTCCCTTCTCAAAGGTGACCTGCTTACCACTATGCTAAACTTTCCTAGAAAAATGATCTCTGCTGCAAGGTAATTGGTCAGGGATCTGGGGAAGAAGGTTTTATACTCACATAAAGACATATGTCCCAGCACATTCCAGTGTTACGCAATGTTTTCACATTAACACGTCTTAGAATCCAAAAGCCCAACTTTCTACTGTTAACAAACTACTGTATCCATCCCCTGGTCCCTCACAATCCACATGTCACTGGCATCTCAAGATGTGGCTGCAGTGTCCAAAGAAGGTGGGCTTTCACATGGCTTACTCAGCAAACCTGTTAAGAATCCTAACCAAAGTCCTAAATGGAGAGAGATTAAATTAACACCAGTGGTTTCCCAGATGATGCAGTGGTAAAGAATCCACCTGCCAATACAAGAGACATAAGAGATGTGGGTTCGATTCCTGGATCAGAAAGATCCCCTGGATTTGGATACTAACCTCTTATCGGTCATATCATTTGCAAATATTCTCTCCCATTCAATCAGCTGTCTTTTCGTTTTGCCAATGGTTCCCTTTGCTGCGCAAAAGCTTTTAAGTTTAATTAGGTCCTACCTGTTTATTTTTGCTTTTATTTCCTTTGCTCTAGGAGACAGATCCAAAAAAAATATTGCTATGATTTATGTCAGAGTGGTCTACCTACATTTTCTTCTAGGAGTTCTATGGCTTTCAGTCTTACATTTAGGTCTTCAATCTATTCTGAGTTTACTTTTGTATATGATGTTAGAGAATGTTCTAATTTCACTCTTTTACATGAAGCTATCCAGTTCTCTCAGCACCACTGAACATGCTTGCCTCCTTTGTCACAGACTAATCGACCAGAAGCCCAAGTGTTATTTCTGGGCTTTACATTCTGTCCCACTGATCCATGTGTCTGTCTGGTGTACTGCAGCTTTGTCGTATAGTCTGAGGCCAGGGAATATGACTGTGGTTTCTCCAGCTCTGTTCTTTTTTCCCAAGACTGTTTTGCTATTTGGGGTCTTTTGTGTTTCCATACAGATTTTTTAATTATGTATTCTAGTTCAGTGAAAAATGCCACTGATAATTTGATAGGGATTGCCCTGAAACTATGCATTGATAGTATGGTCATTTTAACAATATTAATTCTTCCAATCCAAGAACATGGCATATGTTTCTATGTGTCTGTGTCATCTTCAATTTCTTCCAACAGTGACTTACAGTTTTCTGAACACGTCTTTTACCACCTTAGGTAGGTTGATTCCTTGGTATTTCATTCTTTCTGATGTGATGGTAAAAGTAATCATTTCCTTCACTTCTCTTTCTGATAGTTCACTGTTAGTGTATATCTTGTATACAAATACAAGATTTCTGTATATTAATTTTATATCCAAAACCTTTACCAAATTCATTGATGAGCTCCAATAGTTTTCTGATGGCATCTTTAGTATTTTCTATGTATAGTATCATGTCATTTGCAAACAATGACAGTTTTAGTTCTTCCTTTCCAATTCAGATTCCTTTTCTTTTTCTTGTCTGATTATTGTAGCTAAGATTGCCAATACTGTGTTGAGTAAAGTGCCAAGTGGGAGCATCCCTGTCTTGTTCCTGATTTTATGACTTTAAAAGATTTATTCAATTATCTCATTCTGACTGCCACATTCATCAGTTGATGTTTTTCTATAACATGTTTCTAAAACAATGACACCCTCCCCAATTTATCACTACTTTCACAGCTTAAGCAGAGTTAAGATATACAGAAGGTAAACACTATTTACAAAAAGCTAACCCAATGCACTAGCTACCAGCAAGCACAGATGATACACACAAAAAAACTGACTATAAAATACAACCACTACTGCAACAGGATAACTATAGTTAACACTGCTGTATGATACACAAGAGAGTTGTTAAAGAGAGGAAATCCTAAGAGTTCTCATCACAATGAGATTTTTTTTTTTCTTTTCATCTTACTTTTCATTGTATCTATATGAGAAGACGGATGTTTGCTGAACTACTTTGGTAATCATCTCAGACTATATGTAAACCAAACCATCATGCTATTTGCTTTAAATTTACACAATGATATATGTCAATTGTTTCTCAATGAAACTGGAAAAAAATTTAAAACCACAAAACATTCTTGAACACACTATTATTTCAATTCTTCAACAGCCAAATACAATAAATACTGATCATGCTTATTATGGTTGGTGGGTTGACTAGGATAGATGATGGTTTCCATTAACAGCTGTTGAAAACCACTGTGCACCCAAATAGAAGTGCATGTTAATCTTAGAAACCAAATTCTTACATTATAAAAAAGTGGCCCCAAATGACAGTTTCTGTGGCAAGAACCTATTGTTAACATTCCTCCACTTTGAAGAAACTTCCAATTGACATACATTTTTGTATCTAAAGGTAGGGCTAGAGGTTCCTGAATGAAGAGGAGGAGTTCAACCCACAGAAAGTGATAGTGTGTATAAATAAATTTAATTGGAGACAGACAAATCCATTTTTAAATACTCCATCAGCATCTGTGCTTTAAAGTTTCTGTAATTTACTTAATCAAATGGGAAACTAAGCTGTCTAGGAGAAACAGTTATTCTTCCCTAGAAACCACTATGCTAATTTTAGTAACAGCACACGTGCCAGGTACTGTTCTAGGTGCTTTACACACATCATCTCCTTTAATCCTCACAAAAACCCAGGGTTCTCAGGGTGACCTTGCCCAGAAGGAGACAGACGGAAATACCTGGAGAATGTTTGCTTGTTACAACTGGAGGGCGCCACTGGCATCTAGTAGGTGCGCAGCCAGGTAAATGGCTGAACACTCCAGAAAGCACAGGACACCCTCCACAATCCCCACCACAGAATGATCCAGCCCCACATGTCGATGGTGCTGAGGCTGGGAAACTGCAATGACACTGTGAGGAAGGTACTACTGTTGTTCACACTTTTTGGATGAAGAAACTGAGGCACTGAGAGGATAAGTAATTTGCCTAAGGTCATACATCTAGCAGATGGCAAAGCCAGGATCTGAGGTCTAGCTCCAGAGCCCTTTCTCTTAATCTGTCATAAGAAAAAAGCACTAGTTGGGAAGCTTACCTACAACTTTCTCCCCCTCTTCCTGGCTTCCAGGCTTTGGGAAAATGTATCATTTATTTGTTCATTCATTTGAAATCCCATCTATCCATCTGCCCATCCATTCATTCAACAAATATTTGCTGAGGGTACATGCCAGGTCTGCTCAAGGCAATTCTAGATGAACAGGATCTCTGTCCTTGTGGCACATGCATTCCTCACTAATATTCCCCTACAGTCCTTGCTAGCAAACATGCTAAGCATGATCACACTTGCGCCTGGCAAGTGTTTCCCCAGAAAAACCCTCACTTCATTCACATTTCTGCTTAAATGTCACTTTCTCAGAAAGGCCCTCCTTGACCACCATTTTTTTTTCTTTTCTTTTTTCCCTTAGGCCTCACCCCACAGTCTGTAGGATCTTAGTTCCTCAATTAGGGACTGAACCCACACCCTGGGGAGTGAAAGTGTGGAGTCTTAACCACTGGACTGCCAGGGAATTCCCATGACCACCATTTCTAAATTAGTTACAAGCTCTTATCATCCATCCCTTTTCTCAACTTTTCGAAACAGCACTTATCATTCCTAGTATTGTGTTATATATTTTCTCATTGTCACTACCTCCCTTTTAGGCCTCCCTCTTACCAACAGAACCTAAACTTCATGAGAGATCTACCTCCAGAACTGGGAAGTCTACCTGGCCTCTTCAACCAAACCATTTCCTCAAGACTACGGTCCCTCACCTGGATCCTGAGACTGCTCCTTACTTGGTCTCCCTGCCATCTTTCTTCTGTGTGTGCTCAGTTGCTTCCATCATGTCCAACTCCGTGCAACCCTAAGGACTGTAGCCTGCCAGGCTCCTCTGTCCATGGGATTCTGTAGGCAAGAATACTGGAATGGGTTGCCATTTCCTACTCCAGGGGATCTTCACCACCCAGGGATCAAACCTTTGTCTCCTGCATTGGCAGGCAGGTTCTTTCTTAGGCCCCTTCAATTCATCTTCTCCATTGAAACCAGAAGAATTTTTCTAAAATGCAAATCTGATGTCATGTCTCTACTGAAAGCCCTTCAGTGACTTCCCACTGCTCTTAGGATAGCGTTCAAACTCCTAACATGACTTTTAAGACCCTCATTTATCTGTGAGCTACTCTTACCATTTATTATTTTGTGTTCTATAGCTGTAGTCATAGTGACAGCAGTAATAGCTAACAGGCACTGAGCACTTGCTGGGTGCCAGGCACTAATCTAGGGGCATCACATGTCTGAGATCACTGAGCCCTAATCTATGGGGTAGGAATTACTGCTATGCTTGTTTTCAGATGGGGAAACTGAGGCACCGCTAAATAACTGTCCAAGGGCAATAAGTGAGCAGTAGGGCCAGGATGTAAATCTGAGCAGTCAGGTTCTAGAGCCCACCCTCAAATCTATGCTATTCCACCCATCTCTATACACAGCTGTAACAGAAGCCCATGAATTCCTTGAAAGTGCTGTTTTACTTCCCACTTTGAGATCTTCACATTGTTCTTTCTGCTGGAACATCCCTCAGTTCACCGCTTAAACACCCCTCTGAGAGGCCTTCCCACAACATACCCTAGAGTTGTTTGGATCCCTCTGTTCTGCTCTCCCATGGCACTCTGAATTTCCCATTGTAACTCCCATTCTGTTACTGTAACTACTTGTCTGCCCTCACCAATAAATTTCAGGCTGCATGAGGACAAGAGCCATGTCTGCACTGTTCACCACTGTTCCCCCGGCACGGCCCTGGGATACGCCAGGGGCTGAGAGAAGCATTTCACATGGCACTGGCCCCATGAAGCCTTCCCCAAAGCCCAGCGTAAAGCACTTCACTGCTTCTCTAAGAGCCCTGCACACAGGACACATGTTACATGCTTCATATTTTGTTATATAGCATCTATTAGAAACGATGCATATGTGTGTCCTTTTCCTGTATGCTGGTGAAAAGCAGATACATCTTCACACGTTTATGCTAGCTTTCAAGTGATGCTTACAAATCTAGCTCTTAAAAAAAAAGCAATTATTGTGTACAAAGGATCTCTCTGTATTATATCTTACAACTGCCTGTGAATCTATAATGATTTCAACAAAAACTTCAAAAGATAATTATTGAAAGAAGTAGACTGATAAATAATTACTCAAGAGTTTAAAATGACTCCTCACTATCTGTTGAAGGCCAAACTGTCCAATTTAACATTCAGGATCTTCAATTATCCAGCTCCTTATTACCTATTCAACCCAATCTTCTCTTCCAGCTCTCCTGTACCTCCTATTCTGATCAAGGTGAAAGCCTTATTCTTCCTTACATACCAGCCTCGTCTAGCTTCCAGAGCTTGCCTTAGGATACTCCCGCCTGAACACCATGGGATTCAAACCTTCCTGCCTCTGACTCCTGGTCTACCCTAGCAGCACTTTTCCTCTAAGGTCCAGCTCTAATCTTATCTCCACTGTGAAGCTTTCCTGACCTCATTTCCTTCTTTTTTCTTAGGATTTTATAATCCTCAATAACCACAGTTATCTCCAACAAGAATGCAAATTTCTTGAGTCTCAGAATCATTCCTTTATACTTCTCAGGAATCCTACCAGAGTGTTACGTGCACATATATATTATGTGTGTGTGTGTGTGTGTGTGTGTGTGTGTGTGTATAAAATCAGTAATAAATAAATACTTGCTGATTAAGAGATCTCATTAGCCCATGCACATTATCAACCCTCAATCACCCAGGATACACAGAAAAGCCAGTGCACAGACAGACAACCTGCTGGTCCGGGCATACCTATACTCATATTAAGTACCATGTAGTTGTTGCCAGTTTTACAGGTAGTCACAAGGTTGCCACAAATGGTCTAACTGCGCAAGTATTCCCTTGTCAGGGTCTAAGGCTTGCCCAGCTTATCATTCCATACTGACAAACAACTGTATAACTTTTCCTCATCAGTGACACAAAGATAAAAATAAGCAGAGGTAGTCATATTCTAAACCTTTGCTGGTTCACACCTTCTCCTAATAGGAAGATCATTGTTTGGGCACAAAAGATCATCTATTTAAACGCTCTCACTGGGCAAATACCTTGTTTGTATCAACAAAGTGCTTTTGTAAATAGAACAGAGTGACAGTAACAATAAGAATTTCAAAGAGAGGCTTGCCAAAGAAAATCCCTGGGATGATCGACCTTAGGCTAATCCAGAATTAATAAAGAGCCAAATTCTTCCTACAGTCCATAGAGATCTGCCTTGGCCTACCACTACTTTCCCTAGGTCAAAGTTTCTAAACTCCTCAGACTCTCTGGTTAGCTTCTCTTTCTCATCCAACTAGTCAAAGTTTTCTTATAACAACACACCACATACCTGTTTTTCAAGCTGAATTTTTATTTTTACCTGGTAGAAACTAGAGCTTGCTCCCAGAGGGATTTCAAAATGCTTAAGCATCTCTCCGAAAAACTCCTCAAATACTTTGCTATTAAAAAAAATTTCCCAACATCTTTCTGTCTTGGCAGGCCCTGCTGAAATCCCCCCCACCCCCCCCCAAGAAGGAATCTGAGTAAAAACACTACCAGTTCAAGTTCCCTTAGGCAGATTTCCAGCCCCAGCGCAGGGCCACGAGGTTAAACATTTCTCAATGACGCAGGCTCCCTCAGAGGGAGGAACAAGAAAAAATAAATAAATAAAAACTTATTCTTCCCAGTGCAATAAATCAAGAGACAACAGCCAAGCTCTAAAAACTAACGTGTGAGTGAAATTAAACTATAGACTGTTTGCCCTGCCAAGGCCACTAGTAGGAGCACAGAACTGGGACGAGAGCTGCGGGGTGGGAGAGAAGCAGCTGCAGGAGCAGCAGTCCAGCCAAACGGACAGACATTCTTGCGGTCCTTGAGAGAAGCTCTAGAATACTAATACTGTGCACATTTCCAGCCACTATATAACTTATGATAACTAGAGCAACTAAAGCTAAGTAGTCTAGCTGGTGGTGGTGGGGTAAAGAAATGGAGTCACACATGACGCAAAGCATCATTCAGGATTAAAGTATGTATCAAGGTGGAAGGCTAGGAAAACCAAAGCGAAGGATGATTAATCAACTTCTCAGGGAAAAAGGATCAGGCTGATCACAAAGAAGGCAAAGTCATCTCAGGGGCTTGGAGGGCTCCTGGACCTCTGGCCACTTGCAGACAGAGAGAATGAAACAAAACCAGAACTGTACCCTCAGACCTGATCTACAGATCACAGAAATTCAGAGTTAGAAAGACCTAATGCTTACAAGAAAATGCTGATAAAAATACTGTTACATTTGTACAGCACTTCACTTCTCAAAGTGCTTTCATTCATTTAGTCCTTAAATAAAAATGACTATGACAGGTGTGCTGTGTGACAGGAACTGAGGATAGAGAAATAAGACGCCACCCCTGCATTCAAGGAGCTTACTGCTGAGATCTGCTAGGAAAAATGACATTAGAAAATTAATGTGTTAATTTGTCTGGTATGTTAGTCACTCAGTCATGTCCGACTCTGCGACCCCATGGACTGCAGCCCACCAGGCTCCTCTGTCCATGGGGTTTTCCAAGCAAGAATACTGGGGTGGGTTGCCCGTCCCTTCTCCAAGGCATCTTCCCAACTCAGGGGTTGAAACCAGGTCTCCTGCATTTCAGGTGGTCTGTCCCAAGCAGAGGGAGAGCACAAGAGGAGGAGCACTAACCCCACCTGTAATCAAAGACAGCATGCATCTCGGAAGAGAGAGCCCTGGAGTTGGGACGTAAAAGCAGAAGTTAGTAGGCTGACAAATGGAGAGAGGAATGATCGAGGCAGAGGGAAGACTGTAAGCAAAGGAACAGAAAATTAGAAGAGCACAGAATGTTCTGGAAACTAAAAGCAGTTCATCATTGCTGGAGGCTGTGAAGTTAGAAGTGACAGGAGATGAACAAGTCAGAGGCCAAATAAACAATATAATAGCTTGAGTATAAAAGTCTGAATTTTACCCTGTAAGAAACTGAAGCATTCTGAGGAGAATAAAATGATTAGAATTGACCGTCAGAAAAAGTATATTGGCAGCTGTATGAAGGCCAAACTAGAGAAGAGCCAGATCACAGGCAGAGAGACCAAAAAGAAGGTTCCCTGAAACTATATTGAGAAACCATGACAGTCGGATCCAGGGCAGTGAGACAAGATATTAGAAGTCAAAGTAAAGGTAAAGCCTACAGAACTAAGAGTCCAAACAGATGTGAGGAATCTCGGCAAACAGGAACTGAGAATGACTCCCAATTTCCTGGTGAGACCAATGCTCCCAAGGTAGGGAATAAAGGGTCATCACAGGGGCTGGTAACAGCAACTTTAAATCTGTACAAGCCTGGAGTGCATGTGGCCACCTAGATGTCCAGTGGGAAGATACAGTAGATTAAATGAAGCTCAGGAAATGGGCTAGAGATACAGATGTGGACATCCTGAAGAAGCAGGAGCTGAAGCCATGAGTTGGGATGACGTTGCTAGAGAGAATGTGAAAACTGAGAAGAAAATGGGTCAAGGATTATCTCTGGGAAAATTTGACATTTAAGGGACAGGAAGAAGAAGACGGAAAAAGAGACTGAATAGTGGACAGAGAAGTAGAAGGCAAGTTAGAGAGAGAATGGTGTCTATAGTTTAGTTGCCCAGATCTGAATACCTTTCCTATTTGGGGTAAGTTCCTAGATAGGGGAAGGCAGGCCTCTCTTCCTACCACAGAAGCTGCAGAGGAACACAGAGTCCCTGTCTCAGCCCCCTGGCATCTGGCTCACAGACACAACCCACATCCAGCCAATCAGATCCTCCCATTTAGGGTACTGAAAAACTGGGGCAAATGACACAGAGATGGAAAATACAATCAGAAATTACCCATGGCACTGTGGCAAGTATCTACTGGTGACATTGCCAATGGCTGCAGGCACTCACTGCAGACCAAGCCAGCAGCAGTGCCAATCCGAGGTCTCAGCAGGGAAGTTCTGGGACTTGGTCTTCACTATGTCTCACCTCGTTCACTTTCTGACCTTTGATAACCAGCCTCCTTATTAAGTCCTTCCCTGGTGGCTCAGATGGTGAAGAATCTGCCTGCAATGTGGGAGACCCAGGTTTAATTCCTGGGTCAGGAAGATCCTTTGGAGAAGGGAATGACAACCCACTCCAGTATTCATGCCTGAGAAATCCCATGAACAGAGGATTTGGTGGGCAACAGTACAATCTTTGTGGTCACAGAGATTCACACATGACTGAGCGACTAACACTTTCACGTCTTATTAAGGCTGTGCACTATCCAATAATAATAACTAACCAGTTTGATTCAGTTCAGTCACTCAGTCGTGTCCGACTCTTTGCGACCCCATGGACTGCGGCATGCCAGGCTTCCGTATCCATCACTAACTCCCGGAGCTTGCTCAAACTCATGTCCATCCAGTTGGTGATGCCATCCAACCATCTCATCCTCTGTCGTCCCGTTCTCCTCCTGCCTTCAATCTTTCCCAGCATCAGGGTCTTTTCCAATGAGTCAGCTCTTTGCATCAGGTGGCCAAAGTATTGGAGTTTCAGCTTCAGCATCAGGTCTTCCAATGAATATTCCTTTAAGGATGGACTGGTTGGATCTCCTTGCTGTCCAAGGAACTCTCAAGAGTCTTTTCCAACACCACTGTTCAAAAGCCATCAATTCTTCAGCACTCAGCTTTCTTTACAGTCCAACTCTCACACCCATACATGACTGCTGGAAAAACCATAGCTTTGACAAGACAGACCTTCTCTGCTTTTTAATATGCTGTCTAGGTTTGTCATAGCTTTTCTTCCAAGGAGCAAGCGTCTTTTAATTTCATGGCTGCAGTCACCATCTGCAGTGATTTTGGCGCCACCCAACTGAAATCAGATTGATTATATTCTTTGCAGCCAAAGATGGAGAAGCTCTACACAGTCAGCAAAAACAAGACCGGGAGCTGACTGTGGCTCAGATCATGAACTCCTTATTGCCAAACTCAGACTTAAACTGAAGAGTAGGGATAACCACTAGACCATTCAGGTATGACCTAAATCAAATCCCTTATGACTATACAATGGAAGTGAGAAATAGATTTAAGGGACCAGATCTGATAGACAGAGAGCCTGATGAACTATGGACGGAGGTTCGTGACACTGTACAGGAGACAGGGATCAAGACCATCCCCATGGAAAAGAAATGCAAAAAGGCAAAATGGTTGTCTGACGAGGCCTTACAAATAGCTGTGAAAAGAAGAGAAGCGAAAAGCAAAGGAGAAAAGGAAAGATATACCCATTTGAATGCAGAATTCCAAAGAATAGCAAGGAGAGATAAGGAAGCATTCCTCAGTGATCAATGCAAAGAAACAGAGGAAAACAACAGAATGGGAAAGACTAGAGATCTCTTCAAGAAAATCAGAGATACCAAGGGAACATTTTATGCAAAGATGGGCTCAATAAAACACAGAAATGGTATGGACCTAACAGAAGCAGAAGATATTAAGAAGAGGTGGCAAGAATACATAGAAAACTGTACAAAAACGATCTTCACGATCCAGATAATCACAATGGTGTGATCACTCACCTAGAGCCAGACAACCTGAAATGTGAAGTCAAGTGGGCCTTAGAAAGCATCACTATGAACAAAGCTAGTGGATGTGATGGAATTCCATCCCGAAAGATGATGCTGTGGAAGTCCTGCACTCAATATGCCAGAAAATCTGGAAAACTTAGCAGTGGCCACAGGACTGGAAAACGTCAGTTTTCCTTCTAATCCCAAAGAAAGGCAATGCCAAAGAATGCTCAAACTACCGCACAATTGTACTCATCTCACATGCTAGTAAGGTAATGCTCAAAATTCTCCAAGCCAGGCTTCAGCAATACGTGAACTGTGAACTTCCAGATGTTCAAGCTGGTTTTAGAAAAGGCAGAGGAACCAGAGATCAAATTGCCAATATCCGCTGGATCATTGAAAAAGGAAGAGAATTCCAGAAAAACATCTATTTCTGCTTTATTGACCATGCCAAAGCCTTTGACTGTGGATCACAATAAACTGTGGAAAATTCTGAAGGAGATGGGAATACCAGACCTCCTGACCTGCCTCTTGAGAAACCTGTAAGCAGGTCAGGAAGCAACAGTTAGAACTGGACATGGAACAACCGACTGGTTCCAAACAGGAAAAGGAGTATGTCAAGGCTGTATATTGTCACCCTGCTTATTTAACTTCTATGCAGAGTACATCATGAGAAATGCTGGGCTGGAAGAAGCACAAGCTGGAATCAAGATTGCCAGGAGAAATATCAATAACCTCAGATATGCAGATGACACCACCCTCATGGCAGAAAGTGAAGAGCAACTAAAAAGCCTCTTGATGAAAGTGAAGGAGGAGAGTGAAAAAATTGGCTTAAAGCTCAACATTCAGAAAACTAAGATCATGGCATCTGGTCCCATCACCTCATGGGAAATAGATGGGGAGACAGTGGAAACAGTGTCAGACTTTATTTTTTTGGGGCTCCAAAATCACTGCAGATGGTGACTGCAGCCATGGAATTAAAAGACACTTACTCCTTCGAAGGATAGTTATGACCAACCTAATCAGCATATTACAAAGCAGAGACATCACTTTGCCAACAAAGGTCTGTCTGGTCAAGGCTATGGTTTTTCCAGTGGTCCTTGACCACTGGATGTGAGAGTTGGACTGTGAAGAAAGCTGAGTGCCGAAAAATTGATGCTTTTGAACTATGGTGTTCAAGAAGACTCTCAAGAGTCCCTTGGACTGCAAGGAGATCCAACCAGTTCATCCTAAACTTAGATCAGTCCTGGGTGTTCATTGGAAGGACTGATGCTGAAGCTGAAACTCCAATACTTTGGCCACCTCATGCGAAGAGTTGACTCGTTGGAAAAGACCCTGATGCTGGGAGGGATTAGGGGCAGGAGGAGAAGGGGACGACAGAGGATGAAATGGCTGGGTGGCATCACTGACTTGATGGGCATGAGTCTGAGTAAACTCCGGGAGCTTACTGGCGTGCTGCAGTTCATGGGGTCACAAAGAGTCAGACACGACTGAGCAACTGAACTGAACTGAACTAAAAATAAACTCTCTCATTGTTTCCCCACCTATTTGCCATGAAGTGATGGGACCAGATGCCATGATCTTAGTTTTCTGAATGTTGAGTTTTAAGCCAGCTTTTTCACTCTCCTCTTTCACTTTCATCAAGAGGCTCTTCAGTTCCTCTTCACTTCCTGCCATAAAGGTGATGTCACCTGACGTCTGAGGTTATTGATATTTCTCCTGGCAATCTTGATTCCAGCTTGTGCTTCATCCAGACCAGCATTTTTCACGATGTACTCTGCATACAAGTTAAATAAGCAGGGTGACAATATATAGCCTTGATGTACTCCTTTCCCAATTTGGAACCAGTCTTCTTTTCTATGTCTGGTTTTAACTGTTGATTCTTGATCTGCATACAGATTTCTCAAGAGGCAGGTAAGGTGGTCTGGTATTTCCACAGTCTGTTTTGATCCACACAGTCAAAGGCTTTGGCGTAGTCAATAAAGCAGGAGTAGATGTTTTTCTGGAACGCTCTTGCTTTTTTGATGATCCAACGGATGTAACTATCCAAGACTCCTCTGAAAACCCAGTTTTATGCTTGGGTTAACTGAGACTACACAAAAGAACTCTGAGCAGTAGAGAGTAAGGAGAGAGAACTGAATAGGATCAAACGGTGAAGAAAGGTCAGGTAAGGGGAAACCGAAAATGGGCCCCCTGCCCAGGGTGTTGAGTAGGTCAGCGGCGATCTTGGTGACATGGTTCACGTGTGCGATCTCATTCCACACTATGACACCTTCTGGAGAAAATGATGCAGGTACTGCATCTTTATATTATGGTGAAAATATTAAGACTAAAGGAGATTAAGAGTATTGCTTAAGATCATACAGTTCTTTCAACTATCCACAGCTGCTCTCAAGAAAGTTACTTTATAGATGTTCATTAAAGGAGGTGTTACACGTCTACACTAATTCTTACACAGAATGTCAACTGACACAGATTATAATCACATACGGTTCCCAGTCCAGGACTTCTAGCTTCTCTGATTTAGGTAATATAAAGAAGATCCCAACCAAAGCACTAGGATCCTTGTAGACAGCCACCCAGAAACATTTCTCAAGGGATGCAAGGCTCCTTGGCATCACCCTTCCATGGCTCATTCAGGGTGCCTTGGCCACTACATGAAGTCTATATCATCAGCTACGAGGCCTCCTCAAGTGCAAGAAGGGACCTTCTATCCCTGACCATGAGAACTACTGTGGGAATGAGAGGCTGAGAGCTTTCAGAAGAAGATGGTTATTTCTCAATTTCATTCCTTTGGGATATGTCACAGCCAGGAAGGGAGAAATTGGAAATAGCAGCTTTCACAAGCTGCCAAATCCATGTTCTAGTCCCAGGGGATAATTAGCCAATGAGGTTTTGCAGAGCTGATGTAATGTTGGCAGAAGCTAATGCTTTATGATTGAACATGTAGCCTCTTGATATGTAGCTACAGGGCTAAAAGGGATGACACTCTGGAAAGCAAAGAACGCATAACACCACCACTTAACAATCTGCATCTTAAAAGTAATTTGTAAACTTTAACTAATCTATCTTTATTAAAAATAGTTTACAAGAGCATTTGTTAAACTATAAATTTTCTAAATCTTATTTTATGTAACCCCTTTACTAGGAAAAGAAATTTCCAAACACCTCCAAAGAAAACAGAAGATTTAGAAAGCCTAAAGTAACAAAAGAAAGAAATAAGAAAGGAAAGTTTTTCAAGGAAAGAAGTCTTTTGTGGTACTTTAGTCCCACTACAAGCACACCAAGTTTAAAGCTGTCTAATGTCCTTATGAATTTTTGAAACTGAGTCCACTAAGACAAGAGCTTTCAGCAGCACCTTGTATCTCACAAAACTTGTCAACCTTCACCTTCAAAAGTACTCTGAGAAGCAGGAGGTAAGAATTCAATGGGCAAGAAGCAGAAGTATTCAAACACTAAACTCTTGGTTTGAGCTTGAGCTTTTAAATTTCAAAATGAATCCTTGCCACTTACTAAAAATTGTTAAGTCCTTTGACTTAAATATACCATAATGATCTCACAAGGCCTGAGATAAAACTGTTAAAAAGAAAAAAATTAAATCCTCTAATCAATTAGCCAAAACATAATGCTTCCAAATATGGACTAGCTTCCTCACTTGAAGCAAGAGATAACTTCTGGTCCAATCTGGGGCAGAAGTGTATCTAGTGATAGAGATACAAATACTCTGTAGTTTATATATCTTGACAATTTCACAGAAGTTGAGAATGACTCTTCTCAAAGTGAATGATGGAGAGGGAAAGATGGTACAAAAATCCTTGACCCTCTACATCTTATAAAGGAACTGGAGAGTCATCCTTAGTGGGTTACTAAGGATGTGCTTGCTCTTTGAGAAATACTTGGGTTGGAGAACCTAACACCAAATGTTCCAGTGGCTTTCATCTTCCCAACGTCTCTGATATTTCATGTTCACTTCATTCACTCATTAATGTACATTTATGCAGCAGCTACTGCCCAGCAAACTAGGCAGATGCTAGATATAAAACAAAACAAAATTAACAATAGCAGGTAAAACAAAATTAAAAGTAACAGGTAAGGCCTTCATAGAGTTGATGAAATACTGAGGGAACCACACATTAACCAAACAGTCACATAAGTAAACATACAGTCTCCAAGTATAAATCAAGAAGAGAGAAAGAGAAAGAATGAAAATAACCAGAGAGGAGGGGCACGGTAGAGGGGCATTCCCTGAAACACTAAGGAAGGAGAGGTGTGGATGGAACCTAGAGAGCAAAAAAGAAAAACAAGCAAGAAGTGCCACTGGAGAAGTAGACAGGGATAGATAAAATGAACCACACACATTGAGAAACTCGCCTACTATTTCATGAATACAAATAATGACTTCAGAACTAGGTATCTAAGCTCTTACTCTAAACTATCTAAGCTAGCATATGATCTCTATGCAGGGTACCACATGGTTTTCTAGATTCTCAGACATTTTTCACGCACTGCCTAGGAAATCCTAAGAGTACATCAAAAAATACACTTTTTCCTTCAAATTTATCAAGACTTTTCTAAAAACATTCCTACTAACCACCTTAGTTGAGATTTAATATAACAAATTTAGTAACACTGAGTCAGCTGACTAAAAGCCAAGCTGTAAGGGGATCGTTAGCATAAAACTAATGGAAGATTATTCACAAACACCTCATGGACTGACTTAGCAGATACAAAACTCAGCTGTCAGGACATTCTGAAAGCTCTATACAGAGTTCAGAAGAATAGGGGGAAAGAGGGAAGGGACCTTTTTTCTTACCAGAGTTAGCAAGGACCTTCACATGGAAAATGTTTCTACTCTAAAGATATACAGGTTTAAATTTATTTCCTACTCAGAGAAACCATTTGCTACATCGGAAAAAATTTCTAATGCACGTTTATGGCAAGACATTCAAGAGGTTTTGCTTAGTTTCAAACATATGACGCTGGTTTTGGCCATGGGTGCAGAGTTTGAAATCTTGCTACACTGCAATTCAAAATAGCATCCTTTCTAATCCTCGTGAACAGGTACAAGAATCACTGTTAAAAAGAGGGAAGTTTCAAGGCAAAGGCTAGGGCTTGTATGAAGGGTTAAATGTAGGGGGGAAAGGTGATCCTGATGTAGAGAGGAGATTTAGGACAAGAGCATTTAATTCAGATATTCAAAAAGAGGAAAAGGTCAGAAACGTGTTTAACAATTATGTCACACTGTTCTTCGGGTAGGAGAGTGGAGGATAAAGAGGGAGGGAAAAGGGTAAAAAAGACAGGTAGGCTGTGTAATGGAAGAACAGGACAAGGAACCAAGATAAGCCAGACAGCCTGTCAAGAGGTACTATAGAACACTGGGGCATAAAAGTTCACATGGAAACAATACAATGTAGTGGTGAACAGCATGGATTCTGAAGCCAGGCCAGCTGGGCACAGTAGTAGCTGTACCACTTACCAGGTGTATGGACAGATTCCTTATCTACTTTACCCCTCAATTTCATCATCTGTAAAGTGGGATAATAAGAGCTCCTATTTCATATTGCTGTTGCAAGAGTTATTTAATACATGTAAGGAGCTTGGAACACCGTCTGGCACATGGTAAATCCCATGTAAATGTTAGATACTATTATTTTAAATATAGTTCTATAGTTTTGATGGAATTTTTACAAATTCTACTTAGAATTTCATACTCTATAAATTGTGTTTCTTACATTCTGTGGTTTGTTTTATTTTCCTGTGTGGTCTCCAGTAGTTTTGTTTTGTTTTTTTTTTCCCTTTCTTCTATCAAGGCACATATTAAGGACGTTTGCAAAAATGTAAAACAATGAGACTATCTTACTAATTTTTATTTTAGAAAATATAGCTATTTTTCTTAAAACATGTTGTTTATGTTAACATATTAATGGGTTTCTTACTGAAGTATAGTTGATTTATAACATAGTGTTAGTTTCAGGTCTACAGCAAAGAGATTCAGTTTTACATGTACATTTTCCATACAGCTTGTTATAAGATACTGAATATAATTTCTGATCTCTACTTGTTTTTAATGATTTGTTTTTAAAATATAAGGCTGTCGTGCCTATGCTTAAGGGAAAAGGTAATTTAAAAATCCCTTCACCTGTGGAGAATTTTAAATGGGGAAATATTCTAGCACTGGGTTTAGGCACAGTCAGGCCCAAGAAAAGAGTGAGGGTGAGAGAAGAAAACCTCAGGGAGAAAGCTCGGGAACCACGTACAGAGATGGTTTTGCTAACTTAGAGACTGTCTTCCACAACTGTTCTCACACCTTGGAGGTTTCTGTTTAATAAGGCACACTTGCTGATAAGAGATCAGTGAGACGGAGGTGATGTGGGTGGGAAAAAAGTTCACACACTTGGGGTTTTGTTGTGTTTCATTTGTTTTAAGCACTACCTAGCAGTGCTACCTCCTTTTCTCCTTTTGGCTTACTTCCTTCAAGAGTAATTTTAACTCCAACCTCCTGGTGCCCAAATTAGCCCAGGATAGTCCAGAGTGTATGAAGGTGAAAGGCAATCAACCTGATTTGTTATATCCAATGGAACATTTTTCTGTTATACATAAAAGGAAAAAGGCAACAATAGCCAACACAATGTTCCATAAATTTAAAAAAAAAAAATTTTAGAATAATCACACCCACTCACAGGTTTTGAAAAGCAGAGCAACAGAATCATGCAAGTTCAAAAGCATAAGAGCACAGTCTGAATGAAAATGATCAATCTAATTTCACTGTGTAAACTGACTAAATGGAAAAGGGAGATAGATGTCAGCAACCGAAGTCAGAGTCCCCAAGTTAATTTTTTATTAACAGCTGTTAGCCTGTATTAAAAAAGAGTTTTAATGTAAATACGACTTTAACCTTAAAACAATGAGATAATTTTACAAGTTTCTGAAATCAATTTTATTGAACTTTAATCTAGATACGATAGGCTCCCGAATTTTAAGCACACAAGTTCAATGCCTTTCGACAAATGTATACACCTGCATAACCACTATGACAATCAAGAAATCTGACATCTCCCCTCACTGCCCCCCCCAAAGTGCTCCTATGTCCCTTCGTAGTTATCTTCTCTCTCTGGACCTAGGCAACAACTGATAGGCTGTCACTCTAGTTGCTGTTCAGTCACCAAGTCCTGTCCAACTCTTTTTTCCTTAGTTTCAAACACAGGACACTGGTTTCGGCCATGGGTGTGGAGTCAGAAATCTTGCTACACTGCAATTCATCCTTTCTAAACCCCGTGACAAGTATAAGAATCACTATTACAAAGAGGGAAGCATCTAGGCAAAAGTTAGGGTTTATATGAAGATTAAATGTAGGGGAAAGGTCATCCTAGTATCAGTTCAGCTCAGTCACTCAGTCGTGTCCGACTCTTTGTGACCCCGTGGACTGCTGCACGCCAAGCCTCCCTGTCCATCACTAACTCCCAGAGCTTGCTCAAACTCATGTCCATCCAGTCGATGATGCCACCCAACCATCTCATCCTCTGTGTCCCATTCTCCTCCTGCCTCCTATCTTTCTCAGCATCGGGGTCTTTTCCAATGAGTCAGTTCTTCACATCAGGTGGCCAAAGTATTGAAGTTTCAGCTTCAGCAACAGTCTTTCCAATGAATATTCAGGACTGATTTTCTTTAGGATTGACTGGTTTGATCTTCTTGCAGCCCAAGGGATTCTCAAGAATCTTCTACAGCACCACAGTTCAAAAGCATCAATTCTTCAATGTTCAGCTTTCTTTCTAGTCCAACTCTCATATCCACACATGACTACTGGAAAAACCATAGCTTTGACTATGACATCCCAAAATAGAAAGGAAATTTAGGACAAGAGCATTTAATTCAGATATTCTAAAATAGGAAAAGGTCAGAAATGTGTTTAACAATTACATCACTCTAGAGAAATCTACAATTTGTTCTCAGATTTATTTTTTAATTGTGATAGAATTCACATACCATTCAATTCACTTAGAGTAAAACTCAGTAGTTTTTCATATATTCCTATAATTGTACAACCATCACCACTATCTAGTTCCAGAATATTTTCATTACCCCCAAGAAATCCACATCTATTACCAGTCATTCCTCATCACTGTCCCATCCCCCACCACCAAGCCCTGGCAACGACTAATCTATGCCTATGGATTTGCCTATTCTGGACATTTCACACAAATGGAATTATATAATATGTGGCCTTCTGTGCCTGTCTTCTTTCACTTGGAATGTTTTCAAGGTTCATTTATTACTATTTCATTCCTTTTCATTGTAAGGAGGGAGAAGGCAATGGCAACCCACGCCAGTACTCTTGCCTGGAAAATTCCATGGATGGAGAAGCCTTGTAGGCTGCAGTCCCTGGGGTCACTAGGAGTCGGACATGACTGAGCGACTTTACTTTCACTTCTTCCTTTCATGCACTGGAGAAGGAAACGGCAACCCACTCCAGTATTCTTGCCTGGAGAATCCCAGGGACAGGGGAGCCTGGTGGGCTGCCATCTATGGGGTCACACAGAGTCGGACACAACTGAAGCGACTTAGCAGCAGCAGCATTGTAAGGATATACTACATTTTGTTCATCCATTCATTAAGTGACAGATGTTTGAGTTGTTTCCACTTGGGGCTTTTTTTTTTAATTTAAATGTTTTATTTTGTATTGGTAACAGCTGATTAACAATGTTGTGATAGTTTCAGGTGAACAGTTAAGGGACTCAATCATACATACATATGCATCCACTCTCCTCCAAGCTCACTTTGGGTTAAGGTTGCTATGAATGCTTATGGATGAGTTTTTGTGTGGAGCAGTGTCTTCAATTTTCTCAGGAATATTTCTAGGTTATATGGTAACTCTGTTTAACATTTTGAAAAGATGCCAAACTGAGTTCTCTTAATCTTTTTTTTTAAATGATTATACATTTTACCCATTTGTAAGAAATAATTTAGAGATCAGTTTATCCTTCACCCAGTTCCCCCCAGTGTTAACAGCTTGCAAAACTATACTGCAACATTACAACCAGGATACTGACACTGATACAGCCAAGATACAGAAAGTTCCATCGCTGGAAGGATCCTCCACGGTGACTTCTGACAGCCACAGTTACCTTTCCTCCCAGCGTCACCTGCTTCCCTGGTGGCTCAGTCTGTAAAGAATCTACCTGCGACGCAGGAGACAAAGGTTCAATCTCTGGGTGGGGAAGATTCCCCGGAGAAGGAAATGTCAACCTACTCCAATATCCATGCCTGGAAAATTCCAGGGACGGAGGAGTCTGGCAGGCTATACAGTCCATGGGGTCACAAGAAATGGACAAAACTTAGCGACTAAACCACACCAGCATCACCCCATCTTAGCCCCTGACAGCCATCAATTTGTTCTCTATAATTCTGCCATTTCAAGAATGTTATACAAATGGAATCATATATGTAACCTTTTGGGATTAGGTTTTTCACTTTCCATGATTCTCTGAAGAGTTGTTCAGGGTGTTTTATGTATCAACAGCTTACTTCTTTAAAACACACACACACACACACACACACACACACCAACAGATTGTTTTTCTCTTTCACCTGTTCACCTCCAAAACAAAGTCAATAAAAATAAAAGTATCTGTTGGAACAACACTCCTCAACTTTAATATGCACCTGAGGATCTTGTGAAAATAAAAACTCTGAATACCCATCTGAGGTGGAGCCTGAGACTGTATTCCTAACAAGTTCCCAGATGATACAGATGATGCTGGTCCTTGGAACACACTTTGAGTAGCAAGGTGTTAGAAGTGCTAGCAAGATTACAGCATCTGTTTGGATAGCCTAATTAATGTTAACACCATAAATTTTCAATATTCTACACAGCCAAATATTTTATCAATTAGTCTTATGGCACTGATTTGAGGAATATAATCTAAATGTTTCTCCTAAGAAAATTAAGGTCAGTTTAACACTCAACTCTTCAGCACAAGTACTTCAGTTCCTATCTACAAAGCAAAGATGAGGCGATATGAGTTTGGGCTTTCTGACAAGGAATAGAAGAATTGTTAAGAAGATTCTCACACCTACCCTAAAGTCAAAGAAAATATATTACAGAAATGTACTTTCAGATGGTTAAAACATTTTATATCAATGCCATTATTTTACGGCTAAGAGAACTCAGTTTTCTTACCCATCAAAAACTAACAGAAAAAATTTAGTGTTTTTTGTAGGTCATCAAAACTTCAGAAAGGTTCAGCGAATTGTGAGTAAGTTCATATACAGAGGATCTACAGCTCTGGCAAGAATATGACCTAATACAAACACCGAAGATAAATTTCAATAAATCTTACAAAGCAGAAACAAAGGCAAAAGATGTAATAAAAGAAATTTATACAAACTAGACTGGTCAGACGGAACAGCCTAGTGGGATGGAGTGCCTCTATCACTAATTCACTGTTTGGCAGGTGGAGTGCTTTGAAGGCAGAGGTCCGAAATCAACAGTTTAAGCTCCTGATCCAAGACATCATACTTCCAGGCATTTTCTGCCTCCCTCAACTACCTACGTGCACATGCTATTTAATATGAGTTTTATTTTAATACACAACAGAAATATATGCTTAAGATACAGGAAAACGAAGAAGAAAAAAATCCCTTATGAAATCCCACTTAACCAGGAACAGCTATTAATATTCTGAGGTATATCATCCCCATAGCCATTTCTTTAGGGTTATATGGATAAATGGCAAACATTTTCTCACATCTTTAAAAAACCTATGACTGCATTAGTACCAATTATGTGAATATATCGTAAGTTATTTAACCGATACTCTACTGCTAAAGTATAGGCTGTCTCTGTTTTTTCTATTATAAAGAATACTGCTATGAGCATCCTTATATATAAATCTTAAAAATCCTTTAAAATATGTTAAAACAAACTTCCTGAAGTACTTCAAGGTTAAAGAAGGTTGTTCTTTTTTTTTTTAATTAATTTATGAGTTGTCAAATATCAAATGAGTTGTGACAAGTTGTCAGAATATCCAGGAAGAAATAAAAAACTACCTGCATCTAATAGTATTCAAAATCCCAAGATCAAAAAAACAACCACAATAACATAAAAAAGATAGAGCATTTATTATATACCAAGAATTGTTAGAAGTATTTTACACATGTTAAATCATTTAATACTTACAACAACTTCCTAGGGTTGGTACTAATATTAAAAAACACACCAAACAGATGCAGCAACAGGCACAGAGAGGTTAAGCAATTTGCCCAAGGTCACACAGCTAGTAGCAGTGGCAGAGCTTAAAAAAAAAAGACAACTTGGATTTCAAAATCTATGTTCTTAAAAGCTATACTATTCTTCTCAACCTTTTTGACATCAGGACTCTTTTACACTGTACAGTTACTGATACTTTTGAAGAGCTTTTGGATATATGAGTTATATCTATTACTACTTATCATATAATAAGTTAAGACTGAAAACATTTAAAATATTTATTCTTTAAAAATTGCAATAAACCCACTACATGTTAACATATTTCTATGAAAAAAATATACTTTCCAAAATAAAAAATAATAGTAAAAAGTATCATTTTATCATTTATTTTTGCAAATCTCTTTAACATACAACTGAGACAGCTGAATTTTCATCCCTGATACTGCATTCAAGCTGTTGAGATATCATACCACCATGTACATCTGGAAAACTACACAGCACATTCACGAGACACCAAGAGTAAAAAAGGCAAATAACACATAAGTATAAATATATAAAGGCTTCCCCGGTGGCTCATGCAGGAAGTGCATGAGACTCAGGTTCGATCCCTGAGTCAGGAAGATTCCCTGGAGGAGGGCATGGCAACCCACTCCAGTATTCTTGCCTGGGAAATCTCCTGGACAGAGGAGCCTGGCAGACTACAGTCAGTGGGGTCACATAGAGCTGGACGTGACTGAAGCGATTCAGCACTCACACATCAGTATGTAAAGAGCTTCCAGCTCACACCTGAAGAGGTCTCAGGTGTGCCCAGAGGTCCCGAGACCACACTCTGAAAACCACCGCACTAGCTACTGCAGTGCATGCTACACAGGATACTTGAAAGACATGTTCTCAGGAACATACCTAAAACATATTCCAAATTTTTTGGTAAATCATTTATTCAAGAATTATTAAGTGCATACTCTGCAATGGGTGCCTTTACAGGTACTGGAAACACAGTAGAAAACAAGACAGAAAAATCCCCTACTTTGAGGTGTTTATTTTCTAGGCGGGAAAGACAGCAGTATCCAGTAAACAAGTAAACAAATCACATTAGTCAGTCCTCCATATTCGCAGGCTCCACATGCACAGATTCAACCGCACACAGATCAAAAATATTCGGGAAAAAACAATTCAGAAAGTCCCCAAAACCAAAACTTTAATTTGCGGCGCAAGCAACTCTTTATATAACATTAACCTTGTATTAGGTATTGTTAAGTAATCTAGACATGATTCAAAATGTGTATAGGTTACATGCAAATACCCTACCATTTTATATAGGGGACTTGCGCATCCATGAATTTTAGTACTGGGGGTGGGGGTGGGCTGGAACCAATCCCCACCAAGGGATGACTGTATTCTATCAGATGGCAAGCAGTATGAAGACAAATAAAAATAGGGGGGTCAGGGAAGGCCTAATTAAGAAAGTGACATGGAAAAAAGTTATGAGGCAGGTGAGGGAGCAGACCATGAGGCTACCCAGCAGAGAGTGTTCTGAGCAGAAAGAATAGCCAGTAGGCAAGCCCTGAAACAGGAGCACTGCCCAAGGTCTGCAGGGCCAAGTGAGGCTGGCACGGCTGGGCCAGCAGCGGCAAGGGACGAGGCGGCGGAGTGCAGTCTGAAAGGTACAGGGCTGGGGCTGCGTCCATGACTGAGAACCCGTGGCAGATCCTCAGTGAGCAGGGATACAATCTGACTTTCATTTTACATGGAACATAAAAGCGAGCAGTGTTTCAAGTAAAACACCTAAATTTAAACATATTCTCCATCTCTTCCTGTGTGCCTTAAAGCCTCTCTGAGCCTCAGTGTTCCACCCTACAAACGAGAAGATACAGATACCTCAAAGTTGTTGAGAAGATCAAATATTATATATAAAAACGCTTGAAAATTATGACACACTCTAAAAATCTCACTGCCGAGTTCATTTCACTATGTACCTGCCACAGACAGCTCTTTTCAAGGACCTCTGTCCTCACAGACTGCTGCCGCCGCCCCACTTGCGTGCCTGCCCCGAGATTAAGTGTGCCCCAGCCCCCGAACAACAGGAGCTCCGCCCGACACTGCCCTTTGGCTTGGTGAGAGCAAGGCAGAGAATGTTGTTTTTTGTTGTTGATGGCAGAGTGGGAGGTTTTTTAATTTTTTCCCCCTTGTTAGTATAAAGAAAATCCTTTCAAAAATAATGCATGTGGTAATCATATAAGTGAAGTTCCAAAAAAAACAAGACTGTATGAGACTCATCTTTATTTAATTTGGCACGGCTGTAATAAAGCTAAAACTGTGGTTCATGGTCTTGACAGCCTGCCTCATCCAAAAGGAAACAAAAGGGAAGAAGAAAAGAGACAGACAGACAGATGAATTCCAATTCCTTTGATCTAGGCCTTAACTCTAAGGGGACCTCAGATAAATTAACCAGCCAAAGAAAGGGCAGTAAGATGTAGTCCAGAATACTGATGACAGCATCAGTCTGTCTGCCTACCTGTCTTCTGATATCACCATCAAGGTATGAGATCACCAGCCAGGCTAGAGAAGGCAAGGCAAGAGGGAGGTCCACCAGGGAACCACAGGACCTGCAGCATCTGCCTCCGCTTCCCAGGGGCAAGAGGTGGACACCCAGGGGCTGAATCTTATCTCCACCTCTTAAGATGTGAGTTAATCTAAGTAGTTTTGGAAACCCACGATGGAAAAACCCAAAGAAAACCAAGATCTCTGGGGAAAATTATAAACAATCTCATACACTAAAGGTCTCTGATGGTTACTCTGTGAGTATGTTTTAGAAAGAACACTGACATGGGAGTAGGTAAATGAATTCTCCTCTGTGTCGGCCACTAGTTAATCATGTGACTACAGGAAATAAATTAACCTCAACAGGCCAATTTCCTCATCTTAGTTCAGTTCAGTCCAGTCACTCAGTTGTGTCCGACTCTGCGACCCCATGGACTACAGCACACCAGGCCTCCCTGTCCATCACAAACTCCCGGAGTTTACTCAAACTGATGTCCATTGAGTCACTGATGCCATCCAACCATCTCATCCTCTGTCTGCCCCTTCTCCTCCCACTTTCAATCTTTCCCGGCATCAGGGTCTTTTCAAATGAGTCAGCTCTTCACATCAGGTGGCCAAAGTATTGGAGTATTCCTCATCTTAAGGAGAGGACAAAAAAATCCCTAAGGTTTCCTTCAAGCTCTAAAATTTCTTGAATATAAACATACATATATATAGTTAAAAGCCTATACTAATATTTAGAGTATTTGTAGAGTCAAAAGGTAATTACTGCTGAAGGTTCTGGAGTTTTTTACTCCAGAGTGATGTGAACCCAAACAGGTGGTTCCTTTAAGCACTAACGTATCAACAAAAAGGGCACAAGTTGTCTGCCCACCATTTTCCTTTAACTTGAATTACTACTCCTCTCACTCTAACCCATACTGTTATAAAATATTACAGGTCAGAGACAAACTGTAATGATCAGGGAACCTGAAGTTAAATAAATACACAGGAATTAAGTGTACAGACGTCAAGGAAAGAGAGGTTAAATGGACGGAGGAAACATTTTTATATGGTAGCATGTAGGCTTCCCTGGTGGCTCAGATGGTAAAGAATTCGCCTGCACTGAGGGAAACCTGGGTTCGATCCCTGCATTAGGAAGATCCCCTGGAGGAGGGCATGGCAACCCACTCCAGGATTCTTGCCTGGAGAATTCCCATGGACAGAGGAGCCTGGCGGACTTCAGTCCATGGGGTTGAGAAGAATCAGAAACAACTAAGCAACTAAAGCACATATATATGGTACACACAAAAAATTTTAAAGGTACGTAAAGTTAAAACAAACTAACAAGTTTTATGAGGGACAAATCGAAGAGGGTACTTAGAGGACTTCAGTGTATATTGTGCTGCATTTCTCAGGTTGGATACTGTGTCCATGGGCCTATGTGTTCTATATACCCTTGTAATATTTATTCTGTGTATTCTTTCACAATTACGGGGTATCCCAAAAGGAGAAGGGGGGCGGCAGAGGATGAGATGGTGAGATAGCATCACTGACTCAATGGATATGAATCTGAGCAAACTCCAGGGATAGCAGACAGAGGAACCTGACGTGCTACAGTCCACGGCATTGCAAAGAGTCAGACACGACTTAGCAACTGAACAACATAATCATAATGAACTTAAATGAGGACTCCACTGTTTTGTGGAGCGAAAAGTCTCTGCTGTCCCAATCTCCCAGCTTCCATCCCTTTTCCCTGAGGCAGTCACTGTTACCAGCTCCTTACAGTCCTTCCAGAGACAGCTCACATGCAGACAGACAGATCCTTCCAAAGATATCGTGTATGGAGACAAGAGAGGGGAGGCGGGTGTAGGGTGTGGATGGAGTGTGGTGTTTGTGTGTGCCTGAGTGGGTGGGGATGTGCAGATATGCCCACAAGAGAGATGGAAAAAACAAACTGACTCCCTACCTGGGCCTCATCACGATCAGGTGTATGTCATGTGATCACACGTACCTAAGAACCCGCTTCAGTCCTCTTCCCCGCACGGAAACCCACCCCCTGTTGCAGAGTTACAAACTAATAAGGAGACCGCATCGGCTGTATGCAAGGACAGGGCCTGCCTGATCAAAGTCTTGCACGGTAGCTGTCAAGAGCCAAGCCCCAGCATTCCTTGGTTCTAAAACACACCAGAGTCAATGCTGTACCCCAATATCCACTTAGTCTTAGCTCCAGAAATCCCAAATGTCCATCTCAGTTCATTAGCTTTCTAATCACACTGATTTAGATAGGGGTCCACACTGGTGACAGGTGCTTTAATCCTCTGATTGTGTCTTGATGAGAACACCTGGGTTTAGCAGCACACATCACAGGCTGACAGACTGCACATCCTGAGATGTGAAAAGAACTTCAGTATTGAGAGCGGTGCTTTCACGTGCTGTGGGCAAGGCCTGGCTAAGATACCAGATGGCGGTTAGAGGCTTCATGTCTTAATATGACAACAGATCTTAAACTACTTCGATAAAATCTTGATTTAAAAGGCTTACACCTATTTATTAGGGAAGGTATGTCAAACCAGATTTCTTCATTTAAAATAAAAAAAAATACATGCCAGGAGCCAACACACAAATGAATATACTGTATTGCTTTTGAGAAGCTAATAATCTGATTAGGCAGACAGGAAAATGATAATTAGTCTGTAGATAATTAGAACTGTAAAGGCAGTGCTGCAGAAACAGAGAAGGGCTGATTCTATCGAGAGGCTTCACAGAAACAGAGGCTAACCTGGATCTCACAGGGTTGGGAGGCCACCAGCCGTGAGGAGGATGAAAGTTTTTGTAAGCATGCCTCACCGACATCTCCAAGCTCCAAACACCAAACGAAAGTTGACATAAATATACAGTGTACCCTGGAACTTGGCTATAACATTTGGTATCTTAAAGTTTAATTTAGGGTAAAAATCTTATATCTTGAATCTTGTCTAAATGGCTTTCATTACCTCAAGCATTTCATTAAACAGTAGTTTCACCTATAAAGCCCTATATTCATGGCAATCCAAATACTTTATGCCTGGGAAACTCAATCATGGCTCACATAGATAGTCTAAATTTTGTCTTGACTTCTTCAGAAAAAAAAAATGACAGGCCTTTTTTTTTTTTAATTAAAACCTTGTAAGAGATGCTTTTCATTTCCTATCATAGATATGCTTTTCATTTACTATTACAATCCAATATAATGGCTAGAGCATCAGAAGAAAACAGTTAACAATTCCACAAAACAACACAGTGCTAAGGCTTTTGAACATTTAGGAACCACAAGTACTAAAGATATCAGTTTGCTATTACTCCTTTCTATACATACACAAAAGAGGTTCACATACATGCTAGTCTCTGCAGACCTTTCATTCTACCTGCATCCAACACCCTTGTCAATTTCACCCACACTTGTCTAACATACTACTATCCTTTGAAAGTTTTATGAAGTAGCTGGTCCAACAGATGGGTGGCTAGCCCTACCCAACATATGTCATTGGAAAAATGGCTTCTGGGCAAGACAAGAAAATACTAAGTAAGCCCCTTTCCCTTATCCAGCAAGAACAGTGAGACCCCAGCTCAGAGGAAAGCAAACAATCTTTTATCCTTTATTAAGAAGTTACTGGACTGAGATGATCTGAAGGTAACAAGATGAATAAAGAAGGGAGAGAGAGTCCAAAGGCTAACATGTACTCCCTAAAATAAAATATGCCCTTGCCCACATACAGCAGAGAACGAGGATACAAAGCAGGGGTAAGAAAATCTGAGTCACTTTAACTGGGAACTATTTCATCAAAGACAGATGGGAAATGTTCAGATAAGCACACAATCTTGTTTAGAACACAAAGCTCAACAGATCTGTGGGAGGGAAAGGAAAGGGACATGGAATGCACAGCATATATGAACAGAAAGACTCAACTAATAAATGACTCAGTCAAGGTCATCCATAAAACCAGAAAGAACAGGACAGTAGCGGTGTCTTTCCTTTTTGTCCATACTCTGTCCATAAAGCGTAGCCTGACAGCATCTGATTTGGTCTTCAGATGGATATCTGTGTCTGGTAGCATGCTACCTAAGTGCTCCCCGAGGAGAGCAATGAGACCAGTTCTGCCAGAGACAGTATCTGACAGCACCAAGGAGTCTCATTTTCCTTTGAGTAAAGGCCAGGGGATGGGAAGAGGTCCCCAAATGCCACTTGTATGAATCTTTCAAGATAGTCTCTGAAACAGGAAAACACTACAGGCTACATTTTAGTAGAAGTCTAAAAATAACTAAAGAACATTCTCTATTTTTAGATATCTAACTTACAAGTTTAAGGACACTGAAAGTAAAAGAAATTATTAAAAACTGGAATTTTTTTTTAAATGTTTTAAAAGACACTTTTGAATTGGGAAAACTGTTTTCAAGAGAAAGAACCTCAAAAATCCTGCATTCCTTCTGTTGAATGCCTCCTTGCTCCAACTTCCTTCATCTTCAAAACTTAAAAGATTCCCAATCCTACATGTTAACAAGAGCATCCCCCAAAGAACCAAAAGATACAGATAGAAGGTTTACCGCAAAAAAGAAATTACAGCTAATGAAAAATGTTAAGACAAGCTTTCACAGAGTCATTTAAAAAAGAGTGTAGATTAGTGATTAAACACAGTACTGTACAAAACGGCAAAAGCAATTTAATTATCTTATATTAAAAGCAGCACCACTACAATAACAAAATACCTGATTAAAGAAGACAAGTAGCTTTCCCTTACATGTCTCCTCACTGAGCAGTCTTAAGATCGATAAGCATCTAACTCAAAGCTATGTCTGAATATCTAGACTTTGCAATCAAGAGAAAATTATTAATATGTTTTACAATAAAAATCTAAAAATGCAGTACATTTACTAGACAATTTATATTTACCCTCCCTCTGCCTTCCTCCTCATCTCCATCTAGTCCTAGTGCCAATGTGCCCAATGTTTTTTAAGAAACCTAAGGCAAAAAGGATTTGCAGGAAATATGGGAATTACCGGACTGTACAGCCATCATTAACATCTCAGGTTCCAGTAGCGTCATGATAGATTCTTCTCAGAAACAACAGCCCACAGATATCATGAAAAAAAAGAAAACAAAAAACTCAAAGTCACAGAAGAGGTTGTCTTCAGAGCTACCGGAGCTTTCATAAACTCAGCCTCACGCCTTATGTTCAAACCAGACTGTGAGAACTCACTCCTCTAACTGAGTGCAGCTACCAACGCATCCACCCTTCACGCAAGCCAAGATGGCACAGAGTTGGTTACTGCCGACAGGAAACCAAAAAGCACTCAAGTTAAGACATATGAAGTGTGGTTAGAGCAGTAAGCAAGCTCCTCCCCTTGCCATTCTGCTCTGGGGGGAGGGAAGAGAGGTACAGAAAGAGACCTTCAGAAAACAGATCAACTGCTTTTTTGTTTTCCTCTCTTTTCAAGAAGAGAAGATGAGGTTTTGTTGAAAACCTCAGTGTAAGGGACTCTGCTGCTAATGTAGTTTAGAACAGATTAAACGTAACCCAAACAACTCAGTCTTATGAAAGACTCAGCCCAGTTACTGACCCACGAATGGGAGAATGGATGAGGATGAGGCACTATAAACACATACACACAAATAAATATGTACTGTGAGTTATTTTCTGAAAAAGCGTTCCAACAGCTTTCTCATCTGTGATATTTATAGATAACAGGCTAAGGAAGTTGAATATTTAACTACAGAAGCACAAATATTTCTCCACCCCCTCTCCAATTAAAATATCTGTTTCAAAAAGTCATCTGAATACATTCCAGAGCTATAATCTGTCTTTTCGATCTGCCAACCCCTTAAAAGAGCTCCTTACTTGCGCCTGTGTAAGACATGGGCTGTGTGAACAGACAGCTTACTGGTGTTATTTGACTCTTCTAAAATGCTTTATGATCTGACTGGATGTTTGAAACACATATGAAGACAGTTACAGAAATAAGAGTTTCCCTTTCTTCATAAAGAAATGTCAAGTCGTTTTCCACTAGCACAGAGCAAGATCTGAATAAAAATGAATGTGGACATTTTAACCTTTCACAGTAAAAACGAAAAGAAACTAAAATCCTGTCAAATTATGCAATTTTCATTTATCCAAAATAAAAAACATTCATTCCCTTCACAGCACATTTTACTGATAGTCTTAATAAGGATAGTAAGATGTTTTTTAGCTTATCTGATTGACTTTTAAATAGCTGAAAACTAGAGATCCATTTTTGGTATGGTTAACTAGAAGGCCTCCGTTTTTCTGGTTAAGTGACAGCCTGTATCTTGAAAGCCTACTGGGGGAACCAAGCCCAGCAAATGCCTTAATGGTCACATAGTCACACAAATGATAAATGAAAGTGCTGAGAGGCCTTAAAAGAGAAAACAGTCTCAGAATGATTGAGGGCAATACTCTGTTACTAGAAGAGAGTGAGCAGTGCAGATTTGGGGTGGGGGAGTCTGTGGAAGAGAAAAAAAAACTTCCTTTCTTTCCCACTCCAAGAACATCATGTTTAAAAGAAAAGCCAGAAAAGCTCTATATAGAGCTGTGGGAATGACTCAACAGGCAGCGGAGCGGCAGCCACTGTGGGTTAAACGCTGCTCTGGGAAGAGAAGCATTCTCACTGGCCCCTTCTCTCCACCAAGCTCTCAAATTGTCTTATGAAAATGGGTAAATTCTCTGGTCAGAGGTTACCAACGAAAGGAAAAGAATCCCGAACAGCTTGAGTCATCCCTGTGTCCCTATGTGGGCTGGACAATTTGCTATGTGAGGGTTTTTCAACCGAGACAAGTTCTCACAGTTCTGTACTTACAGGAAAATAAATACAAACTTTAAGATTCCAGCAGAGAAGATGGTAGGAAGGGCACAGGGCTATTTCCCTTCTGCCAAAACTTTTCTCAGAATGCAACAACTGTCCATATTCCAGCCCCACAAAGATACAGTGCTGATGGTCATGTGCTGGTAGTAACATAAACAATCACAGTTCAACTGATCTGTTAACTTTTCACAGCAACTCCACAGTCACTTATTTCATCTGCACTTTGGGATAAAAGGAGCTAAACAAAAAGTTATTAAAACAGATATCCAAAAAGTTAACCTTAAAAAAAAAAAAAGAAAAGAAACCAGTAAGCAACATCATCTTTGCCTACCGCCAGGATTTTGCATTCACCCTGAAAAGTAACAGCACAGCATGAGATTCGCTGGGAAAACTGCATTTAAAACAGGTGTCACAATTCCTAAACTCTGAACCCAGCTTCTGATCCACTAAGTTTGGAGCAATTTAGCGAAATTTCAAAGAAAGGGAGCTAGAGTAAACTTGGAAAAGGTCTCTCTGCACAAGTGAACATGATTTTCAAGTTGTTGGCACCAAGGGAATGAAGGGTAATGATCTTAATTCCCAATACAATAAAAGCTCTTCCGCTTTTAATCATAACTCTCTAGCTAATTACCACAAATTTCATATGGTCTACAGTCTCTATTAATCCACTCTAAAGGGACTTAATAACTGCAGGATAGTAAATATAGTTTACTCATAAAGCTGTCCCACCCACCACCAGCTCCCCAAAGGCCTTTAATGTTCATTATCAAGAGGAACTAGACAAGCTCTTATCCTACTTGACTTTCCTCCTGGATCTGTCATGGTTTCCATACTCTTCCTAAAACTTCCTATTTCCTTGACTGTCTTTATTTGTTTATTTTAATAGTTTTATTTTTATTTATTTTTATTAGTTGGAAGATAATTACTTCACAATATTGTAGTGGCTTTTGTCATACATTGTTTTTAAAAATCCTCTCTCTCGGACTTTTCCTCTCAGATTTCTAACTGGCTCCTCTCTCTACCCCTCTCAGGGGCACCCCTTCCTTTCCTCTTGTACACATTCTCCCGGGGCAATCTCAGCCTCGCTTAAGGTTTACCACCACCTACACACTGATCTGTATCTCGCTTTGTCTTTACTTGTAAGCTACCAACCATGCATTGCTACCTGGCTTGGCTGTCCTAAACTCAGTATGTACAAAAGCAAACTTGCAATACCACTGCTCCACACCAACTCCTCAAGATATGTTGCTTCCATGTGCCATAACTTAGGGAACAGTGCTCAAGCTCTAAACCATCAACTTAGACCCTCTCCCTCTAGCCCCAAACATTCAAGTTTAACTAATTATCTTATAACTTATTCCTCGAATCCATCTTTTTATCTTATAACTTACTCCATCTTTTTGTTCTATCTCTACAACCAGTGCTTTATTTAGGCCCCTAATATTTCTTGCCTGAAGCACAGTAACAGCTTTTTAAAAACATTACAGAATAGTGCGAACAAACACAAAGCAAGAAAGAAAGGGATAATAAGCAGCTCATGTACCTCATCACTTAGCTTCAAAATGTGTCAATACTTGCCTTCTCCCCCTAGCACCCAGCCAATTCTGGATCACTCTGGAACACTCGGGCTTCCCAGGTGGCACTAGTGGTAAAAAAAAAACCGCCTGCCAATGAAGGAGACCCGGGTTTGATCCCTGGGTCAGGAAGATCCCCTGGAGAAGGAAGTGGCAACCCACTCCAGTGTTCTTGCCTGGAGACAGGAGCCCACAGACAGAGGAGCCTGACGGGCTATACAGTCCATGGGGATGCAAAGAGTCAGACACGACTGAAGCGACTTAGCACAGCACACACACTCTGGAGCAAATTCTAGGCATCATCTAATTTCAACTTTATTCTATACCTTGAGGAGAAGAACTATTTCCTTAAATAGTTACACTACCATTACCACACCTAAATTTTAAAAAACTGTTCAATATTATCCAACTAGCCAGTAGATGTTCAAATGTTCCTTCCTATCTCATAAATTCTTTAGAGATGATTTATTCAAATCAGAGTCCAACAGGACAACATACTGCATTTCATTAATGTCTCTTAAATCTCTTTTTTTTGCCACACCACCCAGCCTGTGGGATTTTAGTTCCTTGACACGAGATCAAACTTGGGCCCCAGGCATTCTGAGTCCTAACCACTAGACTGCCAGGGAATTCCCTCTTGAAGCTCTTTTAAACTACAGATTCCTACTTCCTCTTTTTCTGTACTTTATTTGTTGAAAATAACCAGATAGCTTCCCTAAGTTTGGGCTTTGCTAACTGTACCCCAAAGATGTCATTTAACATTCTGCTCCATCCCTTTATAGCCAGTAAGTTAGGAGTTAGATACAGAGTCATGATCCAATTCAGGTTCAAGCTTCTCACCAGACTATTTCACAGGTGGCAGTGTGTACTTCAGCAATAGCTTCTTAACTGTGCTCCTTCCCCCCAGCCTTGCCTCAATTAGAAACATCCTTGCTACCAACTGACTCTTATTCATCCTTCAAAACTCAAGTTTAACTGCTGCCTTCTCAAGAAAGCCTCTGGGATCACACCCTCCACAGATGTGCTAAATACCTCTCACTGATGCTCCCTAAGAACCTGTGCCCAACTCTATTACTGCTCCTTACCATGTAGCTTAATGTCTCTGTGTGAACAGAGCTCACGCAGCGCCTAACATGTGACAGCATTCATAAATGTATGCCAAATGCAATGACAAGCCCTATTTATCTCAGCAAATTCTAACAGCATGTGAGAAGTTCATAACAAAAGAATCTCTACCTACCCAGAGAAGGCAGGTGGTCTGCTCCAATTTTCATTAGAACACATACTGAAGTGCCATTAATTAGAAAGCTTACATGAGGAAGACTAAAATTATCCACAGTACTGAGGTATACGATTAACATAAATAAAGTGAAAGAAAGAAAGTGAAGTTGCTCAGTCGTGTCCGACTCTTTGCGACCCCATGGACTGTAGCCTACCAGGCTCCTCGGTCCATGAAATCTTCCAGGCAAGAGTACTGGAGTGGGCTGCCATTTCCTTCTCCAGGGGATCTCCTGGACCCAGGGATCAAACCCAGGTCTCCTGCATTGCAGGCAGACGCTTTACCATCTGAGCCACCAGGGAAGCCCTAACATAAATAAGGACATCCACAATAAAAACCTCAGGAATGTTAACTGCTAATAACAATGAAAATGCTCAAACTGTAGGCCATGAGTAGGAGAAACCAGAGAAAGAGAGAACCTGGCTCACCTAACAGACTAAACAATCCTTTAACCATTGAAAGCAATCAGATTCACTAACAGCTGACAGGGGTTTCTATGGTGGAATGGAGTATACACAGGTATACACAAAATTAAGAATGCCTCTCTGTGATCTCTGTGGGATTTCAGAACACAGAAATGTAATCTTGTTCCCATGTCCATTTCTCCCATCCAAGTACCAACCAGGCCCAACCCCGCTCAGCTTTGAAGATCAGACAAGATCCCATGTCCATTTCTGATTTGGGTTCTCACAAGTATTTGCAGGAGTTTACTGAGGTTCAGCTCTACAAAGATCGTCATCAGACTGAATTTTTACAGGCTCCAACCAGTTAGGTCTCTCCCCCATACACCTGGTGTTGGGCAAAGTGAAAACACCCAAAAGATAACAAAACCCAACACCTAGACAAGTTGTTACAGGTCCAGGGCAGCTTCCATTTCCTGTGAACACAAGGGACTACTGATGAAAAACCCAGCCGAGACCCGTTAACCTGGGAGGCTCACACACTACCATAGGTATGCTATTCCTCAGCCTCAGAACAGACAAAGGCTATTCCTCCAGCTAATTTTTCAAAGGACAGTCAACGTTAAGGAATATGACAGCCATAAATATAAACAGCCAGCTTATTCATAGGGCATGTCGGAAATATCGTCATTATGTACGGTGTCCACACCAGTGAAGGCACACAGACAAGGATGAACCGCGTGCCACTGTCTCTGCCTTTGAGGAACTCACAATGAAGGTAAAAATCTCGAATGAACAAACAGAAGAAGGAACCAAGAGCCGAATAATAAGAGTACAAACGAAAAGCTAAACAAACAAAAGCAGCAACAATTGGTTCTGGTTACCAGAGATCTGCATTGCTCCTTAAGGGAAAGATGATGTGAGCTGGCTCTTAAAAGTCACCAGACTTTATCAGTTTCTTTTCCAGTTCCCAACTCGACACACTTGTATACCCATGAATCATAAAATAATACAGCGATAAAAACCAGTTTTGACCAAATCCAGCCCCTTATCCAGAGAACTAAGAGTGAGAGACATTGTAAGAAACTCTTCTTTCAATTCCTGACAAGTGGTTCCCAGTCTGTCACTTGAGTACTCGTGGGAGAACCTTAAAAATGACATTTCAGTGAGAAAGGAATGGTCCATATAGTGACAGGTGGAATGGCCAAAAATGATGACAAACATTTGGGGAAAGATTACTCTCCAATAATTATCAAAGAAATACAAACCGAAATGAAAACATTTCAACAATCACATCAACAAAGTCCTTTACAAATGAAACTATCAATGCTATTAAGTGAGCCAGACACTTAACACATGGGTGGGTCGTTTTGGAATGGAACAAGATAACGTATTTCTCAAGAACTTCAACTGTTAACACGACCTAGAAAGGCCCCTTACTGCCTACTTATTTCACATCCCTTTCTCTCTCTCCACTGACAGAATGATATTCTTTCACTTCTTCTGTTCCAAGTTTTCCCCAGAACCCTTGTCCCAGACCCCTTTCCCCACCCCCCACCTCCCCCAGTCTCAACACAGGCTATGCCCTTTTTCCTTAGATGGGCCAATCATACACTGCTCACACTTTGGTTATCCGTCTACATGTCGCTTCCTCAAAGAGGCCTTTCCTGACCACTCCCTCCCACTCCCCAAATTAGAACCATCACAATTGATTTGCTATTCTCTATGACATTTTGTGCTTTTACCCCCAAGCACTTCCCAAAATTTGTAACTATGAATTGGCTTGTATAATTGTGTAATCTTTCTCTTTCACTAAACTCCATGACAATGAAAACCTCATCTGTCTTGTTCCTTACTTGCTGTCCAATACTGAACATACAAGTGATGCTCACTAGTCACTAAATAAATTTTTTCAGTGTTAAAAATGGTCAAATTCTTTAAGCCAGGATTTTCACTTCTAAGGAAATAACTCAAAATGCAGAAATACTTTAAAAATGTTCATCCAAATATCAGCGTAAGTGCAAAAAAAGAATGATTCAAATGTCCAATCAGTGGGGCAATTAACTAAATGATAGGACAGAATATAAGTTTTACACATAATGAATGGCTGTTTATAAAAAATATTTCAGTGACTGAAAAATCTTGAGTTACAATGCCAAATTAAAAAAAAAAAGACAGTTGAGTCTATAGTACTAGTATGTTTTATTTTTAAAACATACGTTTAGAAGAAGACTACAGGGAAATAAACCATGTGCTAAGAGGAATTTTCTCTGGGAGACGGGAGTTAATCTTGTGTGTGCTTGTTTGTTTTGAGGGAGATTCTACCTAGTATCTGTTTTCCAGGCGCCTAGCCTGGTGGGCTGCCGTCTGTGGGGTCACACAGAGTCGGACACGACTGTAAGTGACTTAGCAGTAGCAGCGTAACATGTGATGAATATTCAAGAACGGGAAATTATCTCTTAGTACTGAGATGAAATAGGTTATGAAATTCTCTAAGTCACATTACAAAGAGGACTGCTTAATGAACTAACATGCTTAAGATCTGGGCATTTGTCACATTGGCTAATCTAAAAAACCCTTAACAACCAGGCTTCCTGAGGAACGTAAGTAACAAAACTCCTTTCTCCAAGAAAATAATATAATTTGGATCAGAAACTGCCCACTCAAAACTTTTTACTTTCCCCAGCAGTTAATTAGTACCTCCTGTGCAACACTAAAGCATGAAAGGGCGCAGTGTACCCTTGACGGAAAAAAACATTATCCGCTCTTTCCTCCACAGGCTACACGTACGGAAAACAAAGGAGCATTTCCTAAGCTTTACACAAAGGAGAAAAATCTATGAAAGGGGAACAAACGTGTCCTTTACGAACGTGTCTTTTTCACTCCCATTCTACTCTGTTCATTTCTCTTTACATAATTCTTCTCATTCCACCCAGCAGAGCCTATAACAGACACATACAAACTTATATCTGTTATTTCTTCCAGAAAAATACTTGGGATCAGCAACAGCACTTAGAAAGTAAAAAAAAAAAAAAAAAAAATTCAATGATACCGCAACAGCATTAAAACATACCAAAGTTTTAAAAATAAATCTAACAAAAGATGTGTAAAATCACCACACAGAAAATTGTAAAAACCTCATTAGGAGATTCAGAAAATCTAAATAAATGGAGAGGGAATTCCCTGGTGGTACAGTGGTTAAGACTGTGTAGCCACAGGATTGGAAAAGATAAGCTTTCATTCCAATCTCAAAGAAGGGCAATGCCAAAGAATGTTCAAACTATCGCACAACTGCATTCATTTCATATGCTAGCAAGGTAATGCTTTCAAAACCCTTCAAGCTAGGTTTCATCAGTTCGTGATTCAAGAACTTCCAGATGCACAAGCTGGATTTGAAAAAAGCAGAGGAATCAGAGAAAAAATTGCCAACATCCACTGGATCATAGAAAAAGCAAGGGAATTCCAGAAAAACATCTATTTCTGCTTCACTGACTATGCTAAAACCTCTGACTGTATGGATCACAACAACCTGTAGAAAATTATTAAAGAGATGGGAATACCAGATCACTCTATCTGTCTCCTGAAAAACCTGTATGCAGGTCAAGAAGTAACAGTTATAACCGAACAACGGACTGGTTCCAAACTGGGAAAGGAGTACATGAAGGCTGCATATTGTCACCCTGCTTATTTATATGCAGAGTATATCATGCGAAATGCCAGACTGGATGAATCATAAGCTGGAATCAAGATTGCCAGGAGAAATATCAATAACCTCTGATATGCAGATGATACCACTCTGTTGGCAGAAAGTGAAGAGGAACTAAAGAGCCTCTTGATGAGGGTGAAAGATGAGAGTGAAAAAGCTGGCTAAAAATTCAACACTCAAGAATCTAAGATCATGGTATGCAGTCCCATCACTTAATGGCAAATAGGAGTGGAAAAGTGGAAACAGTGACAGATTTTATTTTCTTGGGCTCCAAAATTACTGCAGTGACTGCAGCCACAAAATTAAAAGATGCCTGCTCCTTGGAAGAAAAGCTATGACAAACCTAGACGGCATATGAAAAAGCAGAGACATCACTTGACCAACAAAGGTTCATATAGTCACGGCTATGGTTTTTCCAATAGTCATGTATGGATGTGAGAGCTGGAGCATAAAGAAAGCTGAGCGCCGAAGAACTGATGCTTTCAAACTTTGGTGCTGGAGAAGACTCTGGAGAGTGCCTTTGACAGCAAAGAGATCAAATCAGTCCATCCTAAAGGAAATCAACTCTGAATATTCATTGGAAGGACTGATGCTGAAGCTCCAATACTTTGGCCACCTGATGTGAAGAGCCAACTCACTGGAAAAGACCCTGAAAGACTGAGGGCAGGAGAAGAAGAGGGAGACAGAGGATGAGATGGTTGGATGGCATCACTGACTCAACAGACAAGAGTTTGAGCAAACTCCGGGAGACGGTGAAGGACAGGGAAGCCTGGTGCACTGCAGTCCCTGGTGCTGCAAAGAATTGGACCAACTTAGCAACTAAACACCAACACTGAATGAAAGAAGATATAATCATGCCATTCACACAAACTTCAACTAAATATACTGTTTAGAAATATATTTATAGTGGGTAAAACAAATTATTTTCAAGGAGTCAGAATGGTGGTTCCTCCTAGGAAGAAGAGATGGTGTTGTAATCAGAGAAGAGCATATGGGAGGCTTCTGTGGGACTCACAATGACCTACTATTGAACTGAGTAGTGGTTACACAGCTCTTTGTTTTATGGCTATTCTGTAAACTATCATGATTTATGTACTTTTCTGTGTATATGTTATGGCCTCCTCCAAAAAAAAAGGAAAAAGACTTGAATGGTAAAATACATGCATAGTCACTTCAGTTGTGTCTGACTGTGTGTGACCCTATGAACTGCAGCCAGCCAGGCTCCTCTATTTATGGGATTCTCCAGGCAAGAATACTAGAGTGGACTGTCATGCCCTCCTCCAGGGGATCTTTCTGACCCAGGGATCGAACCTGTCTCTCTGAGTCTCCTGCATTGACAGGCGGGTTTTTACCACTAGCGCCACCTGGTAAAATACATATCACCAATCTAATTATAAGGGGAGTGATCAGTATAAGGCTTTTTCAGCTCTGCAAATCTAACTTCAAATGTTCTGTCCTGTTGTTCTCTAAGTATATTCATAACTGTTGGATCACGAACAATCTGTGATTCAGAAATAAAGGTTCCTACAGGTATAGATAAAAATAATTTCTTGTGGGTGATATTTCGATTTTTTATTTACTCAATCCTTGGTGGGTTGGAGAAAGTATTTTCTCAATAATGAGAATGCAAAATATAAAAATTCAAGTCATATGACATTCTCAACAGCTTTAATAACCAAACATGGATCTGTTACCTAGCGCATAAGTTCAGGAGAACAACCGAGGGGAAGCTAGGGGGACCAAGCAGGAACAGGGAAAGGTTAATCTTACTATTGTCAAAATTGTGCCTGGTATTCAACCTCTGTCTGTGGCCCCCAAAATTATCCCCCATAAACAGACTAGCCTATTATTTAGTATGTGGTGGTGGCAGTTGGTGGTTTAGTCACTAAGTCGTTTCCAACTCTTGTGACCCCATGGACTGTAGCCCGCCAGGCTCCTCTGTCCATGGGATTTCCCAGGCAAGAATACTGGAGTGGGTTGCCATTTTCTTCTCCAGGGGATCTTCCAACCCAGAGATCGAACCCGGGCCTCCTGCATTGCAGGCAGATTCTTTACCAACTGAGCTATGAGGAAAGTCCAAAATATAGAGGATAGTGGTGGTGGTGATTTAGTCTGTAGCACCTAAAATGGGAAAGAAAAACCAAGAAATTTGGTATTGGTTAGCTCTGATAAAACAGCTAATGGTTTGTTCAGTAAAGTACAGGAGAGGGGACTTCCCTGGCAGTCCAGTGGTTAAGAATCTGCCTTGCAATGCAGGGGACAGGAGTTCAACCCTAGGTTGGAAAACTAAGATCCCAAGTGCTGCAGAGCAAGCAAGTCCAAGCCACAGCTGCAGATCCACGTGCTGCAACTACTAAGCCCGCGCGCTAAACCAACACCTGACGCAGCCAAACGAACGAGTTTACACTAAGCTTAAAATAAAGGAAAAACTAGTAGCTGTGCTCCAAGTTATTCTTCTGTATACTTTTCAACATCTTCCTGAGGCACTTTATAAACATCTGCTGAACAATCATTTCCATACTGGTCACAGTAGTGAAAAGGAGCAGGACTGTAGGAAGGTACAAATGACTGTCCTGAAATAAAATTTTAAAAGTCAAGGATAAAATAAAAGGTCAAGAACACAATCTCCAAAATACCAGCTTTCTCTCAGAAACACTTATGAACTTGTCATCCATTAAATTATCTAACTTTTGTCTGTAATGCCTTCCCAGTAAACCATTTCATGTTACTACTATTTATTGTGTCTTAAATCCATAACACACCCAAACATCAAGAGGCACACCTCTTAGGGTATAAGCAAGTCCCCAACATATAAATGGATTATATTCCAAAACCCCATTTGTAATTTGATCATTTGGAATATGGAATGTACTTTCCCACAAAGGCCATGAAATATGAAATATAGCAAATATGGCAAAATTCCCAGGGTTGCCCACAAAGCCTATAAGGTAACTAAAATGTAATACACTTGCAATGAGAAAAGGGGGAAAACTGTATTTCAGCTCCCATCCTAGAGGCTGTTGAAAACAGGCTTTATACAGGCCCAGCCAGTTCGGAAACTCATTCATACTTGAAAGACTGTTATCAGTATAAAGAAGGGGTGGATACGTAAGGAAGAGACAGCCAAAGAGTACTGCGCCATTAAAGGAAGAAGCAAAGTAAAACTTAAATTTTCCATCATGACACATTCATTCAATGTGTGCCAGAACTCCTGTAGCTGGAGCCAAACGGGACAATGTTAGATCATTAGAGAGTTTTTTCCAGGCTTCTCCAAGCCCAGGCTGGAGAGAATCTACAGGTACGTCAAACTTATCTTTTAGAAGACGACAGAGGACTAAAATACACCTTGAATCACTCTTCCGACTTTTTCCAATTAAGTCAGTAAAGGTCGGGTTAACCAAAGGCACCTCTGCTCAACAGAATTCCAATTTCCCCTGTTAAGGAAACTGAAGTATCAGGACTTTGACTGCCTACTCCATAAGAATCCTTGCTCAACCAGTGAGTTTCCATGTAAGATAGGCTTCTAAAAGAAAGATCTGAGAAGAAGCAAAACTTCACTCCACCTTTTCAACATAGAATACATCATCCATGAAAAAGTACCTCCTCTAAACCCCAGAAATTATTTTGCTCTAGAACATCACACTTCCCAATTTCATAATCCCCTCAGGGATTTTCCATTTCTGCTCTTACCTTTACCTCCCCACCAATAACCGTGCAAAACAGACCTGGTGAAAAATATAATAATTTTCCCCTTTTGACAGAAAGAAGCACCACTAAGATGAACAAATAGAAGACCCAATTATGGCCAGGAAAGCAATACAACTAGACGCTAACAACACCGCTCCGGTCCAGATATTCACCTGCTGGCTCCTAGATGGAATAAAAAAGAAACTAGTAAGATCTTTCACCACAGACACAGCTCTTCTGCAACTTTCTAGTTTTCTTAACTTGATTAATAACTCCTATTTTCCCCCTATAATAACAGAATCTGATTTTGATAGTCATTTTAACAATTTCTCCCAAGCACTTAGTATTCCTGGCCATTGCTATACATTCCATAAGGTATTTTTCTGTAGTCAAACTTCTTATAGATTATTTCTTTATTAAGCCTGTCCCTTCTTCTGTAGCATTATTCTAATACCAGTATTTCACCACTGTTTCCTTTCTAATGTTGAATACAATTTCAATCTGGGGGTTTATTTCCTCCTGTCAAAATTACAATTATGCTATACAAACCATTGTGTTTGTCTGTCAATTGTAAGTATCCATATTCTTCTATAAGCAAGATCATGATGAATGAATATGGCGCTCCTGGCAGTTGGGAGACCATTCTAGCAACTGAAGAGGCTGGCTCAGACACAGCTCAAACTAACAGAGACAGATGACCTAGATCAGAAGTTTTCAACTTGTGCCCTTTCAAGAGCACCCTGAGGGGCAGGGTGCCAAGCAAGCAGGGCTCTGGCTCCTTCATACAGGTTTCTGCCAACCCAAGCAGCTGTTGTACACACTGGACTTATATATGTAATTTCAAACTTACAGAGATCTTCAACTTAAAAAAAGTAGTTAAGACTTCTGGTCTAAATGTTTTATCACTAATTAAGACAATAAAAGAATGACTCCACAAAATACTTCACTGTAAAGAAATGGATTCAGTCTTTCTTTCAAATAGTCTAAACGATAAATTAAACAAGTTTTTTTTTGTCCAGCAAGAGTCAATAATCACTTTATTAACTAGCTCAGATCTAATAAATCAGTGTTTCAGTGAGTTAATAGTTTTAGTTTCACCACTCATTCATTTGCTCACACATTCCACAAACATTTATCAAACACTATACTCTAAGACATTAATACTTAGATCAACAGCACTAGCATCGCCAATGCATGCTGGTTAGAAATGCAGAATCTCTATGGATAACAACAGGGTCCTACTATAGGATAGGAAACTATATTCAATATGCTGTGATAAACCATGATGAAAAAGAATATGTTAAATAAATTTATACCTGAATTACTTTGCTATACAGTAGAAATTAACACAACATTGTATATTGACTATACTTCAATTAAAAAAAATTTTTTTAATGCAGAATCTCGGGCCTCACCTAGATCTACAGAATCAGAATCTTCATTTAACAAGCACCCTTCTTGATTCCCTAATAGCTCAGTTGGTAAAGAATCCACCTGCAATGCAGCAGACCCCAATTTGATTCCTGGGTTGGGAAGATCCGCTAGAGAAGGAACAGGCTGCCCACTTCAGTATTCGTGGGCTTCCCTGGTGGCTCAGCTGGCAATGCGGGAGACCTGGATTTGATCCCTGGGTTGGGAAGATCCCCTGGAGAAGAGAAAGGCCACCCACCCCAGTATTCTGGCCTGGAGAATTCCATGGACTGTATAGTTCATGGGGTCATAAAGAGTCGGACACAACTGAACGACTTTGACTTCTTGATTCACGAGTACATTACATTAGAGTTTTTGGCTAGGCACTAAAGATACCACTCATCTCACTTGCAACTGCACTCATCTCACACACTAGTCAAGTAATGCTCAAAATTCTCCAAGCCAGGCTTCAACAGTACGTGAACCATGAACTTCCAGATGTTCAAGCTGGTTTTAGAAAAGGCAAAGAAACCAGAGATGAAGCTGCCAACATCTGCTGGATCATCGAAAAAGCAAGAGAGTTCCAGAAAAACATCTACTTCTGCTTTATTGACTATGCCAAAGCCTTTGACTGTGTGGATCACAACGAACTGTGGAAAATTCTGAAAGAGATGGAAATACCAGACCACCTGACCTGCCTCCTGAGAAATCTGTATGCAGGTCAGGAAGCAACAGTTAGAACTGGACATGGAACAACAGACTGGTTCCAAATAGGGAAAGGAGTACGTCAAGGCTGTATATTGTCACCCTGATTATTTAACTTCTATGTGAAAGTTGTTGTTTCTAAGTGAAAAAGTTGGCTTAAAGTTCAACATTCAGAAAACTAAGATGATGGCATCCAGTCCCATCACTTCATGGCAAATAGATAGGGAAACAGTAGAAACAGTGACAGATTTTGGGCGGGGGGGGGGGCTCCAAAATCCCTGCAGATGGTGAATGCAGCCATGAAATTAAAAGACGCTTACTCCTTGGAAGGAAAGTTATGACCAATCTAGACAGTATATTAAAAAGCAGAGCCATTACTTTGCCAACAAAGGTCCATCTAGTCAAGGCTATGGTTTTGCCAGTAATCAGGTATGGGTGTGAGAGTTGGACTATAAAGAAAGCTGAGCACGAAAGAATTGATGCTTTTGAACTGTGGTGTTGGAGAAGACTCTTGAGAGTCCCGTGGATTGCAGAAAGATCCAACCAGTCCACCCTAAAGGAAATCAGTCCTGAATATTCATTGGAAGGACTGTTGCTAAAGCTGAAACTCCAAAATACTCTGGCCATCTGACGCAAAGAACTGACTCATTGAAAAGACCCTGATGCTGGGAAAGATTGAAGGCGAGAGGAGAAGGGGACACAGAGGATGAGATGGTTGGATGGCATCACCAATTCAATGGACATGAGTTTGGGTAAACTCCAGGAGCTGGTGATGGACAGGGAGGCCTGGCATGCTGCAGTCCGTGGGGTTGCAGAGTCGGACATGACTGAGCAACTGAACTGAACTGAAAGATACCACAATAAATAAAACATAATTCTTCCTTTCACAAAGTTTCTCATCTAGTCAAATATGATAACAAATAAGTAGGTAATTATGCACAGGGTTCTTCTGAAGAACACAAAGGGCAAGTCCCTAACCTGAGAGTCTGAGGAAGAAGTCCTGAAGGAAGCGGCACCTTCCCCTGGTTCCAGACTTGAAAGAAACAAGACTCAGAAGAAGAAGAAGAAGGTCCTTCCAGGAAAGAAAAAGAGGACATGAAGTAGAACTGAGCTGTGGAAGTATCTCTTATGGGAAAACCTAAATATTTTATAGTGAGCAGGAAGAGATGAGGGGCGGGGCAGAAGCTGACTGTGAAGGTCTTCCAGGATGAGAACAAGGGGAAGAATTGGGATCTGCGAAGGGATTTCATGAAGGAGAGCATCAACCTCATTTATGGCTTAGAAAGATCATCCCAGGGGCCACAGGGACAAGATCTAAAACAAGGAGACATGAGTTAGAAGGCCATTCTTGGAGTAATCCAAATGTGACATTATTAAGAGTTTGAACTAAGTGTCAGCCATAGAGACTGTAAGAAAAGAATGAATTCAGTAGAAATGACCATTGTGAAATTTACAAAAATCAGTGGCTGGGGGGAAAGAGAAGAAAGAAAGAAGATGGAATAAAAAATTACTTCTGGAGGACAATTTGGAAATAATGACTTTAAAATTAAAAACTTCATATCCAAACATGCTACTTTTGCAATCAGAAGGACAGAGTGTTCTTTATGTCCTTATCTTTTCATCCACTCCTGCAGTTTGTCCTACAGTTACTTGCACCAAGATTTATACACCAAGATGTTTACTGCAGTTTTATTTATAACATAAAAAAAGAAAACCAAGGCAAGAGTTTCAAAGGATACTGGCTAAATGCTGTATACACACAATTCAAATATCAAGCAGAGAAAAATGTTTTATAAGACAGCTGAATGATATAGCAAAATCTCATAAAATATTACATGAAACTAATTTATACAGAGTATATATGTATAAGAGTAAACAAACAAATGAACAAACAAAAAATGACAGAAAATAAACTAACTGCTCCCACTGGCTATCACTGAACTGCACATTTACAAGGGAATTTTTCTTTTCTTTTTTCCTATACTTTATCTAATTATGAAACAAATGAAACTCTTTAAATTTTCATTCAGAAAGAAAACAAAACAACTCCCTGTTCTGAACATCTGGGTAAACGGTGGTCCCAATTCCTACAGTGAAGAATTCAGGAGGAACAGCAGTAAGATGATGAGTTTTACTCTGAGCATATTGAGTCTGTAGCACATCCAGTGAAGACACAAGGCAACCAAGTCTAAGAGTCTGGACTCAGCACAGAGATGTGGCCTGGAGATAGAATATGGAGCCAATGGCATATAATGGTGGCTAAAGCCAGAGTTCTGGGGAAAACCATTCAAGGTAAAGATACCAAGGAAGAAGTAAGGAAACTCTAGAGCTGAACACCGGAGAGTAATAAAATTTAAGAGGTGAGTAGTCGTCAATGTTGTTCAGTCAGTAAGTTGAGTCTGACTCTTTGTGACCCCATGCACTACAGCACTCCAGGCTCTTCTGTCCTTCACTATCTCCCAGGGCTTGCTCAAATTCATGTCCATTGAATCGGTGATGCTATCTACCCACCTACCACATCCAATTCACCTCGATTCATGGACCTAACATTCCAGGTTCCTATGCAATATTGAACTTTACAGCATCGGACTTTTACTTTCACCACCAGACACATCCACAACTGAGCATCATTTCCACTTTGGCCCAGCCACATTATTCTTTCTGGAACTATTAGTAATTGCCCTCTGCTCTCCCCTATAGCATACTGGACACCTTAAAACCTGCGGGGCTCATCTTCCAGTGTTATAAACTTTGTGCCTTTTCATATTGTCCATGGGGTTCTTGCGGCAAGAACACTGAAGTGGTTCGCCATTCCCTCCTCCAGTGGACCGTGTTTTGTCGGAACTCTTCACTATGACCTGTACATTTTGTGTGGCCTTGCATGGCATGGCTCATGGCTTCACTGAGTTACACAAGCCACTTCACCTCGACAAGGCTGTGATCCATGAAAGGAAGAGGTAAGCAGAGAAAGACAGTAAAAAGATCTGTGCAGAGGAGTGACTAGCAAGATCAAGTTTTAAAAACTAGTAAAGAGCAGTGTCACAGACATCACTGGAGGAAAAGTTTCAGGGGTGAGGGGCGGTGGCCAACCAAATGCTGCACTGAATTCAAACAGAATAGAGTCCCTATCTGATCTACAACAAAAAGAACACTAATGATTTTGGCAATGGCAGCTTCTGAAGAGAGGCAGGGACAGAGGCCAGAAGGCGGGAAAGTGGAGACAGTAACTGTAAACTCCTCTTTTAGGAGCTTGACTATAAAGGGAAGGGAATTACTGTTATTCAAAATGGCCAGGGGTGGGGGTGAGGGCAGGAATCGGCTGATTTGTATGACAAAGAATTGAGAGAGAGAGGCTAAAGACACACCAACACCTCTGCCTCAACAGCAACCGCCACCTTCTACTCCACTGAGACCATCACAGCTGTCGGCACTAATCTCCCCACTTCCTGCCCAAGACGAGAGCTCTGTTGTCTGCTGTCTGTCATCACCTTTGCCGCCATTTCTCCTGTCCCAGAGGAACGCCGGTCCCCACTCACGTCAAGGCAGAGCCAATATCTTTTGGATCCCATCCTTTCACATCTCCCAAGAACTTTGTTCCATCGGTCATCCTTTCTCTTTTTCTGTCTCCAGCTTTTCCCTCTGGACCAACTCTTTCCCCTTAGCATATAAATAAGCTGAACTTTCTGCCATCTTGGGGGAATAAGTAGAAATTAGAAATGGGAAAAGAACACAAACAACTGCTTGAGTGTCCACTATTTCCCAAAATAAAAAATGCCTGAGTTTCCACTACATTTCCCACTATGGATGTAAAACAGAGTTGTTGCCACAAACAAGTAAACCATTCATCTATTTATTCAACAAATATTTATTGGGTGCCCACTGTGAACCAAGAGTAGAATATACACCATGAACAAAACAGTTTCTAGCCTCATGAAATGTAAATACTATCAAAGACAGGGAATACAGATAATAAAGATATACACACACACACACACAAATCCACACATACAAGTCATAGTAAGTGCTTAGAGAAAAGCAAAGCAGGACAGAGAGTCATAGGAGGTGCTATCTTAGATAAGATAGGTGGGAAAGGCCTCCCAAAGAAATGACATTTGTGCAGGAACTTCAGTAACGGGACAAATGTCAAGGCCCTGGGGTGGAAGCATACTTGACCCACTCAAGAAACAGCAGGAAAGTAAGCATGGCTGGAACAGAGTGAGCTGAGGAATGGAGGTGAGAAATCAGGTCAGAGGTGATACCAGGACCATGTCTTAAGAACTATGATTTTATCATAAGTCTCATGGCAAGACACTGAAGGGTTCTGAGAGGAGTGTAACAATGTCTGACTTCAGACTCAGTTGAAGGTCTACTGAGTGGAGAATGCCAATTACCAACAGGGAGATGAAGAAGTACGATGACAAAGGGCAACGGGGCAAACACAAAGAGGGACACCTACCACTGGATGTGAGTGAGAGCAGGCTTCTCAAACAGAGCCACGTCCGAACAGAATCCTGAAGGACAAGGAAGAGTTAGCAAGAAAGCAGCAGAGGGTAGAGGGGGTGGAAATGGAGGCCATGGATGTAGAAAAGTCAGAGGAGTTTCAAAAAGGTTTGGCATTTGGTACAACTATCAAACAGTCAAAACATATTTTATACAAATATACCACTTATAATGTCTGCCCAAGAAAAAGACATCAGGGAACAAACCTAATGAAATATTTGCACGATCTTTGTGGAAAAAAAAATTATAAAATCAGTGGGTTTCTATTAAAGAAGGCTTATTTAATCAGAGAAATAAAGCTAGCTAAACGGACAGGAAGACCCAACATTTACAATGTATATTTCCCCCCCTTAAAATCAAAATCCCAACAAGTGCACCCAAAGATATGTACAAGAACTCCACAGCAGCATGATTCGTAACAGCCTCAAACTAAAACAAACCAAATATCCATCAAAAGTAAAAATGGACAAATTACAATCATGAAATGGTTTATACAGCAATGAAAATAAACTATAGCCACATACGATTCAACAAAAATAAATTTCAAAAACATAAAAGAAGCCACCAAAGGAACACCGATTCACATCGTTTGCGTGTGTGCTGTTGCTCAGTTGTGTCCAGCTCTTTGTGACCCCACGGACGTAGCCGTCGGGCTTCTCTGCTCATGGGATTCTCCAGCCAAATACTGGAGTGGATATCCATTCCCTTCTCCAGGGGATCGCCCTGACCCAGGGGTCGAGCCTAGGTCTCCTACACTGCAGGTGGATTCTTCAGCGTCTGCGCCACCAGGGGAGCCCCAAGTTTAGAAGCAAACAATGCTGACCTGTCAGCTGACCTATTACGTTCAAAGTCAGGATGGTACTCCTCCTGGGCAGGAAGAGAGAACACTGACTGGGAAGAAGCACCAGGGTGGTTCTGGGGTGCTGGAAATGTTTTATTTCTTCCTTCAGTAGTAATTATGCACAAGTACATTCCCTTTACGATAATTCAACCACCACAATGCTTACAATTTGTGTGTTATTCTGTATCAATGTTACACTTTGATGAAACGGAAATGTCTGCAATTTACTTTGAAATGCATCCAAAAAATAAGGTGGACTGATGCACAGAGGGATAGATCTATTATAAAGAAAATATTATAAAATGTTAATGGCAGAATCTGAGTGATGGATATAAAGGTGTGCATTGTAAAGCTCTCTATTTCATCATATGTTTGAAATTTTTCATTTGGAGGAAAAAATCCCAATGAATTTTCTTATAGAACTTCACAAGCTGATTCTAAAATTATGGAAAATTAAAAGGACAAAATTAGCTAAAATAATTTGTCTCCCCAATTAATATAAGTATTACATAAATGTGTGTATGGGTTTAAAAAATGAGAAATATTACTACATAAGGAGAAGCAAAGAAGTAGGGAAAAAATAGAACATAATTATGGTAATCCAGGCAGGAAATGCTGGGTTTACAGTGATCATCTAAACTTCTTATTTCTCCATTTTATAAAAAATAGTAAGATTATAAGAAACTTCCAAGAGACATAAAATAAAGAATCTATGACATTATGAACATGAAGATCTTCATTCAAATTATGCAATTCAATAATTCCGTATCCACTCACCATTCTTCCGCTCGCTGAGTGGAGGCAAACTGGGATTTCTGGCGGGGTGGAGGCCCAGGGTCAGCTCGGGCTGCAAGGAGAGCTCCTGCAGCTCATTAGCAACAGCCTCGCTCTGGGGGCTGGGAGCCGCGGACAGGGACACCAGGACGGGCTCATCGTCGTTCTCGCCGGCCCCTCCTCCGTCCAGCCCATTCACAGCAATGACGGAAGGGGGCAGGCACACGACACTGGAGAAATCCACCTTGGCTTTCGTGATGTCAACCTGGAAATGGAAAAGGAAACGCAAAGTTCAGAAGTGGAAAAGAGACTAGTCCACTGAGTACAGAATGCTAAATACTAATTATCATATTACTGGTACACTACCACTATTCTTAAAAAGTTTTTTGTAAAGTAAGCTAGCATTATTATTAAATTAATATTTATTATGCTCACAGAGTGCATGAGATTTCAAGTCTGGCAATTGTCCTCAACTATATGACTCAGGAGGACAATGTACAATTGAAATAAAAGTAACGTACAAACATGTTGATATATGGCAAAAACCATTACAATATTCTAAAGTAATTATCCTCCAATTAAAATAAATTTTTAAATAAATAAAATACTATAGAAATTTAAAAAAAACCAACACACACACATGTCTCATAGGATAAAAGGAAACAGTAGCAAGGAGAAAGAGCTATGAGATCACGGTTACCTTCCAACTACTAAGGAAAAATATCTTGAGAAATAATACTTAATGATATTAAAGTATATGGTACCAACTTAATCTGGGGGAGAATATTTCTTTAAGAAAAGAATTCCTTAACCACTAGATTCCACACAGAAATATGGAGATATCTGTTTGATAATGGATAACTGCTCAATTTTTTTAAATTTTTATACAACTTTTAAAGGTTACTTTCCATCTAAATACTGGCTATATTCCCCATTTTGTATGCTACATCCTTGATCCTATCTGACACCCAACAGTCTGTCTCTCTCATTCCTCTTCCATCCATATTGCCTCTCCACCCCCACCAGCCCCCAACTGGAAACCACTAGCTTGTTCCCTGTATCTGTGCATCTGCTTCTTTTTTGTTATATTCACTAGTTGGTTGTTTATTTTTAGATTCCACATGTAAGTGATATCATACAGTATTTGTCTTTCTCTCTATGACTTATTTTACTTAACAAAATGCCCTCCAAGTCCATCCATGTTGCTGCAAATGGCAAAAATCTGTTCTTTTTCATGGCTGAATGGGGTTCCACCGTGTGTATGTGTGTGTGTACACATATATATATACATACATATGTACGTGTGTGTGTATATATATATATGTATGTATATCACGTCTGCTTTATCCACTCATCTGTTGACAGGCACGTAGGTTGTTTCCATATCTTGCCAAGTGTAAATAATGCTATTATGAACACTGAGGTGTATATTATCTTTTCAAAGTAGTGTTTTTGGTTTTTAGCTCAAATATTTTAACCTACCTGAATACTTAATCATAGTACCCAGGAATGGGATACTAAAAAGCAAAACACATGCCAACATAAGAAAAAGACTTTTAAAAATGAAAAAGAATACAAACAACATAAAAGTCTTTTCAAAAGCATGAGAATTAATGGTTAAGGGAATTAAGACTATATTCACCCGCCAAATCCTGTGGAATTATGAAGATTTTTTCAAAGCATTTAAAATGCAGAAAATGTTTATCTAAAGTTTTAAAAAGATATAAAAATACATACTCATATAAAAATATTACACAGGGGAAAAAAGACCATAAAGAGTTACTCAGTCATGTTCAACTCTTTGTGACTCCATGGACTGTAGCCCGCCAGGCTCCTCTGTCCATGGGATTTCCCAGGCAAGAATACTGGAGTGGGTTGCCATTTCCTTCTCCAGGGGATCTTCCCAACCCAGGGATCAAACCAGGGTCTCCTACATTGCAGGCAGATTCTTTACCAACTGAAGCCATAAGGAAGTTTACCAAAACACAAAATGGGTTTTGTTTGTCGGACTATGAAAATTTTTACTTTTAGTTTCCAAATTTTCTCTAAAACATATATTGTTTTTATAATGAAGAGGCTATAATTCTTAATCTAAAAAGGGGGCCTAGGGGCTCCCTGCAGACTTCAGTGAGGACTTGCATCTAATGTGCTTCAGATGAAGAAATCACCAAAATATTGGAAAGCCATGAAATGAAGAAAGACATTGAAAACTAAAAGGACCATCACATCCACCTTCATGTAAAGCTTTCACTGTGCCCAAAGCTAACTGTAGTTCTAGTTGATCCTCATAAAATACAAAGGAAAGGAAATGATCCAGGTAAGAACAATTAAGGGGGGGGGGGGGGGAGTTGACATTAAGAAGAACAAGGATATTAAGGACTCTCTACTCCAAAAAGGGTGAAAGAAAGTGAGTGAGGGATGTTCAAAAGAAAAAATATATTTTAGGAATGCAACAGTCTAAGAGATAATATGGGCAAACACTGGAAAAACAACTGTTAAAGGGTTTGAAAAATTGCAGGAATTATATAATAACAAATGCCTACCAAGGAAATCCAGAAATCTGACCTTCAAAGAATTTTGCCCATCCTGTCTATGATTTACCATCATTTAAGCCATGTCTCTACGTGTACCAGGAGAAAACAACTGTTATACATGATTAATCCATCTGGCTTATTTGCTAATAGTATGTTTGCTTTCCTTAATAGGAGCTTTTTCAGACTAAAAAATTCAATTTTATGATATTCAAAAATCCTTTGAGGGGAGAAGAGCTCTGTGCGGGGGGGTGTGAGCCGGCTCTCTGCGTACCGCGTGGAAGAGCTGCAGCCTGGCTCCAGGCAGCCTGAGGGCCCAGCCTCTCCCTGAGCCCGTCTGCCCCTGCCCTCCATCACCCCTGCATCTGCAGCCCTTCCCCAAACTCCAAGGGCCAGGCCCTGTGCTCTCCATCCCAGGACAGGCTTTGGGAAGTGGGGTGTGGGCTTAGGGTCTGCCCAAAGTCGCTAAGTTCATGACTGAGCCACATCTTTCCTTATCCCCTGCAGGAGAGAGAAACCTCAGGAGGCCCAGAGCCTAAGTCTAGGTGTTTCTCAGACATGCTCTGTGGCCTCAGGTCCCATCTTTGGGTTCCAGTCTATTTTGTCAAGTGAAGAGGCAGATTTCGATTTCTAGCAATGGGGCAGGGACCAGGTAGTCTGACTGTTTCCTAGCTATAAAACACCTAGAAATGCTGGATAAATCTGAACAAGTGTTTTAAATGCACGAGAGCTTCCCTGGTGGCTCAGATGGTAAAGCGTCTGCCTACAATGTGGGAGACCCGCGTTCAATCCCTGAGTCGGGGAGATCTCCTGGAGAAGGAAACGGCAACCCACTCCAGTATTCTTGCCTGGAAAATCCCATGAATGGAGGAACCTGGTAGGTTACAGTCCATGGGGTCACCAAGAGTCGGACACGACTGAGTGACATGACTTTCTTTCTTTCTTTCTTTCTTTAAATGCACAGCTGAACTAACAAGAAAGTAGAGAAACCTCTGGCTCCAGGAATGAGGCAGGAACTAGGAATCACAGCGGTGAGACGAAAGTAGTCAAGATGCAGTGCAGCACACGGTTGGCTCTGGGGGAGCTGCTGGTCTTGGTGGCCATACAGCTTAGGTTTTCATGTCCACAGAGGACAGAAAAGGAGGTTTTGAGTCTGACAGGCTAGGGAGCTGCACTGAAACTTCTCTGTAAAGTTGGATTCAATTTCACTGAAGTATAAATCAGTGAAATTTTAGATTAAAAAAAACTTGGCCGGGGTGTGGTAGTAATCCTTTGAGACTCAAACTCCTTAGGACAGAATCCTCAATCACCCTGAAACATATGAGCATGCTCACACAGACACACAAACGCACATAGATGATGGCACTGAGAAGTGAGTTTAAACACACATACACACTCTCTCTCTCTTCCCCGTCCCCGCCCCCCCCCCCAAATGAGTCCTAAGGAAAGCAGGAGAAGGACAGTACCAAAACTTCAACTTTAGGGTTGTGAATATTCACTGGAATATTACTCATCCACAAAAAGAAGGAAACACTGCTATTTGCAAAAATATGGAGAGACCTTGCACGCATCATGCTAAGTTAAATAAATCCGACAGAAAAAGACAAATATATGGAATTTAGAAAACAAAACAAAAATAAAAACTCACACACAAAAAGATCACACTTGTAGTTATCAGTAGTGGGGGTGGGAGGTGGAGGAATTGGATGAAGGTTGTCAAAAATACAAACTTCCAATTACAAGTAGAGCTAACACTGCTATATATTTGTAAGTTTTTAAAGGAGTATATCCTAACAGCTCTCATCACAGAGAAAAAAAATTTTTTCGTTTATATGAGATGATGAAAGTTAACAAAACTTATTGTGATAAACATTTCACAGTATATGTAAGTCAAGTCATTATTTACACTTTACACCTTAAACTTACACAGTGCTATATATCGATTATATCTCAATAAAACTGGGAAAAGACATTTGCTAAGACATTATAGACTATGTGAGTTCATACCTCTCATTAGAAAATAATGTTTAACTGAGATGGTAACAGCTGTGTGTGTAGAGAGTAGACAGACCCTACAAATAGTATTTGCACATTTAACATCCACTTGATAAACACTTGTCCATAAGACAAAAGCAAATGAAAGACACTTAAAAGATAATCTGGGGACCAAGACAGGCAGGTCTTGAGGAAAATCTGAATGATATAAGAAGACTGGACAGGAATCAGCAAACCTTATTCAAGTACTCCAGGTAAGCTGCTGGGCAGAATCATAGTTTCATACAAAAAGTTCTTAACAAAACAGCAAAATCTCCTTACTTCAGACTTCACTGATATCTGTGAGTCTACAACCAAGTATGAGATTAAGAAAAATTTTATGCTACTTGAGGGAGGGGTAGGATAAAAGAATGCCAGTAATTTTATAATGTTTACCAGATTAAGAGAAAAACTAAAATACTGCCTCATAATGTATAATTCTTAACACAATTACAAAAGAGACTAACATATAACACAGTCAATGTTAATATGTAAATGTGTATTTCTCATTTCAAATGAGCTATTTTTGCATTTAAAATGACCTGGCAATAGTGTTTCTCAATGTGGAGTTTCAGCTTTGTAAGATACAAAAATTCTAGAGATCTGTTGGACAATAATGTGAATATACTTAACACTACTGAGCTATCCACTTAAAAATGATTAAGATGGTAACTTCAGGATCGTGTTTTTTACCACAATAATTTTGAAATAGCTTGGCAAGATCTCTGCTTAAGAAATAATTTACTAAACTAACCCATATTAGTCACTGAGTTTGAAAGAATAAACTGTCTATTCTTTAAAGTGTCCTTAAATTTATTTTTCAGTAATTCAGAACGATCTTTCTCCTATTACTCTGAATTAGAAAATTATTATTGCCAAGATTTAGAGATCTGACATTCACATGTGTTACTGCTCCCAAAAGACAATAGAGATCCACCCATCACATGATATCCTGATTTTTTTAACAAAGCAAATGAAGTTAAACTGCATGAGTGTGTAATTCTGGTATGCACTTAATACACATAACCAGTACTTCTTTAAAAAAAAAAAAAAGATTTCTCTTTAAAAGAAACCAGAATATGGCCCCTCAAAAAAAGTCAAACCAAGTCAAATCCAGGCATGAAGAAAAATGAAGTTTAAAAAGTGATGTGTTTTAGACTCGTGCATTTTTAATAGATTAAAGAAGGGAATATCAAATCCTGTAATGACCTGGACCATGACTGCCTGCCACTACCTTGAATGAAAGAAAACGCAGTTTGAAGAACTTTTATTCAGTGTTCCATTCAGAATTTATTTTAATAGTTTAGCATCTGATTGTGAAAGTTGCTCAGTCATGTCCTGCTCTTTGCAACCCCATGAACTATACAGTCCATGGAATTCTCCAGGCCAGAATACTGGAGTGGGTAGCCTTTCCCTTCTCCAGGGGGTCTTCCCAACCCAGGGATTGAACCCAGTTCTCCCACATTGCATGCAGATTCTTTTCCAGCTGAGCTGGTAAAGGGATTAAGTTCCATATTTATAAGATTATTAAGGGCTTGAAGAAGTCACATGAAAATTTTACATACCTATATAGATAGTTTACCACACGTTTTTACCGGGCAAGCTACATGCTATAGTAGTATTTAACTGAACAATTTCAAGTTAACGAATTTCAATTTAATTCAAAGATTTCTTTCAAAATGCTAACATTAAATGGTATTACAATAAAATTCTTCCATAAAAAATCATTAGGGGCAGGCAGAACAGATGAAACAAGAGTGGCAGAACATTGCTAACTATTGAAGCTTTATACTGGGCATATGGAGATTCATTATATTGTTGTTCTCTCTATATTGATGTATGTTTGCTAACATTCTTATAATTAAAAAAAAATTTTTTTTAAATAATAGTCTTCCATAGAACAAAGTAAAGACTTGGTAAGACATAAAGCAAGGTTTCCTTAATCTTCACCTTAGAAAATAAGCCAAACAAAAGTCAAGTGTAAGCACTGACAAAAGAAGAGAGAATAACAGGAGAAAGTCCTAGTTAACTGGGAATCTAGAGACAAGAACCAAAAATGCTGAGGCATTGCCATCATAGATTAAGTCTAATCTACCAGTTCTTGAATACTCCTAAAATTGTATTTACTGTACAATTTGCATGAAAAAGAAAAGCTGAAAGAGTAATATTTATCTCAGATTATATGTATAATGCTATTAAAAAAAATTAAAGTTATGTCTCAAAATACCTTCTGAAATATCTCAAAGGAAATGTAATTAAAATAACCAAGAGAGAAAAAATCTGCATCACGTTTTAATGGTGTAAATTTATACTTCTACTGAATCCAAAGTCAAACTTTCTTTTTCATCATAGGATCACCAGCTTCAGTTTCTTGGCTGCTGATTCACATATGATCAGTAGCAGCCAGAACAAAAACAACGCGGGGGCAGGGTCATCTCCCACAGCCCATCTGCTTCCCTCCCTGCTGGCCTGATTCCGCCTCACCCTTCCTCCTCCCCACCCCCTGGCGGGCCGCATGCCTTCTGCTGGTGCGAGTGGCATATGTAACTAGAAGCAGCAGCACGAAGCGTGTCAGAGGAGCGGAGAGCTCACGAGACAGATGATAAATCTGAAGAAGTATACACTATCATGATTCTGTGTTATGACCCGTCATAAAAGAGTTTCACACAACCAAATGATACGGTTCTTCTTTCAAAAAACAGTTTCTCTGTATAAAAAGTGGTTTTTAAAATCAATTAATGAAACTTTTGTTTAGCTGTACAGATTTTTACTTTTATTCCCCTCAATTTACTTTAACAGATACACCAAATCTTTAAAACTCTTACTGTCTAAGCCCTGAACTCCTGTAGTAGAAGCTCAACTACTATGATGGACAGACCATAAAAAGAGGTCTCAGGACTACATTGGAAAAAAAAGGAACCTAGCTAAGACTAGCCTTCCAGATAGCCCCATCAAAGTGGCAGGCAGGTTCTCTCTTGTACCCACTAGGCAAGCCCAGTCACTTGCTGAATGCCACCATGTGGAACAGAAGAATCCCCCAAGCTAAGCCCTGCCCAAATGACTTACCTACAACATTGGGAGATACAATAAATGACATCAGATTTCTTAACATAAGCACTGGAAACTGAAATAGAATATACTTTCAAATTCTCAGAAAAAAAATTATTTTCAAACTGGAATTGCTTATATAGCCTATCACTCAAGTAGGAAGGCATTTCAAGTAACAAAAATTTTACCACCCAAGTAATTTTTTTTTTTTCCAGAAACTTCCATGGATCTTCAGCTTTTGCTCACTTCAGGTTTTCAGCTTCTCCCAAGGGGGAATCAGCTGTCCAAGTCTTTCCTCTTATTCCAACAAACCATATAAAAGCTAACAATACAGAACTGCCTCTTCAGTAACAGCAGTACAAGGCCCTTCAGAGCACTTGCTTCCCTTCTCACTACTCCCCTCCAAGCATCTGCTGCTGCTTTCTACTTGTGACTGCTAGAATCGCCTCTTCTGCACCCCACCTTCTTCTCCCTACTATCACTTTCCAACAGGCTACGCTTCCATAAGATCCCGGGCTTGCTTCTCACTTCTACTACTATTAAAACAGACTGATCCTCCACTAGGCAGTTAAGTGCACTGAGGAAAGAGATTCTGTCCTATTGTCTTTTTTACTCAAGTAGCTGGATATTATACTTGACACGGAATAGGAACTCAATGAACATTTGCTCATCTACTGACTATATTAACCTCATGGAAACCACATGACATATACACAGTCAGCACTGATACAGAAAAAAGAGAGAAAAAGGTTCTGTCACAGGTAGGTATTTATGTTTAAATAAAAATACATATAAGATCAGAAAAGGTTCCTAAGACACTAAAGTTTGAGAACACTCATAAAAAATGGACAGTATTATAGAACAGAATGGGGCTTCCCAGGTGGCACTAGTGGTAAAGAATCCATCTGCCAATGCAGGAGATGTAAGAGACATGAGTCCAATCCCTGGGTCGGGAAGATCCCCTGGAGGAGGACATGGCAACCCACTCCAGTGTTCTTATCTGGAGAATCCCATGGACAGAGGAACCTGGCAGGCTACAGCCCATAGGGTTGCCATGAGTCAGACATCACTGAAGCAACTTAGCATGCGTGCACACACAACACAGAAACAGGCTCACACACATAAAGAACAGACCTGTGGTTGTCCACAGGGAGGGAGGCATGGGGGAGGGAAGTATTGGGAGTGTGAGACTATACAGAGAATGGATAAACAACAAGGTCCTACTGCAAAGCACAGGGAACTATATTCAGTATCCTGTGATAAACCATAATGGAAGAAAATTTGGAGAAGAATATATGTATTAATTGAGTCACTTTGCTGTAAGCAGAAATTAACACAACATTGTAAATCGACTACATGTCAATAAACACTTTTAAATGGGTACTACTGACAAGATTCACTTATTTTTTATTCATTCTCTCAATAAATATCTACTGAGTACCTACTACACGCCAGGTATTCTTCTGGGTGCTGAGGGATGCTACAGTGAATAAAACAAATTCCTGACCTCGGGAGCTTATAGTCTTCCAGGAGACAAAACAGCCTAAACAAAAACAAGGGTGTGAAAAGGTGTAGAAGATGTTCAAAAAGGGCAATCGCATACAAGTCACATGAGATGTGCCTGAGCTGAGCTTCACTCTAGAGCTTCACTCTAGGAAACAGGAATAAATCAACTACAGCTCAATATAAAATAAAATAAAAATTTAAAGTAGGGAACAGCATAATCAAACCATGTTTTGGAGGATTAATCTGGCAGTGGAATAAATACTGGATTGGCAAAAAGGACAATGAGGTTGGGAAAAAAGTTACAAAGCTACTTTCATTAGGCAAAGTATAACTTACTGAAATCCTGAATTGCAGCAGTAAATGCAGAAAGACAGGAACTGTCACACACAACATGGAGCCATACCTAGCACAGAGCATAAAGTCAAATCTTTGCTGAGTTAATGTGGAATGATTAACAGAGAATTTATAAGTGATACAACTGGTTTGTATCTGGTTATGGGGGAAGAAAAGGAGGTATCAAAGATGATACCGAGGTTTTAAGCCAGAATGACCGCAGAACACGAATTCTACTAATAGAAACAGGGAAGAGAGAAGGAGGACATTTACCTGAGGGGATAATGAATGCGATTTTGGGTACTGGATGCAGGAGCCAAAGTCAGATAATAGAAACATCATTTCAGCTCCCTGGTGGTTAAGACAGTAAAGAATCTGCCTGCAATGAGGGAGACCCAGGTTCAATTCCTGTGTCAGGAAGATCCCCTGGAGAAGGGCATGGCAATCCACTCCAGTATTTTTTTTTTTTTTTTTTTACTTTTTAAAAATTTATTTCTTAATTCAAGGATAATTGCTTTACAGAATTTTGCTGTTTTCTGTCAAGCCCCAACACGAATCAGACATAGGTAACCATATATCCCCTCCCTTTTGAACCTCCCTCCCATCTCCCTTCCCCTCCCACCCCTCTAGGTTGATACAGAGGCCCTGTTTGAGTTTCCCGAGCCATACAGCAAATTCCTGCTGGCTATCTATTTTATACATGGCAATGTATGTTTCCATGTTACTCTTTCATACATCTCACCCTCTCCTCCCCTCTCCCCATGTCCATAAGTGTATTCTCCATGTCTGTTTCTCCACTGCTGCCCTGTAAATAAATTCTTCAGTACCATTTTTCTAGATTCCATATATATGCATTAGAATACAGTATTTATCTTTCTCTTTCTGACTTACTTCACTCTGCATAATAGGTTCTAGGTTCATCCACTTCATTAGAACTGACTCAAATGTGTTCCTTTTTATAGTTGAGTAATATTCCATTGTGTCTATGTACCACAACTTCCTTATCCATTCATCTGCTGATGGACATCTAGGTTGCTTCCATGTTCTAGCTACTGTAAATAGTGCTGCAATGAACAATGTGATGCATGTGTCTTTTTCAATTTTGGTTTCCTCAGGGTATATGCCTAGGAGTGGGATTGCTGGGTCATATGGTGGTTTTATTCCTAGTTTTTTAAGGAATCTCCATACCGTCTTCCATAGTAGCTGTATCAATTTACATTCCCATCAACAGTGCAAGAGCATTCCCTTTTCTCCACACCCTCTCCAGCATTAATCATTTCTAGACTTTTTGATGATGGCCATTCTGACTGGTGTCAGGCAACACCTCATTGTAGTTTTGATTTGTATTTCTCTAATAATGAGCAATGTTGAGCATCTTTTCATGTGTTTGTTAGCCATCTGTATGTCTTCTTTGGAGAAATGTCTGTTTAGGTCATTTTCCTACTTTTTGACTGGGTTGTTTGTTTTTCTGGTATTGAGTTGTATGAGCTGCTTGTATATTTTGGAAATTAATCCTTTGTCAGTTGTTTCATTTGCTATTACTCCAGTATTCTTGCCAAGAGAATTCCATGGACAGAAGAGCCTGGTGAGCTACACAGCCCATGGGGTCACAAAGAGTTGGACACAACTGAGTGACTAACATTTTCACTCATATACATATGGAAAACATGGACATGAGTAGAAGGACAGAAACAAAAAGGAATATAAGAAATAAAACAGAAAAAAAAAAAAGACAGTAAGAGGAAAAGGCAGAGGTACAGACACAAGGGAATGATAAATTGTTATCATACCTGACTCTGTTGGTAACTCAGGAATGCCTAGTCTCAGATTGCCTACTTTGAGTTTTAGACCATCCCTCTGATTCCTAAAATTATCATATACAGCTGAGTATCTAATTACATATCGGTACTTTCTACTCACACTATTTTAGACGAAGCTCAATAAAGCTGTAACTTTATAATGCTGAGGGGCAACCAGCTGTCCCCAAACTTAAAGACACAAGTAAGCTCAAGGGCTTATAAAAAAGGACATGAACTTACCAGCTGGAAGCAGGAGAAATAAATAAAAACATTGAGAATCAAGAAAAGTAAAATATGTATTTTATCTGCGGGTTCAACTCTTTTTCTTTGTATTACCTCTCTAAATGCCCCTGCCAGATATCCACAGCCTAGACCACAACCTAAAGGTGCTGGGTACACATGGGCACACCCTTCACTACGTGAGACTAACTGCCTTCAGTCTTAATGTCACTAAGAGGACCTTCTGGGATGATCTGACTTCCATTAATTCACCCAACAAATATATACTGAATATCAGGCATTATTCTAGGCACTGGGAGTGCAAGAGAAAATATTCCCTCTTTCATGGAGCTTACATTACAATGAAAGAGACACACACACAAAAATAAATACACAGTAAAATAATTTCAGGTAACTGTAACTTTTACGGGGGGGTGTGGGATGGCTCATTTAAATTATATGTTCAAGAAAGGTCTCACTGAGGAGATAATCTCTGAGCTGAGACTTGAATAATAGCCAACACTTAATGAGCACTTACCTGTGTGAGACACTTCATATGTGTGTATTCAACCTTCACAACATTAAGAGGTATTTACTTATATTACCCAATTTTTTTACAGCTCAGGAAATGAAGGCACTGAGAGGTCAGATAGTAACTTGAACGCAGGCAATCAGGTTTCAGAACCCATGCTTCTAACCACTACACAATCTGACGCTACCTGAATCCGACAAGCAGCAGTCATGCCAGGCAGAGGAAACAGCATGTACAAGTTCAAAGGCCATGTGGTGGGAATGAGCTTGACATCTTCAAGGAATTAAAGACCAGGCTGGGCAGGGAGCAGAGGAAGAGGGTAGCGAAGTACATTCTATGAAACACTGGATGCCCCATGAGGTTTTAAGCAATGGAGTGATATGATATGATGTAGGTTTTTCAAAGATCACTTTGACAGCTGCATAGAGAACAGATTGTAGGGGAAATTGTTTACCTTAGTCTGCTGCCTGACTTTCGAGTTTGGTATGTTCTGCCTGGCACCCTAGAGACAACTGCAATAACACTGTTTCAGGGAAAAGCTATAATATGTGACCTGTATCTTAATACCTTGTATCACTGAGTTTGGTGATATGACCTTGGGCAAGTCATTCTGAATAAAAATTATTACTCTGTCCTGTTCTCTTAAAGAATATTATGAGAAGTTATCTTTGAGGAGTACACAGAGTTTAACTATCAGGTGGCCTTTTTTTTTTTTTTGGCATGTGAAAATTTAATAGAAATTTGACAATTTGCCTTAACCCCATCTCCAATTCCATCCACCCACCCACCCCCCCCGCCCCGCCCCAACAAGAAAAGGCTGCCTAACATTTAAAGCACTATTCTGGCAAGATGACTTCATTACATTCCTTGAACTATACTCATGCCCACAAACACTACAGATATGCTTTCCTTATGATTCCTAATCCCTCTTCTGCGGTACTCAAATGTGTTCTGATTTTTAACCGTGGAAGTCTATTTGTCTTTTAGAAGTTTCTCCTCTAAGAATAAGAATGATGGATGTTTAGAAGTCCACACACTATGTATAAAATACCTGAATAAATTTAAATATGATCTGAACATACGTGTAATTTCACCTACGAAACTGCATAATCCATCATGAGACAGTTTTCAAGTTAGGAATTCTTCTGTCACCTCCTCTCTGACACTAAAGCCTTACACTCCAATAAGTTAAGACAACCTGAAATGTTGCCAGGCCACAGTATAGAAAATCCACCCTAGTGATGCTGTTCAGATATGAATAATATGAAAAAAAATAGTTATTTTTGAACATACTGACTTTGGAATGAAAAGCGTGCTGAGACAAACCTCATCGAGGATGAAGACAAGCAGCAGTCGGGGAAAGGGAGACGTGTACAGTACTACGCTTTGTTCCCACACCACAATGGGCTGTTTGAGGAGAAGCACCGTTTCCCAGGGCCAGAGGTTCACGCCCTTAGGTTCCCCAATGGGCTCTCTCCCCGTATCTTCAGAGTATGCTCCCTTCCTTATAAAATGAGCCATGAATATGGCCTAAATTCTTGATCAAACATTTCAAAACACTGAGAATGAAATATCTGGCCATAGAAAGAAGAAAAAAATCCAGAAACTGTCACAATTTTATAGGACTACAGCAAACTCAAATCCAAACACAGCAACACACTCTCAGAGAAGCACACTGAAGACCCGAGTGTCTGCGGGTCAAGGAGAAGCGGCCAGACTCGAGCTCCTAGGCACCCACTGGTGCTACAACGAGGGACCCTCAGGACGATGTACATCCATGACAGCACTTGCCGCATTTGCCATGAAACACCAAGGCATGTCACCAGCATGTGTGCAGGCGTGCAGGCTTAGTCGCCAAGTCACATCCAACTCTTTACGACCCTATGGACTGCAGCCCACCAGACTCCTCTGTCCATGGGAGTTCCCAGGCAAGAATATTGAAATGAGTTGCCATTTCCTTCTCCAGGGAATCTTTCGACCCAGGGGTCGAACCCACATCTCCTGCATTGCAGGCGGATTCTTTACCACTGTGCCACCTGAGAAGCCTATGTCACCATCACACTCATCCATGACTCTTCTGATTACACTTTAATTATAAAAGCTACCCTATTAATTAAATGAATCTATTCTGACAAGATCAGTTACCATCTTTGGTATGGTATGGTATACCATACCAGAGCACTGGCTCTTCACATTACCTTCACAGTACACAGTGCAGAATTTGTGTTTAAAAATATATTCTCAGTTGCTCATGGTCATCAATGGCTTCAATCAAGGCAGAATCTCTGGAAATATAATAAATCTCAAATAAAAACAGCTAAGTCATGGTCCATTATTCTTCCCTTCTGACAGCCTCTTGCTTCAAACATATCTCAGCCAATTAATATTTTGAAAAAGGTGCTGAGAAGTTCTGATGGAATAAAATGCAACAAACATCAATAAATGTTTTTAACTTCAGTACAATTATATTTAAAGCTCTGAAATAAAGAGGGAAAAAAGACTACAGGCAAAGAAATCCATTTCCCAAACAAAAAACACAATGAAAGTGTTCTCCAAAGCACTCTGGGACTCTCCACTTTACAACTACATCTAAGAGCAGATGCTGTAGAATCTGTAAAATGCTAAGACACGCAGCAGCAGCCAGCAGTTAACACAGTGCATTTTGAAGGTGTCTGTCCAGGCAACACGATGTGGATATCAAAAGAAAAGAAAAGGTAAGTGTACAGCAGCATGGAAATCTTCTATTGTCTTCCTAGTACCACACCACTCCTGGGTTACCCAGATCTGGACTTCTTTTACATAAGGTGACAATAAACTTATATCATATTTAAAATCACAATTATTTTACTTTTGAAAAAAAGTGAAAGTGTTAGTTGCTCAGTTGCGTCCAACTCTTTGCGACCCCATGGACTGTAACACACCAGCCTCCTCTGTCCATGTGATTCTCCAGGCAAGAATACTGGAGTGGGTAGCCATTCTTTTCTCCAGGGGATCAAACCCACATCTCCTGCACTGCAGGCAGATTCTTTACCATCTGAGCCAGGGGGTCGCAAATGGTTGAACATAATGCTAATACACAATCTGCTGTCAGGAAGAGAATACTTCACGCAAAAGAAGATTAACATTTGCAGTGAGCCTTCAGATACTGAAGACTGAAAAGCTAGTGATAACTGTTATGCAGTGAGAAAATACCTCATTCACACTACCTGAAAAAAAAAAAAAATAAAGCACTACCTGATTATACTGGAATGCTTTAAGAGAAACAGGAAAGATTCAGAATGTTGTATGTGTCGGCTGCTTCTTGCAACTTTCAACAATTTATACAAGAGAGGTAAAAGGTAACAAGGACCTACTGTATAGCACATGGAACTCTGCTGAATGTTATTAGTATATATGGCAGCCTGGATGGGAGGAGAGTTTGAGGGAGAATGGATATATGAGTATGTATGGCTGGATCCCTACTGCTGTTCACCTGAAACTATCACAACTCTCTTACTTGGCTCTACCCTGATACAAAAGAAGAAGTTTAAAAAAAAAGAAAAAAAAGAATGAGAGGTAAGAGACTAGAGCTCATCAGTTAGTAAGAAGAGATACAAAGGAACATATCACTAAGGAAGGTGTTCTCTTCCCTGCGGCCTGCAATCTAAACTGACTAAAAGCCTCTTACTTTGAAGCCTTATAAGGTAGAAAGAGCAAACCACTCCACACTCCAAAATGGTACAGTTAAAGGAGGTGACTGCCAAATGGAGATAAGACTGGACCTCTGCCATATAAAGGCTATGAACCCAATTGCCAAAACAAAACGGGGGTGTGGGGACCAATGGGGGGCCAATTGTTTCAGACCGCCTCACTGTGACTGCCATTAAGCTAAGATGGGGTGGAGACAGGGAAGACACAAAGGTGAGTAAGGAAAAGACCAGAGTTATCAAAGTTAGAAACCATGTTTCATCCAGAAATCTGTTCCTCTGTCAGGACAGAAAGTCTTCAAATATACTACTACACAGTAGCACTTAATAATCGCTATAAACCAGAGAATTTTATGTTACCAATCCTCCCCTTTTCTGAAACCATGTCTAAAAAACTAAAGGAAGTATGAGAACCATGTCTAACCAAATAAAGAATATCAATAAAAAGAGAAAATTTCTAAATGGTAGTTTTTTTACTGCTATCATATTTCTATTACACCTATTGTACATGAGTTATTTAGGGTACAGTTACCTTGTCTTTTAGTTTATAAGCCCTGAACCATACCCACCAGAGAAGACCATACACTACTCATGATATCCTGGGCTTTGAACTGAATGCCATAACTGAATAAAACATTGGGGTAGTTTCTCTTAGGATGTGGTAAATGTGTTGCACATACGAAAAGAAGGGTAGGCATATATATTAGAATAACCAAAGGGGCAGACTATGATTTAAAAAAAAAAATACTAATTACACCCCCAAATCAATTCTCCTCTTCTTAGTAATAAAAGACTCAGACAAATGGCAATGTAGATTAGTGACTACAATTCGGAGCCTCCCCTGAAATCAGGTGTAACATTCTTGCCAATGGTCTATAAGTGAAAGTACCTTGTAGAACTTCTAGGAAGTATAAAGGGAATAAGCATGTGTTTAGGGCTTCCCTGGTGGCTCAGTGGTAAAGAATCTGCTTGCAATGTGGCAGACCCAGGTTCAATGCCTGGGTTGGGAAGATACCCTGGAGAAGGGAAATGGCAAACCACTCCAGTATTCTTGCCTGGAGAATCACATGGACAGAGAAGCCTGGTGGTCTACAGTCCATGGGGTCACAAAGAGTTGGACATGACTGAATGACTAACATTTTCACTTTCACTTTTCAAGCAAGTCTTCAGACCTTCCTCCTTCCTGACAGCTGGAATACAGATTGTATGGCTGGAGCCTGAGCACTCACTTCAGATTACAAAGTAGAAAATGCATGCTGAAGATGCTGAGGATAGCAAAAGAAACTATCCCTGAGGAAGTGCAAAGCTTGAATTTATACCTATTACAGAGATTAAATTATCAGTATTCACTGGATCACAGAGAAAGCAAGGGAATTCCAGAAAAATATATACCTGTTTCATTGACTACACTAAAGCCTCTGACTGTGTGGACTGTAACAGACCGTGGAAAACTCTTAAAGAGATGGGAATACCAGACCATCTTACCTGTCTCCTGAGAAACCTATTTGTGGGTCAAGAAGCAATGGTCAGAACATTATATGGAACAACTAACTGGTTCAGGACTTAGAAAGGAGTATGACAAAGCTGTTTATTGTCACCCTGTTAGGCAGAGCACATCATGTGAAATGCCAGGCTGGATGAGTTACAAGCTGGAATCAAGATTGCCGGGAGAAATACCAACAGCCTCTGATACCACTCTAAAAGCAGAAAATGAAGAGGAACTAAAGAGCCTCTTAATGAGGGTGAAGGAGGAGAGTGGAAAAGACAGCTTAAAACTCAATATTAAAAAACTAAGATCAGGGCATCCGGTCCCATCACTTCACGGCAAACAGAAGGGGAGAAGGTGGAAGCAGTAACAGATTTCCTCTTCTTGGGCTCTAAAATCACTTTGGATGGTGACTGCAGCCATGAAATAAAAAGACAACTGCTTCTTGGCAAGAAAGCTATGACAAACCTAGACAGTGTGTTAAAAAGCAAAGACATCACTTTGCTGACAAAGGTCCATATAGTCAAGGCTATGGTCTTTCCAGTAGTCACGTATGGATGTGAGAGCTGGACAGTCAAGAAGGCAGAGTGCTGAAGAATTGGTGCTTTCGAACTGTGGTGCTGAAGATGATCTTGAAAGTCCCTTGGAAAGCATGGCGATCAAACCTATCAATCTTAAAAGAAATTACCTGAATATCTTTGGAAGGACTGATGTTGAAGCTTCAATACTTTGGCCAACTGATGCGAAGAGCCAACTCATCAGAAAAGAACCTGATGCTGGGAAAGATCGAAGGCAGGAGGAGAAGGGGATGACAGATGATGAGATGGTTGGATGGCATCACCGACTCAATGGACACGTTTGAGCAAGCTCAGGGAGATAGTGAAGGACAGGGAAGCCTGACGTGCTGCAGTCCATGGGGTTGGGAAGAGTCAGATACGACTTGGCGAATAAACAACAAAAAGATCTTAAACCAGCTGTCTCAGATATGTTCAAAGAGCTAAAGGAAACCATGCCTTAACAACAACAAAAAAACCTGAAGTAGGAGAATAATGTCTAACCATTAAAAAGTTAGAAATTATAAAAAAGAACCAAACTGAAATTTTGAAAAACTAGAATAACTGAGGTGAATATTTATTGGAGGAAATAGCTGAGCAAGGCAAAAGAAGAAAAAAATATATCAGTGAACTTGAAAAGCAATCAATTGAAGTAATACAATCTGAGGAAATGAATGAAGAAAAATGATAATGTCCCCTGAGACCTATGAAACACCAAGTCCAACATATGCATAATGGGAATCCCAGAAGAAGAGGGGAAAGGGGGCAGAAAGAATATGAAGAAATAATGGATCAAAATTTCTCACATATGATGAAAAATGTTAACCCACACATTCAAGAAGGTCCATGAACTCCAAGTAGGGCAAACTGAAAAAGATCCACATCCAGATAAATCATATTCAAATTATAAAAAGACAAAAAATCTTGAGAGCAGAAAGAAAAAGTGAGTCTTCATGTATAAGAGATATTCAATACAAATAACAGATGACTTCTCAACAAAAACCCAAGAAGCCAGAAGGCAGTGGGATGGCATATTCAAAGTTCTAAAAGAAAAAAGGCCTGTAAAGTAAGGTTTCTATATTAAGCAACACTATCCTTCAAAAATGAAGAAGAAAATTAAAGACATTCTGAGGGGGAAAAAATTTGAGGAAATTTGTTGCCAGCAGACCTGCATCACAGTAAATACTAAAAGGAGTCCTTCAGTGTGAAATGAGAAGACACTAGAGAATAATTCATATCCACAAAAAGAAATAAAGAATATCTATAAAGACAACTATACAGGTAAACATTAAAGAGAATATAAATGCATTTTGCTTCTCTTTTCTCTCCTGTCTCTGAAAAGATAACCGCATAAAGTAAGAATTATAAATCTGGGTTGTAATTTGTGACATTAACAGCAAAAGGGAAAGGGGAGCAGAGCTATACAGGAGCAAAACAATGCTACGGAAATTAAATTGGTATGAATCCCAACAAGAGTGTAAATTACAGATTTCAACTTCTGGGATCTTAAGTATGAGGGGCCCCAAGAGCAAACTCCCCTGGAAAATAAGCAAAGCTGGTGAGAATGACTAAAATGAAAACTTAAGTCTCTGGAAATGGTCCTAGAGGCAAACATCAAATAAAGAAGTAGTTAACTCAAGAGACTCGACTAAAGTTTGCTAAAAGGGTATATCTGTGGCATTTGAGCTTTTATCCACCATTCCAGAGTCAGTGTGATGGAGTTTCACTCCAGTTGGGTGTGACTAAGAAGAAGGTTCTCCTCTTCTCCTCAGCTCCTAGCCACTCACTAGAAGGAGCAGACCACAGGATTTCACATCTTCTACAACTCCAACCCGAAGAGGCTAAATGCCTGGTTAGTGGGACCAGGAGATAATAGGCTCTCTTCCTCCACCCAGCCTTATCCACAGGACAGAGGCTCTCTCCAAGATGTAGCAGTCCACGAATCCTGTGGCCTCAGCTGTATTCTCCCCAGCTCATGGGGCAACAGCTCCATGCAAGTACAGACAAGCCAATTAGGCAAAAAGTTTGCCAAGAAGTTCATTTGGGTTTTTATGAAAAAACCCTAACCCCAACCCAATACTATCCTGGCCAACATCCAGAGTAATGACTCAGAGATTCTGTCCAGGGGGAGAAGTAGTCCATAAGAAAGCTCCAAAGCTCTCCCCAAAGAAACTGGCTTTATTCGAAACAGACTGTAGGAAATTCAGGCCTAAGAAGTTCTTGAAAAATAGCTCCTCTTAATCAGGAGCAACAAACTAAACCATAGGTCAGGTAACTCACTAATAAGGAACCAGGGAAAGAGACAGCTAAGAAGAGCCTCTTCTGGACCAGGACAAACCACGAAGACTGGACCTAAAAAATTACCCCAGCCCCAAATTTACTGGATCACACCGATGAACAGTTAATGCCATGTGAGCTCAATGAGGGCAAGAATAATCCTTTCAACAAACGGTGCTGGGACAACTGGATATTCACATGAGAATGAAGCTGAACTGCTACTTCACACCATATATAAACATTGACTCAAAATGAATCAAAGATCTAAATGTAAAAGTTAAAAATATACATTTCTGACAAAAAACACAGGTGTAAATCTTCATACTTTCAATTAAATGATTTCTTAGCTATGATACCTAAAGCACAACCAAAGAAAAAAATTAACTGGATGATCAAAATGTTTAAATTCTGTGCATCAAGTGATACAATCAAGAAGTGATTTCTCCCACAAGAATGGGAGAAAATACAAATTATATATCTGATAAGGCATTAATACCCAGAATATATAAAGAACTCTTAATTTGATAATAAAAGGGCAAATAAATCAATCTTTAAATGGGCAAAGGTTTTGAATATACACTTCTCCAAAGAAAGCATAAAGACAGCTAATAAACACATAAGAAGATGCTGGGCATCATTAGTCATTAGGGAGTATGAAATAAAACCAAAACCACGATGAGATACCACCATCACACCCATTAGGATTGCTGGAACCAAAAAATCAGATTAAAACGAATATTGGTAAGGATGTGGAGAAACTGGAAAGATTATGAAATCATACTATATGATTCTGTTCATATGAAAAGTCTAGACTAGGGAAATCTATGGAGACAGAAAGTAAATTAGTGGTTCTTTATTTGGAAAGGAGGAGGGAGACTGCAAGACAGTGATAACCAAATGGTACAGGTTTCTTTTGAGGTGATAAAAAGATTCTAAAATCAACTGTGGTAATGGTTCCAGAGATCTGTGAATATACTGAAAAACTCTCAACTGTACCCCTTAAATGGGTGAATTGCGTAGTATTTGAATTATATCTCATTAAAGCTGTTTAGAAAAAGAATGAAGCAGTGGCTACTACATAGATGAACCTTGAAAACACTGCTCAGTGAAAGAAGCCAGACATAAAAGACAACATATATTCCATACAAATGGAATAATATAGCATAGGAAAATCCATACAAACAGAAAGTAGATTAGCAGTTCCTTGGTGCTGGTGGTCAGGGAAGAACGGTAACTGCCAATAGGTTTCTTTGGGGGTAATGAAGATGTTCTGGGATTGGACAGTGGTAATAACTATACAACCGTGTTAACATACTGAAAAATAAGGAACTGTACACTTTTAAAAGGTGAGTTTTAAAAATAAATACATAAATAAAAGGTGAATTTTACGTGTAATCTGTATATCAATTTTTTATAAAAAAGGTATATACACTACACTACTGGGTCCAAATAAGTAAAAACTTGCATTGCTCTATCAAGGACATTTGTAAGTGAAACTACTTTTTTCTTTCCCTGTAAGTGCACAATGGTTAAAAAAAAAAAAAAAACAACAACTCTGAGCACAGTTGGGGCCACTCCCTCGATTCATGCTCAGGTGCCAGCAGTCTTACCCACCATTGCTTTTGCATCACCAATGTTTAACTATCAACACATAGTTATCAAACTATGTGATAACATAGTTATCAGAGATAACTATGTTATGAGAGATAACATCTTAGTACTAGCACAAACAGTTCTGAAAGTAAATAAGGAACCCCAGCAGTCCATTTGCAGGCTCCACTTTGCAAACTCCTGGACTAGATTATAAGCAGCTCTTAGAAAAAGGGAACACATTCACATACAAGACAGCTCAGTGAGTCAGAAAAGGAGCATGGATTGTTCTGTCAGGCAGACTTAGATCCCAATTTCAGAGCTGCCATTTAGGTTAGAAAAGCTTAAATTCTCTATGCCTCAAGTCTCCTGTACTATAAAATGAGGATAAGACCTACATAACAGGGTTATTATAAGGATTAATGAGATGAAGACCTAAAGACCACCTGGAATACAAGTGTACAATAACTGTTAACTCCCTTCCCAGTTTGTTCCCAACCAGCTAGTACAGGGCCTTGTAGAGAAGATGCTCAACTGCTCAATAAATACTGGTGGAATGGTTTAATTAACTACCTCATACAGACCCATATAAGTCAAAGTTCTAGATTTAGATATAAAATAATGAGATGTGTTCAGATATTTTTCACAAAAATATACTCACTTTAGGGTAAATTTTAAACTGAAAAATAGTACTATTTAAAAAGTCCTTTTTTTTTTTTTTTTTTTTTAAAGAATTTGCTCTCCAGATAAGTAGTAGTAAGAAGTAAAATGATTTGTTAAATGCTGGACACAGTTTCACACCTCTGATTCAAAAACATGTTTGTGGCCTACATATGCAAGGAGATCAAACCAGTTAGTCCTAAAGGAAATCAACCCTGATATTAACTGGAAGGACTGATGCTAAAGCTGAAGCTCCAATACTTTGGCCACCTGATACGAAGAACCAACTCATTGGAAAAGACCCTGATGCTGGGAAAAAATAAAAGGCAAAAGGAAAAGAGGGCAACAGAAGATGAGACAGTTAGATAGCATCACAGACTCAATGGACATAAACTTGAGCAAACCTCAGGAGACAGTGAAGGACAGGGAAGCCTAGAGTGCTGCAGTCCACAGGGTTGCAAAGAGTCAGTCACAAATTTGCAACTGAACAACAACAGATCTCTATAGCTCACCTACTCGAAATTCAATTGATATAAAATCTACAGTGACTTTATCAAGCCAATACGGTGATGAAGAACATGAGTATTTTAGTCAAAGAGCCTGACTTCACATGCCTACACTACCACTTACTAGGCTGTGTGACATTAGGCTAAGTAGTAACCCTTATGGAGGTAATAAGGATGCTGAGTTACCCCGAGGACTAAATGAGATAATACAAGAGAAGCACCTAAAGCAATGCTGACAAAGAGCAAGAATTCAACAAATACTATTTTTAAGCATTTCTCTCATTTAAATATATTATATTCCATTCTTTGGTAGCATTCTTATGCAGCATTCTGACAACAAATATAGATGCAATTTTTCTTTTAAAAAAAAAGGTGCTCTTTAATAAGTTACTGATCTCAGTAACTTTTGAATGAATGCTGATAAACTTTTAACAGCATAAAAGTTTTCCACTTCTGCCATAAACCTTACTTTTCCCACCTTTTTATGGGACTATCCAAGAGATTCTAAATCATGATAGAAATCTGAAATCCCCTAGAGAAACTATGTTTCCAAGTCAGGTTTTGGCTTAAACTTCCACTTTTCCCACAAATGGAGTTTGAGGAGATTACATAAATTTTCTTTGCACATTGCCAGAGCCCTACCTTCAATGAGTTAAGTGAATCTTTAAAAAACACAAGAATGTCTACCAGGAAATAACTCCCAATATAACATTTAACTGAAGTAGTTTGTTTCCTGTCACCATTAAGATAATTAATGAAACAAGATTGCAGCTGAGAAGCCCAAACATTCCTGACATGAGTGTGCTTCTAACTTGAAGGACCTCATTTTGCAGTGGGGGAGAGGACATCCTTAAAGAATGCTGTATATATAGAAGACATTAACCATTTAAGTTGATAATGACCAAATGCAGCAAAATAAACAAAACACAACCATTGGCCCCAAACATGGCATATTTATGTAAACACTTCTAAATGTCTCTAGAGTACTGACATGCCTTCAAAAGATAGGCAGAAAAGGAAAGAGCAGAGACAGAGAAAACCATCCTTACTGAATCTAAATCTGATCTCTTTAAATTATTGTCCTAAAAATGCCTGAAGAGTTTATGATCTTTTCAACAGCACTGCTCTCCCCCAACCACATATCCCAGCTCAAAGCACACTGCCCTAAAGGAGCCAAGAATGTACAATGGGGAAAGGACAGTCTCTAAATAAATGCTGTTGGGAAAACTGAACAGCACATGCAAAAGAATAAAACTGGGCCACTACCTTACACCACACACAAAAACCAACTCAAAACAGATTAAAGACTTGAATGTAAGACCTGAAACCATAAAACTCCTAGAAGAAAACACAGGTGGTAAATTTCTTGACATTGGCTGTGGCAATTACTTTTTTCCACCAAAAGAAAAGAAAGCAAAAGCAAAAATTGATCCATGGGACTACACCATATCTAAAAAGCATCCAAAAAAGAAACCACCAGCAAATTAAAAAGACAACCTACTGAATGGGAGAAAATCACTGCAAATCAAATATCTGATAAGGAGTTAATATTCAAAATATATGAAGAACTCATTCAACTCAGCAGTTCAAAAAACCTTGATAAAAATACAAGGGGGGTCATTACTGGAACAGACATTATTCCAAGGACATACAGATGGAGAACAGGTACATGAAAAGATACTCAATATCACTAATTAGAACGGAAATGCAAATCAAAACCACAATGTGATATTACCTCACATCTATTAAAATAGCTATCATCAAAAAATTAAGAAATAACAAGTACTGGGGAAAATGTGGAGAAAAGGGAACCTTTGTGCTCTGCTGGTGACAATGTAAACTGGTGCAGCCACTGTGGAAAACAGTACGGAGGTTCTCCTAAAAATTAAAAACAGAACGAATAACATGATCAAGCAATTCTACTTCTGAGTATTTATCACAAGAAAACAAAAATGCTAACTTGAAAAGATATATGCACCTACATGTTCAATGCAGCATTATTTGCAACAGCCAAGATGCAGAAACACCTACGTGTCCATCGAGGAATGAATGGATAAAGAAAATGCAGTTTTAAAAATAAACAATGGAATATTACTCGGCCATGAAAAAGAATGAAACCTTATCATCTGTGACAAAATGGATGAACCCTGAGGGCATTACGCTAAGTGAAATAAGTCAGACAGAGACAGATAGATATCAGATGATCTCATTCATATGTGGAATTAAAGATTCCAACAAAGAAAGAAACAGCTCATAATAGATACAGAGAACATATTGATGAGTGCCAGAGCTGGGTGAAAGGGTGGGCAAAATGAGTAAAGTAAGTCGAAAAAATTACAAACTTCCCATTATAAGAGGAGTCAGTCATGGGATATAATGTACAGCATGGTGACTACAGTTAATAATACTGCACTGCCTATTTGAAAGGTACTAAGACTGTAAACCTGGAGAAGGAAATGGCAACCCACTCCAGTATTCTTGCCTGGAGAATCCCATGGACGGAGGAGCCTGGTGGGCTACAGTCCACGGGGTCGCAAAGAGTCGGACACAACTGAGCGACTTAACTAACTAAATAACTAACTAAGACTGTAAAAAAAGTTCACATCACAAGACAAAAAAACTGTAACTATGTATGGTGACAGATGTTAACTACACTTACTGAGGTATTCATTTCACAATATATACAGATATTGAATCATTATGTTGTATACCTGAAACTCATAATGTTACATGTCAATTATACTGCAATTTAAAAAAAAACAATGATACTGCTCTAAGGGAAAGTCTAACTTGAAAACTCAATCTAAAATATAAAAACTCAAATCGTTTCTTGGAAAAAAGTGAAACTAGGAAGAGAACATTCTCTACACTAAACAGAAGGGATCCTAGTCACATCCTTACCTCAAACAGTGACAGAAAGGAAACTGGGATTATTAGGGAGAATATCCAGAGCCAAGCCTGTTACTTAAAAGATAAATACCGGGACTTCCCTGTCAGTCCAGTGGTTAAGACTCTGTGCTTCCAATATAGGGGATACGGGTTCATTCCCCGGTCAGGGGAACTAAGATCCCACATGCCATGAAGCATGGCCAAATTAACACATAAATAAATTTTTTCCAAAGGATAAATACTGAGGAATTCCTGAGTCTTATATAGGCAAACATATCTCGTGCTATCGGAGAAGGCAATGGCATCCCACTCCAGTACTGTTGCCTGGAAAATCCCTTGGACAGAGGAGCCTGGAAGGCTGCAGTCCATGGGGTCGCTGAGGGTCGGACACAACTGAGCAACTTCACTTTCACTTTTCCCTTTCAAGCATTGGAGAAGGAAATGGCAACCCCCTCCAGTGTTCTTGCCTGGAGAATTCCAGGGACAGGGGAGCCTGGTGGGCTGCCGTCTACGGGGTCGCACAGAGTCAGACACGACTGAAGTGACTTAGTAGCAGCAGCATCTTGTGCTATTTCTCTAAGGTTTGTTTAAGCTGAGTAGCTAAAATAATTTATCATCATCTATTCCTCACTCCATTGTTCAGATGCAAGAAGTTCTATCCCTTGGAGCTCTTCAAAAGTACACTTCCATCTGGTGATTCACACTTTCTCATTATATACAGTAAGGGTTTATTAAAAAATAATATTAATAATAAATCAACTTTTCAGTCAAACAATGACACTGGTGCCTGCCAGTACCATAGGAGTTGACAGTCCTCCTCAGACTCAATTGTGTGAAGGAGCACGAGAAGGGAGCTCTGTGCCCCTTCCCAGGCAGCATTCCCACACGAAGACCAAAAACACAGGTGCTCTCACAGAGGAAAAGCCAAGTTCTAACTATAAAACGTAAAAACTCCTGCACCTTTCTTAAGGACTCAAACAGACTAGCAATTAAAGTGCTATCTATGTAACACTACTATGTTGATCAAGCATTTTTCCAACAGGAAAAAATATGCAAATATGGACATGAGTATTTTTAAGTGAAAACATGACATAACTCACAGCACACACACTTTTTGCACTTCTCTAAAATCTATGACCATTAGCAATGGACCATTTCTTTGACTGTAATTATGAACACATTGAGGGAAAATGTGTAGGCCAACTGATTTTTTAAACTGACACTATACGATTTTTTTCACTTTGATTTTTTAGTTATGAGAGAATTTAAAATACAGTAAAGTGTAATATAGCAAACTCAAATACAACAATTGTAACACATGGCCATATTTGCTTCTGACTTTTTTTTAATTGAAACAGAAAACTCAGGTAACTTGGTTTTCCTGCTCATTCTACCATACTCTCTGCCTTGCTGTTATTGTTGTTGAGTTGCTCAGTCAAGTCCGAGTCTTTACAACCCCATGGAATGCAGCACGCCAGGTTTCTCCATCCATCACCGTCTCCAGGAGCTTGCTCAAATCCCTGTCCATCGAGTCAATGCCATCCAACCATCTCATCCTCTGCCGCCCCTTCTCCTCCCGCCCTCAATCCCTCCCAGCATCAGGGTCTTTTCCAGTGAGTCAGCTCTTCGCATCAGGTGGCCAAAGTACTGGAGCTTTGGTTTCAGCATCAGTCTTTCCAATGAATATTCAAGACTGATTTCCTTTAGGATGGACTGGTTGGATCTCCTTGCTGTTCAAGGGATTCTCAAGAGTCTTCACCAGCACCAGAGTTCAAAAGCATCAATTCTTAGATGCTCAGCTTTTCTCTATGGTCCAACTCTCACATCCATACATGGCTACTGGAAAAACCATAGCTCTGACTACAGAGACCTTTGTTGGCAAAGTGATGTCTCTGCTTTTTAATATGCTGTCTAGGTTGGTCATAGCTTTTCTTCCAAGGAGCAAGCATCTTTTAATTTCATGGCTGCAGTCATCATCTGCAGAGATTCTGGAGCCCAGGAAAATAAAGTCTCTCATTGTTGCCACTGTTTCCCCATCTGTCTGCCATGAAGTGATGAGACCAGATGCCATGATCTAAGTGTTTGGAATGTTGAGTTTTAAGCCACCCTTTTCACTCTCTTCCTTCACCTTCATCAAGAGCCTCTCTAGTCCTTTTTCACCTTCTGCCATAAGGGTGCTGTCATCTGTATATCTGAGGTTACTGATATTTCTCCCAGCAATCTTGATTCCAGCTTGCGATTCATCCAGCCTGGCTTTTTGCATGATGTAGTCTGTATATAAGTTAAATAAGCAGGGTGACAATATATAGCCTTGACGTACTCCTTTCCCAATTTAGAACCAGTCTGTTGTTCCAAGTCTGGTTCTAACTGTTGCTTCTCTACCTGCATACAGATATCTCAGGAGGCAGGTCAGGTGGTCTGGTAGTCCCATCTCTTTCAGAATTTTCCACAGTTTGTTGTGATCCACACAGTCAAACGCTGTAGTCAATGAAGCAGAAGTAGATGTTTTTCTGGAATTCCCTTGCTTTTTCTATGATCCAATAAATGTTGGCAATTTGATCTCTGGTTCCTCTGCCTTTTCTAAATCCAGCTTGAACATCTGAAATTTCTTGGGTCATGTACTGTTGAAGCCTAGCTTGAAGGATCTGGAGTTCTACCTTGCCAATATGTGAAATGAGTGCAATTGTGTGGTAGTTTGAATATTCTTTGGCATTGCCCTTCTTTGGAATTGGAGTGAAAACTGACCTTTACCAGTCCTGTGGCCACTGTTGAGTTTTCCAAATTTGCTGGCATACTGAGTGCAGCACTTTCACAGCATCATCTTTCAGGATTTGAAATAGCTCAACTGGAATTCCATCACCTCCACTAGCTTTGTTCATATTAATGCTTCCTTAGGTCCACTTGACTTCACACCCCAGGATGTCTGGCTCTAAGTGAGTGATCACACCATCAGTTATCCAGGTCATTAAGACCTTTTTTGTACAGTTCTTCTGTGTATTCTTGCCACCTCTTCTTAATATCTTCTGTTTCTGTTAGGTCCATACCATTTCTGTCCTTTATTGTGCTCATCTTTGCATGAAGTGTTCCCTTGGTATCTCTGATTTTCTTGAAGTGATCTCCAGTCATTTCCATTCTATTGTTTTCCTCTATTTCTTTGAATTGTTCACTTAGGAAGGCTTTCTTATCTCTCCTTGCTATTCTTTAGAACTCTGCGTTCAGATGAGTATATCTTTCCTTTTCTCCTTTGCTTTTCACTTTTCTTCTGTCAGCTATCTGTAAGGCCTCCTCAGATAAGTATTTTGCCTTCTGACCATAGTTCTTCAGACACTCTGTCTATTCAGAAGGAAAAGTCCTGCTAAAATTCATGTATCTTCTTCTAAACCATGTTTTTAAAAACATAAATTTTCAGAATATATGTTGATCCACAAACACAGATTATTTTATTTTGTTTTTAACATCTGTAAGTAGTATCACATTTAACTTTTTGTAACTTGCTTTCTTTTTTCTTAACAAAATGTTTCCAGGAGTTACCTATGTAGACACAGGTAGACCTGGTTTGTCCATTTTGCCGGTATAACAGTAATAAATTGCACTGAAACATCATTGCAATATTTATTATCCATTCCTCTGTAGTCTGATAATCTGTTTCTAAATTTTTCCTATTACAAATTTAACTGAAATAAAAATGCTTGTACATGTGTCCTTTTGTGTAAGTGCAAGGTTCACTCTGCAGTTATATATCCCTTTAGTTGCTGTTCCTAGGATTTGTTCATTTCCAACTTCACAAAATCTTGCCAAAAACTACACATCCCTCTACAGTGTATTAGGGTTTCCTTCCCCACAGCCATGTTAATGATTGGTAATATCAAACTTTAGATATATCTGCATAATTCAAGTTTGTGAAATAGTATATCATTATTTGAGAATGAGCCAATCTTTACAGTTTTATTAAACAAACATGCTTTCTCTTCTGTAATGTTTCTATTTCTAGATCATCACATATATAAATTTACTCCTTTCCCATGTTCACCCATAGTCATACAGTATAGAATTTTAAATTTCACATTCTTTCAATAAAACAAAATTTCCTTTATAATTATGATTTTCAAGTTGGCATAAGCCTTTAGAAAAATGATGATATACAGTATCTTTAATAAAAGCATCCCATATGCTAAAATTTTATACAGTTTTACCCAGCAAAAAAGGTAGACATCTTACCCATAGACAGATAATTTGGTCCTTCTTTAAAAAAAAAAAAAATAACACTTTTACTAGGCTATAACTCACATACCATACCATAAAATTTGCCCTTTTAAAATGGACAATTAATTGGTCTTTCGTACATTCACAAAACTGTGTCCATCACCACTATCTAATTCCAGAACATTTTCATCACCTTAAAAAGGAACTCCATTCCCATTAATAGTCAGACACACACACACACCCTTCTCTGATGATGGAAGGCAGTCTAGTCTAACTTCCATGCCCTTGAAAAAGTCACGGTTTGTGCACATATCAGAGTAGTCCTACCTAACAACATATGAATACCATAAGTTTCTTTGAGATACAATTATATTTGCCAAAAACTCAGTTCACTGTGTTATTCAGACACACAGTATGCAGTTCCCTGTTCTTTCTCTTTGAAAAAAATGCTGATGGTAATCTGGCCATGAGTACTTAAGGGTGAGCTGGATAAAGCATCCTTCGTCAGGCACTGCAATGTAAGTGCCTCACTGGAATGAAACGGACGACAGATTTCAGGGCACATGTTCTATCTCTTTTACTACATGAGGTAAACAGCCTTTAACAAATAGGGCTGTGAAAGAGCCTAAAGAGTCTGAGTGCCACCAATCTACTGGCTAAAACACCAGAATTTTGTTTTGCAACTATTTTCACAGGACGTTAATGGATGTCCACCCATCTTTCAGATAACCTGAAAGCAAGCACAGTCACTGCACAGCTCACTAGTACCTCAAAGAAACCTCCAATGTTTAATGGAAAACATAAGGTGCAATAAGGAAACCTGAGCTCCGTATGTGACACCAGGGGCCCAGCTTACAAACAGGGCTGTCATAACTTTGGTATCCTTAGCTTTCCTGGTGCCAAATTCTCCTGCAAAACTGCCTCAGGATGTAAGTGGAGTGTTTCCAACTCAAAGCAATGAATTCTCCAGCTTTACCTCTGGCTGAATAGCATACGCTCCAGGCACAAACATAATACAAAGAGAATGGCGTAAGAAATTAGCCTTGCAACTCAAGTAAAACACAGTAAAGCAGAACCCAAAAGGCTCTTTAAAGTGGATCATACAATGATGACCACAGAGCATTTCACAGACAGTGCACAGGAAGCAACTGCTTATCTACATTTTTCACCCCACAGTGGTAAAAAATACAATATAATTATTTGTTATCTGCTGTATTTTATAAGTTCATACTATTTTATAACCACAATTCTGGAAATATTCCATCATAATAACAGAGTGTGATAGATTAAAATTTATTTTCCTTCTTCAAGGCATTCAGATTCAGGATGGCTGAGTAGATAAAGAGACTCTACCTCAAAACCTTGTCAAAAGGTGGTAGAATTGCTGAATTTTAGGGTTTGAAGAAAGCTTCAGGATTCAAGGATTTCAGATGATGAAGAAACTAAAGTTCAGAAGAGTTATTAGCAATTTGCTCAGAGTCACCAGATGAATTAATGGCAGAGCCAGAAGGAGAACCCAAACCTCCTGACTCCCAACTCTGCATTTCCATACATCCATGTTCCTTTCCTGCAAACAAATTATGAAATAGGTATGGAAGATTCTGGGCTATTTGATTCACCACACTATCTTGCCTTCTAAAATGCCAAATCTCTCACACTGGCTTACCACCCACCTCCAAAAAAAGTTATAGCAAAATGCAGAGCAGCTACCATTTCTGCCAATCTGAAAGAAAGAGTACATCAAAAAAAGGGGTCAAGTGGTACACTGGAATTAAGGTGAGCATAGCAGGGTTGTGAGAATAGCAAATGAACAAATAAGGATGGGAAGACTCTATTTAGGTTTCAACATTACTGAACAAGAGGGCTCCATGACATAACTTGTTCTAGATATCTGAAAATGGTGATTAAAGTTTTATTACAACATATAGACTAGAAGTATTTTTTAAAAAGCAATAGTCAGTGGGATAGTGTTACCAAAATAATATTTTTAAATAATCTTCAGGGAATTCCCTGGTGGTCCATGGGTTAGGACTCTACACTGGTCAGTGAACTAAAATCCCAGAGGCTGTGCTGCATGGCAAAAAAAAAAAAATTAAACCATCATTCATACAGTGGAAAGGAGAACAGAGTTGAACGGGGGTAGAACATGAGAGGAAACAGGGAGTGCAATTAGGAGGCTACTGGAGAAGTCTAAGAGAAATGAAGGTGGCTTAGCTAAAGTCAGTAGTGGAGTAAATAGATCTTTCTGGAATGCAAGGATAGCTTATTTAACTTATATGCAGAGTACATCATAAGAAATGCTGGGCTGGATGAAGCACAAGATGGAATCAAGATTGCTGGGAGAAATATCAATAACCTTAGATATGCAGATGACACCTCCCTTATGGCTGAAAGTGAAGAAGAACTAAAGAGCCTCTTGATGAAAGTGAAAGAGGAGAGTAAAAAAGTTGGCTTAAAGCTCAACATTCAGAAAACTAAGATCATGGCAACTGGTCCCATCACTTCATGGCAAATAGACTGGGGAACAGTGGAAACAGTGACAGACTTTATTTTTGGGGGGCTCCTGCAGATGGTAACTGCAGCCATGAAATTAAAAGACGCTTACTCCTTGGAAGGAAAGTTATGACCAACCTAATCAACATATTAATAAGCAGAGACATTACTTTGCCAACAAAGGCCCATCTGGTCAAGGCTACGGTTTTTCCAGTAGTTATGTATGGATGTGAGAGTTGGACTATAAAGAAAGCTAAGCACAGAGAATTGATGCTTTTGAACTGTGGTGTTGGAGAAGACTCTTGAGAGTTCCTTGGTCTGCAAGGAGACCCAACCAGTCCATCCTAAAGGAAATCAGTCCTGAATATTGATTGAAAGGACTGATGCTGAAGTTGAAACTCCAATAATTTGGCCACCTGATATGAAAAACTAACTCATAGACCCTGATGCTGGGAAAGATTGAGGGCAGGAGGAGAAGGGGATGACAGAGGATGAGATGGTTGGATGGCATCACCGACTCAATGGACACTGAGTTTGAGTAAACTCTGGGAGTTGGCAATGGACAGGGAGGCCTGGCATGCTGCAGTCCACAGGGTCGCAAAGAGTCGGACACGACTGAGCAACTGAACTGAACGATAGTTCCACATATATAAATCAACTAATATGATACACGGCATTTAAAAAAATAATAATAAAAACCACATGATCCTCTCAACAGATGCAGAAAAAGCATTTGATAAAATCCAACACTCTTTCACGATAAAAAAAAAATGTTCAACAAACTAGGAATAAATGGAAATTACTTTAACATAAGGAAAGCCATATAGAAAAAGCCCACAGCTAACATCATAAAAACTGAAACTGGATACTAAGATCAGGAACAAGGCAAGGATGCCCACTCTCACCATTTCTACTTGACAGAGTACCAGAAGTCCCAGGCAAAGCAACTGGGTAAGAAAAAAAAAAATAAAAGGCATCCAAGTCAGAAAGTAAGAAGTAAAACTGGACTTGTTTGCAGATAACATGTTTTTACAGACAACCCTACGGACTCCACCAAAACCCTAACTATTAGAACTAATAAATACAGTAAAGCTGCAGGGTACAAAATTAATGTACACTAATAAACAAATTACCTAAAAAGGAAACTAAGAGTCCCATTTACAACAGCATCAGAAAGAATAAAACACTAAGAAACAAAACTAAGGAAGTGACAGACTATAAAACATTGACAACAGAAATTAAAGACACAAACAAATGAAGACATCTCATGTTCATGGATTGGAAGACTCGATATTGTTTAAATGTCAATACTACCCAAAGAGATCACATATTCAATGCAATCCCTACCAAAGTCTCAATGGCATTTTTTATAGAAAGAGAAAAAACAATTCTAAAATTCATACTGAACCACAAAAAACAACAAATAGCCAGTTTTTAATATCAATTAAAAGGTGATATATATATACAATGGGATATGATTCAACCTTAAAAAAGAAACTCCCTGTAACACACAACAACACAGATGAACCCTGAAGACACTTTACTAAGTGTAATAAGCCAACCACAGAAGCACAAATAACACATGATTCCACTTATACGTGGTATGAAGACTGTCAACCTCATATAATAGAAAGGTGCTTACTAGAGACTAGGGAGAACGTTACAGTGGAAGGTGTTAATCAAAATTTAGTTCTGTGTGCAAGATGAATAAGTTCTAAAGATCTGCATACAATATTGTGCATGTAGCTAACACTGTCCTGTACACTTTAAAAATCTGTTACAGGGTATATCTCACTTTACGTGTTCTTACATAATAACTAAAAAAAAATTTGTAAGACATAGACATAATTGGGAAATATTTTAAACCTTGGATTACAATCTCATGACCATATATCCTACAGCAGTATTTTTCATACTGCAATTTGTAATACAAAGGCCACAAAATCAACTTAATAGACCAAGGTCAGAATTTTAAACTAAATAAGACAGATACTATCAGACTATACCACATGTAGTAAGAGTCTTATTCCATGAAAACTTTGGTTTCAGATATCCATATACTAATTGTATAATTGGATTCTAATATAAAATATGTCTCCAACTATGAGTCACAATCCAAAAAAATTTTGTGTAACATTCCTTAGGAAATTGAGACTACTTATCTTCCCTAAAATCTTTGTCAAAGTTCTACATTAGGCTCAAGTGAAACAAGCTACAACAAGTTCAAGTACATACCTAATATAAACATATTCATCTGCCAAAAAAATACATCATTTGGTCTTTTAAAAAAGAACAGCACAAGCAATATTCAAGCATCATTGGAATGTTAGGCACAAATTACATTGTTTCTACTAACCATGGAGATACACAGATTATTAAAGGAACATAATGCTAATTTTCTTTAGCCACTAAACCATTCTAACCATTCAACTGCTCCTAACTTTAGGGATTAAACACCACCAATGCACATTCACAGTGGCAATGCTTTCAGATTTTTTAGGAAAATATCTTACTCTCCCAAATAATATGCCTACTTCTCCTTGAAGAATTCAGAGATCATATACTACAGCTCTGAAAAGTTCTTTTCAGAAAACTGCCTGCCTTAAGCAATAACCGTCTGTAAATAACTGAGGTAAAAAGTAAAACACTGTCTACCAATTTGCCAAGTCTTTTAGGTTCAATCAGCTCACTTTCAGAACAGCACCACTACTACCACTTTGGGTGGGAATTGCTTGGACTGTTGTCTTGAACCCTGACCAAATCCAAGTGCTGCATGTCCTCCTTCCCCAACAGTCACCGTGACAACCGAACGTGCACCCATACTTTTCCAAATGCACTCTGCAGACATGATGCCTTTCCAACCGAGAACCACTGATAAATGTCAATGATTCTCCCTAATTAAGAGTGACGGGCACACAATGAACTGTGGCCTCCAACTCAAGGCAGAAACGTTGGGCAGCTATCACAGTGCCTTGAATTTAAACATTTCCATGGAAGGATTAAGATCATGTGGTCTGAAGTAGAAAGAATATCTACCACTTTTCTTCTAGTGCTAGGCATTTCCTGGCTGTTATTTTGGGTGGGATACAGCAAATGTAGACATTTAAGGGAGGGGCAGGAAGAAGGTTAACATATGGATTCTGCAAGTATTCTAACTTAAAAGTATCTAATCAATACATTTCCCCCAAGTTTCATGAAGAAAAGAATGAGACAGAATTACAAAAGAAACATCTAAGATTATTTGCTTGGACCAAGTCTACAGGTACATTTATATGTTTATATGTGTGTGTGTGTGTAGTGCACAGACTTAAGAGAAAAGTCACTGAGTAACATGTGACAAGACTTATCAGATTGAGAAGAATATATAACACTTACTAAACACCTATGTCCAGAAACCATGCCAAATGCTCATTTAACACCTGCAGCAAACTTATAGGAGGAGAAACTGAGGTACAGGAAGGTTCAATAACTTGTTCAAGACCATCTAGTGATTAAGTGGCTGAGACAGGATTCAGATCCAGATCAACTCCCAGGCCCTCACTGAGAGCTGTATCATTTCAAGGCACTAATAACACTGGAGGAGGGGATTTTAAAAGCAGGAAAGAATTTATCCGAAAACTATGAAAAATGTTGAATACACTAAAGTTAACTACGAAAAGGTTATCGGCAAAAATGCCTATGACCCAAGAAAAATTAGATTTTCATCCTAAGGCTCTTAAGCAATCATATTTAAACTCTGCACTTAAAAGTTCACATTACAAAGAAGCTCAAATTAAATGAACTCTGAACTCTATTTTGCACATGCTGCCTTGCACATAATACTGTTTTAAAACATTGTTAGCCTGTTTGGTGTGGCTTACAGACATTTTTGTTCTAAAAAAAAAAATCTTTACTTATTTGGCTGCACCAGGTCCCAGTTGCAGCTCACAGGATCTTTCAGTTGCAGCATGTGGGATCTAGTTCCCTGACCAGGGACCGAACCAGGGATGCCTGCATTGGGAGCTCAGAGTCTTAGCCACTGGACAACCAGGGAAATCCCAAGAGACGTTTCTGTTTTAACCATCATGTGACACTTTATTACTTGAAGATATATAAAAGGAAATTACTGTTATTACCCTAATAGATTATACATTGCAAAGGGGGAAAGGCAAATTTATAATGGACAAATCTGGCACACGAAAACTTAACATAACAGTGAGATTTAACATCACTGATAATGAAACTAACATCATGGGCCTCCTGATGTTAAGCACTGAGAAAGACAAAACATCTGGCCTACAATATCTACCCTGAAGTTATTCAAGAGGGAACAGATAAATTCAAATAAGGGATATTATGCAAAATAACTGGCTTCCCAAAATGCTGTTGTCATGGAAGACACCTCTCACTTCCTAAAAGAGAGCTAAGGGACTAGTATGGAGGAAGATATATAACACCAACTCTTTGGAAAAGACTCTGACGCTGGGAAAGATCGTAGGCAATGGGGAAAGAGAAGAGGGTAGCAGAGGATGCCATGGTTAGATAGCATCACCGACACAATGGACATGAATCTAAGCAAACTGGGAAACAGTGGAGGACAGAGGAGTCTAGTGTGCTGCAGTCCATGGGGTCACAAAGAGTCAGACACGACTTAGTGACTAAACAACAAATATGACACCTAAATGCAATATATTTCTTGACTGAACTCTAGATTTCAAAATTTTTAAAGTAATCTATAAAGAACAGTATTAGAACATCTGGGGAAATATAAAATGTGGACTATAAGTTAGATAATGATAATACGTCAATACTGTTTACTTAATGTGAACATTACCTAAAGGATTAAGATAGAATAACAGAACCATTCTTCACGGAAAAAGGAAGGAGCACTGAATCAAGAAGCAGAAGTCAGAGAGTAAGACAGGAATTCAGGCCACTGCAACTTAAACCCCTATCTTCCTTTCCGTATAACCTCAAGCACAAGCGTGCTGCTGGCAGAACTTCACCACCACCATCTCTAAAGTAAAAGCCCAGTGTGCAGGAAAGGTGAGTGTTCACTCACCCACCAGTATTTATTAAATATATGTGTGTGTCAGGCTCCATGGCCGCAATACACAATAAAAATAAGATTTTGGAATCAGTGCCCAGGTTTGAATCCTAGCTTTACCAAATCCCAACTCCACTACGTGCTATTCGTGTAACTTTCGGCAACTTACTAAATGTCTTAGTGCTTTGATATCCTCATTTTTAAAGGGAAGATAATAACAGTACTTACTTTAAAGAGCTGCTGTGAAGATTAAATGACACAAAACATGTAAAATGCTAGAACACTGCCTGACATACACTAAACAACCCAGTAGAGAATAGCTAGCTGCTTTTTTTTGTTATTATCAGGCACTGGAGATACAAAGAAGATATATATATAAAAGATTTATATATGTGTGTGTGTGTGTATACATATATATAAAAGAGTGTCAAATGCCTCAGAGGGGTCCTTCCCCAACACAGTGCCTGCCACAAAGAAGGTGCTCAACAAATACCTGATGAACCGATTAATATAAAGAATGAAATATTCACTGATTTGGGACTTCCCTGGTGGCCTAGTGGCTAAGACTCTGCACTTCCAAAGCAAAGGTTTGATCCCTGGTCAGGGAACTAGATCCCACAAGCCACAACTAAGAGTTTGTATGCTGCAATTAAAGATCCTGCCCGCCGCAACTAAGACTCATCACAGCCAAATATTTTTCAATTAAAAAAAAAGGATTCACTGATTTGGCAATACGGAAAAAATAGTGACTGGTGACTTCAGTGAGACCACAGGGTACCTAAATGCAAATTCAAAAAAGACTTATTCTTTGGGTGGGCACGTAGATTGACAAGCAGGGCTCAGGCTGGACTTCAGCACCCCTCCCCCACTAAAACACACATACACCCTCAGGGTTGGCACAGTGTGCGGTGAACGACTGCAGTTGTTTAAAAAGTGAACAGAGATGTGAAAGTGACAGCAGCAAGTATAGACTCTATTCCTTCATAACCTGTCCAAGGAGGGAAAAGCAGAAGCCTCTGGTATGGGGAAATTTCTCCAGTTTTAAAAGTGGTGAGAGAATGGACTTAAAATGACCAAAAGATGATTAAATTTGATGTACAATAAGAAACTAATATAAAAATAAAAGGGGGAAAGAACATATGCGATAGAATGCTGGGAAACTTTATAGGAAGATTAAATTTGGTGCAGAACTTAACAAAATTTATGGATGACTTTAAAGGACGTTAAAAAGTGGTGTTTACAAGAGATCTTTTTGGGGTGCTGGAAAAGTACCACTGTCATGCAATGATTACACAACCCTACAAATCTGCTGAAAATCACTGAATTGTACATTTCAAAAAGACAGATTTTGCAGTATATCAATTAGGCCTCAATAAGGCTGGTTTTTTTTAAAGTGGTATTTGTTTGCTGAAATATGGAGGGAAAATTATACTACTAAGAGTTTCTCTGACTAAAGAAAGGAAGCAGCCAAGAGGAAAAGTACAGTAATTCATTGGACAGGAAAATAAAAAGGAAATTTTTCATAGAATAAGAAATACTAATGTTTTTACCTCAGCCCAATAAAGAACAGTATTGTATCTCTGGGTAACTACAGACCTGGCAAAGACCACAAAATCTTACTATCTTAAGAGTATAAAGACAATAGATTTGGAAATCTTAAATGTGGAATTAAAGGGAAGGAACACTTCGAGTTACTTTCCTAACCTCCTTACTTTCCTATCCCCAGAAGAGAATAACAATTTATTCTAATCTCACATTACTGCATGTGTGAGATACAGAGATAGTAGCCCCTCTGAGAAAAAGTTTTAAAAATTTGAAAGCAGGAAATCAAATTGTTTTAAAAGCACCTATGGTAATTTCTTTACATGTCTGATGACAACAGTCAATTCCCTCAGTCAGTCAAAACATCCACATGGGGTATTTTTTGGTATTTTTGGAGAATATTAATTTGCATTGGTTCAGGGACTTTTGCAGAAGTTTCCCAAAACAGCAGTACTATATTTTAAAATATTTACCCTATTTGTAACTACAAAGATCAAGCAAAAATGCACCTACAAACAACCATAATTCATATTTGCTTTGAGCTATGAAAATATTAACCTACTCTGACCTCCCCTGGCACCAACTCCAGCAAATCCTGGGTCAAGTCTCAGCTTCCAAAACAGCACAGGTGTCTCTAATTTCAGACCTGTGTGTCTCCTCTCTGACTTTGGCTAAATCAGTAGCAAGCCCAGAAAATAAAAACAAAAAGCCATATCATGTAGGTACTTTCTCTCTTCCTCCATAAAAGAATGTTCCAGCAGATACAAATGAAATAACCTATTAATGTATAATTCTATCTCTTCTGTGTATAATAAGAGTCAAAATAGTTCAAGATAGTGATATTCATGGTGTTAATCTATCTAAACTTGAAAAATTATAATACTGATGAACTTTAAAGTTTACAGTACCATGCCTAAGCTTCAACAGGCATTCAATAAATGTTTCTTTCCTTTCCATTAATTCTTAAGAGTATTTCCATAAAATAGTTCCTGTTCATTATACCCCAATAAAAAGCAGGCAAATAAAAAAAGATAATTTCCTGACCGCACATCTAGATCACACTGTGAAAATTCAGGCCACCAGATGATGATGGAGGTTGTTCTGCAAAAGTTAAATTTTACTCTCTCTGCCTCCCTTCCTTCTGCTATAGGAAGTGGCTTGACTGTTTTTCCCAGTAGCAAGGTATCAGCCGTTTCTGCTCCTTGTGACTGGAAGCCAATCTCAAGAACCTGTTCTGTTCTAAGTGCAGGTGCAGCAAGAGCCCAAAGAACTGTCATCAGCCCACAGAATTCCATGGTCAAGTTCACAAGATTCCTGGTTGGAAGATCGTGGGGAGCACTGCCATTGGTTTTCTGGTGACCAATTTCACCCTCCAAATGATCCAAGTTTCCTGCCCCAATGAGGAAAGGGGTCTCCACACACCTAAGAATATGGAAAACTAAAATGACATGAAATGGCACTCATCTCTACTTTGACAGGAAATGTTCTGCCAGAAATAGTCTTGCAGAGCTGCATGAAGCTGCCGTCTGTAACTCTCTTTGTGGGCATCTGATACAAGACATAAATGAGTCAAAGTCATAACTGGTGTACTTTTGTTCAGGCTCCGGAGCTTAAGATAGGAACACAAGCATGCTGTGTCAAATCAAACTCCAGTGGTTACAGACAGACAGACGATTCTGTCATCAGTAACAAAATTTACAGATGTCAGCAATAACTGGCTGGTGTTACAGTTGTCAGCATGGCCTGGCCACTGTCACGATAAGCCCTTTGATTGCATCTAGTCACCATTCACATAGGCTACTGAATTTTAGTGACCAGAAGAATTAGCTAGCCTGTCATCTCCCACTACCCCAAGCTAGTTTATACAGTGGCTCCAATACAAGAACTTCTGGTTCCTCAGGAGTGGGTCATGGGGGGTGGGGGTGGGGGGGTGTGTGTGTTTTCATAGTTCAGTTCTATGACCACCAAAGTTTTAAATTGGTTGTGCTGCTTACTGGCACTCAATACCCTCTGACAAGAACCTAGATGTAGTCCACAACACTAGACAAACTATCATAGGGCCATTACAGGGCCACAATAAGTGTTTCCCTAAATAATAACCAAATTCAATCAATCCAAGTTCAGTAGAACTGAAAATACTAACAAACACCTTAGAAAAGAAGGCAGGAAAGTGTAAATAAACCTGGGACCTACCTTGTTTACAATTCCCACAGACAGATGAAATTCAATTCCATGACAATGATACCCCTTCGATCACTAAAACACAAACAGAAAAATAAAAGTTCATGCCATATAAGCAGTTCTTCCACTTCCTACAAGGTGTTTGGTTTCAGAGGTGACCAGCTATTTATCTGCTTCCTATTCTCTCCACACCCACAACAGTAGCTGAGTGTCACTGGCAAAAAGGCCCGGACACATGGAGTTAGATACAGGTAACACGGATTGAACACTAAGTTCATGCTAGGCACTATTCTAAGTGCTTACATTTACTAATTAATTTAATTCTCACAACCCTATGAGATATTGATTAACTCATTTTACATCCAAATGACAGCTGACCTGTACCTCTGAAAATTGCTCTTACTAGTGTTAAGAAATGCCTCTTAAAAATGCAGGCAATCTCAAAAAAATTTTAAAAATGTAGGCAATCTCAACCACTGTAGCTGGGCTGTCTCAATGGCTGATGTCTATAAAATGTTCCATATTCATCCATTCATTTTATATTTGTTAAGTCCTCATGGTGGGATGAGCACTATACTAGGTGTTAAACAGGATTCAATCTCTGTCCTATAGGAGTTGAGAAACTAGTTGGGGAGATCATACTAAGTCCAAGAAACGGTCCAAGAAATGCAATGTCCTATTATAATGTACACTCGCTTTGTGCAATCATTCAGTTAAAAAAAAAAAATCAATAACCTTTGGGAAAAGCAAAGGAAAGCTTCACAGAAGAAGTGCTCTAAAGTTGGACTTTAAAGAAAAAAAGGCAGACAAGAGAAACGCCCTATGGGCAGGGGAATGAGAACAAAAACATGACGGCAGAGACAGACAACCTGGGTCCTTCATCATCTGATCCCATCCAGTCTTACCAGCCTTTGCCCTTGTCCACTGGCCTCTCTCCCCCTCCTCATTAATCATGCCCAACTTCTTCCTTCTAGAACACACAATCTTTGATAGCTCTGTTGTTTCTCCTATTGCCTTGAAAGTTCCCCACTCCCCAACTCCTGACTTTTTCCCTGGTGGGTAACACTAATTAATCCTAGTACAGAGTAGGTACTTAATAAAATATAATTTCTGTTATAAATACTATTATTCAAGATTCCACTGAAACATTTTTCTATAACCTTTTCCAATTCTCCAGAGTTACTCTACTGACCTCTCTGCCACACCTGCATGGAATGACATTTGTCCATTTCTCCACTAGAATGATAAAACATTCTCCTGTCCTCAGGTTTCTTTTGAGCTCATCTCTTACTTGTCTGAACAGGTAACATCTTTGATATGACTCTATATCCCCCAAGACCTAGTGTCTGGCATGTAATAGGTGCCCATTATGCACTTGTTGACTGAAGGTCCGACAGACTCAAATTTACAAAATGAATAACGATAGGATTCTGCTAAAAAATCAGGACTTCGGTGGTGGTTCCAGTGGTTAAGACTCTGCACTTCCACTGCAGGGGGTGTAGGTTCAATTCCTGGTCAGGAAAATTAAGACTCCATATGCCCAATGGAGCAGCTAAAAACTTAAAAATATTAAAAAGATTAAAAAGTCAGTTCATTTAGTACATTTAAACAATTCAGTTTGTCAGAAATTTAATGCACTTTAACATCTTCATGAATATGTATGCTACATAATTATACCAACAATTCATACACAAAAAAGTCAAAGTGGATTCACCAAACACTACCAGCTGACTAGTTTTTACTTGATTAAAAAAATGAGGTCCTCATCCATGCCAATAGACAAAGGTAAAATTAACTGAATTGACTATTTAGATATTGTGGATGGTGATCTTTCTCACTGAAATGATCCAACTTCGTAAGCAGTTGTTTAGTCTCTAAGTCGTGTCCAACTCTTTGTGACCCCATGGACTGTAGTCTACCAGACTACTCTGTCCATGGGATTTTCCAGGCAGGAATACTGGAGCGAGTTGCCATTTCCTTCTCCAGGAGATCTTCCCGACCCAGGGATCGAACTCATGTCTCTTGCTCAGCAGGCAGATTCTTTACTGCTGAGCCACCTGGGAAGATGTATGTATGTTTAAATAGGTATTTATACTGGCTTTAGTCACAGATGGTAGAGGTTACAAATTTAGAAGACCAATCATAAATTCAAGGTTTATTTATAGAAACTTTCCATATGGTAAGAGTTTAAGAAGTAAAACAGCAGCCTTTTTCTCCGCCCAAAGCGGAGGGTAGCAGAGTGCCAAAGGACCAGACCCTGCCTTGACTCTGCTCCTGACACTGCTTCCAGCAGAGGAAGAAACGTGCAGGCCAAGCAGGAGCCTCACTGGCAGTCAGTCACCCACCGCAAGGGGCATTTTGAATGTCTGTTACTCAAGGTTTAAGTATTCATTTTATACAGGTCTGTGTTCATTGAAAGCACAATTTGTGGCTTGGAACTTAAAAAATGTTCTAATGTGCTAGTTTGTCCACACACTAATTGAGTCAGCCAGGTTTGAACATGCCAAGCTTAAAATACTCTCTAGATAGTTGTGCAAAGGTATGAGCTCAATCCTTTACTCTCAGGAAAAGGAACTCGGTCAGGGAGAATGACTATGACAATAGTATTTCAATGAAAGCCATAGCAGAAAAAGTCAACTAAATAGTTTCGAGTTGCTATTTTAAAATATCATAATAGAAATAAGATACGTGCTAATGACAGATTTCTTACAATGATTAATCTCACTTAAAATGAGATCCTGGTTTTTAAGTTCCAAGTTGTCAGAGAAAGTATTTTGCAACTGATTTCTACATGAGACCATCTCATAAAAAAGTTGTTTTAGTCATCCGCTGACTAAACCCCTTCAGAATCCAGTCTAACTTACTTTATATTGAAATAAATTAAGTGCTTTATACGAACAGTATTATAAGCAGAACTTTTTTACTCTTTTATCAGCTTTAGAAAAATGCCAATAAAATTGGAATGACTAAATTTTTATAAATAAACCTCAGAAGCTCACACATCCAATCCCTTCCATTTCAGTTGGGGAACCAGAGCAGAAAGGGTTCAATGACCTGATAACAGGATGACTGGGACCAGAATCTGATTACTAATCCAATTAGTT